>NC_090925.1:899487745-900112745 GCF_040938575.1 Ambystoma mexicanum
CCACAAGAGGACATAGAACTCACTCTACATGAGCATGTTGCTGGGACCTACCTCACAGAGGAGCAGATCCAAGGTGTGGGAGAACTGCCAGATTACGAGGCATTGTCCGGTGAGTGCACATGCATGTGTGTGTGATCCATGTGTATGTTGTTTGTGGGAGGGGTTCTGGTTGAGTGCCAGGTCAGGGTGTGTGTGCCTGAGTGTTTTGGGCCACCCATGTGCTTCATCCAATGCATTCGGCGCCCCGGGATTTGGGTATTACAGTATCCCTTCTGGCCACAGTAGGCGTTTTGCACTACATCGCGCCAGTTGCCCTTGAAGTGGCATCTTGCTACAACATTGTTCCGTATTTAGCTGTGTTCATTCAGGCTGATTGTAGAAATTCACCTGGTTCTACTGCGCATCACTCTGCCCTATTGTCACATATATGACATGCCTATGGTACATGCCATCTGTGTGATGGCATGTGTCATGTATGTGTATTCGACATGCCACTCACAGGCCAATGTGTGATGGCACTGCTAGCCAGCATGCAGCTGATGTGTTGCTCTCCCATCTTGGTGTCATCAGTGTCTGACATTTTCCTCCCCTTCCAACTCATGGACAGTGCATGCATGGGAGGGTTATAGCCATGTGGGACATGAGTAAATCAAGTACTGGTACTGTAGCTTGTCTGGCCTAATAGCGTGCCATGGTGCTAATGCCTGTTTCCATTTTTTGTCTTTCATGTTTTTGCAGAGGATGACGCACCTGATGCTGTTGAGGGAGAGGAGATGGTGCAGGCCCAGGAGGGATCTGAAGCACGACCAGGCACCAGTGGGGGACGTGGTTTGGTGGTGGGGGAGAACCCTCTCTTGCTGCAGGCCATACTGTCCAGGGGTGTCCCTGGCTGCACCTCCCCAGAACTCTTTTCAGGTGTTGATTCGGATGAGGCCTATGTGGATTCGCAGGTATGTGTTCATGGAAGGGATACTGTTCTGTCCGACCCACCTGCACCAGGGGTAGAGCCCACTATGGGGATGTCAGTGTTGGTAGGTGCGCCTGTGGTGGTTACGGATGCAGGGCCACACTCCGCAACATCTGATCCTGTTCCTGGGCCAGCAGTTCAGAGGGGAAATGCAGTCCTGCAGCCTCAGGCAGTGCCGACACAGCAAGGCGCAGTTCGCCTTGCCCCAGACAGGTGTGGTGCCCGCCAACGCGGTGGCCGTCCGCCACCGGGCAATACCGCATGGGAGCAATCCATTTACGGTATGGCCAACCAACAGGCAGCATCATCAGAAATGATTGCTCAAGCCATGGAGAGGGTGGCCACTTCCATTGTCCCCCCAGAAAGGCAGATGGAGCTACTACAGCAGGCAACAGACTCCATTTGCCAATCAGTCAGGGAGGACATGTTGGCGTCCAACAGGGACAGACAGGCGGCCCTGGACAATCTGAGGGAATCAATTTCTATAGATGCCCAGGGACAGAGGGAAGCCCTGAGGGGAGAGGTCCGGCACCTCAGGCAGACTCTTGTGGACCTTGAGGCTTCCACTGTCACCAGGACGGAACAGCTGCTGGAGCGCGTCACCCGTACACTCTCAGCAGAGATGCAGGCAACTCGGGCGGAGGTCCGGGCAACACGTCGGGTGTTGCATGGGGATCTCCGCACCATATCCCTCCAGAACGAGGCCTTCCACACCCGCATGCTTGCTGCCATGGAGGACCAAACTAGGGCTTTGCGTGGGCTGCCTCCCATAGCACCACCACCTCCTGTGGCAGCAGCAGAGGTTGAGGAGAGCGAATCCAGCAGTGAATCTCCCACTATTTAGTAGCCGTGCAGGCCATGAGCCCATGGAGGTGTTTTTTTTCGCAACATTCACGCAGGTGGCTGTTGGTGGGCACCCTGTCCTCGGACCTCCTGGGTGGCCTCCCCCACACCCCCTGGCCCACACATGGCCATTTTTGATTTTTGTTTTTTTTGTTGCAGTGTGTTGCCTTGTGTGGCTCCCGTGGGCATCCACTGTATTCCGGCTGGGCACATGCAGGCTTGTCCTGAGTTTGGGTTAGATGCTTGGGTTCGTGAGACACACACCCCTCCTGCTTCCCATTTCCATGGGCTTGCAAAGGGTGTGCCCAAGTGACAGTGACTTACACAGTGACGTTGGACTCCCACGACATGTGTGGGCAGTCTGTAGTCAATGCTGTGTATACATTCCTAGTGCATATTGTTGTTGTATTGTGCAGTGCATGGTGTATTGATGTGTGCTTGTGCATCCATGTCTCCCTCCTAATTTGCAGGTTCATTCCTCATGTCTTCACAAGGCCGTCCACTTTGGAGATGGAGCTCATGTTGTGAGCAGTGGACTTCCAAATGTGCGTGGCAACAACACTGTACAGTTGGAGGTGGTGGATGTGCTGGCATTCTCATGTTGTAAGACTACGTATCCTTTGCCTTAGTACTGTCATGTTTATGCTATGTCGATTGTATTGTGGTAAGTATTTGGTCATGTGTGTTGTTGTTTCTACATTTATGTGGGCATATTGTGTGTGGCCAGTTTCCATTAGGGACACTGTACTTTGTGACACGTGTCATGTTTGGGGGATGACTTTGTTTGCTCTCACATGGCATGTTATGCCATGGTGTGTTGGGTGGCGGTGCTGGGGAGGGGTTGGGTGACATGGCACTGTTGTCATGTTGTGTCTTGCAAGGGGGTAATGATTTTAGCAGCATAGAAGTGTGTCTTTTGAACACAGCATTGGTGGTGTTTGTGTAGGTAGGGAAGCACACAATGGAACATTTCCAGATGTACAATCTCAGGCTGGTATGGTTGTGACAGTTGACTGTCCATTGACACATCATAATTGTCAGTTACAATCATCATTGATTGTCAGCTGGTATGTGCCAGGGCTGTGTGCACTCCACAGGGGTGTGATTTTATGTGAAGTAATTAGCCACTAGCTGCGTACGGGCTGCCTCACCCCGTGCCCTTTCCCCTCCAATGCGCAGTGGGCATGCATGTGGTTGGGGATGTGGGGGCACCACCATGTCCACGGCCAGGCCCCGGCGTGTTGCAGCGTTGTGCAGGACACATGCTGCCACTATGATCCTGCACACTACTGGGGGAGCGTATAACAGCTGCCCGCCAGAACGGTCAAGGGAGCGGAAGCGTGACTTGAGCACTCCGAATGTGCGCTCCACGATGCCCCGGGTTGCAATGTGGGCTGAGTTGTATCTTACCTGGGGTGGCGTGGTGGGGTTCCGAATTGGCGTCATCATGTGGGTGCTGAGAGGGTAGGCACTGTCCCCTGGGGAGGTGGTGATGGGTATCATTAGTGGGGTTGTGACTTTACTCAGTATCTGACATGCATGCATGCGCAGTGGCATTTATACTCACCGAGCAGCCATGTATCGCCATGCCACCCAGCTTCTATGTCCCTGTTTAGGGTAGACATTCTGTAGATGAAACTGTCGTGGGTGGAGCCTGGATAGTTGGCGTATACTGAGGTGATGATTCCCTTGGCATCACATACTACCAGGGCGTTGATGGAATGCCAGTGCTTGCGGTTTCTATAGATGTGCTCAGTTGCCCTGGGGGGACGTAGAGCCACATGGGTGCAATCAATGGCACCTAGCACTTTGGGGAATTGTGCCACACTGTAGAAATCCTGGGCAACAGCCTGCCTTTCTGCAGGTGTTCTGGGCAGGTATATGTGCCTGCGGACTGATGGGCGTGCATTGATGATGGCCAAGACCTGGTGTAGGCAGCGTGACTGTGTGGACTGTGACACCCCCCCACTATGGCACTTGTCCGCTGAAATGATCCAGTGGCCAGGAAGTGCAGTACATTGAGGACCTTCTCCAGGGGGCTGAGTGCTTGGGAGCACAGGGTGGTTGATGTGAGGTCATCCTCCCACTCACTGACCAGGTCGAGTATTATGTGAGGTGGAAACCTGTACCTCCCATACACATGGTCATCAGGCATCCCAAAAAGGCTGGTTCTGGGTGTAAAAATTCTGGCCCGGACTATCCTCCTCCTCCTCCTGCGGTATCCCACGGCCACTGCTGCTAGGAACGGTATGTTCATCCTGGCGTCTGGGCTTGTTTGTTGTTTGCGTGCACTTTTATGCTGTGCGGGTGGACGTACGCCTACTTCCTGCTGGCGTACGTGTTTCCGGATTGGCCACGTTCGATTCCATGAATACGTGTTGTAGGCGAGCGTGTAAAACTACCCGCGCAGCCCTGGAATACCCGCACCCAGCCCAATCGCGTGTGGAACTTCTCACGCACCCCTGAAATACACGTACCCCGCTCTCCCAGGCCCAATCGCGTGTAAAACCACCCGCGAGTCCCTGAAATACACATACCCCGCTCCCCTAGGCCCGATCGCGTGTGAGACTTCTCGCGCACCCCTGAAATACACGCACACGCTCCCCCAGGCCCGATCGCGTGTGAGACTTCTCGCGCACCCCTGAAATACACGCACACGCTCCCCCAGGCCCGATCGCATGTGAGACTTCTCGCGCACCCCTGAAATACATGCACACGCTCCCCCAGGCCCGATCGTGTGTGAGACTTCTCGCGCACCCCTGAAATACACGCACACGCTCCCCCAGGCCCGATCGCGTGTAGTACTTCTGGCGCACCCCTGAAATACACACACCCATGCCATTCGCGTGTAATACTTCTCGCGCACCCCTGAAATACACGCACACGCTCCCCCAGGCCAGATCGCGTGTGAAACTTCTCGCGCACGCGTGTTCCCGACACCCGTAATACTCGTTCCCCGCTTTGCGTTTGCTGTTTGCCAGTCCGGTAAACTGGTACAGGGTTGGCGCAGCCCTTTGCAGTGGTTTTGCGATCTTGATGGCTTTTCCTTGCGCGAGGGCGTTCTTGGGGCGTAACTGGCGGTGCTGCAGGGTTGCTGCGCACTCTGCGCCACATCTGCTTTTGGAGGCGAGAATCCATGAATACGCTGTGCGCGGAAATTGATTTTATCGCACGTGGCTGGCGCAGAAATTTGCACGGGCACGCTGTGTGCCAGCCGCGTGCGATGCTTTTGTGAGGAATTACATGAATCGGCCTCACAGTTTTTTGCTGAGACATTATTACATTGAACATGCAGGTGACATCCCTGCAAAACCTGTATTTTTTTATTTTTTAAATGGGAGATGGGGAGTTCCCCGCAACCCGTCCCCATACATAATGTCACTATATACGATGTCGCCAATGGCTTTTTCCAGCGACATTATATATTGGGACATAATTACCTGATATCTTCCTGATGGATGAAGGCAGACGGACGCCATTTTATGCGCTGGGGAGGTGGTTTCATTAATGATCAGAGGAATTAGTTGTTTAAATATGCCCGTGTTCCCCTATAGCTTAGCCCCCCTAGATGAACATGAATGTCGCAGTGGCTCTCAGTTTCTGTTTCCACCCTCTCACAATAGTAACTCGCAAAGGATGGGCATGCGCGATGATCTCAGGAACACGTGCCCACGAGAGAAAACGCCAAATGCCATTTAATGAACAACCATCTCCATCTTCCACCTGAGTTCCAAATCATCGTACAGCAATTACACATCTTCGGTAAATTCTAAAAGCAAATATCGCAATCTAACGAATGGCAGCGTGTGAAGAAAACAGCCGAAGACACAGTGAAACGTGGGCTAAAGAAGTCATTCTTTCCCCCCTCTGCATTTCTGACACGTGGAATCCCGTAACCTTTTTAAAATGTGTTTTCATCTAATCTTTCTCCCTACTGAAAAGGGTTTTCTGCGGTGTGTGTAGCTGTAATGCATGGCTGCGTGACCTTTGCTTGAATCCAGATGAATCGCAAGGCCTTTGATACTGTCAACACACAGAGTTTCTCTTCCAGTGCACTTTAGATTTTCGTTTGTTCATTATTTTTTATTGCAATATTTCCGCGTATGAATACCAGGAGCTTGAATAAAATGAAAACAATTGTAAGAACTGCATGTACTAGGTGAAGATGATAATGGTGTGTGCCTTATAAAGAGGGATTTTTTTTGCCGGACTGTTGGGTTCAGCAGTTGGCTGGAGGGGTGTATCTGGAGTGGAGCAAGAATGATGAAGCTTGTTCTGGGTAATAGAGAGTGCGGGGAAATACAAGTAGGGTGGTCTGGTTTGGAACCTCTCCGCCTGTAGGGTCTCTGCTCTGGCCCTGACCTTCCCCCAGATCACACCTACCCTCTTCATTGCCACACCACGTGTGATCCTCTCCTTCAGGTTCACTCTCATATCCCAGGATCCCTCTGCCCGGGCTCAACTCTCACTCTTGCTTCGTCCTCCTCCTTAAGTTGCCCTTTTCCAGTTTCCTAGGGCTGCTCTTATTGTCTACCACCAACCTCATTCTCACCCTGGGGCCGATCCCTCACTAACATCAATTGCATTCTGGCTTCTGCAACTTGAACTCCTCCAACCGGTACCCACTCAATTTACCGAAAACATTTCAGAGTGGTACATTTCACTGAAGACCATAATACTAAAAAAACATTGAAAATTAAATATATATATATATATATATATATATATATATATATATAGGATAGTGGGGTAAGGGGTTAAAATGAGTTGGGATGGGGGTTGGGTGTTGTTATAATAAAAAATAAATATAAATATAAAAAAATAAATCGGTATTATGTTCGCGATAAAATTTACAACTCTGAATTTTCGGTCGGCGCAATCACCTATAACCCTCCAACCTCCTCCAATAACTTCCCACCTTCTTCCTTCTGATGTTTCCAACCTCCTCCTCCAAAGTTCCTTCAGCCTTCTCCAAAATACATCCAGATTCAAAATGTGCACCTGTGGATGATGTTGAGAGTTTGCCACACCTGCAGACTACACAACAACTTGCAGGTGCAGCTCTGACTTACTTTACTTGCCCTTAATACCTCTATTTTGTGAAGGGCAGAGTGTTTTTGATGCCTGTATAGAGGAATTGTGGGTCAGGTACTTGTTCTGGACAGCCCCTTTCGCAGGTTCCCAGGCCATCCTCTACATACCTCCTCCAGAGCTGTCATCCAGAGTAGGGAGCTCTGCACCCCCTAAACCAGGGGTCTGCAACCTTTGGCTTGTCAGATGTTTTGGACTACAATTCCTATCAGCCAGAGCCAGCATAGTCTATGGTGAGAGATCATGGGAGTTGTAGTCCAAAACATCTGGAGAGCCACAGGTTGTAGAACCCTGCCCTAAACACTCAAGCTGCCTGCATTTATAGCCAAGCAGGGTACAGCAGCTTCTATTTTATTTATTTATTTTAATTGTTTTTTTTATAACGCGACTAATAACAAACCTGAGTTCGGTTTGTAAGCACGGATCCGGGATTCGAACCTCTGGTGGGATTTGAACCTCTATTGCTCTGCGTGGTCTTGCTTCCAAGACCAGCTCATTGCCCCTGTGTTATCCTCCGTTTCAATGTCCTTTGTTCCTATGTCCTATGTGGTGACACTCAATAGGCATACTTAAGATGTTAGACACCACTTACATGACTAATATTTCATAAGTAACTCAGTTTCTGAAGCATGCAGAATTGTGAACTGAGGAGTTAATGGTGGAGTTTGAACTTGATAAGCTAAAATTCTTGTGGTTCTACTCCATAAAACAGTCAGAATCTCTACACAAGACACACAGGATTTTCGTGACAGCAGTTGCCAGTGTAACTAAGACATTTCTTAAAGCGCCTAAGCTTTAACCAACCATTGTTTGTCAAAATAAGTTATAAGAAGCAGTGACCAAAACGATAGTTCTAACGTTTTAATAGTGAAAGTCTTCCCTGTGTTATGCAGACCATTAAAAAAAGCATAAGGAAGGAACATAGTAAGATAAGGGAGCGAAATGGACATGGGAAGGAGCATGGAGGGGTTGTGGAACATGGACCAAGTCACATACCCACACATACAATCTGTTGGTATGCCACCAGGACACCATCCATTCCCTGGGTGCAGCACTCGCATTTCATATAAAGAAGAAAAGAGAAGTATTGTGCCCTAATGGTATGCCATGACATGTGTGTATGACTTTCTGTTATACCGAAATTGGGTCATGATTGAACAAATGCCCAGCGTGGGTTCTGTGCTTACTGTGCTGTTGGCAACCAGGATACACCCCACTGATGAGACTCAACAACACCAAAGCATGCCTGGGGTCGCTTGTTTTCTTGTGCAAAGGGGAACACGGCCCACTGGCTAGACTGATGCCAAAGAGGACAGTGCCAAGACCGATCTGCATATGATAGATGATCCACTTCGGCAGTGGCAGAGACGGGCTAAAGAAGAACACTGGTGTGGAAGGTTGCCCAGGGCAATGGCAGTATTTATTTACTTATTTATAGTTTCTATAAAGCGATAATCGCCCATGGGCCTCAAAGTGCACGAAAGACAAAACAAGACATACAGAACAAATTGTAGGACGGGTTAGAAAAGACCCTAGTGTAAGCTGTTGAGAACAGTTGTCTCGGGACCTACTCTGGATCTAAGTAGTCAACATTAACTCAAAACCTGTACCCATCACATATTTTGGTTATACTTTGTCTCCCTCTGTGCGGGAGGGTATCCTTGCTCACTGCTCTGTAGAGTTCCAAGGTTCAGCTCAGTGATGAGGTTCAACAAGGCTAAATCATGTCTGAGGTCGCTTGTGTTTCCGGGCAGAGGGAATGCAGCCTAGCAATTTGGGTTTGACTGCTGCCATTGGTGGGAGTGTCAAGGCTGATAAGCTTATGCCTGCTCCCCTTCTGCAATGGCAGAGTTGCGAAATAGCGGGGAATACAGACAACAGCTATGCCAGCGGTTAACATTACTTCAAAACCTTCTACTCATCTCATATTTTGGTTAAACAGAGAAAGACAAATCCATCAAAACTCCTATAAGCACCAGTTAGGAATAAACTGTTTTTAAAATAGAAAGTATAACAGTAACAACACCAGTGTCTCCAAAGAGGTAAAAACCCTTTGGTTTCTACCTTGACGCAACAATGTCCTTCAATAAACAACTACATTATCTGGCTTCTACCACAGCCTACACATTTAAGCTGATTAGAGCAGGTAGGCCCTTCCTTTCTAATGACAGTTGCCTCATACTGGCTAGAGCACTAATCTTATCAAGGCTAGACTATTGCAACGCCATCTACAGCAGTGCCAACAAAACCATTATCCAAAAACTCCAAATACTACAGAACAATGCCATCAGAGCCGCACTAGGCATCACCAAAAGAGTCCACATCTCTGCAATCAGACGCCATCACAAATGGTTATCTACCCAGAACAAAATACAATTAAAAATCACCTCCCTGACACATAAAGCTCTACACAGTGTCGCACCGAGCTACCTAATCAACAGAATAGTTAGAAGAATCTCCAGTAGACCCACTAGAACCGTCAACACTAATTGTCTGCTAGTACCCAGATTCCAATTCTCTAAAATTGGCGGTAACAGCTTCCCTGTGAAGGCCGCTAAACTTTGGAACTCCCTGCCTCATCAGTTGAGAGCGGACCTGCCCTACTCTTTCTTCAGAAAGAACCTCATCACTCACCTCAATCTGACTGAGAATAAGTCTCCTGTGAAACCTTGGCACGTCAGGACGACCTGCTGATTGATTGTAAATTTTGTACATCCCTACATACGAAGGTGTAAATAACTCTGCCTTTCTGCAAATCTTGATTTGTATATTGTATGTTGTATTATCTTCTTGTGTAATGTGAATATTTGTATATTGTCTGTACATTATGTACCTGTGTAAGCTTTGCATATCCTTGCTGCGCCCTGCTACTCCTGGGTCTGGTGCGCTTTATAAATGTTATAAACAAACAAACAAACAAACAAACAAACAAACAAACAAACAAAGTCTGGTCCAGATGGAAATGGACAAAGCCTATAAAATAGGAAAACAGGATTTTCACTTTCAAATAGATCACTTTACCCATATCCCGGGCCCTTATTCCCTTACCCACCCCACTTACCTTTACGGCGGCACACTTCTGTGCGTGCCGCCAACTCCCTGCTATCCCTGCGGCATCGGTTCCTCCTACTTACGTTGGTCAGAGCTGATACTACATGGGGACTTTTTATTTTTATTTTTACTTTCTTGTCCCCTGCTTACCGCAACTCCCGACTCCCGTTACTGCACCCAAGGAGAGCAGGGGCGCACTACTGAGGGCGACATTTTGGCATATTACCTTTTGAAGACATCACCTTGATTTTTACATAACATGCATTTTGACATTTTTTCATGATTCGTTAGCAGATGAAAAGCTTATTTTTTCAGTACATTGCTAATGGAATCACATCTGCCTAGAGTTACCAGGACTAAAGTAAGGGATATACAAATCAGATTTCTAGTACTTCTCTTGAAAATGAAAAGTGTTAAAAGCTCACTGGCCTTTAAGTATGCCAAGGCAACATACAACTATTGTTCTGTAATTAAACAACATCAACACTCCAGTGTGAAGGCTCCCAAAGGAGCTGTTAGGGTTATGTCTAAGCATCTTTTAAGGTCAACTGTGTGTACAGCTTTCCCACAGGAAGTATGGTGAGGCAGCTGCACGATACAGGCTCTTGCCATGATAAAGCCTTCAACATTACGAAGGGATGACCTAACCCCTTTTCAACTATATGAACTGGTACAATCAATCCAAAGGCCAGGAAGGCCTAGGAACCTCCAAGCAGAGGAAGACAAATTGTGGAGGGGGAGGGTCTCTGTTAGAAAAGGGACTCAATTCCTTTGTTGGATAGGACCATCATGACAATTGTTTTGTTTGGGGAGACCCCACTTTCATTTAAGTTTGCCTATACTTATCATAATGCTCTAAATAAAAGTACTAAAAACAACATGGTCTTGGTGTATATTTTGCTCCTGTGCAGGTCTTGTGACACCAACTCTCGGTGTCTTCCTCCTACAACTTTTTGATGTTCTGCGACAACCTCCTTATGCCTCTTCTCCTCCTCTTGCCACCAGCCTCCTGCGCTCTTCCATGGCTCTCTTCAAACTCATTCCACCATCTCCTTCCAGAATTGCTAACTCACTGCAAACTCCTGCCACAATGTTCTTCTCCCAACGGTCAACTTCCAATCCTGGGACATCCATTTTATACTCTACTAGCTCTTCCCCTGGAGCAGGCGGCTTGCAAGTACGGGCCTGCATATGTGTATCATTATTATTGCTGCCGTGTGATTGGTTACAATGAATTGCTTTCCCCCGACAGGTATAGCATATGTCTTTGCTCGAGATACATGTGACAGTTGGACTGTGGCTTCAAAAAGATGGTCTGCCATCTTGGATTCTTTGTCTGAGTCCATGTCCATGCATGTGCGTTGACATCAGTGGGTCTCATCAGGGTCACATTTGTTGTGGGACCCACAGTGAATGTTGTAAGTGCTTCAGAGTTTTTAGCATAACATCTTGGGAGGCTTGACCCTGCTTCTTGCTGAGCCTGTCTTTGGGAGGGGGGTGCTCTACCCCATTTTAGTTTGCTGGTCCTTTGGCAAGACTCTAAAAGATCAGTAGTGTTTGCATCTGGTATTTGACTTGCTCCTGCCAAGTAATGGGGACTAAGCAAGGGTGACCAGAGGACACTTCACATAACATCTCCAGGCCATCATCCACTAGCTTGAGAAGATTCCTGGGAGGTGACTTCATCATACGTCGTATGTGAAGATCTTGGTCACTTGACAGGACCTCTACACATAAAGAAGATGTATCACATGCCACAGCATGGCACCTGACAGCTGGCAGCTCTTGCTGTGGTACCTTGTAAGCTGGTGTCTCCATCAATGCTGCCATGGGCTTTTCTTCATTGTTGCTTCTCTGGGAATGCTGCATCTCAGTAGTACCAGTTGTTGGGTAAGTAGGCACCCCCGAATAGGCAAGGCAGCCAACAAGGAGCAAGGGCAGATTGAAGGCAATAAGGAGCACAGGGGGAAAACTGGCTGAGCACTAGAATAGAGTAAGAGTCGAGAAGCAAGAACGATTTGAGACATGAAGTTCAGGCCCAGTCTGCTCTGCTTTGTAGGTGCTAGCACTGGAGCGAGGCTGACATTTCTGAAGTGCAGTGCTCGAAGTGCGTGCCCAGAAATGTGCCACAGGTCCCTGGCACAAGCTCTGTGTGGAAAACCTGGCGGCATCCATGCTGCCGATGGTCCCCTGCGCAGGAGCCTGACGCGAGGAAGCAACAATAGAGAAACGTCCAATACAGCATTGACGGAGGTGTCAGGATAAACGCCACCACGTCAAAATTACAGCCGGGACTTACCATATTCTTGTCTATCACCATGTACACAAGTGACAGGTTCCAGTATATGCATTCATGTCCCTGCAGTATGATCAGGAGGTAATAGTTCCTGCAAGTGTCCCCTTTAGCCAGTATCTCGCCTTTCCTGCTGTTTCAAAGTCTTTGCACACTGGCCGAACCTCAAGCCCTGATTTGACTATGCTGCTTCATCCAAGATGCAATAGCTCATGGCCATGGGGTCCACCTGGGACATTTTCAGACATGAAATAGCTATGTTTTTGGGTTTTCTATAGTCATAACACTTGACCACCAGTTTCTCAGCCAAGGTAAGGTTGGGTAGTAATCACAATATTTGGAGATTACTCAGAAGAGAGGCTACAAGATACTTTGTGGTTGTGTCAAAGTTGACACAGATGAGTTACTCAGAGGGTTGGTCCTTGATATTTTATTATGTGACGACAGGAGATATATACTCTAGGACCTTTGAGACAGTTTTCCCTGAAGAAGGACCTTTGGTCCGAAATGCATTGGCCAATCTCACATCTGTCTCTGAACAACTGTTCAAGCTATACAAAGAAGAAGTACCTGAAATGAAATATTGTTTTGTGTATTATGACCGGAATTGATGAGATATTCAATGAGTATTATTTTTTTTTAATAGAAGTTAGTGTGTGGTCAGACCTGAGGAGTTTTCCCCAGTGTTTTCTCCATTGTTAATTTTGCAACACGTGTATTGTGGTTGCTGGCTTGCACTTGAATAGATGTTGTCTTGCTCCAAATACATAATATACCAACAAGGTGGTGCCCACCTTTTCCCAATCGCAATTGGTTTCTTTGCGTCTCCCAGGCATGATAGATTCCACAAAGGACTTGTGTGATTGTGTGATGTCAGATTTTAGGGCCAGACTCCAGGGTGGTCTGGCAACATTTCCTACTCCCTTTCTGTTGGTCATCTGTCTTCGTCTTACTTGTGGTTTTGGATCCGCTGCTCTACACTACTGGGCTCTTTGTAGTACGGTGGCCATTTGAAGAGCCATCTTAACGGTTTGTTTACGCAGGAGTTGAAGAATTTTTACACAATCAGTTGCTCTTTCAATTCTTCAACATTCCATTTCTGACCGACACTTTGTTTTAGAGAAACCTAATTCTGTATGACCATAAACTAAGGGAATTTTTAAAAATAATTGCTATATGGCATTCTAAACAATCCCAGAATACCCACAATATACTTTTTGCCTAAGGTACATAAGGATTATGAACATTTACTTCTGGTTAGGCTGATTATAAGTGGTAATGGGAGTCTCACAGAACCAGTATCAGAATGAATTGACTATTACATCAATCCCATAGCAAACACATGAGATTCCTATGTGAGAGATACCACCCACTTCATGAAGATATTGAAAGTCAGATTTTGGCATCAGAACGATTTTCTATCAAACAATGACGTGTGCTCTTTATATACATGAATAAAACAAGACTTGGAGCTCTAAACTCTAACAATATCTTAATACAAGAGTCAGACAGTTATCGCCAACATTCTAACATGATAATGGTATTGCTCAAGCTTACTATGCACAACAATATATTTGTATTCTATTACAAGCAGATGAAGGAAGTCAATATGGGTGAAAAGTATGCCTCAACCTTAGCGAACCCTTTTATTGGTTTCTTTGTAAAAAAGCATGTATTCAACATCAATATCTTCCTTGAATCCACCAAAGTCATTAAATGACCGATATGGCAGAGAATGCACTGTGGCGGCTGCTGATCATGTGACTATGCCCTGCCACTCAGTTGTCCCACCTACCACCAGTTTTCACTACTTCCAGGAACCTTAAGGACTCCAGATCAGCTCCAGGGAGACTGCATTGAGGAGGCTGCTGGTCACGTGACCAGGCCCTGCCACTCAGTTGTTCCACCAACCACCAGTTTCTGCGCATTGCAGGTAGCTTCTTAAGGACAGCAGGGACACTGCACTGAGGAGTCTGCTGGTCAAGTGACCAAGCCCTGCCACTCAATTTCTCTGTCCACCGCCAGTTTTCACATCTTGCAGTAACTAGGGCAACAAGCAACCTAAAATAGTTCGGGCTAATGCTATTTACAATATAATGCTTATGTTATGGTTCACCAATTCATGTATAAATTAGAGTATGCCACATGTTACTGTAGTGTTATGAAAGTGTTATGAGTATATTCAAACATCTATTTTTTTTATTGATTACATTTATGTAACGCCAACTCCAGGGATATCGCAGCGTTTGTTACAGAGTTACAAGTAGGCAAGTACAACAGGTAAGAAACAAAGGTAAGGGCATTAGTCGTATTTGTCGAATAGCCAGGTGTTTGCAGACTTTTTAAAGGAGGTATAAAAAATATCATTTCTGATTTGAGCCGGCAGGGAATTCCAAAGAGCTGGTGCAGTGACAAGGAACCTGACTCCTGCTCTATTGTTTTGAAGCGAGGTGTGAAAAGGGTAATGCTGGTGCAGATCTGAGGGCGTGCACCAAGAGTTCCTGGGTAACACTGTTGTTGAGGTAGAGTGGGGCCTCCTTATTGATGCAGCGGTGGGCAAGGGACAGAGTTTTAAAGTCAATGCAAGCTTTGATGAGCAGCCAGTGGGCATCACTCCGGGTTACAGAAATGTGATCTGATCGGCATAGGCCAAGAGCAGCGCGCAGGACTTTGTTCTGCAAGAGTTGGAGTTTGTCCAGGTTGGAGGCCCATGAGTAGGACATTACAATATTCCAATTTGCTGAGATCAGCCCTCCAGCACCTGATATAAATGCAGGCACTTGACTACTGGAACTAACCACAGAAAGCAATCCACACAAGGAAAGACAACGTGGGAAGTATAGCCATTTAGCAATGAAGGAACAGTACCGCTGGTTAATGACGTTGTATTTATTCACACACCTGAAAACTTTAGCAGGACTGTAAAAATTATAAAAACTGTGATGAATGTTAATGCAGCCCTGCCAGGGTACCAGAATTCAATTGTTCTGAAAACCTAACCTACATGATAATTAATAGCGTAAAGATAAGAACTGATTTGTGCATATTCACTGACTGACAACCACACACATATATGTTTTTCAAATATTGTTTGCAATATATGCCAGTTGGTACAAGAATCTCTGGTATGGTACAGCATACATCATGTCCAAATATCAGGCGCGCACACTCACAAAACGAGTGGTTCACCATCGCACATGCGCTCGTTAAGCAAGCTTTTAGCTCCTGCCCATGCGCATGCGGAGCACACGTCCCGCTATTGCGCATGCGCACAAGCCAATTTCGACCAAATAACATCATACTGGATGTCGCGGACGCGAAATTCACAGCGGTACGCTCTGGACCAGAGATCAAGTGAGACGATTAGCGAGACACAAGGAAAGAGATTGTGCACTGACTTCTAGTGCATAATGACCCTCGATGCTACTGGGCGTCATAGCTGGCATCCTCATGAAGGCTAAGAGGGAAAGCTGTCTCACGTGTTACACTTTTCACACAAATGTATCTACAGCCGAGTATTGAGAGACACCTCGTCCTGAGTGTGCCTCGAGTAAATCTGTAATGAAGAAACACTGGATAAATCGTATAAGCAATAATTAGTAGGATACCCTAGTAATGCATTCATAATCATGATAGGCATGGAATGCCACCAATGAAGGCATCCAAAGAAGATACTCAATCACTCAAACCACACGGCTTCAAGAACTATTGTCTCATCAAACAAGCGGGGTAAGCAATTCACCACTCCTCCCGTTGGGCTTGCCATTATTTACTGCTAATCCTTGACATATAGAGAGCTAATTGTGTTATGCATCTCTTTCCAAACCCCCCCACCCCCTTTTTATCTCCCCTCTACCGGGTGGGTACCTTGCCAAAACATAAGCAACACACAGCAATGTGCTGCATTTTAGCCCTGAGGAAAGTGAGGTAGTTTCATTTGTCCACTGAAACCGGTAGGCTTTTTCCGGTCTTTTCAGTAAAAATGTACCAATGGCATGCTAAAAAACCGCATAGAGGTCCTTCCAAATAAACCTAGGAAGCAGTCAAAGTGAACTACAGGCTACCCAGGAAAAAGGAATGCACACTGTGAACACATGGGGTAGCATTCTTGAAAAAAAATACAATTCTGCCTAGAAATATCTGACAGCAGTCCTGTTTAGCCGTGTGTCTCTCAGGAAACCACAACACACAAACCAAACAGTACTATTTCTTGGGGTCAACACCTTGTTTTTATGAAAGATTGAACAGAATTCAAAGAAATCTATTTTTAGTATTTCTGCCAAACAAAGAAAACGAATAAAACATATATAATCCTTTCATTTGCAAGGCAGATGACACACGCCCTGATAAACGCGGCATGCGCCTTTTAAAAACATATGTGAACAACCAGATTGTTCCTGGTGAGTGCAATATAAGGATAACATTCGTATTAGTCTAGTCACTCATATGTATATTGTTTCACATGCCTTTGGAACATTAGCACAGTGGGCATAGAATTGCATCCAAAGATGTGAAGCACATTTCAGAAGAAAACTTTTTTTTTTCCAACAGGTGGGACTTTTTTGAAACCATACAAATCAATTTAAAACACATTTGATGAGGTGCATAAAATTGGATTTTCCATTCTTAATTTAAGTTTCGCAATTTAGGATTACTTAAATGGTTGGCATACAATATATCAACATTTGCGATACAGATATTGAATTGACCATATTAAAGTCAATATTCGTAGAGGCAAACCAGAACGTACTTGATGAAGTAAAGCAGAGCACTGGAATGAGTAGATCACAGCGCTGATCAAGAGACCCTGCTGCCAGGGAATTGGTTCTTGGGAAACAGTGCCCTTCTGTCTCGTAAATGGTTTTGACAGAAAGGGGTAAAAACCTGGGTCACACAGACGATGGGTCAGTGAAGATTTAACTGAATATTGTTATCTGATTTTGAAAGACTTTTCAGAGGAGTCTTGTTTCTTAGTATCGTGGTGATTTTTTTACACAGTTCAGTCGACACGTGTTTCAACCCTCCTCCAAGCGCCTGTGACACCCATTTCTGTCCAGTACTTACAGATTCTTGCAACTTTTAAAGTAAGACAAAGCGAATATAAATATTTATATAAAATGGATTAACCTAATTCATTTTGTAGCCCCTGGAGAAGCACGCAATGCAGAGGGAGTGGAAACCCGTGTTGGGCAGCACATTTGAAATGAAGGGCAGCAAAAATATTTGGCCAGCAAATATAAAATTAAATGTGATTGGAAAATTGAATAGTAGGACATAAGACTTTAAAGAATGGTTATATCTCTGAACTTTGAAGGCAGAGGACTGTAAATTATTGTGAACAATCATATAATTGTGTATTTTGGATATCAGATTGAAAAGAAATTGGATTGGAACATAGAATATGATACTTTAAGAATGTTAATATGTTGGTGTACATGTACTAACACTTGTTGCAATATTTGTTCTATTCTCATAAGAATTGAATACCTGTATATATGTGTATGTATGCATGTCAACAAAAGTCACTTTATATGATTTGCTTAGCGTAGTGGTGCGCATTCCTTAGTATTATGTTTTCGCATTATTATAGGTGAAATGCTTGCTGTACTCCACTAGCTGCTAGTGCATCTAAAGCTCAGTAAGCACTAGCACAGGGTCACAATCAGCATATATAGTTCCTAGTTCTTTTGTTACACTGATTAAAAGTGTGCCATGGGATGGGACTGTGATTTATAGGAATTTTACTCTGTACATATGTAATGGTTGACTTTGATATCATATTCCATTCCACTCATTTGTAAAACCTTTTGTCCGTGGATGACAGCTACTGTCCATGGGCATGAGTCAATATTTTTTTAAACATATGTGTTTATATATCTGTCAATATATGTATTGATGAAGTGTTGATTTCCATGTACTACTTATCCAACAAAGTTCCATCATCAATTGTATTACTATTGTTTTTCAGATTGTGAACAGAAAAGTAAATAGAAAAAAAATAATGTAGACAGAAATTATAATATAATTATAATGACAATTTATTGAAAATAATAGCACTATGTACATATATATTACGCCTTTGCACTAGTGCTAGTCATAGTTAGTTAAGGTTAAGACAGAGTCTCTATGGCGTTTCAGAAAATTACTTTTCTTAATAACCTTCAAACCTTTTATTCAAATAGCTAAGAATTTTCGGAAAATTCCAAGATGGCCGCCAAACAGAGAGCACCTTCAAAGACGCTCTCCCAAATCCCCTGTGAGCAACTAAGCAGCAAATACGCTTCCCTGCCCGGCAACGTAGCTTAGATTGGCGGACAATAGCCAACAAACAGTCTGGCCCTCGATCCTGGACGAACTAAGCGGAATCAGGGCCACAGAGAGAAATACGAACTGAAAGCCCAGGAGAGGGCACCGACGCAGAGGCCCGTATTAAGGCGCAGTGGAGCTCAGAGTCGGACCACAGCAGCCCTAACGAGCTAAGGGACACAGGCCATGACTATCGGAGCGAGGCAGTGGCGGAGACCCCCTACCAGGGACAGCGACCTCCCCAAAGCCTGGGGCGACTGGAGGGGAGACCCCCTATCCCCAGAGAAGTGCATGAGGCGCGGGCCACCGGGACCCACAAGCTAGAGGAGGCGGCAGACCAGCAGATGGCCCAGGAGAAGACAACAGCGCACCCACCAACAAGCCTCTGCCGCACCTCCACCAGGGTGGAAGTCTGAAAACACCCTGGCAGGGTAAGGAGGACAGGAAGAAGGCACCGGCAGGGGTCCTGCGCCAGAGGAGAGCCACGCCACCCGGCCCTCTGGGTGGGAAGAGCAAAGTCTGTTGGTTGCCTTGGAAGAGGCGGCCAGCCGAACAACTGCCTGGTAGGTGGAGGAGTGGAGCGAGCCCCTGGCCCTCGTAGCTCGACGAAGGCAGAAGGAGATCAATGAAGTCCTGCGGGAGGAGCGAGCACCATGGGAGCGGAGGAGAGGACCAGCCTGGCTGAGGTATACCGACGGTCTCCAGGAAGACGGCTCCGACTGGGCTGCTGAGCCGGGGGGCGGAGGGCTGCCCCGGACCACCCAGGTGGGGAGAACAGGACCAGGACGCGAGCAAGCGGCAGTCTAGCCGGTGGAGTTCCAGGAACACAGCGGCCCGAGAGACGGAGGTGACCGGTGGACCCCGACCCCCAGTATGGTGAGAGAGGGTGAACATAAAGAGCCCCCCACAGCAGAGGACTTCTCAGGTGGGGGTGCACAGGCGGTCCCGCACCCCGTACTTACAACCCCCCCCTCAAAGAGGGGGAATTGGGACTCAAGGGAGCAGCCAGCGGTACTCCGGAGCAGACGCTCATGAACCAGGAGAGGGCTGCTGTGGGCACAGGAGCCCCTACTATCTGCCCCCAGCAGGTCACCTAGAGAATTATAGCCCAAGGAGTCAACAACACCTCACGACTCCCTGTGAACCATCAAAGTACACAAGCAGCAAACCACTGCATGGGGGCCTACCAGTAAGACCTGCTCCAGGGGGTAAAGCGCAACAAATCCCTCAGGGTCGGGGAGATCCAGATTGAAGCATCAGTAGAAAGAAGACCCCTCACCTGAGAGTCAAGGGCCGCAACCAAGCACTACACGGCAAGGCAAAGGCGAGCCAGAAACAGGAAGGATAAGCAGGGTCAAAGCCGCCCAGGTTGAAAGAAGGAGATCCTGTACAGGAAAAAGTCGCCAATAAGGGAGACCAGCCAACCCCAGTGTGCATGAGAACAAAAACCATGGGCTCCAGGAAGAATGTCGAAAAATAAGGGCAAGGACTCGCAGGCTGCCCTCAAAGGCCCAAAAAGAGCACAGGAAGGGCCCATCCAATAACTCTGGGGAAAGTGAAGCACAGCACGAGGAAGAAGAGGGCCAGGAGGGCCCCCAGTAATGGAAGGGGGCTCTGGTCAGCCAATAACAGAGGACATCCTTAGAAAGCTCTTCCAAGACTTTGGAGAAAAAATTGCAGGCAAAGTGGAGAGTCAACTGGACAGGATTAGAGAGGACTGGGCTTCCTCCCTCCACGAGGTGAAAGGTGACATGAGTAAAGTGGAGGAGAGAGCTGATACAAATGAGACGGCCCTACAGGAACTAGATGAGGATGCAAAGAAAACAGAGAATATGGCCAAAAAGAAGAGATAATTCGAGCAGCGAGAAGAGCAAAAAAGTTGAGCTACAGTAGATCGGAGATCCAGCTCTATCAGGATCTGTCTCAAACAACACTGATCAAAAGGAGGATAATGGGCCCCGTGGTCCGGTTCCTGATGGAAAAGGACATTAGATACCGATGGACCTTCCTGTTCGGCCTCATGTTCGAGTGGGAGGGAAAACAACACTGCGTCACAACTTGCAATAAGGGAGCGAGTATTCTGGGCATAGAGGAGGAAGCAGCAGAGACCCATCAACCAGGATCAAGAGCATCGGAAACAAAGAAACCATGGGAATGGTCAAAAGTAAAGCGCAAGAACAACAAGAGAGGGCTGAGAGGTCCTGACCCAACATAAGAATCCGGGGGAGGCCAGGAGATCAGGAGGTGAAAGCCTGGGGAGGGTAAGCACCATGATATAACCTAAGGGGGATGGGGAAGGTGGGAATTGGGATCTGAATCTGGGCAGGGGAAGGCCTGCAGGGGAAAAGACTGGGGTTTCAGAGGGGCTCAATACCCGAAGATCCACATCAGGAGGGGCTAGAGGCCGATTGAACCCACCCAGAGGGGTGGGGGGTGAGGGAGGGGGTTGCAGGACGGGGAGCCATCCGATCAACCAAGGGTCAAATGAATGAATCCAGGGACCAGAATGGAGACGGCCAAGACCAGTAAATAAATTATTATGTCGCTGAATGTTAGGGGTCTCAACTCCGCGTTGAAAAGGAAAAAACTTGAGAGGCTACTACGGAGGGAGAAACCCGATATTCTGACACTCCAAGAGACACACATACAAATGAGGGACACCCACAAGCTTAAAATCCAGGGGAATGACAAAATTCTTCAAGCAACCGAGGACAGGAAGTAAGGGGGGTGGCTCTGGCGGTCAGGTCCTCCCTCGGCCTGAGACCAACAGACTGGGAAAAGGATAATAGTGGAAGGTATTTGGCTGCTAGATTAGGATCAAGAGGAGAGACCTATACCATAGCAACCATATACGCCCCCCAATTCGGGGCAGGATGAATTTATATAGCATAAAATAGCCAAACTGGAAGGTTTCGCTAAGGGCCCGATCATCCTGACAGTGGACCTAAATATGGCTTGGGACCCAGGAGTGGATAGAAGCATGTGGAGGGCGGGATCTCAGGCAGACCCTCAAAAGAACTGAAGGATAACTTGGAAGGCCTGGCTCTGGTAGACGCCTGGAGGGAAAAGAAAGGTGACGCCAAAGGGTTCACATTCTTTTCCATGTCCACAGGTCCTTGTCAAGGATCGACTATGTGCGGATATCGCCGGGCCTGTTGGGCGCAGTTAAAGAGATGGAAGTAGGGGCAATAAGCATCTCACATCACGCTCCCATCACAATTACAGTACAACGAAGGGCCCAAGCTCAGGGAATCTGGAAGTGAAAATATCCGGCCCACATAGTCAAAGAGAGGATGATGAGGAATAGTTTCTCCTTAACAAACTAGGGGACACAAGCCAAAACTCAAGGTGGCATGCCTTTAAGGCAACAATCAGAGGGAAGATGATTGCAGCCAAGGCCAAGAGGGACAGGGAAAAGAGGCAGGTGGAAGAGGAGCTAGAAAGCAAGTTGAAACAGGTAATGTCAAGAATGGGAGCATGGGCCAGCGGGGAGACAAGGAGGGAATACAGGGCCATAAGGGGCCAACTGCAGGTGCTACAGACGAGGAACGCAGAACGGGCTCTACTCCATCTCAGACATAAATATTACATAAAAACTAAGAAAGCCGACAGGATGCTAGCCAGGCTCCTAAGAAAAGAGGAAAAGGAAAGGACCATTACCAAAATCAAAATGAGCAAAGGGGGAGAGCCTACCGATCAATCGGCCATACAAAGAGAATTTACAGATTTCTATACAGATCTGTATAGATCCGAGATGCCCAAGAGCAGTCTCAAGCAAACTATCTGGATAACATCCACCTCCCATCCCTAACGAGAGAGGAAGCACAAGAACTCAACCAATCTATTACGGCCGAGGAAGTGCGCAGGGCAATTAACTCAATGCCCACAAATAAAGCACCAGGCCCGGAAGGCTTTACGGATGATTTCTATACGACCTTTAGGGAAGTGCTAATCCCCCACTTAGCCCAACTATTTAATGAATTTGCGATACAAGGGAGAATAACTCCATCGATGGAGGAAGCTAAGGTGATCCTTCTACCAAAGCCAGGTAAAGACCCGGAAGGCTGCAAGTCCTATAGGCCGATAACACTCATAAACATTGATGCAAAGATATATACGAAAATACTTGCTACTAGGGTAGATCTCTACCTCATGAAATTGATAGGAACAGACCAATCGGGTTTTATCCGCGGCAGACAAACTGGGGATAACACAAGAAGGGTTTCACACCTAGCAGAAAAGGTCAACATAAAAAAGGTACCAGCGCTTCTCCTCATGTTAGACACTGAGAAAGTGTTCGACAGGGTGGAGTGGCGGTTTATATTTCCCGCCCTGAAGAAAATGGTTTTAGGAGAGAATATGCTGGCAATGATAAAGGCAAACTACTCCAACCCATCCCTTCGGCTATTGGTAAACGAGCAACTATCAGGGGCAATCAAGGTGTCCAGTGGCACTTAACAGGGCTTGCCCCTATCCCCCCTGCTCTACGCAATTCACCTGGAACCACTTTTGGCCACACGCTGGGCCTCAGACGACATACAGGGCATCCCGTTCGGAGGG
Organism: Ambystoma mexicanum; assembly: GCF_040938575.1. Lineage (NCBI taxonomy): Eukaryota > Metazoa > Chordata > Amphibia > Caudata > Ambystomatidae > Ambystoma > Ambystoma mexicanum. The sequence goes on from NC_090925.1 coordinate 899,510,857, forward strand.
CAGCCCCACAAAGTCGTGGCCTTCGCGGACAACCCCCTGCTGACTTTATTAGACCCGGATAGGTCCCTTAGGGCACTAGAGAGGGAACTTGGGAGGTTCAGAGAGGTGGCCGGCCTAAAGATCAACACCACTAAATCGGAAGCCCTCAACGTAACACTAATGGGGGGAGATCGGGAGATCAGAAAAGAATTCCACTATGGCTGGGCGACCACAGTGATAAAATACTTAGGGATAAACATCACCAAAGACATCGAGTCAATGTATTCCAAAAACTACCCGCCATTATTATCCCCTATCAAACAGTTGCTACATGGGTGGAGCCCACATAGGATCTCTTGGTTGGGGCGGATCAATGTTATCAAGATGGTCATTCTCCCAAAACTCTTAAACTATTTTATGGCAATACCAATAAAAGTCCCCAACCCATTCCTTGGAGGGATCCAAAGGCTCACAGGGGACTTCATATGGAACAACAAAAAACCTAGAGTGGCTACAAGCCTGCTGCAAATGCCAGGAAATTGGGAGGCCATGGGGGTACCGGACATGAGAGCATATTACCTAGCTACCCACGCAAGAGTAATTAGAGACTGGCTGACAAATGACAGAAACAAGGAGTGGAGAAGAATGGAAGAGGCACTAGCCGGAGGGCACCTTGACACAGTCTTGTGGAAACCCAAGGGAGACCACCCCAAAAACCTATACAAAAGCATTATAGGAACACTAGTGTGCGACACCTGGGATGAGCTAATAATCAGAGCGGGCATCACCTCCTTCCCGTCGCCCTTCACTCCAATATTGTACAATCCGCAGTTCACGCTATGGGAAGAGGGGAGGGGTTTCGCCAGATGGGAACAGAGGGGCTGCCTCAAGATAAGAGATATGTTCGAGGGAGAGGAAATCAAATCTTTCACCCAATGTAAAGCAGACTTCTCACTAGGGGAGGAAGAGAGATTCCAATACACTCAACTGCGCCATTGGGTCCTCCAACCAGACATAAAGAGGGCAGCACTAAGGCCCCTCATGCCGTTTGAAAAACTAATGGGTAACGCAGGGGACAAGAATATAGTGGGCACCCTATACAAGTTTATAAAACAATAAGAAGAAGCAGCCCCCATTCGATACAAGATCTTATGGGAAGAGGTGGTGAGCTGCCGGATACAAGACTCTGAGTGGTCACAGGTATGGGGAAACATTCCAAAACTGGCAAGATCCATCCAAATACAGGAATTCTGGACCAAACTATTGTGCCAATGGCACCTCACACTGTGTGCCTTGAGCAAGCGATTTCCGAAAGCGAGGAGGGATTGCTGGAGGGAATGTGGCAGAGCTGGGACCTGGTGACATATATGGTGGGACCGCCCCTGAATCACACCCTACTGGGACATAATAGGAGAGGCAATTGAAGAGATGACGGGGTGAGGTGTAAAGAGTGCCGGGGAGGAGCACTCCTAGGCCTAAGTGGAACAATTGAGACTCTTCCATCGAATGCCCGGAAAAAGATCTATGGGATATTGATACTCTCGGGGGCCTTGGTTATCACCCAGAAATGGAAGTCGAAAGACCCTCCCACGGAACATGAATGGGTGAGCATGATTTGGCAGTTCACAGCTATGGAATGGGTGTCCTATGGTCTTCAAGGGAAACACCAGGGCTTCTTAGCAGACTGGGACCTGGTTCTGAACTTCCTTAAAGGAGACACCTGAGGAGCATGGTGCCCGAGGAAAATGAAACTGGTGGGTCTGGTGTTAGAGGGAGATGGGGAGAATGCACTCCCCATGGGGGCAGAGAGAAGAGGAGTGAGGGGGCCCTCGAGGCGACAAGAGTCTTAAACTGGGAAGATGCTTGCACTACATCCTTTTGGGGGACATGGAATCTTTACACCTGGATCGGATGGGGCAAGGGGGGTAGGGAGGTTTGTTGTTTAATGTTGTTTGAAATCTTCAATAAAAATATACGTGAAAAAAAAAATATCTAACAATTTTCCACAATAATATTTCGAGGCTCCACCACTGAATGCAAAAATGCAGATTTGTACATTAACGGTTTCATAGTTTAGCTTTTTGTTATTACTTTGATTGAGTTTTTAACAGCTCTTAACATGGAGTTTTCCCATAAGAAAAAAAGAAATGAGTTCCAAGTATGTCAAAATTAGCCGCTTCGATTTTTCACATTTTTTTCAGGTGCATAGATTTCACCTGGAATTGGTGCATGCACAATGTTAAACAACTTTTTCTACGACAAAATTCAAACTAAGTTCAAAATACACACACCAACCATACGCACAGTAACCACGCCACCCATACGCACAGCAGCTATCACCATACACAACCTACGCACCCGCCCCCAGTGCTTACCCATTACAACATACACTAATACAGACAACAAAATATATACTTCAAGCAACAATATCTATATATGATGCACATGCAATAAAGAACAAAGGACAAACTACACGCCAACCACACAGTATGATCTTGTTACATTGCCAGATATATTTTCAACAGGTTTTTTGCCTAACATTTTTGGCTGAAAAAAGTAATTGGAAAAATATGGGGGAGGTGTAAGGGGATTGGGGGTGTGTGGTGAATAGGGACTGTATAATAGCAAAGTCGGAGCTTGGGGGGTGAAGCCCTGCAAATATTAAAAAAAATATTCAATGAATGTTTTCAGCCAAACATTGTTGCCAAAAAACTCAGCAAACAAATACCTGGCAATGTAAGAACATAGAACCAAACACACAACATGCACACTCACCCCCATTGCGTACACATTAGAATATACACTAAAGCAAGGAAAAAATATAATTTAAGAAGCAAGCACCGCACACAACATACAAACTCACCCCCACTGCGTACACATTACACACATACACTTGAGGAAGGAAATATATTATTCAAGCAACAATATGCAGCCAACATTATCATAACTACACACAACATATTCACTAACCCCCACTGCGTGCACATTACAACATACACTCAAGCAAGGAAAAACATAATTTAAGCAGCAAGAACCACACACAACAAACAAACAACATACTCACCTTCAATGCGTACACGTTAGAACATACAGTAAAGCAAGCAAATACATAATTCAAGCAAAAATATGCAGCCAACATTATCATGGCCACACAATATACACATTCACCCCCACTGCATACACATTACAGCTGTTGGGAAATTGAAAAAGTTCAAACTTCACCGGCCATACCTCTGACTGACATCATTATCGTCATTTCTGTCACTTTCGAAAATTGCTACAAATATTACAATATTTATAGTAAATGGGATAAGTGTTACTTTGTGTTATTTTGTGTAGATGCGATACATTGGTAGATTTGCATGCGCGCAAAAACATAACAATGAAACATTGTCACACTGAGGGCCCCTCCACACTCAGGTGATGCAGGCAATCAATTTGTGCACGTGGAGTTTAGCTATATGAATGTGTGGGATGTATTGACCCACTCCGCTATGCTATGCAGCATCACTCTGCCAGTTGTGGTGAAAGAAACTGCAACAATGGCAGCAAAACCCTTGTGCTCGCCAAAAACCTACAAAAACCGTGTGCTTCAGCACACAAAAAGAGGGATGCACAACTGGCCACCCATGGTACATGTGCGGTAGAAAGGAGCACGCCCTGCAGAAATGTGCCTGTGGGCTCCATGACCAGCAAACAGAGTGCAGAGAGAGAAGCAGCACTTTGCAAGTGAAACCCAAAAATGTGCCTACATATGACATTTGCTTTGTTGCCAAGAATTCCAAAATGCCTATAACACACTTTTCAACATCCACAATCTTGCCTGGTGCTAAAATTCATGTATCAAATGAAACATTGTGAAACATACAAAGTCTGAAAACTGACAGACTAGGCAAAAATCTGGGTGCAGCACCCGGGGCTACCTGAATGACAGCTTCAGAGCAGTACTGATGAAACTTTAAATTGACCTAAAACTAAAAAGTCTGCTGAATTTACAAACATAAACAGGATTGTTGCCAAAAAGGAATACAGATTTTAGTTGTGTTTTTGATTCCACAGATTTTAAGGCCAAGAAAGAAATGTATTTATATGTGATGCAACAAATGTGGTTTTTGCTGGGTTAAATGTTAATTAGCTTGGCTGAAGCTGCAAGAACTGGAAAAGCAGGTTTTTCTCCCAGAAGGAGGGCCTTCCACTCAGCAGAAACTCACTGGGAGGTGTTTATTGCGGGTTAGAACAGAACCTTGTCTACAGAAAGCAAAGGAACAATGACAAAGCTGCAGCCCAGGAAACTGTAATTGTGAAGGGGGTCGTTGTTCTGACTTGAGTGTCGTGTAGACCGTTGAGACCTCCGCCCCCAAGTGACACACAGGGGAACCCAAAAGAACCCCGCTGTGCAACCTTTGGAGCCACAGGTGGGAGATGTTACTTCCCGGATCCACGGAACCTCTGGAACACCGATGCTGCTGCAGAAGGAACGAGGTTAAGTACCAGGCAAATACAATATAGTACAAGAATCAGAGGATCTGAATAATCTTACCTATCCGGTGTTTGGAAAACCCGGGAAACCTAGTGAAGGAGGTTCGAGACTCAGATGAGAGGCGGTCCCCAGAACAACAGGGAACGGAGTCAAGAGTGGACACAGGATAGGCCACCTGTAGAGCTGAAGACGTAGCTTGAGTTCTCAAAGGGCAATGGCGTAGAAGTCCAACAAAGTTCCAAGGGATGATCCGAAGACAGGTGAGGGTCGTGTCGAGGTTCAGCAATGGGTAAACAGTTCCAAGCAAGGTACAAAAGATCCAAGATCAAGGTAAACCAACAGAGTATATCAAACGTAGCGCCAAGTAGAGTCGAAAGACAGCTGAGAAGCGGTGAGTGCTCCGTGCATCAAGCTTTATATACTGTGTGCTTCTGGGTCATGTGACGTCCACCATGGTCACGTGGGAAACGCCGCTCTGAATCACGTGAGCGAATGAATGATCGATGCAGAGGTGTTCCGCCGCCCCTTCTGCTGTATGTTCTCCATGGCAACTGCCAATGCAGGAAGGGCTGCAACCGGGCACGTACATTGTACCTGGTACGGAGCTTTCGTTCCTTTGGGGTAACCAAGTCACGTGAGTCTCGAACCCTGGGGGGAGTAGTGTGGGAACCCGGGGAAGGTGTTGTGGAGATGTTAGCAGTGTTCTGGTGTGCAGAGGAGCGTCTAACAGTCGTAAATGGCCTCTGGAAGGAACAAACATAGAGGGGGATGCCCTGGACTGCAGGGAGACAAAAAGGGGCAGACCATCTGTTGCTAAACATGAACAAAGAACAATTTTTAAAAGACTTATAACTTGCTATTCAAAATGATGAAAAATATAAAAAGGACAGAGTTGTTCATTTAATTTCTGGCTGCACATGTGAAGAGGCGGCAGAACTGTGTGACATGTTCTGGAAAGGAATGGCAAGATATGTGGTTTTATGCAAAATGTATTACTGTTAGAATTGTGAAAATTTACACGCATATCCTTATGTTAAACACGCACATTTGTGAAAATTTGCATAAAAATTCAAAATTCTGTTCATAGCGAAAAGGGCAAAATTCTGTAGAAAGTGGAGACAAGATCCCACTGCTGCAGGGTTTTGAGGAATAGCCGCTATATAAAATATGGCATCTTTGTGTGTGATTTGTATAAAGGTGACCAATGTAGAAATGTACATTTAGTATCAAATCCGATTTTGAGACCAGTGGCTAAAGGGAGGTCTCTGAGGACTGTAAAGCAAATCATAAAACGTGACATCATCCGGCCTTGATCCAATCACTCAAATTGCAAGGCGGAGATAAAGTGTGGTCCAATCCCAGCTCACTTGGGCAAGGTAAGCTAAGCCGGCCCATACACCCTTTTGTGATGTCATTTTAAAGGATAAATAGAGACATCTTACAACACATAGGGACTCACTGATCCAGCCACTTTCCTGATTCAGGTGAAGCACTCTGATCCAGCATCCTACATCCAGCTTTAAATATTCTTCAAGATCCACATGCCAAATCTCTTGCCAACAATAGAGAACCAGTGATTTCCAGCTGTCAATCTGGAAAAGTGAATACCCTTCATTTGAATGATGGACGTATCTTGATGGCCGAAGGCCAACCGTATTATGCACAAAATTATAGAAATACAGACTGCTATGCTTGACGAACAAGCGGCCATTTTAAACATAGCAAGAATCGCCATGCTCAACTGTTAACATTGTTGTCTGAACATGAAAGGTCAAGGTCGCGGGACTGAGGCGTTTGTTGAAACTCCTCATGAGTAGCCCAGAAAGGAATGCCCACGCTCCCTCTCTGTAGCCTTGAGGGAGAGCTGCAGGGCATTTAATCATTTCACAGCTGCCAGCCAGTCTCGTACTGTGGTAGAATATGTTAGAATAAAGCAGCTAAAGGCTTGATTTATGCTCTTCTTATGGCCCCTCCTCACAAAACCCTTTAGAGCGTGTCGGCTCCCAGGACACGAATAGCACCTCATAGATAGCAAAGCTTGGAATGTGGCTCTTCCCCCGTGTGCAGCTTGCTTCCAAGAACAGAAGCACCGTGTTCTGTTCAACAACTAGAAGATGCCTCCGCACTTTCTAAATTGCATATTGTTACTTGAATAGACATCGAAAGTGTCATAATTGTCATACTCGTCGGAAATGTCCATCATCATCCCGAGTTCAAAGAAACTTAATAAAAGGGGGGTGTTAAACATGACATAGCTGATTGTATGATATGCATTTTGTATATATGTAACTGATGTACATAATTCTCTCTCTTGTGTCCCTCGAGGTCTAGAGAATACACGTCGCGGGGCGTGAGACCACAGTTGGCCATTTGGGACTATTTTTGCTTGCAATAAACCCTAGCATTGGGAATTTGAACCTCGTGTCTGGCGCATCCTTTCATTTATGGTTATTGCCTTGTTTCCATATCGCGAGGGACCCCTAAGAGCCCCTTTCACAGCAAGGCCCAAATCCTCAAATTTATTCTCTCTACCCAGTAAAGCGCTGTGTGGTGTGAAAAGGCCTTTTGAACCAGTATCCTGAAATCCTCTAGCTTGCCACCACTAGCCTTGCCTGAGGAACTCGCCATCCAGCTTATTCAAATACCCACAGCCTAGGAGGGCAGGATCCTGTGCCAATCTGGCGACTGGCCTAGATGATCCAATACAGTACCTGATGTGCTGTCTTTCCTAGACCAGACCCAATCTCCTGACCAGAGCTGACGGTACCATTTAAAAACATATCCTGTGAGTATGAATAGGAAGAACTGTGGCCCATAGTATATTTGCATTGTCTCATCCCTATCTCAAACCCATCCTATCTTTCCTTCAGAACCATTATTGTTAGGAGTATCTTTGCATTGTCTTATCCGTATCTCAAACCCATCCTATCTTTCCTTCAGAACCAGTATTGTTAGAACTCTCTTTGCGCTGACCCTTTTCTCATCTGAAGAAGAAGTCGAGTTTACTTAGCAGGCGGGTCACCCTGATGAAGTGACTGTAAGATCCCTGTGTGGTATTCACTTTTTCATAGTCATCCAAAACCGCACTGCAAATCAGTGCATTTCTCCCATTATTGCGAATAACGCGCAAAGTAAAGTTTGCTCCCATAAGAATTTAGAGCAATTTAAGTGTTTTTGCCCATGTTGGTGTTTTTGCCCTGTCAATTCTAAAGACAATTTTAAAAGCCATTCTGACAGCTGGACAGCCAATTCCGTTTTTCTCTTATGTTTCTCTTGTGTTTGAAGGGGGAAAGTGGGACTGATAATCTGTTTGATTTGTGCTATTCCTGAATGCCTGCTCTCTCCTCCTATCTCTTTACATTGCCTATTGGGGGATTGACGGGTGTTTCAGAGGGAACCTCTAACCATAGTGCTATCTGATCGGAAACCAACACAAAAGTATTATTTTCTATGCTGCATTTGTTTTGCTCATAACATATTCCTAGTGTATTAAAGATATTATTCTGTGTTCTGTCACCCCATTGGTGATTGTTGTTTACCTATTAAAATATACTGTGATTAAATTTTCAATACATAAATAAATATTTATCTTTGCAAACTAGCCTGATTCTTGGTTCAGTGTGACCAGGGGGGTTCCAGGAGAAGGGTGTGCTATGAGTGGTATATTGTTCAGAATATTGAACTTATAGACAAAAATAAATAAGGGTTTCAGTTGTGCACTACATGCTGGGCTTTGACTTGGGTGTGTGCCGGATTGAAATCACTTAGAGGCTTGGGGGCTCGTCGCGAGATCCTGAATTAGACATACCACTCGTGACAGTTTAACACAGCGTGCTAGCTGACGGGGTACATACACCTTGTTGGGTTACCATACTGAGCTACACTGTATAAGCACCCCTCAAAAGAAATACTCAAAGGAGTTGGGCCTGTTTGCAAAAGTAAAATAACCCTGAGATAAGCCAGAAGGAAATTAATATTTCCGGAATGACGACCCCAGTGGAAATCAATATTGCAAGTGAACACCCACTGCACAAATTGTTTGTCAGGGGTGAATGGGTAGAACAGGACGAACAGGTCTGGCTGCAGGGAATAAAACAAGAAGTCACTGAAACCAACCTTAATACCGGGCAGGACAAGGGGCCATTACATCAAGCACTTAGCGAATTGTATATGACCCCTAAAATAAAAGAGGAGCAATGCAAAATTGCCAAAATAGCGGCCTAGCTGTACCTCCACATAGGAGTCATACAGGAAAAGTACACAGACCATGTAGACTTCACAAAGAGGCAAGGGGAAGCAATGCAGAACATCGACACTAATCTGGACTCTGCAGAGCAAAGGCTCCAGGATAGCAAGGAATCTGAAACAGGGGCTAGACAGTATGCCACCAAACTCGAAGATCTGGCTATCTTACTGCAAAAGAATGCAGAGCAAGATGCCCAGATACAGACACAACAAAAAGCGTGTCAAGAAAGGTTGGATTCTCTACAACAGTGTCAACAAAAGCTGGCACAACAGGTAGATTTTAACAGAGCCTTCGCAGAGCAGGTAGTCACCCTAGAAAACCGCCTAAAATCCTTAAAAGAGGAAAATAGTAAATTAATTTTTAAAGACCTAGAATCCCAAACGGAATTCGATGAGGAGCGCCTGAAAGCTGGTGCCCTTAAAAAACAGAGGGGCACTCTAACTCAGGAAAGGGACACCTTAGGCCAGGAAGTCAGTCATTTAAAAACAAAAGGGCCTCATTACAAGGGCAGCGGTGGACCAAGGTGCTATTAGCACCTTGGTCCATGCCGGTAAAATACCGGCACCGCCTTGGTGGAAAGGGGAATTACCACCCTATTCCAAGGTTGGTGGGGCGGTAATTCCCCCTTCCCCCATTGCCCTTCCCCATTCCCATTTTTGCCCCATAGGGCATAATGGGAATGGGGAAGGTGCTAATTACGGCACCGCAAATTGCGGTACCGTAATTAGCTCCCTGGTCCCTTTGCAGGTTGGTTTTTTTAACGCCTGCAAAAAGCAGGCGTTAAATTCTCCAACCCGCAAAGGGACCTTGTAGTAAGGCGGTAAGGTTTTACCGGCACCGGTAAACCCTTACCGCCGTCCGTGTAATGAGGCCCAAAGTTAGAAGAAAATCACCTGGCCCTTCAGGAACTTGGTCAAATCAAAATGGATTATGAAAAGCTGTTAGAGCACACCAGGCGGGGGGAGGAGGCTCTGGCAAAGAATAATCAGACCAGTAAGGACCAAACTCAGGAGGTGCAGCAAATTGGCCCAATACTCCCAATTTAGACAGGAAGCACAGAGAGACAATGAGGCTCTCTGTGAAAAGAATGACAGGCTCCATAGAAAGATAGCCATGCAAGAACAACTCATAGAGACCAGTAAGGCCTTAATAGAGGAGCAGAAAGGGCAGATGTTGGCATGTTATCAGGAAATAGGGGCTGGAAAGGATGAGGTTAGATGGGAGAGAGAAACCCCTGAGCATAACCTCAGGAACCCTGGCACCAGGGACTTTAATCCCTTCAACTCCATGGACTCTGCCACCCCCATGTCCACTGGCTCATATGAACTAAGGGCCACAGGGATGGCAGACTTCAACACAATGGGGAATATGGGACTGACGGGTCAGCACCTCCCAGAAATGGATGGGCGGGCATCTTTGTACAGGTTCCCAAATATTAGGGCCAGCCTCTCCAATCAGGGAGACTCCAGTGAGGGGAGAATCAGAGAACTGGATCCTCAGAAATATCACCTACCTAGAGATCAGTCAGTACATTTTGCTGGGGAATTCCATGAAAATAGGCCCACTAAGAGCATCTTAAAAACCTCTTCCCAGCTAGGACAGTGGGGGGCGGGGAGTACTCAACCAATCCAGGGAGCAAGGGAGAGTCAGAAGACGTTTCTGAGCGCCACAGGTCTCAAGAGACTAGGCCCCCACATTCTGCCAGCCATTCCCAAGCTCGCAGAATCAGGGAGAGCCTAGAGGAACAGACAGCCACCTCAGGTAGCAGTGCCTCTGAGTCAGAGGATGAGTGGACCAGGGTGACCAGAACTAAAAAGGCCAACAAAGTTAAGAGAGCTTTACTGAAAGATCCCCTGAAGCAAATCAAGGCTATTGGGAGCGTCATCACGCCCTACCACAAAAATGTCAAATATAGTTTGGGAGCACCTCAAATTGTTTGAGCAAATGATGGAGACTTTCCACCTGACGAACAGCCAAAGCTGTATTCAATATGTCAAGTGGACATTTTCACCTGAGTACTCCAGCTTTTTTGCGGGGCTGGAGGATCAGAACCACTTAAGATGGTCCACATATAGGCCAGCCATCTTAAAGCATTTTTCAATATATAGAAACCCTCAAGAGGCCCGCAAGGCAGCCCACAACCTACAATGTAGGGAAGACCAGGCCCCACAAGAATTTTTCCAAGAACTGAAACGTGCCTTTGCGCAGACCACCAGAAGGGTGCGCACTGACAGTAGGGAATTTGTCAATACCTTCTTTCATGCCATCCCTAAATACAATATGACCCAGCTAGTGAGGGACTTTCATGAGAAAATATCACTAGACTTGGTCATTGAACAAGCAACTCGCATCTATGAAGTGCAGAAGCCACTGGAAAGTAAAAGTGCTAACAAAAGCCCAAAACCAACCAACACCCCTGCTGCTGCTAAGGTGGCGGAGGTGAAGGTTGCCCCCATTTTAGATTTGGAGATGGGGGGCCTAAGAACATTCCTGCACAGAATCCTACCAACCCAAGACCTAGAAGGCCCTCGGGCCAATCCCAAACAGGGAGTCAGGGAGGTAACCCCACCAATGGGACCGCCAACTCCCCGGACTACATCAGCCCCCGTTACAAGGGCAACAGACCCATCCTGGGCTATGTGTGCACTCCTCCAGCCCAAGGGGAAGGGGATCCAACCAGGCAGCTGTCAACCCAGGGAACTTCCCTCCTAACTTTCGCCAGGAGGGCAGTAATCCCCCAAATGCCGGGTTGAATTTCTTTCCCCGGTACCTGCCAAATCTCAACCCCAAAAACAACCCTTCTTTCTTTTCCCACTTTCCTGAGCCCAGACAGCCCAATCCGGGAGAGGGGAGGCCAAGGGTAGAGGGGTACCAAAACTATCCTAACCAGGGGTATTATGGGAGAAGGGATAATTACCCTTCCCATGATCAACCAAGGGAAGACCAGAGAACCCCGTACCAGCCAGAGCGGGTGTCCCAACTGGAGCGCCAGGTCCAGAAAATGGCACAGGATCTGGGTCACATGTTGAGGGCGCAGCAAAACCCTCCAATGAACATGGCGGCTCAGAACTCCTCAAATCAAGGGTCTAGTGCTCCAGAACAATGACGGGGAAGAACCCTGACAACCTACCAGTTCCCAGGGAGGAGGCACAGGGGGAAGGGGGGTGTAAAGCCTTAGAAGAGCTTCCTTCCCCACTTGTGAAAAGCCCCTGGAAACCCAGGAACCGGAACCAGAATCTCCTGCCCCCGAAAGCCTGCAACTTGAGGAACAGAGGAGAAATAAAGAGCCTAAAAAGGCCAATTTTGTGGAGGAGGTGCGAATCTTCCAATTTGAAGGAGAGGGGTCCTCAGAGGATTCTGGGAAAAGGATCTCCTCATTCAGGGATGGGGGAACTCCTCCCAAAGAAAAATTGGTCCCAAGAGATCCTGATCTAGACTGGGTAGATGCGGGGACCGAGTTAAAACCACCCATCATCAAACCCCAGAATAACCAGCAAGAAAATCCCCTTGTTCAAACCAATTCTGGTGACTGCCTCCAAAAGGGGGGGCGGCCCAGAATCAGAACCAGGGGAGCCCAAAACTCTCCCCCCATATTCAACTATCCTGTTTTCTTTGCAGATCCCCAAGCTCACACCCAGGATCATGCCCAAACCTATTCTGAGGACTGCCTCCAAAAAGGGGGGGTGGCCCAGAACTAGAGGAAGAAGAGTCCCTAGCTCCCTAAATTCCTTCTGGGACTGTCTCCAACAAGGGGGGCACAGCCCTGAATCAGAAAGGAAGGAGCCCGAGACTCCTCAAATCACTGAGTATGAAACTGTGTTCTCAGATACCTAAACTATCCAACTCCATTCTGGGGACCACCTCCTAGAGGGGGGGAGCAACCCAGAACCAGCACAAGAGGAACCCCAACCTCACCAACCACTTCTGTCGACTGCCTCCAGAAAGGGGGGGGGCAGCCCAGAAACAGAACAAGAGGAGCCCGAAACTCCCCAAATAGCAGTGTGTCAGAATTCTCTGCCAGATTCTGCAACTCCGACACCGTCTCTTGACCCAACTATCCCAGTGTCAGAGTTAGAAATAAGCAAATTAACCATCAAGCTTGCCCAGCGCACCCATTACTTTTGCCCCTTGAAGGAGACGGAAGGTCAATTCTATGCCTCCATCCAGGTGCAAAGGCAATGTGCAATTCCATCACTGGTGGACACTGGATCCCAAGCCACTTTGCTGTCAAAGAGGATCTTCGAGCAGCTAAATTCGGGAAGGGGGGAGAAATACCAAATTCCTCTCATCCCTCTTCCTGGACAGCTCTGGAATTTTGACGGGATGGAAATTCCCGTTGAAAGGTCTGCCAAGCTGGCAATTAAAATTGGGTGACACAAAATGAAGCACCCAGTCCTAGTTGTGGGGCCAGAGGGAACCCCCTGTCTTTTAGGGAATGACATCCTCCGCAGGCTGTCTCCCCTCATAGATTGTGTAAACAAGGTCCTCTGGATCCAGACCCACAGGCCAATTAAATTAAAGCAAAGCGTCAACCATGTGAGTCTAAATGGCACATGTCACATGGATGAGCAAAAACCAGACCTATTTAGGTTCTACTTTCAGAACAATGATACACCCCACGTCACCGTCATAGCTATGGGACCGCCAAACAGTGAGGTGAACTCTTCTCTATTTCTGCAAATCAGCCTCCCTTCCAGTCTCAAGTGGTATTCCACCCTGGAGGGAGATACATTGAAATGTTATACTAATGTACAATCCAAAAATCCCAAGTTCATAGCCAAAATTGATATCAACCCAGCACAGAACTTAGCTGCCATTCTGAAAAAGGGTGAACAGCTCTCCCTCCCGATTCAGTTAAATGACGGAAAGGAGTCTGTCCTCACCCGAGTTGACTTGAATAGCGAAGAAAGCTTCATCAGCGAAGCACTGTTCAAAAAACTCCCAAAAGACCAGACCCTACCCGCCGTAGAATCAGTGCAGCAATTTGGTAAGGGATCTGGAACCACCCCGCTCCAAACATCCTCTGCTTAGCAGTTGTATGATCAAAATTTCTAGGAATAACAAAAACATAATAGATACTTGTTGGGTTGTGCGAGGTGTTCCTTCCGCCTTTTATATGAGCCGGGACCTCCTCAATCAACTTGATATTAATTTGGACCCTAGTTATTAATGGAATGTCAGAAATCAAGGAGAGGTGACCATCCCCGGGCTCACCTACAGAATCCGCATCCCCAAGGGCAGTTTGGCAGAAGGGGAAGACAAGTGGGTCCACATAAACCAGCTGAAGATTTGCCATCCCAGGCATACTTTGCGGCAAATAGAGGAGCCGACCAGAAACCCAAAGGGGCAAAATCCGGAAAAATAGAAGAATCACTAAATGTTCACCGTGTATGTGCACAAAGAGTGTTAAGACCATTAGTAAACATAAATGGGGAATATTGCCAATTATAACCAATGCAAGTGTCTTTCCCACTGCTGACATCCCCAGATGACGTGTGGACACAGTAGTGGGAAAATATCCATAACCATGCTATGTTCTTTCTTCTAGCATCTGGACTAAAAATCATCCAAAGGACTACCAAGGAGGACCACTCGGGGACCGGGAGGAAAGACCCAAGGAGCCTGGAGTGCCGCTCCATACTCCCAACTAGAACCAGCAATACTCCTGCCCAGAACCGGCGAGGAGAGCGGGCCGCTTACAGCACTGACGGGAGAAGCGACTGAAGTTCTCCACACGGACAGAAATAGAACATCTCAATCTCCCGACTTCCCCTTGACGGGTGGTCAACATCAAGTTGGGAGGGGGGCTCTGTGGGATGTATTGACTCACTCTGCTATGCTATGCGGCATCACTCTGCCAGCTGTGGTGAAAGAAACGGCAACAATGGCGGCAAAATCCTTGTGCGTGCCAAAAACCTACAAAAACCATGTGCTTCAGCACACAAAAAGAGGGATGCACAACCTGCCACCCATGGTACATGTGCGGTGGAATAGAGCACACCCTGCAGAAATGTGCCAGTGGGCTCCATGACCAGCAAACAGAGTGCAGAGAGAGAAGCAGCACATTGCAAGTAAAACCCAAAAATGTGCCTACAAATGGCATTTGCTTTGTTGCCAAGAACTCCAAAATGCCTATAACACAACACTTTTCAACATCCACAATCTTGCCTGGTGCTAAAATTCATGTATCAAATGAAACATTGTGAAACATACAAAGTCTGAAAACTGACAGCCTAGGCAAAAATCCGGGTGCAGTATCCGGGGCTACCTGAATGACATCTGTCAGAGGAGTACTGATGACACTTTAAATTTACCTAAAACTAAAAAGTCTGCTGAATTAGAAAACATAAACAGGATTGTTGCCAAAAAGGAATACAGATTTTAGTTGTGTTTTTGATTCCACAGATTTTAAGGCCAAGAAAGAAATGTATGTGATGCAACAAATGTGGTTTTTCTGGATTAAAAGTTAATTAGCTTGGCTGAAGCTGCAAGAACTGGAAAAGCAGGTTTTTCTCCCAGAAGGAGGGCCTTCCTTTCAGTAGAGGTGTTAATTGTGGGTTAGAACAGAATCTTGTCTACAGAAAGCAAAGGAACAATGACAAAGCTGCAGCACAGGAAAACTGGAAGTGTGAAGGGGTCGTAAATGGCCTTTGGAAGGAACAAACACTGAGGGGGATGCCCTGGACTGCAGGGAGACAAAAAGGGGCAGACCATTGGTTGCTAAACATGAACAAAGAACAATTTCTAAAAGAATTATAACTTGCTATTCAAAATAATGAAAAATTTAAAAAGGACAGAGTTGTTAATTTAATTTCTGGCTGCACATGTGAAGAGGCGATATATAACTGTGTGACATGTTCTGGAAAGGAATGGCAAGATATGTGGTTTTATGCAAAATGTATTACTGTTAGAATTGTTAAAATTTACACGCATATCCCTATGTTAAACACGCACATTTGTGGAAATTTGCATAAAAATTCAAAATTCTGTTTATAGCGAAAAGGGCCAAATTCTGTAGAAAGTGGAGACCAGATCCCACCGCTGCGGGGTTTTGAGGAATAGCTGCTATGTAAAATATGGAATCATTGTGTGTGATTTGTATAAAGGCGACCAATGTAGAAATTTACATTTAGTATCAAATCCGATTTTGAGACCAGTGGCTAAAGGTAGGTCTCTGAGGACTGTAAAGCAAATCATAAAATGTGACATCATCCGGCCTTGATCCAATCACTCAAATTGCAAGGCGGAGATGAAGTGTGGTCCAATCCCAGCTCACTTGGGCAAGCTTAGCTAAGCCGGCCCATACACCCCCTTTGTGATGTTATTTTAAAGGATAAATAGAGACAGCTGACAACACATAGGGACTCACTGATCCAGCCACTTTCCTGATTCAAGTGAAGCACTCTGATCCAGCATCCTACATCCAGCTTTAAATATTCTTCCAGATCCAGATGCAAAATCTCTTGCCAGCAATAGAGAACCAGTGATTTCCAGCAAGTCCCAAATCCTCACATTTATTCTCTCTACCCAGTAAAGCACTGTGTGGTGTGAGAAGGCCTTTGAACCAGTATCCTGAAATCCTCTGGCTTACCACCACTAGGCTTGCCTGAGGAACTCGCCATCCAGCTGATTCAAATACCCACACACTAGGAGGGCAGATCCTGTGCCAATCCGGCAACCCGCCTAGATGATCCAGTACTGTGCCCGATGTGCTGTCTTTCTTAGACCAGACCCAATCCCCTGACCAGAGCTGACGAACCAATTTAAAAACTTATCCAGCGAGTATGAATGGGAAGAACTGTGACCCATAGTATATTTGCATTGTCTCATCCCTTTCTCAAACCCATTCTATCTTTCCTTCAGAACCAGTATTGTTAGGAGTATCTTTGCATTGTCTTATCCCTATCTCAAACCCATCCTAACTTTCCTTCAGAACCAGTATTGTTAGAACTCTCTTTGTGGTGACCCTTTTCTCACCTGAACAAGAAGTCGAGTTTCCTTAGCAGGCGTGTCACCCTGATCAAGTGACTGTAAGATCCCTGTGTGGTATTCGCTTTTTCATAGTCATCCAAAACCACACTGCAAATGAGTGCAATTCTCCCATTATTTTGAATATCGCGCAATGAAAAGTTTGCCACGATTTTAAAAATCTGAAAGGTTTACACGTGTAAAATAGCTTTTAACTGCTTCTGACTTGGACCTTTAGATTTCAAATGTTTTCTGCTGACTAAATCAGTGTTTGTGATTGTTTGCACCTATTCAAAATGGCTCCCATAAGAATTTAGAGCAATTTAAGTGTTTTTGCCCATATTTGGTGTTTTTGCCCAGTCAATTCTAAAGACAATTTTAAAAGCCATTTTGACAGCTGGACAGTCAATTCGGTTTTTCTCTTGTGTTTGAAGGGGGAAAGTGGGACTGATATTCTGTTTGATTTGTGCTATTCCTGAATACCTGCTCTCTCCTCCTATCTCTTTACATTGCCTATTGGGGGGTTGAGGGGTGTTGCAGGGGGAACTTCTAACCATAGTGCTCTCTGATCTGAAACCAACACAAAAGTATTATTTTCTGTGCTGCATTTGTTTTGCTCATTACGTATTTCTAGTGTATGAAAGATATTGTTCTGTGTTCTGTCACCCCATTGGTGATTGTCGTTTACCTATTAAACTATACTATGATTAATTTTTCAATGCATCAGTAAATATTTACCTTTGCAAACTAGCCTGATTCCTGGTTCAGTGTGACCAGGGAGGTAAGGGGGGGGGGAGGTCCAGGAGAAGGTTGTGATATGAGCGGTATGTCGTTCAGAATATTGAACTTATAGACAAAAATAAATAAGGCTTTCAGTTGTGCACTACATGCTGGGCTTTGACTTGGGTGTGTGCCGGATTGAAATCACTTACAAAAGGTGGCCATGAGAGGAGATCATAATAGGTATAAAATGCACACATAATGGTATGCTTGTATGGGAAGTATTTTTCGAATTTAGTAAAAGATATTAAATATATGAGGTGTCGTTGCTCTGTGTATCATGGGTCTCCGGATTGTGGATTAATTAGAAGGGTGTTTTCGCAATCATGGGAAAGGCCCATCAGCAGTCAGGGAACAGGTATCGTAAGCTGGTAAACGGGGTGGTTGCGGTCAGTTTGCAGATGGCTCAAGCGCTGGAGGGCGAAGGGAAGATATGACCTCTGGTAAACAGGAGAGCTCGTTGTAAGGGATAGGCATTAGTGAAACCCACAGAGTTGTTTGAACAGATGGCTTCACCCAGGACACTTAGAGAGATCAGTAGTAATACATTTCAGGAGAGTGATGAGAGTGATTCTGTTATCAGAGAGTCTGCGGAACTGATGTGAATAGGGGGGGGTTATTAGTCATAAAAATCAGACACCGGACAGGTTTGGACAATGCGGTTAGCAAACACAAATAGGTCAAAGGGAATCTATGTGGTCTTTCTCTCATCTTCATGTGCTTAGGTATTTTTAGGGCAGGTCTGTGTGAACCATTAATAGGAATTTTGTTATTGTGTAACTAAGAGGCAAGGCTGCCTCCATACATGGAGAGGTTTTTGGGAAGGGGTGTGTTGAAAATGTAAACCTTGTAATTATACGTTTTTAGGGGATTGTGTTATAATGTCTGTGGCCAATGAACTGCGTGGGTTTTAGATTTCTCTGTTCAGGGCAACCAATCATGTTTGGGGGGTTGCCTTTGTAGCGGTATCTGGGGGAGTGTATTAACTGTTGCAAACTGTATATATTATGTGTTCTTTGTGTGGTTCAGGGAGACCAGGGTTCGTTTGACTGTTAGATGTCATCTAAGCCCCATCCCGGCCATTGTACAATAAACTTGCTTTATGGACAAAGGCGCACTCCCTAATTTTAGAGTTGGGCCTAATTTGGGTAAGGGGGCATGGCAAAAGGTCCACGCCCATAATTTGTCCAGCCAGCTAGGAGCCATAGGCTCTCCGAAAATATTGAGCATCTCCTGTTCGTCGAGCTCGACTTTGGTCCTTCTATGCAAGGACCAGCTAGTCCAGGAAAAAGAAGCAGTTTGCAGGCACCAAGAGGCCTGTCTGGTCCCCGAGGCAGAAGTTCCGCAGCCCAGCTGTGAAGCAGAACCGATTGGGGGCACCAGTTCGAAGATCTTTGAGGTTTCGACATCCAAGTAAGTGCATCTTTGACAAGTAAACCAAGTGGGGGATTCAATAGGAGAAAAAGGAAACAGGATTTTTAGGTAGGGCAAGAAATGTGTTTGTGGAATCAGAAGGCACTAAGCAGGTTGGAGAGTGAATGTGTTTAGGAAGTGTATGATTCAATTTATGTTAAAACATGTTTGCTCTAGTTTGTTATTTTAGAGGTGTAGTCTGTCAGCGCAGTTTGTTACTTGTGGGGAAAGGCTTGATACCCTTCAGGTTGCTTGTCTGGTTGGCGGGAGTCCTCACTTTAGAGTGAGGTGGCACTCATGGTAAAACCACCCATAGATACCTTTCTGAGGCATATCTTGGTAATGCCTTACTTGTACTGATTGCACGGGTGGACCCAGCGCCACAAGTTTCTTGGTTAGTCTAACGTAGTGTGGGTCTCCTGTGGTAGTTTCGGGGAAGATGGCTCTGTAGTAGAAAGGGCCATACTAGTGAAAAGAGGAAGAGATACAGCGGAATCTATACTGGAAAACATTGCGCTCCTTCTATGCTCCAGTGAAGTTGAAATCTCAAAGGAATGGAAAGGATTTGCGCCGGCGTATTTTAATAAGATGTTGTCTTTTGTGCACGGCTGTGTTAGCCCTTCCAGTCTGAAGAATGTCAACACACGTAATAATTCCAATAAGTTACACTAACCTGATTGAAACTGGTTGGTCTGGAAGCAGCAAGAGCAGCCGACAAGAATCGCCCCGAGGACTTTGCTCCTCCCCTCACCCGGAACTCAGAACCAGCGAGGAAGGAGCACGAACCCCAGGGAAACCCTCTGGGAAGAAAACCTTGGGAGGCAATGATGACCGGAGCTTCGGATGGGAAACTTCTAGTGAACGGGATCCTGGTAAGTCTGTAGCTTGCAGTCCTCTGAAGAGAGAAATGACAGGTAAGTATGAGGAAAAGGTAAGTGTTAGAAAATAGAAGGACGGATGTTCAGAAGCTTACGGGAGGCCCTAAAATGAATTCGGATCCTATCAGAGAGCTGGCTCTTATCGAGGTAAGATGGCGAGTGCGAGAGCAGTCCTGAATCCTCCTGAATGGTCTGAGAGAGGAAAAGTGGTAAGTAAAGAAGAAACAAGAACAAGGGGAAAGAAAGTTCCTCCGAACTGGAAGAGAGAAGACTCACTGCAGTTAGCCACACGGGAAATGCGAAGCAGATTGAATGGGATATTACGGGAAGCGGACCGGGGAGTGAAAGCAAACCCGGGAGTAAAGACGCCTTCAGAAGAACTCCCGAAAGCCTGCACGGAATGGAAATTCTGAGGAGAGAGTAAGGGAGAATAGATTGGGTTAGATTGCAATCGGTTCTTGACAGAAGGAAAAGAGCCTAGTTTTCAAACTTACGGAGCGTCTATCACAGTAGCGACGCATTGCAAAGACCATCTCCGATCCTTAAATATGATCATGTGATTCGTCGTCACCCTCTGCTGGAAGCGTGGCGACATCATGTGACTCGTGGCAGTCGTCCTTGGAGAACGTGAAACAACTAGACTGCTAATGCCTGAATACTTCACCCTTCCTATTCTTGGTACTACATCAGGTTGAATCGATCCACATATTCGTTTCTGATGCAACCAAGTCCAACGTCTGAAAAGTGTAAAAGGCTGAGGAATACAGAGTTATTGAGGCGGTTATGATAAAGCAGTGAGTGTGGAGAGTGAGTGTGCGGAAAATCTTTTAAGGGACAGAAAAGGAATTTTTGGTTAGTAATTTTTGTATTGACGGGTTGGGGTTTTCTTTGATAACATTGGTATTTTTGTGGATTTTTGTTGAAGCATGCAAACTCCATTGAATCATTTATGTCAAGTGCTCCCCAGACATACAATAAAAAATTTGAAATATCATCGGGAATGTTTGAGGGAAACGAAGGGCAAAATGTCTAAAGCGTGGCCTATGAGGGGTCCTATGATAAGGATATATTGAAAAATCTGCATACTTTTTTAGGGATCAATCGTAAGGGGTCGGAATTGGACAATAGACTGAATATCTTGGAGCTATGGTGGTGGTTATATGAGAAGGGCAGGAAGGGCCAGAAGGTTGTGGCTATGGAAGAAGGGACGAGGAAGGAAGGTATAGGAATATGTTCTGCACCACCCCCTTATGGATGCTATACTTTGTCACCCACAGAAGGGTATATAAATCCAGAGTTTGAAGCACCATATTCTCCAGTGACTACTCCAGCGGTTACGAGAGGTCAGGGGTAACAACTCCATGTGCACCATTTTTAGAGAGAAAGGAATATGAGGGCAGCAGAAGGGTAATACCTTCTTTAGTAAAGGTTGGTGGCGGGCCCCAAAGGCAATAGGAAAGAAAAAAATCTATCTTAAGGATAAATCAGCATTAACCTTGGGAGTAGAAGAGCCAGAGAGAAAGAGGGTTGTAAGGAGCAGGCTTGAAGAAGCATCAGTGAGGGGAGAGATGCCCCCCGGTTCCAGGATAGAGAATAGATTACAGAGAGTAGTGGAAAAGCAAGACCAGCAAAATCGTGAAGAAGCAGAAAGGTTAGTAGAGAGCGAAGTAGCATGGGTACAACAGGATAAGAGTAAAAAGCAGGAAGATGAGAACAAGGAAACACAGGAAGCAAGATGGAGACATGGTTAGATTCTCATACGGCTTGATAAATCTGTCATAAAGAGAGTAAGTGTGGACATGGAAAAAAAAAGCACCGCTATAGATCCAGAATTAGAATGAAGGGGAAGAGAGGCAGTCTGCTACGACAGCCCTGAGGGTGTGGTTGTCCCGACAAAAGGATCAGGGGATATCATGGAAGGGACAGAGGAGGAAGAGGAGGATGACTGGGAGACAGACAAAGAGCAATGAGGACAGGAAACAGAGGCTACACCTCCCGCTCTAGTAAGGACTCTGCAAAGTACGCCATGGGGTCTTCAGACATGCTGTGATGCCTGCATGGCTATAGGGAGAGGGCGAGTAAAGATAGCGGAAGCCCGAGTAAAGGCAACAGTGACTCAATACCCACTACTCCAGAAGGGTCAGAGGAGGCTGTATTATGTCCTGTGTTCACACATGGACCAGAATATCTTAATGAAGATTAATGAAGAAGCTTCCTTTGCTTACTGCAGGGGCGGGGAAGTGGATTTATGCTCGAGAAAAACAAACTGCATGTCATGTTGTCAATGTTGTCAATTGGGGACATGAAAAATCTTTTCACAGCCTTGATGGGGGAACAGGCAGATGAGTTGTGGAAGAAAGCAGGGTATATGGGAATTCAATTAGAAACGAATATGCACGATGGAGCGGCTCTCAATAATTATAGGGCACAAGTTTGGGATGCGCTAAGGATAATGTATCCTGATATGCAAGACATAAATTCTGTTCAGGCAAAAACAATGAAGTTAGACGACGATCCCACTGCCCACATTCAGTTGATTCAGGAGATGTGGACAGCAGAGACGAGGGAAGCATGGGCCAAAAATGTGGGCTTCCTAAAGAAGTAAAGCATGACCTAGACAAGGTCATAGGGATAGAGGCCATGAGTTGGCGGGAGATACAAGCGCACATTGTGCAGTTTTGTAAGAGGCGACAGGAAAAGGAAAAGGAGAGTACGGACCATGAACAAAAAGCTGAGGCCAAGCAGGTCCGGAAACTAGTAAAGATTTGTTTAGAGGGGGCAATGATAACCAGCCCCAAAGAGGAACAGCAGGGATAGTAGGGGCAACAAGGACAAATAGACTCTGGAACGGGACAAGCATGGATGGATGGGTATGTACCTGGACCAAGACTGATGAGAGGATTTCCACGGGTTAGGGGAGGATACTCACAATGTGTCGGGTCATTCGGTGGATTTGGAGGAATGGGGCCCCGGTTCACTGGGCCTATTGGAGGGGCGTATGGAGGAATGTATGGAGTGCAGTGTTGGGTGTGTGGAAGAATGGGGCATGTGTCAAGTCGACCAAAGTATTTTAACGGAGGTCCCCTCAAGATGAATACCCAAATATCGCCCTATGTAAGTCCAGGCAGATCAGAACATGGGAATTGGAATGATACAGGCTAATGCCCCGATCATGTCAGCCCAGGTGCCAGTATAGGCTTGGGAGAAGAATCCTGTACAGAATGGCACAGTTACCCATTACACTGGAGCAAGTGTACTTGGAGGAAACCCTTTTTCGCATCCTGGTGCTCAAATGTATCAGGAATAGACCAGGCCACAGGTATCTCTGATGTGTCCAATTCTATCGTTTACTTCAGATCGGAAAAAGGAACGACGGATAGGTGTAAAGGTAGGTAAACAGACATTCTCTTTCATGGTCATCACAGGGGCCATGAAATTCTGTATTAAAGAAGGTGGGTTTCCCCGATCAGGCAAAGCAATGGACACACAGGGATTTTCTGGGGTTGTCCTATTGGTTCCAAACACTGAAGATTTGCGTATCAAGGTAGGTAATCAAACGTTATCTGCTTCCTTGTTATACTGCAAAGATACTGCGGCAAACGATTTGGGAAGGGACCTCCTGAGCAAGCTTAATATGTCGATCACATTTTCAAAGGGTGGCATAGTTTGCTCAATTCCAGGATTGTACCCATTGAGAGAAGCAGCGCTTTTCCCCACATATTGCAGCGACAGCGCGATTAGGGGGGTGCCAGTACATTATGCATTATTCTTGTATGGGGTAATGATAGTGTTAGGTTAGGTACCTGGAATAAGAGATCAGACATGGCGGATATCCCTAGAATAATGCCAAGGACTATCATACAATTCTTCAAGAAGCCGTGGTTGTGAAGAAGGACAGGGTGGTTCTTTCAGGCACCGATGAGGAAGGGGGCGAATGGCGCACAGTGTTGTGTATTGATCCAACCTCATTGTTAAGAGACGTGTCCGATAAACAATTGTTCAAGGATGCCGAAGACACAGGTAAAATGGTTTTTGAGATTGAGGTGCCTTGTCAGGTAATGGTGGATCAAAGGGAAGTACCACAGACTATGCTCATAGTAAGAAAAACATCACCATACTGAAAGGAGGATTTGGAGAAAGTGCCAGACCACTTATGGACCAGCAAACCCCATGATGTGGGGGTATTGAAAGTGTAAGGGTAGTGCAAATAAAATTAAAACAAGGAGCAATTTTACCAAGAGTTAGGCAATACCCCATATCTCAGGAGGCAGACAAAGGAATTTTTGAGACCATTATGGTGTTGGTGAAGCAAGACATTATGCAACCTTCCGCGTCCCCATGTAACACAGCCATTTACCCTGGGGTCTAGTTGGAGGATGGTTCAGGATTTGTGGCCTCTGAACAACATTGTTAAAGCAGAATTTCCAGTGGTACCATATCCTGCTACCATTCTCTTTAACATCCCTACTAAGTCGACCCACGGCCACTCCTAAAAAAAGCCACGCTTGACCCAACGAATACTAACAACTACAGACCGATAACGACAGTCCCCTTCCTCTTAAAAATCCTGGACAAAGCAGCTCACAACCAGATACAATCATACATAGAAACTAACTCCATATTAGGCAAAAGACAATCCGGATTCCGTGCTGGCCACAGAACTGAATCTGCCTTATTAGACCTAAAACATCAAATCTCACAGATCATGGACAAGGGCAAACCTGCATTGCTCCTCCTCCTCGATCTATCAGCTGCATTTGACTTGGTAGATCACCAAACACTTACCACTCACCTTACCCATGCAGCTCATTTCTCTAAACAAGCAGCATCCTGGATCACATCCTTCCTTGAAGGTTGTCATGAACCGTCGTCTACGTCCTTTCTGGACCTCCTGGTTCCTGACTCGCAGGGGATTGCATGCAGTTATCCTTCCAACATGGCCGCCCGAAACAGAATACTCCAGATCGGTCTATGCGTTCCATGCTGCTCATCCTACAAAAGGGACACGCCCCCGCGGCTCTGCGCGGCTCAATGCTACCGCTACCTGTAGTCAGACATGCTTAGCCGGAGTTCGATCGGGACTCTCGCTTGATTCCTTGTTCCCAGTCCCTTGAACTCCCTCCTGTTCCCTTTCCTCCCCAATCTCCTGGAAAGCCTTCTGCGCTCGATTCACGGTCTTCCGTGCCTTCGAGCGTACCTTAATTAGTTCCTGGAATTACCCTGGACTTGTAGAATGCTCCTGGAATCTGAATCACTACTCTCACGCTGGACGCCGAAGACCGGCTTTCGGGACTATATAAATCCCGGACCGTAAAGAAGAAGAAATCCCAGAAGGTCGCAAGTACACAACAGAAACAGGTGAGAAGGGGAGAGACTTGTGATAAAGGTAGAGCCATGGAGGTCTACTCGGACACAGCAAACGCAGACCCTACCACCATCAACTGCGGTGTCCCCCAAGTATCTTGTACAGCCCCCACCCTCTATAACCTCTTTACAAAACCCCTGTTCGACCTACTGGACTCTATGGGTATAGCATATACCAACTATGCAGATGACTCCCAAGTACTTATATACCTATCTGGGCTCTATCACCAAGACGCCACAACCCTTCACAACATCTATGCCACTATCCAAGCTTGGATGGCAATCAATGGCCTGTGTCTTAACGGGGAAAAGACTGAAATCCTCATCATTGGCCTAGCAAACACAATAACGAAGCTCAGCCCCCAATACGCCAACTTCAACATAGACAACACTACCATCTCTGTATCATCCTCTGTCAAGACTCTAGGTGTTCACATTGACGCAAATCTATCGATGAACAAACAAGTCAGTGTCATAGCCTCTGCATCTGCATTCAGCACCAAACGCATTTATGCCATCACACCCTACCTATCCACCCCCAACCGCCTGGCCATAGCTAGAGCAACTATAGGTGCAAAACTCAACTACTGTAACACCCTCCTAGCTGGCACCTCCGCCAAGAACTTTCAAAGACTGCAAACCACACAAAACAATGCACTCAGAGCCGCGATGAGCATCCCTAGAAGAGACCATATATCACACGCCAGACGTGAAGCACGTTGGCTCCAGGTCAAAGACCGTATCACTCTGAAAATCCTCACCATCACACACAGATGTATCTACAAAACTGCCCCTACTTACCTATCTGAAGCATTATCCAGGACCACATCCACACGCCCCACCAGAACTCAGTACACCAACCAGCTACTCATACCACACATAAAGAGAACTACAGCTGGAGGTCTAGGCTTCTCCTACATTGCACCAAAACATTGGAACTCTCTCCCGGCCACCCTCAGAGCTGAAACTTCCATCTTTGTCTTTTGCAACAACCTCAAGGCCACTTTCCTCAACTAGCCTTACTCTGGCATCTTTACTGTAATATCATACAAATGTATACATTTATTGTAACCTGTACATATATTACCAATGACTATATAACTATATTGTACCCTGTATATATATACTGCTAATGACTATGCAACCAAGCTTTGTACTGTAACAAGTGCCACGATGTCCTCGGACTGTTGTGCGCTATATAAATCCGAATAAAACTAACAAACAAACAAACAGTTATTGATTTGACTTTTTCTCGGTTCCTTTGCACGATTCTCAGAACCTCACAGCGTTTATTTATCGTGGACAGATTTGAACACACAAGGTTACCCCAGGGGTACTGTTAATCTCCAAGTGTTTTTAACAGAGTTATTCATATGGATTTGGGGAACTTACAAATGTCCAGCACTGTAATTCAGCACGTGGACAAATTACTTGCTTGTAGTGCTTCAGAGGAACAGTGTCGATGAGACTTAGTGAGACTCCTCACCCTGCTGACGGAGAAGGGATACATAGTGGACAAAGAAAAACTGCAATATTGTCAAACAGAAGCAGTGTATTTGGGACAGGTACTATGATCTGCAGGGAGAAGGGTAATGCCTGAGAGACCCACCACCATTCAAAACACACTTCAACCAACTACAGTAAAAAAGGTGCCACAGTTTCTGGGGCTCTGCATCTTTTTTAGGTCTTTGATTTTTGAATACTCTAGTTACACGAGGCGCCTGCTGCAAGCTCTCAAGGAAGCACAGAATGAGAACAGTCTAATCAAGTGGTCAGATGAAATGAGAACTTGTTTTCAGGAGCTCCAGACTGCAATCAGTAATGCTCCAGTTTTGGCAACTCCAGATTACCAAAAGCCATTTTTTCGTTTTCCGCATATAGATGTGAAGGTAATGACAGCTGTCCTAACACAGAAAACATTGTTAGGCCACAAACCCTTGGCCTGTTATAGTGAGTTGTTAGACTCAGTTATACAGGGTCAGTTTCCGTGTGAGCAATCTCTTGCGGCAGCAGCCTTTGCAATACAAAAGTCCTCAGCTTACTATGGGCTGCCTGGTGACACTGTACATGGAGCCTGCAGTTTTTTAAACTAACTTTGACTACTCTGAGAGTTTCTGAGTATGAGGTTATTTTGTCAAATGCTTCCGTATGACCAGTGAGGTTATGCGTTGTAAACCCAGTGACTTTTTCAGCTGACCACGTGCAGCCTGGTGAGGATGTTCATGATTGTGTGACCTATGAGGAAAAAAGTACAAGTGTTAAAGAAGATGCCTTGGAAACAGGAGGAACACGTTTTGTTGATCGATCATCAATAATTGTTCAGGACACTGGTGAGAGACATACAGGAGCAGCAGTTGTAAGTCTTGTGGGTGGGGAGTACCGGGTGGAGGTGGAGAAGTGATTGCTGTCACATTAGTTGCACAAGTTGGTGGCGCGTATTGAGGTGCTGGAAATGAGTAAGGGGAAGGCAGTCACTATCTACTCTAACTGCGTATATTAGAACAACAGTACATTCTGGGTTATCTAGATGGCAGAGAAGAGGGTTTCGAAGATCTGATGGGAATCCTGTTATGATTAATTGACGCATTAACATTGGATGTGGAGGTAAGGGTTGTTAAATGCATTGTGCATACTAGCAAAACCGATTTTCTAGCACTTGGTAACGATGCTGCGGACCGATCGGCAAAGGCTGCTGCTTATTTGCCCCTCCCAGATATCCCCAACAATTAAAATGATGTCCCAACAGGCACAGTTGCCAGTCCTATACACGGCAGTCCCCCTGTTATGAATTGTTGAACTGCAGGGAAAAGCACCACAGGAGGAAAAGGAACTCTGGGAAAAGAGGGGGTGTATGCCCTCACCCACAAATTTGTTGTGGAAGCAGGACCTGACCGGGAAGGTAGTTATGCGCATAGAGTTGCTTCTTCTGGCTTTGGAGCAACTAGATTTCCCGGCACATACTCCTCGGTGACAAATTGCTGCAAAACTTCAGGAGGATTGGTTTGTGCCCAACCTCTTTGAGCAGGTGAGTAGGTTTACTGGTAATTGCACACTCTGTAAGGAATTCAATCTAGGAAATACTATGAGGGTGGTAAGAGGGCTTATACCCCAACCTTCAGGTCCTTGTAAGGAATTGCATGTTGATTTCATTGATATGGTACAAAGGTGCAGCACCTATCGTTATTTAATTGTGGTTGTGTGTCAATTTTCCCGATGGCTTGAGGCTGGACACCGCAAACACCCTGATGCCAAATCAGCGGCCAGATTCTTGGTGAGGGAGGTATTTCCATGGTGGGGTATTTGTGAAGTGTTACGGTCCGATAATGGGACTCACTTCTTTAATGCTTTGTTCACTGAAATGACTTCACTTTTGGGGATACGGCACACGTTGTGCCCAGTGTACCACCCTCAGCCAATGGAATTGTGGAGCGTCTCAATGGCTTGTTGAAAACCCAATTGTCAAAAATGTGTTCTGATTTGCATATGTCATGGTTATTTTTGCCTTCCATTGGCATTGTTTTGTTTGCAGAACAAGCCTGGAAAAGATCACCACTTTAGTCCCCATGAGGTGGCGACGGGTCATAGAATGTTTACACCTCTCTCACGTGCACCCATAGGTACTGATGCACATAAGTCAGCAGAAATTCTTGGAAATGAATTTGGGGTCTATCTTAAGGCTTTAACCAATAGTGTCAGAATTGTGTCCTCACAGGTTACTGCATCTCATCAGCAAAGCAAGATCGAAGGCGGCATGGGACCAAACAAGCATCTTCATCTGTTGTTATTCCCCAGGGAGAGGGTCTTCGTTCGCCTTTTCATCCATCGCTGGAACGACCGTCAATTCCACGAACCCCATAGGGTCATCTTCTCTACTCCTACAGCTGTGAGAGCGGGAGGCATTAAAGCATGGGTACATCTCCACGATGTTCAGAGCGACACCGGTACAGCACCATTCACGCCTGAGGAATAGGAGATGAATGTTCAATTTCAACTGGGGAAGATCGCAAAGA
Organism: Ambystoma mexicanum; assembly: GCF_040938575.1. NCBI lineage: Eukaryota > Metazoa > Chordata > Amphibia > Caudata > Ambystomatidae > Ambystoma > Ambystoma mexicanum. The sequence goes on from NC_090925.1 coordinate 899,539,975, forward strand.
TGTTCATAAAACATGGAAATACATACACTGAAGCAAGGACATCATAACAATTTCTTTTGAAAACTATGCTGTATACAAAAACAAAAGAGGCCCTTACTTCAAAACTTAACATAGGCCCCAAATGATATTGCCTAAAAACCAACTATTCCCCTCATTACTTAAATGAACTCTACCAAAGAAGGACCAACACCCCCATCCAAAACAAACACACCACTAAACACACCTGAATGCCACACGCAAACACAGCAGTAGACCATCCCAGGCACATATTGACAACTCACCCCATAGAGCGATGATGTGCACCAGCACACACAACATGAAGCAACGGGTACTATCAGAAAAGCACACATCGAGACTCCACGACTTCCATCGCAAGAAATGTGTCCCTGCGATTTAGCCATAGTGCTCTATGCGCAGGAATGGCATGCGGATGCAGCTGCCACTGCCACACCCCAGCCGGTGCCATGTCCACATGCCCTTGTCCCAGGAGGAACAAAGACATGCGGCACACTGATTCCCCTTGTTCAACGGTGCCATTGACAGCACTCATGTCACACTATGCCTCCCCTGATGATGTGTACATGTTACGGAATTGGCATCACTGGCACACCATCAGCACACAACTTGTCTGCAGTGCCGGTGACCTTTTCATGGATGTGCATGCCAAGTTCCCAGGCTATGTCCACGACAGCCACATCTTCGCTGCTCAAGCTTTTGTGCTGTGAAAATTCATGAGATCTTGTCACTTCTCCCCAGAAGGTAGCCCTTCCCTGTGAGGCTAGGGAGGTGAGCCTGCTACAAAACATTCCCCCTAGGGGTGGTGGTAAGCAAGATCTCACAGGCAGAGAATCCCCTCTTGGGCCACAGGGACTCTTGTTCAGTGTAGAAACTCCCTAAGCCTCTTTACAATGAGACACTGAGGCCCTCAATGTTACAAAAGTTCCAACCTTAAGAAACTGTTTGCTATTGTAAGATCTCTTTTTTGCTCAACCAATGTGAAACCACTGAGAAGAGGAAAAGTAAGAGAGACATGAAGAATCGACCGTATACCAGGGGACGACACATATATGCGGAATTATGACATACAGCCTGTAGAACCCAGACACTTACCTGTGCAGTTCCTGGCAATCTATAACTCTTACTACCATAAGCACTCTTTCTTTTCCTCCACTACCTTGACGCTCCACCCTCCACTCAGTCATGTCTCTACTTCCACTCACAGAGCAACATGAAAATCGAATCTAGCTCTAAAAATGTGCACACCCTGCATTGTGTTTATTCTGCTTTTAGCCAGAAATCGAATCTAGCTGTGTGCACACCCTGCATTCTATTTATTCTGCTTTTGAATTTGAAAATAACAGTGTGCACATTTATACATTGTCTGGTACTCTCGTGCCCTCTGTTCTAGCTATAATCCCCCACCCTCTGCACCTCACATTGTCCTCTGCCATCCCTCTGTGTATGTGTGTGCTGCTCCATTCCTGCCATATTCCTCAGGTTCCTGCCGGGCTAAGTGTACCACCTTGTGTCCCCTATGGCACTTTCTATCTCACCTATCTTCTCCAACTGCTTCTCAATCACCTATCCTTCACCTCTCACTAAATCTGGCAGGAAGAAAATCAAAAAGGACACCCTGGCCTTCAATCCAGGCCTACCTATTGCTGACACCTATGTCAGGGCTTCCGCCAGATAAACTCTTACGGACATCCTCTTTGTAGTCCCTTAACCGAGCCTATGGACCCTTCTTATGGTTGCTCTGCTCTCACCCTACTCCTCCTCACACATCAATGGTGGCACCCATTGGGAGGTCCTTCTTGCCGCCTTCTCCTCCTCCAGGGTCATCTTTAATGCCCATCTAAATAGTACTGTCCTGGTACAGGGTCCTCGACCCAACCTCCTCCTTTTTGCTAGGATACTCTTGCGCCTTATCAACTTTCCACCCACCTCTTCAAGGGAACCCTTACCTCCTTCTGCCCTCACATCCACATGCACTACGGCCCAAGCACCATCCTTGTCCACTGTTTCGCTACCTTCTCCTGGCTCTCTACCTTCTCCTATTTCCAACTCTCAGGCACTCTTTCAGCTTGCGGAAGGGGGCGGGGGGCGCTGTCCCATGTACCCCCCCGTAGGTCTCTCAAAAATGGCAATCTGCTCCATGTTACCACTCTTGACTCTCGCTCTGTTGTCAAGCACTCCTCTGACATCAATTACCTCTTTGAACTCTTGGCCCTTGATGTTCTTGTCCTCACTGAGACATGGTTTAAGGGCAGCTCTGTCACAAGTTTTGACACACTTCCCCCTGAAGGCTACAAGATCCTCTCTGAGCCCAGGACAAAAAGACCAGTAGGTGAAGTAGCCCTGATCTATCCAGAGTGGATCCCTGTCTCCATCATTCCCACTCAGGCCTACTCCTCCTTTGAATGCCTGGTCTGCAGACTCGCTCTCTCTCCAGTCTCCTCTCTTACTTTGGTCACCTTCTATAGGCCTCAAGGCCAGTCCACCCTCTTCCTCTCTGAATGGGTGGTCCTGACCTCTTCTCTCCTCTCCTCCTCACAACTCCTCCTGCCCAGGGATCTAAACATCCATCTGTACTTGCCGGACTTCACAACCTTTTCGCAAACTCTGCGACTCTCTCTTGCTATCCATTCTAATCTCCGGGCCAACTCACATTGAGGCCACACCTTGTATGCTTTCATCTCCACGGACATCTCCCTCTCTACCCCTCTTACTACATCACTCTCCTGGACTGATCACTCTCTTCTCTCTTCCCACCTTACACTCTTGTCTCCTCTAACATTGGCACTCCCCACACTGCCTCACCTCTTCAAGGACAACTGTCCCATGAAAAGAGTGGCAGTGGCTGCCTTTGCATCCTCCTACTCTTCGCCCCCTACTCTTGCAGCTGGCTCCCACCCTGACACAGCCCTTTCTAACTTTTATCTCTCCATTTCAAACACTCTTGACATCCTTGCCCCTGTCATTTGGGTGCGTATGATGCCTCACAAAAAGTGCAATTCCTGGTACAACTCTGATCTGGCTGCCCTCAAACGCAAATGTAGAGCAGCAGAACAGAAATGGCTGACCTCAGGTGCACTCTCTGACATACTGGCCTGTCACCTTCTTCAAAGGCAATGTAGACTCTGCATCCGGTCCAAGAAAAGAGTCCATATTCAAGCCTGCATCTCTGCAGCATCTAACAACCTGGGCAAACTTTTCAAAGTCTGCAAGGAATTGGCAAACCCTTCTGCAGCCTCAACTTCCACTGCACCCACCCAGGCCCTCTGCTCAGCACTGGCAGCACATTTCACTAACAAAACTTTGGACATCCTTTCCTCTCTCACTACTTCACCCACACATGCACCATCATCCTCTGAGCCTTCTTCAGCCTCTCACACTCTTCCCCCTCTCCCTTTTCCTGCTTTTTCCCCTGTCACACCTGAGGAGATCACTAGGCTAGTCCGGTCTATGAAAGACTCTTCCAAACAGGTGGATCCATGCCCTTCAAAAACGATCAAGGAAAACATTGACACTCTAGCTCCAGGCTCGGCGGACCTCTGCAACCTCTCTTTCACCTCTGGAGTTTTCACCTCCTCTCTCAAGCACTCCCTGGTGCACCCACTACTCAAAACCCTTCTGCAGTCCCTTCTATCCCAGGAAACTATCCCCAATGTCTATTACTCATTTCCTGGGCAAATTACTGGAGAAGCTGGCCATCTCTCAGCTTACTCCCCACACTGAATCTGTTGGTTGTCTCCATGATCATCAGTCTGGCTTCAGAGCATCCGGAGGGACGAAAGCTGCTCTCCTGAACACCCATGAAGACCTGCTTTCAAATCATGATTCTAACTCTTCTTCTGTCCTCATTCCCATTGACCTCTCCTCTGCACTCGACACAGTTAACCATAACACCCTGATCAACCGCCTCTGTGATACCCTGGGCATCACTGATCAGGCCCTGGTTTGGCTTACCTCCTTTCTCTCCGACCTTCCATCCCAGGTGATACTCGGGCCCTTTCTCTCCGCTATCACTCTCTCTCTACTTGCGGGGTCCCTCAGGGATCTAACCTATCCCCCTGGTTCTTCAACATCTACATGGCCAACCTGGCCCACATGATCTCATCCTTCACTTCCAACTTTCAGTGTTATAAGGATGACACTCAGCTCTTCTTCAAGCTACCCTCAGCTTCTTCTTCCTCCTCGCTCATTCATGAATGTCTGTCCACAATTGAGTCCTGGTGTGCAGCTAACAACCTCTGCCTTAATGCCAGTAAGACAGTGATTGTTCTCATTGGGGGACCCGTGCTCCCGTTTTCCCACTCTCACTCTGGTCTGCTTCCCTTGGCCCTGCATCCACACCCACCACTGAGGCAAATATTCTGTGGGTCATCTTCGACTCCACCATGTCATTCTCTGCACACATCTCAGACATTTCCAAAATCTCTCACTACCAGATGCACCTTTTCTCACTTTCCCCTTAGAGACTTACTGTCTCCAGAGCTTTGGTTCTCTCTAGACTTAACTACTGTAACGGTCTCTTTCTCAATCTCCCTAATTCTTCAATCAGATCTTTACAACTCATCCAGAACAGAACTGCAGCGGCTTTTCCTGTCTACATTTTTTACTTTACCTTGTGTGCAGTTATTCTAAAAATCACTTTATTCACATTTTTGCACAATCTATCTGCTGAGTACCAACACTAACGCCACAGGATAGCTCAGCGGCAACGTGCTCGCCCTGGAAGCAAGACGACACAGAGCAACACAGGTTCGATTCCCGGGTCCGCGCTTAGAAACCTCTGGGTATTAAGCGCGTTATAAATAACCTATCATATCATATCATATCATATCATTAGATCTAAGCACTGACCATCCACAAGATTCGCTTAGAGCAACTGGTAAGTTACTATAAGGCTCACCAACTCCAATCACGTGAGTAGGGAAGTAAGATTCATCCCTCACTAAATAGACTCTGGAGATAACGAATTATACTGAGATTTAGTAAAAAGAAATGTGTACATTATATTTCAGTTGCATAGACATACCTGTAGTTCAACACAACATGCTGAACACTGCAACCCGGAATAGAGATCCTTTTGCTGGAACCCAGTGTCAATCCTAGAAAAGGTAGGGGCACCCACAAGCATAATAAGATTTTTATCTTAATCGATACCTCGAGTAGGACATCAGATTTGTGCTAACCATAAAATATAACACACTAGGTCATCTTTCTGAGAGAATTACCATAAGAAGACCACCCCAGACAAGTGTCTTCAAGCATCCATTAAGGTGAATTCCGAACTATCTGCTTACACGCTTTTATTTGAGCAATGTTGGAGATCATTATATGAGTATATGCACACCATCCTCGCTACTTATTGGACATTTTTCTCAATTTACCTTGTATATACATGAAGTTTTGAAGATGTATATGACACTACAATTGTAAAAAGACATTCCGCTACTGGCGAAGGGCATTTACTCACAAAACGCATAGAGTTCATCACTATTTATTTTGTTAAAATTGTGTTTATTAATCTTGTATTAAAACTACACTGACAGTGGTCAGCACTTTATAAACCAGTTGAACTGTACTTAATCATATAAAAATTGTTTCCAACAAACTACAAGTATTGACTGAGTTATCTCAGTGTAAAGAGTGTGCAGGGGACAGGAGTGTCCTCCAACTTAGTACACTACTTTTTCCAGAGTTTTCAGAAGCCAGGAAGAAAGACGTGCTGTTGAAAAATGTAGGAGTAGAAGGCCAAAGCATCTTTGAGAGCTGCCTATGCATCCACCTACTACAGCTGATGCTGCGCTTAATGCATTCTTGTAAGCCAAAGTGTTCATGCAAAAGAGATTTGCTGATGCAAAGAACATCATGTTGCAAAGGACATGATTTTATATGGTTCATAGTGATAGTTGCATTCGAAACTTTTTCATTCGAAACTTTGTATTCAGAACTTGTGTATTTCGAAACTATTTTTTCGAAAGTATGACTGGACAGCATTTTATACCAGAAGTCTAGGTAATTTAGAGGTCATCAACGACTTTGCAGTTGTCCTTAGGGAACTAGCGATTCCTTGTAATTTGGGTGCCACTGATGAAGATAGAATAAAAGATAAGTTAGTGATCACCTACAGAGACCTCCAAACCTAGGAAAAAATGATTAATGCAAAAAACTTCTCTGGAAGAAGCCATCATGATAAACCAAGCAGCAGAAGAGACAGCCCTAAGGGGCAGAAATATGGAGGAGTGAGCAGACGGAGGTCGGAGTGATAACTAAACAAGGCAAATTTAAATACAAAAAAGACCAAATGAGAGCAAGGAGAAAGGTTTTGCATGTTGCAAAGGCCAAGCTGTCATGCCAAATGCCACAGGTTTGGCGACACATGACATTTCAGCAATGATCCCAAATTTCCTGCGAGAAACAAACCAGTCCTTGAACTGTGAGAAAGTGGGTCATGACAAGAGGTGCCGCGCTTTCAGCAAAAGGCAGAAAGTAAGCATGATCGTGGCCTCTCGAACAATACAGAAATCAATTAATCAGATGTCCTGGTGACAAAATCCCATATTCAAGCCGTACTGCAACATTCTGATCAATGGGACTGTTGTGTCCATGTTAGGACTCAGGAATCAATCTTACAACACTTCCATTAGACATTCTCAAACCTTGCATAGGCACAGAAGAACTATGCCTCAAGCCAACGGACATCAAATCAGGAGTATATGCAGGTAAGAAAATCACCCTCACAGGCTACTCCAAGTGCAACCTTAACTTCAAAGGTAGACGCACTCAGCGGAGAGTATGTGCCACAGATATAAGGGACTGCTTTCCAGGTTGGCATGATCAAATGGGCTTAAAAATAAAACTGGATATGTGCAGGAGGGATCAACTGTATTATGTCGAGGCAGGATCAATGGAAAAGTTTCAAGATAGCCATGAAACAGTATTCAATAAGAAATGAGGCTGTGGGAGACAGTACACCCACAAGGACACAATACCTGTTAGATATAAAGTACGTCCAGCTCCAGTGACTCGGAGGAGTGAGCATAAAGCACTCTTGAGAGACACGTACAGCAAAGGGAGTATAGAAGCCATGATAGCTACAAGTTGGTTTAGTCTACTCTCTGGTGCTTACAAACAAAAGAAACTGGGAAATTGCACCCATGCATTGTTCTTTATAGTCTCAAAAATAATATAGTAGCCAATTGCTACCTGCTTCCCAACATCTCAGAACTCATGCACGCTGTCGGCAATGCCGCAGTTTTCCCAAAACTGGACATGCAAAGTGCGGAACACCAAGCTCAGCTTCACGAAGATTTGAAAGATCTCATAGCCTTCATACCGCCACTTGAAGTCTATTGTTTCATAAAGATGCCTTTTGTCCTTGTATCGCCAGCATCAGTGCTTCAGCGTTTGATGAACCAAATGCTCAGTAAAGTTGGCAATGTGATTTATTTCCAGCAAGCTCGGGAAAAAATCTAACCGAGCATTATAAAACACTGGACATAGTAATGTGCAGGTTGAATAAAAGTGGTTTGAGAGTTAGGCAGGAAAAGTGATGTTTTGGTGTACAGAAGTAAAATATCACAGATGTACTATTACCAAAGGGGACATGAGGCCAAAAGGGTATCTGAATCAGGCAAGCTCCAGCCCTTGATGACATGTCATTCATGGGGCTATCTAAATACTACTCAAAATGAATTTAGAACCTTTCCAGAAAAACTGAGCTAATGAGTCACCTGTCGAAAAAGGTAGTGCCATTTGGTTGGTCCAACAAATGTATTCTGATCAAACATGAGATAATTAATGCCTCACGCATGGCGCCCTTTGATAACAGTCTGAACACAAGTGTCACAGTGGATGCCAGCACCTAATGTTTCGGAGCTACACCGATCCTACAGAAAGAGATGGATCATATCGTAGCCTATGCCTCAAAGCCACTTACAGAGGCAGAATCAAACTATTCCATCACCTTACATACTATCTGTGGAGAAGAATGTTTTGGTTACTGACTGACCATCAGCCACTAGTCAGTATACTAAAGCCTGGAGGTCACAAACCGTCCACTGCCTAGACTAGCCAGCTTGACAGCGATAATGCAGCAGTACTCGTATGAGGTGAAACACATCCCGGGATGGAAAACAAACAAGCTGACTGAATGTCTGGGCTACCACTAAATTCAGATGACAAAACAACTTCCTTAATGATGAATGCAGCTGTGTCTCCATCCACAAGCTCAGAGAGGAATGGGGCGGGCAATCAATAAGGGTGCTTGGATGCATCATGATGATTACGATCCAGATATGGAGATGATCCAATCCTTCTCCACTACAAACTGACCGGATAAAAGAAAACTACTCCATTCTCTTAATCCATATTGGAAAGCGACGGCCCAGATCACAGCACAAAGCAAGTTTGTTATGCGAGTGGAAAAATTAATTCTGCCCAGAGGCAAGAGAAAATGCATCATAGAAATCACACATAAAGTCACATTGATGGAGAAAAGAGCTAGAGAAACCTACTGGTGGACAGTGATGGAAGCCAATATTGATCTAGCGGTTGGCAACTATTATTCATGTGCCAACAGCGACAAGTGCCTGCACACAAAAAAAGTTCCGCTATGAAGCATTGAACTACCTGACCAAGCATGGAAGAAGATTGTATTGGACTTCATTGGCCCGCTAGAGTGGATGGATGAGGAGTGCAAGTATGGAAGTGCAGCAGTAGGGTATATGTCCAAAATAAATAGAGCTCCCGTTTGTGGTGGACAATACTGCCAGGTCCACTATAGAGCTCATGAAGGACCAATTCAGAAGAGACAGATACCTCGCAGTGTGTGTTACAGACAATGGGGTCCAACCCACATCACACGAGCTGCAGAGGTTTCTGAAGAACGACAATATCAACCAGTGCAGGGTGTCATTTTGTCACCCACAGGTGAACGGGTAGGTGTGAGGAGCCAATCAGTTTATGAAGGAAAGTCTTCAGTTAACAGGTGCTTCTGGAATGGATGGAATAAATACCATATTGAAAGCCGTAGCCACGCAAAGATATACTCCCAATTCCATTTTGGTAGTCTCTGTATTCAATATAACGAGGGGCAGGAGAATGAACAATAGATTGGTTCTTCAATGGCTATCGGGTAACAAAGGCAAACACCATGGGTACACCAGGATTTTTGATTCAGAGCCAAGAATAAAGATGACAAGAAGAAAAGAAGTAGGACACACGCAAAGCAACATCGGCTTCCACCACACAACATAGATACATACGGCCTCATTACGAGTCTGGCGGTAAAACCACCTGGTTACCGCCGGACTCGTATTACCATTCCGCCTCTGTGATTCCCGGAATTACTGGAGGCGGAATGGTGTTAATCCCCATTCCCATTGAGTCCTATGGGACTCGATGGGAATGGGGATCATGGAAACACCGGCAGCATCTCGTAATGCTGCCGGTGTTTCCTCGTCCGCCTGCAGGCAGGCGGGCGGTGTTAAACCCGCCAGGTCAGACCTGGCGGGAACATCACCTCCCGCCTGCAGGAGTCAGGATCAGGCGGTCCGGAAACAACGGTGGCGGCGGGTTTACCGCCACAGTTATTTCTGGACCGCCTGAGTTATAATGAGGCCCATAGTCAAGATCAGGAAAGTAATGAAAACTTCAGAGACCTAACAACCCAACCGATTCAGCTAATCGGTTGGTGTTAGTACATCACAGTAGTAGCCCCCTCCACCCTCAGCGTTAAACAAAAAACCAAAAAAATGAGGAAAGCCATGATGAAGGTCTTTTTTGCAAAAATAAATAATGGTGAATATTCAAAATAAATATGATGACATGTTTAATCCTGTCATTTGTTAGTTGATGCTTAGTGATTAATTCAATATAAGTTAAAATGACTATCAATAAAAATATTTGTAAAAACAGCCACCTCACCGTATTAATTACTGACAATAACAAGTATTGTGGTTATTAATAATATTCTAAATGGCATTTTAGGATACAATGGAGTTCCCGGCAAGGAGGATTCTGCAGTGGTGAGGGGACGACGTTGGGAGCTAATGCAAGAGTAGATGATGAGGATTCATATATCCTGGCACAACATTGCAATTAAGAAATAAAGTACTACTCTTGACTTGGAGACCATGGGGAGTATTTACCGCCATTCACTGGCAATGAGGCGTCAGAGAGGAGCCCAAACATGTGAGCTAGTGAATGAGAAGAACCCATGACCTAGTGTGTAAGGCTCCAGGAGCAACAGGAAGCAAGCAAAAGAGTTCAGTGGAGCATCCAGGGATCGCAATGATCCCAAGGTAAGCCCATGAGGTTGGGTTTGTAACGCTCTAGACCAGGCGAACATCATGAGTGCCCAGAAGAGCTGCATACCACTAACGCCGTCCACACCAGGACCGAAGGCGGACAGGGTTGTATTGCAATGAGGATGCTGCCTACCGCTGGTACTGCGCGCACCGGGGCCGAAGCCAGGCATGGTTGTATAGCAACGAGGAGGCTACCAACACTGCACACATCAGCTCCAGTGCCACAAGAGTGCAGAACAATGCAGCTGAGAGGACACTACCAACGCTGCCCACACGAGGCACGGATTCTAACAAGGGGGCAGAACAACTAACAGGCAGCACGGCATTAGCAATCTAAAAAAACATGATACGATAAGAACGGGAAGGAGACAATTATGGTCATCAGAAACCACAGAAAGAAGCTTGGAACAGTACATACAGTGAGTGCAAAAAGGACATTGTGCAATACAGGAACTGGACACGCATTTCAGGAAGGAGATGCCACAATGCACGGTGTAACTCTGACAAATACTTTCTTACAAGGAGATCCATATACCATGGATGAGGTGGAGAAAGACTTTGAACCTTACCGATAAATGGCGCATGGTACAAACCTCGCAGTGGAAAGGACGACATCTCTGCTCATACACTGTATTGGCACTTGCGGTCCAGAAAAATGTGAAAATGTACCTCCATTACACCAAGAAGATTCTCAAGGACTCAAAGAATATAAAACATGTGTTAAAATGCTAGATAAGCACTACAAGGAGAAGTCAGCATAATGCTTCAATCATTCCATTGTGGGCAAAGAGTGCAAGAATAAGTTGAATCACTAGAATAGTATATAACTGTTGTAAGGTGTTTGACAGACTCGTGCAAGCTCCAAAAGTAACCTAGAAGAGCGTCTTAAGGAGCAAGCCATGTTAGAATGAAGAGAAAGCTAAGTAGGAGGTGCCCTATGGTCAAGGTAACCCTTCTTTGGATGACATTCAAAGAGTAGCCAAATAGGTTGATCACACCTGTCAGTCCATTAAAGAGTTTGGCAGAACACTCACATGGAAAACAAGGAAACGCATAATCCAGCAGAAAAGCTGGCTGAGCAATCCAGAGTGACGGGCAGAAGGAACCCATTGACTCTGGGGAGAATTATCCACACTGAGATGCTATGTAGGGAATGGAGAATGTGACAGGTGTGATAGCACTTTCCACATTTCCAATGGTGATGGATGTCCAGCTATTAAAGCAATTTGTAAGAAATGTAACCAAAGAGGCCAATTTTCCAAAGGTTGCGATACCCTCTTTCCGTCGATGTACATACAATGTGGAAGAATCTTGTGAGGAACTGGTTGAATCAGCTTTTGCCATACATAAATCAGCTACAACTACAAGTGTCCAAGAGTATAGAGTATCAAAACACTGCCCTCGTCTCACCAGCCCAGACTCCTCCCTCCCGGGCACTCCATTCTATTCTGGAAAGCCACACACCTCCCTCCTTAATGGTGGTTGTACTTTGCCCTGGCATAGTGCTGAGGGGTTGGTAGTGTGGGTTTGAGGGAGAACATGTGGAGCCAAGGTGGGAAGGGGTGGTCCAAGGATGGTGTTAGTGGTGTTGTGTGTAACACAGTTTATGCATATTCATTTAAATGCCTGGACACCTGCAGAGCCCTCTCTTCTATTTCCATAGTAGCCCGGGATGCAGGAGCAGTGGTGGCGAGAGCTCCACTGCCAGAGGAATCATGTAAGTGGGTGGTGTGGTCTGCTTCCCTTGGCCCTGCATCCACACCCACCACTGAGGCAAATATTCTGTGGGTCATCTTCGACTCCACCATGTCATTCTCTGCACACATCTCAGACATTTCCAAAATCTCTCACTACCAGATGCACCTTTTCTCACTTTCCCCTTAGAGACTTACTGTCTCCAGAGCTTTGGTTCTCTCTAGACTTAACTACTGTAACGGTCTCTTTCTCAATCTCCCTACTTCTTCAATCAGACCTTTACAACTCATCCAGAACAGAACTGCAGCGGCTTTTCCTGTCTACATTTTTTACTTTACCTTGTGTGCAGTTATTCTAAAAATCACTTTATTCACATTTTTGCACAATCTATCTGCTGAGTACCAACACTAACGCCACAGGATAGCTCAGCGGCAACGTGCTCGCCCTGGAAGCAAGACGACACAGAGCAACACAGGTTCGATTCCCGGGTCCGCGCTTAGAAACCTCTGGGTATTAAGCGCGTTATAAATAACCTATCATATCATATCATATCATATCATTAGATCAAAGCACTGACCATCCACAAGATTCGCTTAGAGCAACTGGTAAGTTACTATAAGGCTCACCAACTCCAATCACGTGAGTAGGCAAGTAAGATTCATCCCTCACTAAATAGACTCTGGAGATAACGAATTATACTGAGATTTAGTAAAAAGAAATGTGTACATTATATTTCAGTTGCATAGACATACCTGTAGTTCAACACAACATGCTGAACACTGCAACCCGGAATAGAGATCCTTTTGCTGGAACCCAGTGTCAATCCTAGAAAAGGTAGGGGCACCCACAAGCATAATAAGATTTTTATCTTAATCGATACCTCGAGTAGGACATCAGATTTGTGCTAACCATAAAATATAACACACTAGGTCATCTTTCTGAGAGAATTACCATAAGAAGACCACCCCAGACAAGTGTCTTCAAGCATCCATTAAGGTGAATTCCGAACTATCTGCTTACACGCTTATATTTGAGCAATGTTGGAGATCATTATATGAGTATATGCACACCATCCTCGCTACTTATTGGACATTTTTCTCAATTTACCTTGTATATACATGAAGTTTTGAAGATGTATATGACACTACAATTGTAAAAAGACATTCCGCTACTGGCGAAGGGCATTTACTCACAAAACGCATAGAGTTCATCACTATTTATTTTGTTAAAATTGTGTTTATTAATCTTGTATTAAAACTACACTGACAGTGGTCAGCACTTTATAAACCAGTTGAACTGTACTTAATCATATAAAAATTGTTTCCAACAAACTACAAGTATTGACTGAGTTATCTCAGTGTAAAGAGTGTGCAGGGGACAGGAGTGTCCTCCAACTTAGTACACTACTTTTTCCAGAGTTTTCAGAAGCCAGGAAGAAAGACGTGCTGTTGAAAAATGTAGGAGTAGAAGGCCAAAGCATCTTTGAGAGCTGCCTATGCATCCACCTACTACAGCTGATGCTGCGCTTAATGCATTCTTGTAAGCCAAAGTGTTCATGCAAAAGAGATTTGCTGATGCAAAGAACATCATGTTGCAAAGGACATGATTTTATATGGTTCATAGTGATAGTTGCATTCGAAACTTTGTATTCAGAACTTTTGTATTTGGAAACTATTTTTTCGAAAGTATGACTGGACAGCATTTTATACCAGAAGTCAAGGTAATTTAGAGGTCATCAACGACTTTGCAGTTGTCCTTAGGGAACTAGCGATTCCTTGTAATTTGGGTGCCACTGATGAAGATAGAATAAAAGATAAGTTAGTGATCACCTACAGAGACCTCCAAACCTAGGAAAAAATGATTAATGCAAAAACCTTCTCTGGAAGAAGCCATCATGATAAACCAAGCAGCAGAAGAGACAGCCCTAAGGGGCAGAAATATGGAGGAGTGAGCAGACGGAGGTCGGAGTGATAACTAAACAAGGCAAATTTAAATACAAAAAAGACCAAATAAGAGCAAGGAGAAAGGTTTTGCATGTTGCAAAGGCCAAGCTGTCATGCCAAATGCACAGGTTTGGCGACACATGACATTTCAGCAATGATCCCAAATTTCCTGCGAGAAACAAACCATTGCTTGAACTGTGAGAAAGTGGGTCATGACAAGAGGTGCCGCGCTTTCAGCAAAAGGCAGAAAGTAAGCATGATCGTGGCCTCTCGAACAATACAGAAATTGTTATCACTAACTTATCTTTTATTCTATCTTCATCAGTGGCACCCAAATTACAAGGAATCGCTAGTTCCCTAAGGACAACTGCAAAGTCGTTGATGACCTCTAAATTACCTTGACTTCTGGTATAAAATGCTGTCCAGTCATACTTTCGAAAAAATAGTTTCGAAATACAAAAGTTCTGAATACAAAGTTTCGAATGCATCTATCACTATGAACCATATAAAATCATGTCCTTTGCAACATGATGTTCTTTGCATCAGCAAATCTCTTTTGCATGAGCACTTTGGCTTACAAGAATGCATTAAGCGCAGCATCAGCTGTAGTAGGTGGATGCATAGGCAGCTCTCAAAGATGCTTTGGCCTTCTACTACTACAATAAATCAGATGTCCTGGTGACAAAATCCCATATTCAAGGCGTACTGCAACATTCTGATCAATGGGACTGTTGTGTCCATGTTAGGACTCAGGAATCAATCTTACAACACTTCCATTAGACATTCTCAAACCTTGCATAGGCACAGAAGAACTATGCCTCAAGCCAACGGACATCAAATCAGGAGTATATGCAGGTAAGAAAATCACCCTCTCAGGCTACTCCAAGTGCAACCTTAACTTCAAAGGTAGACGCACTCAGCGGAGAGTATGTGCCACAGATATAAGGGACTGCTTTCCAGGTTGGCATGATCAAATGGGCTTAAAAATAAAACTGGATATGTGCAGGAGGGATCAACTGTATTATGTCGAGGCAGGATCAATGGAAAAGTTTCAAGATAGCCATGAAACAGTATTCAATACGAAATGAGGCTGTGGGAGACAGTACACCCACAAGGACACAATACCTGTTAGATATAAACTACGTCCAGCTCCAGTGACTCGGAGGAGTGAGCATAAAGCACTCTTGAGAGACACGTACAGCAAAGGGAGTATAGAAGCCATGATAGCTACAAGTTGGTTTAGTCTACTCTCTGGTGCTTACAAACAAAAGAAACTGGGAAATTGCCCTTATGCATTGTTCTTTATAGTCTCAAAAATAATATAGTAGCCAACTGCTACCTGCTCCCCAACATCTCAGAACTCATGCACGCTGTCGGCAAAGCTGCAGTTTTCCCAAAACTGGACATGCAAAGTGCGGAACACCAAGCTCAGCTTCACGAAGATTTGAAAGATCTCATAGCCTTCATACCGCCACTTGAAGTCTATTGTTTCATAAAGATGCCTTTTGTCCTTGTACCGCCAGCATCAGTGCTTCAGCGTTTGATGAACCAAATGCTCAGTAAAGTTGGCAATGTGATTTATTTCCAGCAAGCTCGGGAAAAAATCTAACCGAGCATTATAAAACACTGGACATAGTAATGTGCAGGTTGAATAAAAGTGGTTTGAGAGTTAGGCAGGAAAAGTGATGTTTTGGTGTACAGAAGTAAAATATCACAGATGTACTATTACCAAAGGGGACATGAGGCCAAAAGGGTATCTGAATCAGGCAAGCTCCAGCCCTTGATGACACGTCATTCATGGGGCTATCTAAATACTACTCAAAATTAATTTAGAACCTTTCCAGAAAAACTGAGCTAATGAGTCACCTGTCGAAAAAGGTAGTGCCATTTGGTTGGTCCAACAAATGTATTCTGATCAAACATGAGATAATTAATGCCTCACGCATGGCGCCCTTTGATAACAGTCTGAACACGAGTGTCACAGTGGATGCCAGCACCTAATGTTTCGGAGCTACACCGACCCTACAGAAAGAGATGGATCATATCGTAGCCTATGCCTCAAAGCCACTTACAGAGGCAGAATCAAACTATTCCATCACCTTACATACTATCTGTGGAGAAGAATGTTTTGGTTACTGACTGACCATCAGCCACTAGTCAGTATACTACAGCCTGGAGGTCACAAACCTTCCACTGCCTAGACTAGCCAGCTTGACAGCGATAATGCAGCAGTACTCGTATGAGGTGAAACACATCCCGGGATGGAAAACAAACAAGCTGACTGAATGTCTGGGCTACCACTAAATTCAGATGACAAAACAACTTCCTTAATGATGAATGCAGCTGTGTCTCCATCCACAAGCTCAGAGAGGAATGGGGCGGGCAATCAATAAGGGTGCTTGGATGCATCATGATGATTACGATCCAGATGTGGAGATGATCCAATCCTTCTCCACTACAAACTGACCGGATAAAAGAAAACTACTCCATTCTCTTAATCCATATTGGAAAGCGACGGCCCAGATCACAGCACAAAGCAAGTTTGTTATGCGAGTGGAAAAATTAATTCTGCCCAGAGGCAAGAGAAAGTGCATCATAGAAATCACACATAAAGTCACATTGATGGAGAAAAGAGCTAGAGAAACCTACTGGTGGACAGTGATGGAAGCCAATATTGATCTAGCGGTTGGCAACTATTATTCATGTGCCAACAGCGACAAGTGCCTGCACACAAAAAAAGCTCCGCTATGAAGCATTGAACTACCTGACCAAGCATGGAAGAAGATTGTATTGGACTTCATTGGCCCGCTAGAGTGGATGGATGAGGAGTGCAAGTATGGAATTGCAGCAGTAGGGTATATGTCCAAAATGAATAGAGCTCCCGTTTGTGGTGGACAATACTGCCAGGTCCACTATAGAGCTCATGAAGGACCAATTCAGAAGAGACAGATACCTTGCAGTGTGTGTTACAGACAATGGGGTCCAACCCACATCACACGAGCTGCAGAGGTTTCTGAAGAACGACAATATCAACCAGTGCAGGGTGTCATTTTGTCACCCACAGGTGAAAGGGTAGGTGTGAGGAGCCAATCAGTTTATGAAGGAAAGTCTTCAGTTAACAGGTGCTTCTGGAATGGATGGAATAAATACCACATTGAAAGCCGTAGCCACGCAAAGATATACCCCCAATTCCATTTTGGTAGTCTCTGTATTCAATATAACGAGGGGCAGGAAAATGAACAATAGATTGGTTCTTCAATGGCTATCGGGTAACAAAGGCAAACACCATGGGTACACCAGGATTTTTGATTCAGAGCCAAGAATAAAGATGACAAGAAGAAAAGAAGTAGGACACACGCAAAGCAACATCAGCTTCCACCACACAACATAGATACATATGGCCTCATTACGAGTCCGGCGGTAAAACCGCCTGGTTACCGCCGGACTCGTATTACCATTCCGCCTCAGTGATTCCCGGAATTACCGGGGCATTACAACCCCGGTTTTCCAGGAATCACTGAGGCGGAATGGTGTTAATCCCCATTCCCAGTCCTATGGGACTCGATGGGAATGGGGATCATGGAAACACCGGCAGCATCTCGCCTGCAGGAGTCAGGATCAGGCGGTCCGGAAACAACGGTGGCGGCGGGTTTACCGCCACAGTTATTTCTGGACCGCCTGAGTTATAATGAGGCCCATAGTCAAGATCAGGAAAGTAATGAAAACTTCAAAGACCTAACAACCTAACTGATTCAGCTAATCGGTTTGTGTTAGTACATCACAGTAGTAGCCCCCTCCACCCTCAGCGTTAAACAAAAAAAATGAGGAAAGCCATGATGAAGGTCTTTTTTGCAAAAATAAATAATGGTGAATATTCAAAATAAATATGATGACATGTTTAATCCTGTCATTTGTTAGTTGATGCTTAGTGATTAATTCAATATAAGTTAAAATGACTATCAATACAAATATTTGTAAAAACAGCCACCTCACCGTATTAATTACTGACAATAACAAGTATTGTGGTTATAAATAATATTCTAAATGGCATTTTAGGATACAATGGAGTTCCCTGCAAGGAGGATTCTGCAGTGGTGAGGGGACGACGGTGGGAGCTAATGCAAGAGTAGATGATGAGGATTCATATGTCCTGGAACAACATTGCAATTAAGAAATAAAGTACTACTCTTGACTTGGAGACCATGGGGAGTATTTACCGCCATTCACTGGCAATGAGGCGTCAGAGAGGAGCCCAAACATGTGAGCTAGTGAATGAGAAGAACCCAGGACCTAGTGTGTAAGGCTCCAGGAGCAACAGGAAGCAAGCAAAAGAGTTCAGTGGAGCATCCAGGGGTCGCAATGATCCCAAGGTAAGCCCGTGAGGTTGGGTTTGTAACGCTCTAGGCCAGGCGAACACCATGAGTGCCCAGAAGAGCTGCATACCACTAACGCCGTCCACACCAGGACCGAAGGCGGACAGGGTTGTATTGCAATGAGGATGCTGCCTACCGCTGGTACTGCGCACACCAGGGCCGAAGCCAGGCATGGTTGTATAGCAACGAGGAGGCTACCAACACTGCACACATCAGCTCCAGTGCCACAAGAGTGCAGAACAATGCAGCTGAGAGGACACTACCAACGCTGCCCACACGAGGCACGGATTCTAACAAGGGGGCAGAACAACTGACAAGCAGCACGGCATTAGCAATCTAAAAAAACATGATACGATAAGAAAGGGAAGGAGACAATTATGGTCATCAGAAACCACAGAAAGAAGCTTGGAACAGTACATACAGTGAGTGCAAAAAAGGACATGGTGCAATACAGGAACTGGACACGCATTTCAGGAAGGAAATTCCACAATGCAAAGTGTAACTCTGACAAATACCTTCTTACAAGGAGATCCATACACCATGGATGAGGTGGAGAAAGACTTTGAACCTTACCGATAAACGGCGCATGGTACAAACCTCGCAGTGGAAAGGAAGACATCTCTGCTCATACACTGTATTGGCACTTGCGGTCCAGAAAAATGTGAAAATGTACCTCCATTACACCAAGAAGAATCTCAAGGACTCAAAGAATATAAAAAGTGTGTTAAAATGCTAGATAAGCACTACAAGGAGAAGTCAGCATAATGCTTCAATCATTCCATTGTGGGCAAAGAGTGCAAGAATAAGTTGAATCACTAGAATAGTATATAACTGTTGTAAGGTGTTTGACAGACTCGTGCAAGCTCCAAAAGTAACCTAGAAGAGCGTCTTAAGGAGCAAGCCATGTTAGAATGAAGAGAAAGCTAAGTAGGAGGTGCCCTATGGTCAAGGTAACCCTTCTTTGGATGAAATTCTAAGAGTAGCCAAATAGGTTGATCACACCTGTCAGTCCATTAAAGAGTTTGGCAGAACACTCACATGGAAAACAAGGAAACACATAATCCAGCAGAAAAGCTGGCTGAGCAATCCAGAGTGACGGGCAGAAGGAACCCATTGACTCTGGGGAGAATTATCCACACTGAGATGCTATGTAGGGAATGGAGAATGTTACAGGTGTGAGAGCACTTTCCACATTTCCAATGGTGATGGATGTCCAGCTATTAAAGCAATTTGTAAGAAATGTAACCAAAGAGGCCAATTTTCCAAAGGTTGCCATACCCTCTTTCCGTCGATGTACATACAGTGTGGAATAATCTTGTGAGGAACTGGTTGAATCAGCTTTTGCCATACATAAATCAGCTACAACTACAAGTGTCCAAGAGTATAGAGTATCAAAACACTGCCCTCGTCTCACCAGCCCAGACTCCTCCCTCCCGGGTGGAATAATCTTGTGAGGAACTGGTTGAATCAGCTTTTGCCATACATAAATCAGCTACAACTACAAGTGTCCAAGAGTATAGAGTATCAAAACACTGCCCTCGTCTCACCAGCCCAGACTCCTCCCTCCCGGGTGGAAGAATCTTGTGAGGAACTGGTTGAATCAGCTTTTGCCATACATAAATCAGCTACAACTACAAGTGTCCAAGAGTATAGAGTATCAAAACACTGCCCTCGTCTCACCAGCCCAGACTCCTCCCTCCCGGGCACTCCATTCTATTCTGGAAAGCCACACACCTCCCTCCTTAATGGTGGTTGTACTTTGCCCTGGCATAGTGCTGAGGGGTTGGTAGTGTGGGTTTGAGGGAGAACATGTGGAGCCAAGTTGGGAAGGGGTGGTCCAAGGATGGTGTTAGTGGTGTTGTGTGTAACACAGTTTATGCATATTCATTTCAATGCCTGGACACCTGCAGAGCCCTCTCTTCTATTTCCATGGTAGCCCGGGATGCAGGAGCAGTGGTGGCGAGAGCTCCACTGCCAGAGGAATCATGTAAGTGGGTGGTGTGGGGGAAGAGGGAAAAAGGTGGGAGGAGCAGAAAATAGAAGGGATATGGAGTGGAGGTGGGGTGGGTACGAGCAGACTCCAGGTTGCTTGGTACGCGGGCCAGGATCGGGAGATTCAACCTGCGATCCAAGCAGACTGCTAATAAGCTACAAAGTTGAGGATATTGATTGTCAGGAAGTCTAAGAGGTAAAATGACTGAAGTTAGTTTTTTTATCAATAATAATGAATGCATTATTTAAGAGGAAATGTTTGAAATTTCAGTAGCATGAATTGTACGTATAAATAGGTTTTGCAGGTGTAGACATGCGCCTAGTGATGGAAATATTTTCAGAAATGCATCGACGCAGAATGAGACACATTATTTTTCTGCCCTTGAATGTCAATGTGTGACAATCATAATAGATGACTGTGCAGTATAGTGGAACAGATTATAATCTGTTCAATTCGATTACTTAGAAAAATAAGATCACAGCAATGTTTTCTACAGTGTCACCCATGATTGGGGAGGGTTTCCCTGATCCGACAAATGTGTTGCGTCAATTTCTCCACCTATGCTAGGTGGAGTTTTGGTGTTGCACAGTGAAGATAGTTTATCAGGAGTTACACTGTTGAAAGATATGTCGAACACAGTGCTGCCCACTATTTCTGAAATATGTGAATGCAATGAGCATAATTACCAGACAAGAAGTCATAATTCCCATCTGAAGTGCACTGGAACAGACAGTGCTGAAATAGAAAGGGGATGTCTCTCACACACTGCCTTTTCTAACTGGATTACCACTCCTGGGTCTAGTTAATGGCTTTGAACATCTGATAGCTGTTATGAAGAATTGCCACCTGGCAAGGGTGTACCAGTCCTGATTTCTTTGATTTGTATTTAAACATAACTTGATGCGGGTAATTCTCTCTCAGAGCGGGTGGGCTATTGACCAGAACCCCCTCTCCACACAACCCCATATCAAAATCATAATACCCACCTGGGACTTGCTTCAGCAGTATCCTGATCTGCAACCCCTGCTTTTCCATGGCACAGAGCGCAGGGGCCCGCTTGACATTTGCAGTGACGGCCTAAGTCACTATAGCACAGGGGCTGCATTTGAGATATGCACCTCATTCCCAAAACCCCTTATTTGTGAGTTTACTGTACTGATGGCACGTTAAACTTTAAACATAAACCATATGGATTAATTGCTTACATGGATCTCTTTTGCATTGTTGCTCTCCAAGAAACTTGGCTGGTTGACCCATGCGAGTTTGATGGTAGGAGCACATTGCAAATACTAGGTACAAAGGGCCCTGTTGGTAGGCCCGAAAGGTGGGCTGTTGGTCTCTACTCGTCACCCCTGGATTTTTAGTGCAGTGAAGGGCTCTACAAGCATGATACATATTGTGAAAATTGAATGTAATAGCACTGAGATGTTCTTGATAAATATATATGACCCCCCCCCTAATGCAAGTATAAACAAAATATTGCCGCGGTCAATAAGCTCCTTGGGGCTATCAATGTTAATATCCCAGTGTGGGTAATTTGTGATTTTAATGGCAAAATTACACTCGAAAATGTGGAGCTGCGGTGTATAGGTAACTCTGGACCAGTCAAGTCTGGTAATAGTAACATGCAAGGAAGGTCACGGATGCTTTTGTTTGATTCTTATCAAATATTCATGCTTAACGCTGTTGTCCTGGTGATATAAATCGTGCAGGGTTAGTGGCAATAGTGCTTCGCACCTTGACTATGTAGTTGTGAATGCAAGTGCATTTAAAAGGGTGAAAGACATGGCTATTCTTCCCATGGAGGAAAGTGATCACCTATCTCTGTGTGTACTCTTGCATTCCAACACTAATGACAGCGATAACAGTGTGGAAGACTATCACTTAAATGGCGATATCTATCTTAATAATAGTGCTAATCAAATCCATTGGCACGCTGTGAGTTTAAGCAAGGCTAGGTTGACCGTTGATGAAATTCGTCCAACGTATATACGGAGCTATACTGAGGCCCTCAGTAATGATCGAGTTAATGTAATTAAAGACTGAGTTACTAACGCAACAAATTAGTCTGTCGACCGAAAATAAAAGGCAATAAACCAGCATGGAGGAACGATGGACTAAGGAATCGCAGAGACCTTACTCGGTTAAAAAGATCATAGGAGCTAAAAAAACTGCTGAGGGCAAACATAACTGCCGTCCTATCCTCTCTATCTAACTCGTATTCTGCAAATGAGACTACCCTGAAGACAAAAACATTAAAAAGTGGCTACCGTAGGTGGCTTAGATCGCATCATAGTGAATGTGAATAAGAGGTATGGCGTAAGATTGCGCACCATGCCACTGTGGGTAATTCTAGTGGGATATTATGGACAGTTCTAAGAGGCACCAGGAGAAGGGACCTGATGATTAACAGTGTCCCGGAAATTGAATGGATAAAACATACTGAATCTACCTTGGGAGCCACTCTTCCATTAGACCCTATTGTCCTTCTTCCGTTAGAGAGCTGGAGATGTAAAATCTCAATATCTGAACTTACTGGTATGTGTAATAGCCTTATTAAACTAGAACCTAAAAAGTAGGCACAGGCTCTATTTTACTATTTAATCACATTGGGGACTGTGAAGTGCTACCGCCAAGTTGGAAAGAGAGCCTGATTCTCCTGGTTTATAAAAAAGGTTTCTGGTGTAACCCTGCAAACTATAAGTTGTCAGCAATGCTCGAAATTCCTGGCAAAATCTTTGCTGAAGTATTGCTTAGAGAACTGACTGACTGGATCAATGAAAATAAGATTCTCCCACATAACCAAATTCCCTATCGGGCTAAAACTAACGGTACGACGTCCTTTCATCGCGTTTCTTTTTCACAGCATTTTTTTCTGGAGATTTTTACCGAAAAAAAAACCATCGAAAAAAATGGGGGGTGGGTAGAGGGATATAAGGTTTCTGGGTGTTTCGGGGCTAGATTCTAAATAGGTGGGAAGGGGGGTTAGATGAGTTTTTGCAGCAAAAAATCTGCGGCAAAAAATGCTGCAAAAAAAAAACGGGCGATGGAATGACATGGAACCAATTGGTGTCAGCAGTCGAATATGCATGTACTGTATGGCAGACTGCAGTGTATGGCACTTATATAGACTTTAGCGCTGCATTTGACTCTATCATGCGAAATGGTCTTTGGAGGAAATGTATCAAATGGAACATCCTGCGTGGCTTGCTATGGATGCTAATACTACTGCATATTGACTCATCCATCAGGGTTGGCATGCATGGAAGGAGTAAACTGCCTAGATCGATTCGCACATGCAGAGGAGGCAAACAAGGCTACATTGTGGCGGCTATATGTTTACTCCGTACTTAGCTGATTTGGCGATAGCCTTTAATAATGTGAATCATTATCCAGTAAAAGTATATTCTCATAAAATTAGCTGGCTTGGGCACGCGGACAACCTGCCTTTGATTGACCACACTCTCAAAGGTCTCCAGAGTCTGTTAGATGCATTATCCCAGTATGCTGAACCGAATGATCTGAGAGTAAATATAACAAAAACTAAAATAATGTATTTTGCAGGTAAGTCAAGGAAAAAGGGTTGGTGCCCTGTCTGGACATTGAATAAAGCTCCTGTAGATCAGTGTATGACCTATAAATACCTTGGAATCACAATGAATGAAAACTTAAATTGGTCCCCCCACTGGCACGGCACCAAGTTTAATTGTATGAAAATGGTGCGGTCTATTAGTGCATTAATTGGGAGGAATGGTGGGTGCTCTGTTAAGACGGTCTTGCTACTGTATACAACTAAGATTATCACAGTATTGATGTACAGAGTGGAGGTTTGGGGGCATTATTACCAAAACGAATTGTGCAAATTTTAGGCAAAGATACTTTATATTCTCTTCCGTATGCCGAATTATTAGGCTTGCGTTTGATTTAAAAAGTATACGGGCAGTAATAATCGAGAAAACTGTGGTGTGGTAGGAAACATTGAGACTGCTGCGCAACGGCAGTATAATTGTTGCATATATTGAGGAACATGTACAATTAGATAGACCAGCTAAGGAGGGGACATTGGGGCGAATCATAAAGCTCCATCATCATCGGCTAGCAGGTTTTGAGCTTGGTGCATATGCCTCTCATTTGGTGACATGTAAACTATGGCTTAAGAGGAAACTCATAGACTACAGTCTAGAGACTGATCTTATCCAGCTGGCCACTAATTGCAACAGTGGACCTTATGTCCAATATAGAATGCAGCATGAAACTAAACCCTCAGATATACTTGCCTGTCCAGAAAGTAGTATTGTGCAGTTACTTGCTCTTAAAGTTTAATATTAGTGAGGTCCTAGAGATTAGAGGTGCTTGTATGGGGATCCCTAAGAGCAGGAGACAGTGTCGTTTGTGTGGTAATACCGCTAGTGAAACTCTTGAACATATCTTGGTGCATTGTGAAAGCCATTTAAAGTACTCCTATGTTAAGACATACCACAATGATTTTAGTTTGGCTGATCTGGCTAATGTGTGGGATAAATGTATGGATGGAGTGACACCAATGTTATGTTCTATATAACCAAATTGTATTGGAAAAGCATGAGTATTTTAAATTAATTATTGAGTAGCATATATTGAATCGTTTCTTAGCTGTTATTTCAAAAAGATGCTATTGTATAAAGACTGATGTGTCTTTTAGGTTAGATGATCTTAGACTATATATTAAAAATGTTTTAGTGGTATGTATTTATGATGTCTACTGTGTTGTATTGTATGTTTATTTGTGTTTGTATATACAAAGCCAATTATGGCTGTGCGTATATAAAAAATAAAAAATAAAGAAATATAGGCCATTCATGGGTTAGGATATGGTTATTTGATATTTCTCTTGATTATCGAAGCCACATCTAATCGAAATCACATGTGTCAGCCCTGTAAGCCAGCTCAGCATTGCAAGTGTTATCCATGAATTAATCTTTTCTAATGCACTCGATACCAGACACCAGTCTCTAAACGCGGGCCGGCATTTGAACCTGTGTTGCTCTGCGTTGTCTTTCTTCCAAGACAAACCTGTTGCCCCTGAGCTATCCTCTCGGTTATGTGTATTCCCACCAGCTATGCTGTCCTCACTGCTGCCGGCACAGCAAGACTGTAGCCTTTGGGGGCTGCCTCTTTTTGTTCCTTTGTGAGGGCAGGTAACACCCTCTCCAGTGAGACAGCCATTCCACAGAAAGCTCTCCTGTGAACAGTAACCAAAAGGCAAACCAATTCACAAAAGGAGTAGCCTCACACCAGGGTGCAGCATACCAAAAAGCCCTTGATTCTCTTGAGAAGGGGGTGCGGTTAGTGTAGAAAGAGAGAGCTCTTTACAGCAGAGCAAGGTTCCACTATCTTGTTTCTCTGTGATGTCAGAAACCAAAGTACACTTTTTTTTAAGAGCAGGTTTGCTTGGTGCAATCACCTGTGGACTTTTACCTTTAAAAGAGGGGGGGTTGTCCCTCTATCTCATACGCACTTTGGAACAAACACCTGAGAAAGAATCCATTAGACCTTTGTTGGGAGAGTTAACTTTCCAAAGTCGTCAAACAGCGTGGTGGGCACTGTGCATCCAAGGCAGAAGCAAGCTCTGTTCCCTACCCACTCCCAAGCCACAATGGGAGTGAATCTTGCTGATGGAACAAGAACTGCATCTCTGCCAGCCCCAGTGCTGCCCAGGACTTTGTGGGGAAATTCCCCTGGCTGTGTGGGCCTGCCTCCCTTACTGGGAGCATGGGAACAAGGACTTAACTTGTCCCCCAGATTCCCAAAGAGAGATTCAGAGCATCCTGAGAGCCATGACAGACAGGAATTCTGCTTTTCATCGAATTGAACCAGTCAAACTGGCTTCGAACCAGGTTCACCGCATTTCAGACTTCAGGACCCGCAAGTGCTGACTTTGGTGCTCGATTGAACCTTTCAACTACTGTGCTTGCAATCACAAACCAGCTCGACACTGCATGGTGTTCTCGCAGACCTCTTTACCTGCCTCACTCAAATCGATTACTCATTGCTGGAGCCTACTGGAGTGTCACACATCATGCCATTATTGAATGACCCTGCTCAGCCTCCATCTGCTGCTTTGCCTAGCTGCACACTAGAGCAACAAGATCATCACTTTGAACCATTGCTGACCTTCAGCATGAACCTCCGGACTGTTGTGCATCAATGCTGCTCAGCCTTTACCATGTCTTTCACCAGCTCAACCTCAAACAGATCCGTGTAGGCATTCTACCTGCATCACCAACAGAACCTCCAGACTGTTGTGCATCAATGCTGCTCAGCGTTTACCATGTCTTTCACCGGCTCAACCTCAAACAGATCCGTGTAGGCATTCTACTTGCATCACCAACAGAACCTCCAGACTGTTGTGCATCAATGCTGCTCAGCGTTTACCATGTCTTTCACCGGATCCAACCTCAAACAGATCCATGTAGGCATTCTACCTGCATCATCAACAGCACTTTCAAATCGCTCTGAGCTATTGCATCCGACTGGTTCAACGCTCGGTTGCTGCTTGGGCTAACACAATCCACTGTGTCCGAACTGAGCTTGATACACTCGCAGTACAGGCCAAAGCCTGGTTCGATGCCGTTAAACTGCCAAAAAGGTACTATCGACCGATAACTGCCCCCTTGGCTAATTTCGGGCACTAGAGACTGGTTAGGTCACTTGTGCACCTTTTCATCTAAAGACATATCCTTTTTAATGAACAATGTGGTGGTTGAATTGCCTTTCACTTCTGTATTCTTGTCCAGAGTGCTGAATTCTCTCTCTTGCATCTTTTCTGTTCTTTCCACAGGGTTGGGTTTTGTACAGTTCTTGTACTTGGTTTTCTCGCAGATGGTGTATTTAAAGTATTATTTTTTTTACAACCTTGATTGGACATTCGCTTTATTTTGGACTGTGGTACTTTGCATTTTAGGTTGCTACTGGCTCACATTAACACCCCATGAGAATATACCCTTTCCTTGACCCGTATTACCACAAAAGGCAAAGGAGGTAGCTCTCTTAACTGTGCCTGTTTTACTGTTGTTATTGCAATCACTGTTGGTTTAAGTGTGAGGTGTGAGGTGTGAGTATGTGATTTTACATCTACTCACCCTTGTACTCCTGGAGGGCAGAAGTAATTTGGTCACACCTACATAGACAAAGCTCTGATATGTCCACAAATAACTGAGTCATTGGATTTGTGTATTGCTCTTTATGTTATGTTAGGTGGTATTTATATAGTGTCTGCTGCCATTGGCATGACCTCAAAGCGTTGTGTGGATGAACGCCCTTTGGAGGACCATAGTCTGTGTTGAAATGTAATGGAAGGAGTATTAAAATATGCGTGTGTGTTTTTATTGCCAAATTGAAGGTAGGTGGGTAGGGAATGGCTAGGCCTCTGACAGTGGCCCCTATTGCAAGGCGTGAGGGTGGGTGCTGCCTCAAAGTGTTAGAGTGTCCAAGATATGTGAACAGCTGGACTGAATTTTGCTTGGGACTCAGCTGTATTCCATGGGTGTGCTCGGGGTCGAGGGTGATGTATTTATAGAGCAGGGTATAATTCAGCATATACCTCATAGGTTAGTGGCTGTGTGAACAGCTGGAACAAATCTCTTGTGGGACCCAACTGTATTCTGTGGGAGGTGGCACATGAGGGTCTGGAGAAGACAATCTGAAGCACATGAGATATAGTCATGTGGTACGTATTGTAGAGCTTTGGGTACCAATGCAATGTACCGCCTAACTGACTCCTCTTGCGCGCCTAATTTCCCACGAGGGAGTCTGGGTGGCTGTTAGTGTGCAAACTGGACATGAGATCAGAGCTAGGTGTGCGAGGGTGCCGAGGGGAAGAGCCAGGCTTTGAGTCCCTTCCTGCAGGTGAGGTGGATCTCTGTGCGGCAGATTGTTTATGGGAGTGAGTTCCAGATGGCGGCTGCTTGGACTGAGAAGGAGGAACCCACCCGTATGGGTTGATTCTGGTCACTGGGATGACGAGCCGCAGTGCCGAGCCTGATCTGAGGTTTCTGTTAGTCCTGCAGTGTGTAAGTGTATGCCGCAGGTATTCCGGTCCTTTGTTGTAAAAGGCTTGACGGGTGATGCACATCAGCTTAAAAGTAGATCGCCGGCCCATCGGAAGCCGGTGAAGGAGACAGAGGGTGGGGTAAATATGTTCTCTGGAGCCTAAGGCTAGGAGGAGCCTCGCTGCAGTGTTTTGAACCTGTTGGAGTTTTCTTAGCTGCAATGCCTAAAGGGACTTTAAAAGCAGGGTGAGCGGATACTTAAATCTCAGAAATTTCGTCTCTTTTCACATGACATTGTTGATGCCACTGGGAAGAAGGTTACAAAATCTGAAACCTTGCAATAAGGAAAATCAAACACCTGCTTTTTCCAGTTGGTATTTCGAGAGAGGTTCATCTGTTGTGAAGAGCTCATAGGGCAGCTGCGGTGTAATCCTCTGATTCAATTATTCTGGTATAAGATTGTTCAAGCAACCATAGCACAAGCAAATACATTTAGACTGAATGCAGACCGAGATTGGCACTGGGAGCCAACTGATGGTCTCTTTTGACCTAAGGACATGGTCAACCCTCCCGATGCCATAAATATCCAAGAGGTTATCTGTTTAGAAACTGTTTTGTGGCAGGGCGGGCTGAAGGCTGTCACAGCTGTTTAGTCCGGAACTGAGCACTGCTTCAATGATCAGTGCTTTGGTCCATGTGCTTCAGGGCATATTACTCTGCCCAGAAGAGAAGCCACGTGTTGAACTTTGCTTGATGTATTCTGTGCATCACCCAGCACCATTGGGCTAGTCCACTGTTATGGGTGCCTGATATTTGGATAATCAAATACAATGAGCTGAGTTTGGGCTGTATTTGAGTACAGTTTACTTTGGTGTCTTTATGTTTTAAGCAAGGCTAAGAGTTGGCCAATGCTGCAAACAAGGAGTGATCTATCAACATTTTGATCAAAAGTTGGGTGTTCTCTGAAAAGGATGGAGTGCACATTAACGGTGCCAAAAATGGCAAGACGGGAGCAGCAATCACTGTGGTAATCTAGAGATCACAATGGTGGTCTGTGAAAAGGCACAATTCTTTTTCCATCCCTGGATCATAAACTCATTGCTTCACTTGTAGGTACTGTGACAAGGTTCCCTGTTTTGCTCTGATGACATCTAGTGGGCGAACCAAGGGCGTAAGCTTTCGACCTGAGCTAGTGGATGATGGGCCCGGAGAATGGGGAGGACTCCCTGGTCACCCCCACTTAATCTCCATTGCACAGCAGGGGATGTTCACGTAAGGCCTAATGACGCTGTTCCCTTAGAAGAGTCTGAAGTTCAATTGTGGAATGTAATAGTGAATGACTGCAAGATTACTCTGCTGACCTCTCCTAATACTGAAACCATCACTTATTCAAGTTATTGACTGTGGCCTTTTAAGGGAGGAGGGTTCAAACATAGAACAAACATGGCTCACAGTACCGCTTTCTCCAGGACTACATATGGAGCCCTGCTTCTGCCTAGTTGACACTGTGGCCGTATCCACCTGACCTGCTTAAATAGCTAGCAGTAACATAAAAAGCAAACAGATTCTTCCCACAGAATGACTCATCTAGTCTGCATAGAGTGAAGGCACAGAAGGAAGCTGTTCTCGCTGCTCGCTCAATGCACCCTGCCAGAGAAAAACTAAATTCCGTTCAATGTTGGCACTTAGATGGCAAGTCCGGATATACATGGCACTCAACAGGAACTGGTGCTGCTTACAAAAGTGCATTGTCACATAATGAGCATGGGCTCCAGTATATGTATCCACCACAGAGAAGCACAGAGGGTAGTCCTTGACATACAAAAGGTGAGAGAAACAGGTGAAATGGCCGCTCAGACTTATACATACTTGGTACAACCTTTAAGGCCCAAATTACACAGTGATGCGCCAGTTAGGAACAACCAATATCAGCTGCTCACTGGATCCCTCTAACAGGATATGACCCACAAAAGAGCCATACTCCAGTTTAGGGATTAGAGGGTTATGTGAACTCTTGTTCTCAGTATTGCCTTGTGGGTGTTTGGAGTAGTAGCTCATGGTAGGACTTTGAGGGAGGTTGTGTAGAGCAGAAGAAGTTTAAAGGAGTTTGCAGAGATAAGAAGGTGTTTGCTAGAGGTTGGGTAGAGCAGAATAGGTTTAAAGGAGTTTGCAGAGAGAGGAATGTGTTTGCTAGAGTTTGGGCAGAGCAGAAGTTGTTTAAAGATGTTTGCAGAGAGAGGAACGTGTTTGCTAGAGGTTGGGTAGAGCCGAAGAAGTTTAAAGGAGTTTGCAGAGAGAGGACAGTGTTTGCTAGATGTTGAAATTAGTCCGAAGGAGATGGAAAGTTAGAGGGGGAGAAGGAACATTAGCAGGTGGGAGTCAGAGGAAAATGTCAGGAGATGAAAGACAGTGGGAGAAGGAGAACATCTGGAGGTGAGATCAGGAGAGTATCAGCAGGTGGAAGGAAAGGTTTGGGCAACAGAGGAAGAGAGGAATCAGGGGGCAGATGAGAGACTTGGAGAAGGTGGTAGAGAAACATCGGGAGGTGTTGACGGCAGATTTGAAGGAGGGTGAAAAGAACATCAGGAGATGCTGAAGAGGGACTTTTAGTAGGTGGAAGAAGACGAACATGGGAAAGACAGAGAGAACTTATCCAGTCAGGCTAGACAGGCGGAGGACAAGCCTGGCCTAAAGAAAGGCTTAGGTTTGAACCCCCAACCTCAATGGGTTAAGCCCGTCGCAGGAGAAGGATCACGCCTAGGTCATGGTGTTGAGGTAAAGGAGGATCACCAGCACAGGATTAATGAGTCAGGGAACCCTATGGCCGGGAAGTGACTCTTAAAAACCACTGCTTTGAAAACTGAAGGGGGGGGGGCCTGCTATGTCAACAGTTAAGAGGGACATATGAGAAGGAACACCCAAGAAGAACCGCTGTTGAGAGGATAAGGGTTTCTAAACCTCTGTAAACCTGAAATGAGACCAAGGAGAAGCGGTTCAGAGTAGACTAGATGATAAGGGTCTGAGGAAAAAGGAGGAAAGAGATTGTGATAGGAGCAGATGTAAAATGGGAGTGCGAACCCTTCAAACTACAGATTGTGACCCTAGGGTGAGGACATCCTAAGAAATACTGTGAAGAATGGTGTGGGAAGCGCTTAAGCGCAATCTCAGAACTTAGAGCACTTTCCTTACAGAAAAAGAGAATACAGAGTGCAGAAATCCCTAAAATCACAGGTGTGCGCTGTCCTGGGTTATATGAAGACCTATTTAATTCCAGAGTTATGTTTACACTGCCCTATTTTTTTTGTGCTGCCCACCTTGTGTTATAGTTTCCAAATAAAGAAAGTAGGTTTAACTACAACACTTCCGTCTTGGCCTGGTTGATCTCGGTCACCCCAATGAAAACAATATCTGTAATCTTACGCAGAGTGTGATAGTAGGGTCATGTGCCCTGGGACAATTGCTGTTTGCTGTTGCCAATGTGTCCTACCCAACAACTGCCTCTCATTCAAATTCAATATTACAGGTGTGCAGTGTCATTTGAACACCAAAAGCACAACCGGCATGCCGTTGGTGGGCAGACGGAGAGCATTCTCTTATGAGCATGTCTTGAATGCCATGCTTTTGAGCTTCTGACGTCTAACATCTTTGGACGATGTAAAAAAAGGAAAGCAATGGACTAACAGGAAGTAGAAGGAAATAATAAAACATACATCTACAATTTCATTGACTGATAAATAACTTAAAAAGGCAGTCCCAGTAATTGATACGAAAATACCAAATATGGAAAATAGCCATCACATGGACAAAGAGTATTGTTTCTATAGTCCTAGACATATAGATGTAAGGTTACCAACTCGTAGGCAATCACAGTCTAATGCAATCGTTGATACATTGCACGCTTGCCTGAACAGGATTACTTTTGTTGACTGTCAGGCTACTCACTGTTCCCGAGAACTGAATGTACAGCCTAGCTCCGCCTTTTCAATTTTGGCCAATTCTAAATCGTCTAGAATTCTTACTCTATGCCAGGGGCCTGCAACCTGTGGGTCTCCGAATGTTTTGGACTACCACTCCCATGATTCCTACTATTCTGGGTGCGGGCTTATGGCAGTGGGGGTTTGAAACATTTGGAGAGTCAAGGGTTGCAGGGCCGTGCCCTATGTACAGATAGCCTAGTCTGGAAAATAAATCTGGTGGCAGAGCTAAGACAATGCCACCAGTCAAGCAAGGGGCCAGCCAGTGGGGGAAGTGAGGAAAGGCAGCACACAGAGAAAAGGCAGCCCCCCCATTAAAACTTGTCTTTTATAACCAAGAAGGTGTTCCCCTTGATAATATCATGTACAAAGTCTTACATTCAATTGTTTGTTGGTTTTGAATTTGATAGAGAGAATGACAGGTTTTTAGAAAAAAAAGGTATTAGATAACATATGTTAGCATAATCCTTACCCCAAAATCTCCCCATTCCTCACTGATTGCGCCACCTGTACATGTTTTCAGCTCTAGCCCATCAACCAAGGCATTGTCCAGTGATCACCAATCCACCTGGCAGTCCAGCATCAGACCCCTGGCATCCATCCTCAATAGTTTCTCTCCAAGGTTCAAGCCCTAGGCTGGCAATTTCCATATAGTCCTTCACCTTAACAGTAACACCACCCATCAGGATTAGATCCGAAACTGCCGCTGGGTGGTGCAAGATTGGCTGCGTCTAAATAGCCTGCCACCACTGTGTAAAGACTGAAAAGCCCCCACACCTCCCTCTTCCAAAATCTAGATACCATCGTCCACCCTCCTACTCTTTTCAATTCATAATACAAATCTAGGCTTCATCCTTAATAAGGGGTTGTCCAAATCAACAACATTTCCTGCAAAGCCTACTTCATGCTTCATCCAGGCAGAGGACTTTGTCACAAATGAATGGGTGATAATATAACTTTTTTCAGAGGATTAAAATGGCACCTATTTCTTGTAGAATTAAGCCAATGGGTGCTGAATAAAACCAAATCTAATTCCCTGAGGAATATAACTTTTACAAATGTTGGAGGGGGATCAACAAATCATTGCTTTCTTATTCTTTATATTTGGTATTAGGACAAGAATGGATGTCACAGACAGAACTCAAATTGAAAATGTCCCATTTGTAAATCTTATAAATTTGAGAACCTGTATTGAGAAGATGTAACTATCTGCTCCTCACGAGGAAGGAATCTGTTTTGATATCTGGAGAGATCTAAAGTTGGAAGCCCTGCTACCACATGATGAAGAGAATTGACTCTGACAAATGCGGACCACGGGGGCCAGTTTTCACTTTTCCATGAATCAGTCACAATTTTCTTCAGCAGCATGTTGCCCAGTTTTGTGGCTCCAAGTCCAATTGCGGCCTACAAAATGTTTCATGAAATGTGTCCAATGTACCTGGACTTTTTGGAAGAAAATCTGCTTTTTGTTCACAACTTCATCTGTTGTTAAAAATCTCAACATTTGAGACTTTTTGTGCTCCAATGTCCAACCACATACCCCTGAAGTCTACAATGTACACCATACAAGTGTGTTATTTGAGTACTTTGGATTTCTTCCCTTCGAAGTGTTGATAACGGACATAAGCTTACAACAATATACAGAAAAATGCGGAACGTTTAACACACTTCTATTTAAAAAAAACATTAATTGCTGGTTGTTTTTCTTAAACTTTGTGTTGCAGATTAACAAAGGAGGTTGACCAATTTGCATATGCGCAGAGCATATTCTGTGGAATAAAACCACTGCCATTTTGTGTTTGGCTGATACATAAACATGCTCCTGAGAAGACAGATTTACTTTTGTGAATCAGGCCAAGTACAGAAGGCAGGCCGAGAGAGGTACAGAAGGCAGGCAGAGAGAGGTACAGAAGGCAGGCAGAGAGAGGTACAGAAGGCAGGCAGAGAGAGGTACAGAAGGCAGGCAGAGATAGGTATGCCACAGATCATAGTACATCCTGATTCACAATGGGGCAGAGCTTGGATCTGCAGCGACTCTGAGCCTCACTCCCCAATACTTCGCCTTCCCTATCATAGGCTAGGTGTAGGGGAAAGTGCAATGCTGCCAGAGGTTAAAGAGATCATGTGCTGCATTGATTTGCATAAAATAGAAATGCCCATGCTTTCAAAACACTTTCTTTTATTTTCTTCTATATTTCTATTTTTCGAACGGAGGTAAAAATAGAAAATAAAATGCATTTTATGGATGGGCCGTTCAAGGGCCACCATTTCAAATGCACTCACTAACCTGATTTAGTTGATGAGGTGCTCACGTCCCTCCATTGCATAGCCAAGTGTCAATAACACTCGTGCAACTTGAACATTCATGGGGGAGATGGCGGTGGTTCTCTTGTGCCTGTGTTCAGCCCTTTCTTCACTTCACTAAGTGCAGAAGTGAATCCGGTGTTTTCGACGTGGATTCTGTGGGCAATGAGGTCAAAGGGCAAAGTGCCATGGCATCTCAGCAGCTGCAAATATTTGAACACTGTCTCCTATATTAATTTCTGGAAATGTACAATGCACTTGCATCTGTCTTTATATTTGGTATATCATTCATGAATGGAGTAAGGAGCGCAACATGGAGTTATTTATGGAATTTTTAAAAAAGTGCAAAACAAAACACGGGTTGGGTTACTGGCAATTACTTGATTACACCTCAAGGTCACAGACTTTAAAAGGTGACGTGTGCATGTGGGTCCACTAAACAGGATAACACAACTGTTTAACTTATATTTTTCATATGTTTTATTAAAAAGAAAATTAAGAAGCAATTTTGAAACAAAAGAAAGAGCAAGCAGGCACTGGTGAAACCGCGCCATAAAGAGAGGGAAAAGAAAAGAAAAAAAAAACAAAAATGCATTTTATAATCCATAATTATACTCTCTAGTATTTCATAAATAGACAAAATTGTCAGCAGTTTTAAATAAATGGACATATGGCCTGAAAAAAATGAAATAATGCCATACAACATGGATATAAAGTGTCCACTTCTTGCTGTACAGATAAAGAAAACAAGTTTGGCAAGTTTTATACACATCTCCCTTCTATGTATAACTAAAAAATGTGCTACCATTAATATAAAATGCTTTTACTAAAAAGTAAGGTACTCATTTCTTTACACAAAAAAATCTTAAAGATGTATTCAGCACAGTTCTAAAACATTTAATAAACTACTTACAACTATCCAACAAATTATATTTTTCTGATTTCTTTTCACATTTTTTTTTATTTGCGCTTGTACTCGCCATCTCTTTTTCTCATTTTCCGCCCACCTTACTTTGCAACATGTTGCCAGATATTGCTGGCTTCGCATGTACAAATATTCACAGAAAACTTGACTATTTCTCCTGCTCGGGCGCGTTACCATCAGCAAGTCAGACAGAGTCCTCCTAAGCGGCCAACCAAATGCCCCGCCCTTCGGTTGCACTTAAAAAAACAGTTCAACGGGGAAACAGTCCACAGCTAAGCTGGTGGCCAGCAAAATAGGTGTCCTTTTTGTTCTTGGTGAAAGGTAAGGTCGGCTTCCGTGGAAAAGATGGTCTTTGAAGTTCAATTAAATAAAGCTGCTTTCTGAGTCTGGAAAATTCAGCCATCGGTCAAATTCAGCCATCGGTCTGGTTTTTCACTCTTTTTGATTGGCTTGAGGACCTTCTAGGGGGCCAGTGTTGTAGATCCTCTCGAATGGCCGTCCTTTGATCCTTTGTGGGAAACAAATGGGATTTATTTAGGTTAGGACAGGCCGCTTGGCATGTAACAACACCACGACAATAAAGAAACAACATTATGGAATCGCAGGACCATTCAGAAAAGATGGATTTGTTGCGCTATCCACATTTGTAAATCAACATGATTTTTAACTTATAAAATGAAATAACTTGCGCTGCAAACTCACAACAAATTCATCACTTGGTATGCCATTCCAGTCAAGTAACATGCAATTGAAACAAAGTGATGAAAAGTGATTTCCACGGGTCCCGCAGAGAATGTGCGGTGAGGGCAGGAATGCCAATGCAAGAGCCCTGTCTTATTGATGCCACCACCTCGTCAATAAGTATTCGCATTATTTACGCATGTCATAGCAATGTCCACCCTCACAGGTGGCGATGGTTTATCAGACTTTGAATTATACTTTGAAATAAAATCTGCAGTACAATACACTTCCATGAAGCAGGAATGAGAGCAACATTTGAGGAATACTCTTTTCACAGTTTAGCAAGATCCCACAGAATTAGCCCACCGATTATTGACTCTTGACTCATATTCACATTATTTTCTCAGGTGATTTTAATAATCTTCACTTAATTAAATTGAAAAGACCAGCTGTTTCAAAATTCACAATCGTTCCAAGCCCATGCCAGTTTCTACTCATTCTACAGTTAAACCTTTTTCCCCTGACTATCTCCTCTGTAAATGTACACACATTTAAGCCCACAACCGGACTACACCGATCTTGTCTTTTTTCTCTGCCTTTAAATTTGGGAAAGATGGCACTTCTCACCCACTTCGCCCCATCGCACTTCCCTGCACTTGTGCGATCTGAATGCCACAAGGCCTACAAAGACCGTTATTTTGTCCTTCCTTTGTTTCCCCTCCTTGTCTTGTCGCGTACAGGCGCATTATAAATTCCACATCATATCATATCAGGGGCTAGCTGTCAGGGCAGAGAGGAAAGAGTGGCTAAATTCACACTGCTTTAGTGGCGCTGTGCCAAGCCGTGGTACAAGCCGGTGTACAATAGACTGTAGTAGATGGCAGCAAGCTAAAAGCCTTCATGAAGTACCACCAGCTCACCAATAATAGCCTTGACCACACTTTAGGCTGGAATTTCATCAGAGCAACTGGGAATTGCAAGTATCACAAAGCCCAAAAACCAAAACAAGCAAGAATTAAAAGGATCAACAAACAAACAGGATTCTCAAAAAATTCGCTCATTATGAACTAGTTACCATGATAATTTATAAGTTTAAAGGTAGAGAAAAAAAAACAGATTTGTAACAATATAGACTTAACTGTTTTTAAATGAAGTCAATCGGGCCAACAGTTGCCAAAGAATTGAACTGGGGCCCATGAGAGTCCATGGGAAAAATGTAAACAAATGGTCTGAGTGTCTATGCATGTCTTTTCGGCTGTACTAGGTGCAAGGGCCAAGCAGGGCTGTGGACTAGGTCGCCCTGAATTTAGGGATTGGCTCTGTAGTAAATGTGCCCTGCTATCCTAGAAGCTTTCTTGGAGCCGAGATCGAATGACTGCTACATGGATTCCATGGACGGTGCGGGAACCCTGTGAGGAACATCGGAACCAAAACACATTACCGATTCACTACATGCATCAGCACTAAGCACAGGCACCCCAGGGTCTGCCCATGGCTGAGCGATCTCCACATGTGGACACGTTGGTAGTCACACATTTTTGGATTGTACACTTTAATAATTATTTATTTACATTGCTGTGCATTTCCAAATTTTGTGCATGCTATATAATTGGTGCGCTATGTCTCAAGTGCCAGTTGTGAAACTAAGAAGTCAGCGTGCTGACGTTTCAGTGAAAAATGTAAGCCATCCCACATTTATTTGGAAAAACCATCAGCCAGGCCCTCTAACACCATTTTGCGCCAAAGAAGGGTTCTGTGCTCGGCCCTCGTCCCACTTTATAGTTCTCCTCTTGGGGCTATCTTCTCTGCACATGGTTTCTCATGTCATCTGCATGCTGATAACTCCCAAACGTTCCTTTCTTTCCCCCCTTTCTCGGATTCCATCTACTCATCTCTTTCGGCCTGTTTTCTCTCCATCCAATCCAGGAAGTATTTGCACTTTTTAAATCTAAATCCTTCTAAAACTGAGGTCCTTTTCTTTCCTCCACCTCTTCCCTCTTCCCCCTTCCTCCATTTCCTTTTCTTCCGCTTCCCTTTCTCTTGCCAGCTCTGATCAAAATCATTACGATCCCTCTCTGTCTTTCATCAGTCACATATCATCTATCTTGCACTCCTGTCGCTACGAGCTTTTTAACATTCAAAGGTCGCACCGGTTTCCACTTGTCATGCCTCTAACCCCCTAATCACTTCTTTGGTCTTCCCTCGACTTTGCTACTGCTCCCGTCTTCTCCTAGATCTTCCAGCATATCATCTTGCCCCGCATTGCTCCATTTATTTCTCCTTCATTTGTACCCTTTCCTCTCTGTCTCCCAGCGACTATCTCCACTGCTCTGCACCACCTTCTGTAGTGGTCTTTGAACGCGTGTCTCCTATACCTTGGCTTTAAATGCGTTCATGGACTGACTCCTTCCTATCTCTCCTCACCTTTTTCTTTCTATTTTCCTCTGGAGGGTCTTTGCTGACAATCCCTCTTTCTCCTAACTGTTCCTCGCCCCCCCCCCCAAACTCCCTGTTCCGGCCCCAATTTCTGATCTTTCTTCCTCCTGGCCTCTAAGCATTGAAACTCTCTCCCTCTTGTCTCTTAAGTCTCCACCCAGTGTCTCCTGTTTTAAATTCCAGGCTAAAAGATCACCTTGTTACTCGCTAATCCTCTGTCCTCGTTTTTGATGTACTTTGATTTTCACTTCTGTGTGCCATTTGATCCTATGTAAAGCACTTAGGCTTTAGGCACTATGCAAATTAAAATAAAATACAAAAACAAAATGCAAATTGTGTGGTGGCATCTGGGATCACTACCACTCCCCGTTTTAAAGATACAAACCCAATGGGGATGTCACAAGCTATTCTGGGACCCTTGGGCATTTGTAAATTGCAAATCCTGTGGCTGCAAAAAAGAACACATTTGACGCAGATTGAAGCGTACCCTGTGATGGGAGAAGCTCTTTGATATGTTTGGTGATTTGTGCTTTGAGGATAAGAGGAGGGATGTCCTCCCACTTCATATTTCTCAATGTCCAGATGGCTGCATAATGAGGACCTTTTATAATTGTTCATTTATAACGCGCTTAATACCCAGAGGTTTCTAAGAGCGGACCCGGGGACCAAACCTGTGTTTCTCTGTGTCGTCTAGAAGAAGCAAGCACTCATCTTCATTTATAGTTACTTTCAGGTATCTAGTGTCCTGTATGCTAAGAACAGGCGTGTATGCTTTT
This sequence comes from Ambystoma mexicanum, assembly GCF_040938575.1. NCBI lineage: Eukaryota > Metazoa > Chordata > Amphibia > Caudata > Ambystomatidae > Ambystoma > Ambystoma mexicanum. The sequence goes on from NC_090925.1 coordinate 899,579,424, forward strand.
TGATTTTTAGGATTCAAAGGAGCTTGTTGTTGGAGAGGTAAAGATCACTCGCGGGCACTTGCACAATGAACTTAGACATTTTCCGGGCAACGTGAAGGCCGCTCTGGTGGGGTTTCTGATCTCATGTGTGGCAATCATCATGGTGGTCCAGGGTGTTGGGGATGCAGGGGAGCAGTTTTCCGATTCTCCAGTCTCATGAGTCAATCCTTGTATGTTGACTTGCAGTGTTCGGTACAGTTCAAGTGTTGGGCCACCCATTCAGCTGCCCCTCAAGGCGGTAGTCCAGGGATCCACAATGTAAGCCATTCCCATAAGTTGACAGATGGCTCAGGAATGCTATTTAAGGGCTGCACTTGCAGGAGGAAGACATGTTGTGGCTCTCATGTTCTCCTTGTTTTGAGAAGTACAAACAGTATCCTAGTTACTTGGTCTTTGAAATCTTACAGAGAAGATGATTATCAACTGGGAATTCTTGTGTACCTGCAGCTTTGTCACCCAGAAAACTAGCGCACCCCTGTCCACATATATCTGGGTTCAATATAGAGGTGGGATAGTGGCGTCAGGGAAGGATCGCCACATCCTTACCTGCTGAGTGAACCCGACAGGGTATAACTGTAGTGTACACATATATCCCTTACATCAGAAGCACACAGGGATTGTTCTCAGTTCTCCAAAAATAGGTTACAGAAAAGCAAAACAAATCTTGGGGTTACGACTACATAGATGGAAGAGTTTAAACACAATCGGGATACATTGAAAAGTACTCGGATACGATCAAGAGCCCATAAGTGTCTTACCACGTCACCATGGGACACTTGAGGAGAAAGGCAATGGTCATTATTAATTAATTGGTCTCCTTCACAATAGGCAAAACATTCTTTGGTGCATATGTGGACAATCAATTTGTAAGCAAAAAAGGGCCATTTTGGGAGGAGAATAAATATAGCCCCCAATAGTATAAAGAACATCTTTTCTATTTTGGATGCACAAGAAAACCCACAGGCTTTGGCAACTACAACATGACCTTCTGAAGCATTATGAGATAACTTAGCTAATTACTTTACAAAAGATTGAAAAGATTGTAATAGAACTCTGTGAGAAGATTACGCCGGCTCGGTGTCTTTCCTAAGGCACTAATGTAAAACTCTTAAAGCATAAAGATCACTCAGGTGGAAATATTAAAGAAGAATGCTGCATAGTCTGGCTCCCCACTAATCATGTTTTTTAAAAGAAATTGCACCAATCGCTAAAGCAGAATGAATGCATTGGTGCAGGACTTCCCTCATACTGGGAATTTTACCCGATGTATGGAAATGTGTAGTGGTCCATCCACCGTTAGGAAACCTTCTCGGGACCCCATTGTGCTAAAGAATTATGGACATATCTCTCAACTTCTGTTTTTATCAAGTAGATTCAGAAATTCTGTTGAAGCTCATAATTGTTTGGATGCACAATGGTTAGCCTTTTGGTCAGGCCACAGTACTGAAACAGAGTACAACTATTTCTGGCCAATTGGTGGTTAGAGGTGGATAGTGGTACTTATTTTAAGCGGTTCAGAATGAATGACGACCGCATCAGTGATAGCTTGCTTTGGCCTCTATCGCCGTTATGCCGTCGGTGTGTGCCTGGGCTCTATAAATAAACAAACACACAACATAACGTAACATATATTGTGACCTACACACAGGATGAGACCGACTGTACTTGACAAACCCCTCTTTTCCCGCCGTGCGGTGGAGTGTGCCATACATATTCACATCAACAAAGCTGAATGTATCTATTCTGTGTTGTACAAAATCACCCTCTCGCCCTACATTATTTTGATAAAGGTGTATTGTTATTAACACCTGAATAAAGAAGTTGTTCTAAGCACATGCAGGCTGCTTGACCTGCTGCACATGCAAGTGGGAGGAGATATGCAGGTTTCAAGCTGAATGGACACCCGCACCTGTTATCCTGTTGCTTGAAAATGTATTTCTTATCTACTCACTGGGTTTCAAATTGAATGGACAAGCAAATATCTCCAGAGAATAGGTGAATTGCTTCGTTTTCTGCTACAGGAGAATATATGACATGAGAGTTTGCATAACCCATAAAGCCTTCCAGCTCCACTAAAATGTGCCAGGAAACTGCCGGGGAAAGCAGCTACGCTGTGTGAGTTATTTTATTGGGCAATATACTCTCTACATTATCAGGGGTGGACTAGCCTCCATGCAACTCTGGAGATTTCCCACTCTACCCCATGGGCCTCTTTTGGGTGACTACCCAGCCTTTCTGCTCCTCTGTGCCTCTCTCCCATGCACCCTGCACCCTTCCTTCTCCGCTCATTCATTTGAAGTAAAGAGTTGGTTATACTTGCTAGAGGATTGCAGGACAAAAGAAGCTGCTATCCAAAGCAGTTGGGTTGGGAAATGTCATTGTAAGAGAGCATTTTCAGAATCCCGTGTCCAGTTTGTCCACATGCATCACCATGGGCTACCACCTGCAGAGAAACTAGTGGCATTGTCTTGGGCTTGTAGCGGGCTGGCCTTTTGCCAATGGTCATTGGCTTGAGGCCAGCACTAATTCGTGATTTTGCCCCTTTGCGGGTAGAGTCTGACCTCCGGGGCTGAATGGTTGCTGATTCCATTTGCCAGCTGGGGCAGCTTGTTTTGGCTAGAAGTGAACTTGCCAAAGCGTCATGTGGACACATTGAATGGGTAAGTAGCCTTGTGACACCAGCTCTCATACACAGAACTATCTATAACAAATTAGTTGATAAGAGAAGCTATGAAAATATCAGAGCTTCTTTGGATCCCTCTAGCCGAGGCACTTCATGGAGGAAGCTGTCGCCAGGAATGCCACTAAATCTAAAGAAAGACTTATCCCTCTGTCCCGACTAATTCCGATTGGATGTGAAGATTCGGTCACATCATCCCTTTCATGAAAGATGTAGATGGGCTTATTCTAGATGCAAGAATTTAGTTTTAACATTTTGTCTTTTGTGTAAAGGTTCACACGTGCCAAGAATCCAAGCTAGTTGGCATCCACACTTTGCATTTCAGGATGTTAGCAGGGACCAAGCAGCTAATGTTGTCTTTAACTCAAAATCCCCAAGTTCAAGGAGGTTTCTTCGATAAAATGCTCCTTGTCCGGAATTCAGTAATCTCCTAGAATTGACTTTCTTCTCCTAAACTATAGGTCAGAATACTCATGCACTTTGGGAAAGTGCTGAAGACCTACCTTTGGAGGATGGTCTTCGTATGAGCTAAGGTTTCTACCGGATGAGCTAATTCTCTTATCATACTTTGGCTGTATAATTATTGTATGCATTATGTTGTTAGTGTTGATGTCCTCTTAGGTTTTATAGTGAAGCTAGTTATGTGAACTGGTGCATCACAGACTGTAAAGAGATCTGTTGCATTTAAACATGGTAAGTGTGTGCTACATACATTTTTAATTAACAAATAACAGTAAGCAAGGTCTCAAACAACCAAGCTCAGCCTCACAGCCTCTAACCACTAATGATTTACACTGACAATGAGATGATTTACCTACATTTCTGCATCATCAATTGACTTTAACGGTCTTGGTATAAGCTTTCTTGCTAATGTATTAACCCTGAATTCCCACTGGCCACGATTATATATGTTGTCCTGCTTGGGATATTGGTGTTTAATTTTTTTGTTGATAAATTCCAATTATATAAAGAACGTATTGTCTCTGGGTTTCACACTGTGGGCCTGATTCATGGAATTATTTGCGTAGTAAATAGGGACATTGCAGGCCAAACCGCACGCAAAACCGCCTCCGTCGATTCGTGAAATCGACTGCGCGGGACACTTTCGTACTTTACAGGGACTTCACGCAGGCTCAGCATGTCTCTGCAAGCGGCCGAGTGCTTTGCACAAGACACAGCGCAGAGTGTGGACATGGCCTGCGCACTGACCAGAGTAGGGGGCAGAACGTGCAAAATGATGAAGAAAAAGGGACCATGTGGGCATTACGTGGGACGTCCCACGGGCAGTCCACCACATGCCCACAAATGCGCACAACCAAATGTATTCATGTATCTGACCGTGCAACCTCTCATCAGAGAAATGACCACGCAAAGGCAGGCTTACAGACGCTTGCACATAGGAATCACTGCACAGAGGTGAGATTGCATGTTGGATTTATGGGTGGGTGAATGCAGACGTGGTTCCAATCTAACTTAGTGGTGCTCGTACAGTGTGTAGCGGGGTGCAGGAATGGTTTATGGGGGTTCACATGCAAGATTAACTGTGAAATTACTCGAGTTACAGAAAATGGTGCACAAGTCGGGGTGCTGTGAACAGTTACGGTGGAACCTACGCAGTGTCACTGGGGTGTTGGCTTGGTTGCAGGAGACCCCACGCAGGATTACTGGGCTGAGTTTGTGCCAGAGCACCATGCATAGGTAGCCAGTAGTGGCTACATTTGCTTTGATGTGGGGCAGTCGGGGGTGTTCCGGCTGCGACTTGCGCATAGGGTTACTTTGCTGGAATGTTTCCATGAATACGTGCATCACACACAGGTGCCTGATGCGCGAGGGGGCATGCAAAGTCCTTCTCACCGTGCAAACTTTGCAGGGTCTATGCGCACTTTTCTATGAATCAGGCCCTGTGTCTCTTCAGCTCATTTGAACTGTATAATGCAGCATCTTTCATTCTCTATCACCTTAAGGAAGGTTTGAGCATTGGAATTGGTCAAGGTACCAAGCAGTGAATCTGGAGTCCCTTTGAGATACTGGTTTCCACTCTGTTCAGGAAAATATTGGTTAGTGGAGACTGGGTCATACAGGTCTAGCCTTTGAACGTTCACCCTTCACTTCCAGGCCAGGATAATCCACACAATAAACAAGTGAAATTCTTCAGAGCATAGGGCACTGTGCAAAAAAATGTAAAACATATTTGTTGTTCGTAATACGAAGGTGGATGGATTTTGGGCCAAAAATACACTTACTTTACCAAAAATGGGTATCTCGTTTTTGCATCATTGATCTTGACCTGACATCAGTGTTTTCTTCTGTCCAGTCTTCCGGGGGAAGTTCATAAAGCAGTGGTGGGCTTGGTTTTCAGGTATTAGACCTCCAAATTTCCGCTCTGTGCCTTGAGCGATGATCAAACAAGGTCTTGTGTTCTCCTCCCTCTTTTCTTCTCCTACTGCAGCCTCCCATTCAAACTCAACCAACAAAGTGTCCTGACATGGCCACCACTTTAAAAGCGATGCTTGGCTGTTGCACAGAGATTATTTTCCTTTCCTTCAGCCCCATCTTCTCTCACTCTCTGTTCTTGTAGCACTTCTTAAAAGGAGTCGGCTCAAGATCTGGAAACGTTTCTGAGCGGTCCCGCTTCTCAAACTAAGGTGTTTGACCAACATTTCCGGCTGAGTGGGCTCTTTTTTTTGTTTGTCTCTTATGTTGCCGTCATATCGAGTGCTTCAATAAATGTTTCCTTTTTTAAAGCAAATCAATTATTGTCAGAGAGCGGGGACCATTGCTGCACATTAACAGCATCCTTCCATTGCGGCCTTTCAGTCCAGCAGAGTGCAATGAGAAGTTGCTGTGTGGTATACTGCAATGAGAGAATCGCTTAGCTCTAATGGTAGGGTTTTAGGAACAACAGATCTTTTTTTAAATGCAAATAAATGACTTATCAATTTTCACAAGCACTTATCGCTCCAGTAAAAGCATAATGAATAATGTATACAGAAGATGTAATGCATGAGTGGCCTGCGTATGATGAAGTTAAGAATGCAACAACGATGATGTAATCTTTACCATGTTGAAGAGCACATGAAAATATGCTACTCACAATTGATGGCTGAAATCACCCATCCTGTTACCGTACCCACTCAAAGATCGATTTCTGAATGATGATCTTCAGTATCAGGTCAATAAGGTAGAATTTGAGTCCATTGACCATACATAATTGACCATACATATTTTGGCCAAGGTACTTCTATTCCATTGGAAAAATGCATTGTCTTTCAGTCGGGCTCCTAGTAAAGTTGAATCATTCATCCAGATTATCAAAATTCTTCCTTTGGTCAAAAAAAGGTCCAACCCTAAACCTTTCTGTATTGCATTTGAAACACCTGCATGATAACCCAACCAACACAACAAACTGTATGGCATTACGGGATGATCTACCATCTTACTTCAAGCGTCCCCCACGATGGTCCATGATTTTTAGAAATCACTACGTATCCCACAGGAATCTACGTTAAAAAAAAAGCATTACGAAAAGCTTGCGTTTACAAATTGCAGAGCCGACTTGATCGTATTTTGAAACTCGAGCTTTTGGGAATCTGTTCATTTCTCCCTTTAATTTATGCGGGGGGGACCCCTGCAACCCCTGAAGCCTATAATTCCGAACTACGGCACTGGGGGACACCCCCGCAACCCCTGCTTGCCTAGTTCGGCATTTTGGGATTCAGCATTTTCAACTATGCCGAATGCACAGAAAACACGCATTCAGCATTTTCTTTTTGTTATTTTGGGGAAATACCATCCTGCAGTAGGTTGAGGAATTCAGCAGTAGGATACCTGCACCACTGTCAACCATCAGAGGAGCTTGAGCAAATACTTTGTCGTGCACTGAAGGATATGGAATAGCCTGTGTTAAAATGTGAAACCAGGGTTCGAAATTAAGGGGAGCTGGGAGCTATTAGCTCCTGCTTCTAGCACGGTAGAGCCTGGTTAGCTTGAAACAACAGCTACTACGAGCTACCTTTGGCTCCCCTGGCCAACTGGTGCCTTCCAAACATGGAAATGTGACATTAACTTTGAGTATTGGAGGATGTTAATCAAGAAGATCTAGTACACATCTAAAGTACATTTGAACACAATGGACATAACGTCAAAGGAACATCTCTGGTAGCTCCTGGTTCCCGTGCATTAGCTCCTGCCTACAGGGTGATGCCTGACACCCAGGACCTGGTTTAAGCTCCTGTTCATCGAATCGCAATTTCGAACCTTGAAAACACACGTATGCCTGTAAATGAGAGAGACGTCCTTTATCAAGTGATATAGGTCGACCCACTGATCATTCTTAATTAGTCAACAGAAACCTTTATCCCATTTTCATTTGCCTAATGATATAGGGGCTGACCTTTAGCTAAGGCCACAGAAAAGGGCCCGGCTTCCTGCCTCCCCTAGTTGCACAATGACACAATCCATGAGACAGGAGGTTTCTGGTAACGTGGGAATTGGTGGACATTCTCGACAAGGGCTGTTTTACGCCGGAAGAGATAGAATGTGGCCAGAGATTATTTACACCATCACCTTGAGCCTGCACATGATTAAAACTGGTCCTATTTAAACCCAATGCTGAAAATATGTCAATGAAACTGTGTTCTAATAGAAGGTAATGCCTTGGACCAGTGGGGAATGTAAAACATTCCAAGCTGTTTCTGCTTCAGACTGTCAGGCACTTGCACTAAACATGGTCATCTCTGTGGTCTGTCCTCTCTGCACATCCAGGACTTCCTGTTTAGAGCAGCTGATGAGTTCATGGGCTATTCTTGCGGAGAGCAGGATTATGCATGCTACAGCACTTGTGTTTCAGGAGACCCTGCACAGGGCAGCAGCCCACACGCCCCGATGAATAATAAGCTTGTGTGGACCAAAGTGGAGAACATTGTTCAGGTCCCACAAACCTCTCCAGCCCTGTCTCCCAAAGCCTACATGGAGTTTGATTTTATTTCTCTCTCCAGTCCAACATGAGGATGCTATCATTTAAATGCATGCCAATATGACATGAAGTACGTTACATGATAAAACAGACAAGCTTTGGGGGTGGCAACAGTTTGGCTTTTGTGTAGGCATGGGAAAGGCATTTACCATAGTGGTAATAACTGGCCATCAATGGTAGAAGCTGCAAAATGTTGCAAGGACCTGGGCATATAATATCAGTGCCTGGCAAATGCCTAATACTTATACACAAGCCAAACTGTTGGCTTTCCCAATGATTGTTTTTAACAGGACTTCAGTTAAGGAGACACATAGTGCTTATAAATGGAGTGGCTGAAGGCAGACCTGGTTAAGCTATTCTTATTACACCAGTAGCACCTTTACAGCTCTAATTAAGCAAGGCACTTCAAACTCAAAGCATGATCGTAAGGCTTGATTAACCTAGTTCAAAGCAATCCTAGGAAAATGTGCTTTGGGAGTGGAGGGCCAGGAAGTGGGTGGGAATGCCCACAGGGATTAACATGGCCATGGACAGTCAACGGATGGGTATGTGTGTGTGCCAAATAACACCTGCACACTAGCAGGCCGATTCATGGAATCAACGTGTGCCGAAAAAACGGCGCACAAGTGCGAAAACGTGCGATTCGCAGAGAAACAGCGAAAATCGCAGTGCAAGTGCGATTATCGCACAGAAAGCATCGCACATCAATTCATGGAAGTCCGTGCATGCGTGAAATGTGGGATGTGCGCTGAGAAAGTGCGCGGCGCACGCTGGCGCACACTGGCGCACAGGCCAACGAACGCCGTGCGATAAGGCCACAGCGAATTCGCACATACCGCGGCACACATAACAAAAGTAGGCGTAACACGGGGCGTCACACGCAGAATGGGGAACAACTCGTGTAAATGTGGGCGTCACGGGGGAAGTACAGGAGGCAAGTGCGCAGAACGCCACACGCTCGCCTGCAACACGTATTCATGGAATCGAATAGGGAAAAACAGCGCACGGCCAAAGACGCGCACAGGCCCATACATGTCCGCCACACGAAAGCAGGCGGTAGCGTCCCTGCGCAGGAAAAAAATGTGTGCCAAAGTCCTACACGCGCGAGAAGGCCCACACGCGATTGGGCCTGGGGGAGCGTGTGTGTGTATTTCCGGGGTGCGCGTGAAGTTCCACACGCGATTGGCCTGGGCACGTGTGCTTCAGGGGTGCGCGAGAAGCTTCTCACACGCGATTGGCCTGGGCGGGTGTATTTCAGGGGCTCGCGGGTGTTTTCACACGCGATCGGGCCTGGGGGAGCGGGGTACGTGTATTTCAGGGGCTCGTGGGTGTTTTTACACGGGCTCTCTTGCTGCAGGCCATACTGTCCCGGGGTGTCCCTGGCTGCACCTCCCCAGAACTCTTTTCAGGTGTTGATTTGGATGAGGCCTATGTGGATTCGCTGGTATATGTTCATGGAAGGGATACTGTTCTGTCCGACCCACCTGCTCCAGGGGTAGAGCCCACTATGGGGATGTCAGTGTTGGTAGGTGCGCCTGTGGTGGTTACGGATGCAGGGCCACACTCCGCAACATCAGATCCTGTTCCTGGGCCAGCAGTTCAGAGGGGAAATGCAGTCCTGCAGCCTCAGGCAGTGCCGACACAGCAAGGCGCAGTTCGCCTTGCCCCAGACAGGTGTGGTGCCCGCCAATGCGGTGGCCGTCCGTCACCAGGCAATACCGCATGGGAGCAATCCATTTACGGTATGGCCAACCAACAGGCAGCATCATCCGAAATGATTGCTCAAGCCATGGAGAGGGTGGCCACTTCCATTGTCCCCCCAGAAAGGCAGATGGAGCTACTACAGCAGGCAACAGACTCCATTTGCCAATCAGTCAGGGAGGACATGTTGGCGTCCAACAGGGACAGACAGGCGGCCCTGGACAATCTGAGGGAATCAATTTCTATTGATGCCCAGGGACAGAGGGAAGCCCTGAGGGGAGAGGTCCGGCACCTCAGGCAGACTCTTGTGGACCTTGAGGCTTCCACTGTCACCAGGACGGAACAGCTGCTGGAGCGCGTCACCCGTACGCTCTCAGCAGAGATGCAGGCAACTCGGGCGGAGGTCCGGGCAACACGTCGGGTGTTGCATGGGGATCTCCGCACCATATCCCTCCAGAACGAGGCCTTCCAGGCCTGCATGCTTGCTGCCATGGAGGACCAAACTAGGGCATTGCGTGGGCTGCCTCCCATGGCACCACCACCTCCTGTGGCAGCAGCAGCACAGGTTGAGGAGAGCGAATCCAGCAGTGAATCTCCCACTATTTAGTAGCCGTGCAGGCCATGAGCCCATGGAGGTGTTTTTTTTTGCAACATTCACGCAGGTGGCTGTTGGTGGGCACCCTGTCCTCGGACCTCCTGGGTGGCCTCCCCCACCCCCCCTGGCCCACACATGGCCATTTTTGATTTTTGATTTTTGAGTTTTTATTGCAGTGTGTTGCCTTGTGTGGCTCCGTGGGCATCCACTGTATTCCGGCTGGGCACATGCAGGCTTGTCCTGAGTTTGGGTTAGATGCTTGGGTCAGTGAGACACACACCCCTCCTGCTTCCCGTTTCCATGGGCTTGCAAAGGGTGTGCCCAAGTGACAGTGAATTACACAGTGACGTTGGACTCCCATGAGCTGTGTGGGCAGTCTGTAGTCAATACTGTGTATACATTCATAGTGCATATTGTTGTTGTATTGTGCACTGCATGGTGTATTGATGTGTGCTTGTGCATCCATGTCTCCCTCCTGATTTGCAGGTTCATTCCTCATGTCTTCGCAAGGCCGTCCACTTTGGAGATGGGGCTCATGTTGTGAGCAGTGGACTTCCAGATGTGCGTGGCAACAACACTGTACAGTTGGAGGTGGTGGATGTGCTGGCATTCTCATGTTGTAAGACTACGTATCCTTTGCCTTAGTACTGTCATGTTTATGCTATGTCGATTGTATTGTGGTAAGTATTTGGTCATGTGTGTTGTTGTTTCTACATTCATGTGGGCATATTGTGTGTGGCCAGTTTCCATTAGGGACACTGTACTTTGTGACACGTGTCATGTTTGGGGGATGACTTTGTTTGCTCTCACATGGCATGTCATGCCATGGTGTGTTGGGTGGCGGTGCTGGGGAGGGGTTGGGTGACATGGCACTGTTGTCATGTTGTGTCTTGAAAGGGGGGTAATGATTTTAGCAGCATAGGAGTGTGTCTTTTGAACACGGCTTTGGTGCTGTTTGTGTAGGTTGGGAAGCACACAATGGAACACTTCCAGATGTACAATCTCAGGCTGGTATGGTTGTGACAGTTGACTGCCCTTTGCACATCATAATTGTCAGTAACAATCATCATTGATTGTCAGCTGGTATGTGCCAGGGCTGTGTGCACTCCACAGGGGTGTGATTTTATGTGAAGTAATTAGCCAAGAGCTGCGTACGGGCTGCCTCACCCCGTGCCCTTTCCCCTCCCATGTGCAGTGGGCATGCATGTGGTTGGGGATGTGGGGGCACCACCATGTCCACGGCCAGGCCCCGGCGTGTTGCAACGTTGTGCAGGACACATGCAGCCACTATGATCCTGCACACTACTGGGGGAGCGTATAACGGCTGCCCGCCAGAACGGTCAAGGGAGCGGAAGCGTGACTTGAGCACTCCGAATGTGCACTCCACGATGCCCCGGGTTGCAATGTGGGCTGTGTTGTATCTTACCTGGGGTGGCGTGGTGGGGTTCCGAATTGGCGTCATCATGTGGGTGCTGAGAGGGTAGGCACTGTCCCGTGGGGGGCTGGTGATGGGTATCATCAGTGGGGTTGTGACATTACTCAGTATCTGACATGCATGCATGCGCAGTTGCATTTATACTCATCGAGCAGCCATGTATCGCCATGCCGCCCAGCTTCTATGTCCCGGTTTAGGGTAGACATTCTGTAGATGAAACTGTCGTGGGTGGAGCCTGGATAGTTGGCGTATACTGAGGTGATGATTCCCTTGGCATCACATGCTACCTGGGCGTTGATGGAATGCCAGTGCTTGCGGTTTCTATAGATGTGCTCAGTTACCCTGGGGGGACGTAGAGCCACAAGGGTGCAATCAATGGCACCTAGCACTTTGGGGAATTGTGCCACCCTGTAGAAGTCCTGGGCAACAGCCTGCCTTTCTGCAGGTGTTCTGGGCAGGTATATGTGCCTGCGGACTGATGGGCGTGCAGTGATGATGGCCAAGACCTGGTGTAGGCAGCGTGACTGCGTGGCCTGTGACACCCCCCCCACTATGGCACTTGTCTGCTGGAATGATCCAGTGGCCAGGAAGTGCAGTACATTGAGGACCTTCTCCAGAGGGCTGAGTGCTTGGGAGCACAGGGTGGTTGATGTGAGGTCATCCTCCCACTCACTGACCAGGTCGAGTATTATGTGAGGTGGAAACCTGTACCTCCCATACACATGGTCATCAGGCATCCCAAAAAGGCTGGTTGTGGGTGTAAATATTCTGGCCCAGACTATCCTCCTCCTCCTCCTGCGGTATCCCACGGCCACTGCTGCTAGGAACGGTATGTTCATCCTGGTGTCTGAGCTTGTTTGTTGTTTGCGTGCACTTTTATGCTGTGCGGGTGGACGTACGCCTACTTCCTGCTGGCGTACGTGCTTCCAGATTGGCCACGTTCGTTTCCATGAATACGTGTTGTAGGCGAGCGTGTAAAACTTCCCACGCAGCCCAGCCCAATCGCGTGTGGAACTTCTCACGCACCCCTGAATTACACGCACACGCTCCCCCAGGCCCGATCGCGTGTGAAACCACCCGCGAGCCCATGAAATACACGCGCCCAGGCCAATCGCGTGTGGAACTTCTCGCGCACCTCTGAAATACACGCGCCCAGGCCAATCGCGTGTGGAACTTCTCGCGCACCTCTGAAATACACGCGCCCAGGCCAATCGCGTGTGGAACTTCTCGCGCACCCCTGAAATACACGCACACGCTCCCCCAGGCCCGATCGCGTGTGAAACCACCGGCGAGCCCCTGAAATACACACGCCCATGCCAATCGCATGTGGAACTTCTCGCGCACCTCTGAAATACACGCGCCCAGCCCAATCGCGTGTGGAACTTCTCACGCACCCCTGAAATACACGCACACGCTCCCCCAGGCCCGATCGCGTGTGAAACCACCCGCGAGCCCCTGAAATACACGCGCCCAGGCCAATCGCGTGTGGAACTTCTCACGCACCCCTGAATTACACGCACACGCTCCCCCAGGCCCGATCGCGTGTGAAACCACCCGCGAACCCCTGAGATACACGCGCCCATGCCAATCTCATGTGGAACTTCTCGCGCACCTCTGAAATACACGCGCCCAGGCCAATCGCGTGAGGAACTTCTCGCGCACCCCTGTAATACACGCACACGCTCCCCCAGGCCCGATCGCGTGTGAAACCACCCACGAGCCCCTGAAATACACGCGCCCAGGCCAACCGCGTGTGGAACTTCTCGCGCACCCCTGAAATACACGTGCCCAGGCCAATCGCGTGTGGAACTTCTCGCGCACCCCTGTAATACACGCACACGCTCCCCCAGGCCCGATCGCTTGTGAAACCACCCGCGAGCCACTGAAATACACGCGCCCAGGCCAATCGGGTGTGGAACTTCTCGCGCACCCCTGAAATACACTCGCCCAGGCCAATCGCGTGTGGAACTTCTCGCGCACCCCTGTAACACACGCACACGCTCCCCTAGGCCCGATCGTGTGTGAAACCACCCGCAAGCCCCTGGAATACACGCACCCAGGCCAATCGCGTGTGGAACTTCTCGCGCACCCCTGTAATACACGCACACGCTCCCCCAGGCCCGATCGCGTGTGAAACCACCCACGAGCCCCTGAAATACACGCGCCCAGGCCAACCGCGTGTGGAACTTCTCGCGCACCCCTGAAATACACGTGCCCAGGCCAATCGCGTGTGGAACTTCTCGCGCACCCCTGTAATACACGCACACGCTCCCCCAGGCCCGATCGCTTGTGAAACCACCCGCGAGCCACTGAAATACACGCGCCCAGGCCAATCGGGTGTGGAACTTCTCGCGCACCCCTGAAATACACTCGCCCAGGCCAATCGCGTGTGGAACTTCTCGCGCACCCCTGTAACACACGCACACGCTCCCCTAGGCCCGATCGTGTGTGAAACCACCCGCAAGCCCCTGGAATACACGCACCCAGGCCAATCGCGTGTGGAACTTCTCGCGCACCCCTGAAATACACGCACCCAGGCCATTCGCGTGTAATACTTCTCGCGCACCCCTGAAATACACGCACACGCTCCCCCAGGCCAGGTCGTGTGTGAAACTTCTCGCACTGGTACAGGGTTGGCGCAGCCCTTTGCGATGGTTTTGCGATCTTGATGGCTTTTCCTTGCGCGAGGGCGTTCTTGGGGGCGTAACTGGCGCTGCTGCAGGGTCGCTGCGCCACTCTGCGCCACGTCTGCTTTTGGAGGTGGAAATCCATGAATACGCTGTGCGCGGAAATTGATTTTATCGCACGCGGCTGGCGCAGACATTCGCACGGGCACGCTGTGCGCCAGCCGCGTGCGACACTTTTGAGAGGAATTACATGAATCGGCCTGTTTGTATCCCTCCTCACATGCCATTTTCCCCATGCTGTACTCTAATGCAATAGTTTCGGCTTATATGTGGTGTTGGCACCACCCAACAGCCAAAACTAAAAATGCCAATGAAAGTACCTACAATTACAATTGGGTTGTTCCCTTACCAGCGGCTTATGCACTCCTATGTGCTTACCCTTAGCACTCTTACAAGTAGAATCAAACGACTGCCAAACAATAACTAAACAAAAACACATGGAAACTGAACCTCGTCAGGTAACAAACAAGAAGTAATTTCAGTTGTGGCAAATAGAAACGCCAACAAAAAAAATGAAGGCAAAACAGTCTCCACTTCTTTAGTACCGTAAAATGCACACGCCCTTAGCTATAGGGGACATGAGCTCTTGTTGGTAAAGAACAGTTCACACGTGTGACATGGAAAGAATCCTGGAATTGTGAGCCGAGATGTACCATTCAGGAAGTGTTACCTGTGAATGTTAAGAACGTTGCACGGGCATTACCGCCAATTCTGAGGCCTTTGCTTGTGCGTCACAGCCACGCTTCTGCTCAATTTCAGTCCCGTTATCGAATATCTCGATGTTTTCCACAAAGTCACTCTAGCAGTCGACTCCTCAATATGTCAAGACGAGAAAATGGGCCGGGGAAGAGACATACCGCTAACCATAGTCATCCTGAAAACCACGTAATGACAAAAGGACCCAAGACGGCACCAGGGAATCAGAAGGCCGCACTAATTCTTAACAAGTCCTGCCCACCTTCTGTGATTGACATCTCATGAAAGGGGATAGGGACAATTAACCGGAATTTAGGTGACACCCCTGACAATTAGGGGCCGTCACTGGAGATGTGCAAGGCGAGGGAACAACAGTGACAATGAATTGAAAAAGATTCCCCAAAAGGTGGCATTCATGTGACTGGCGTTTGGAGCCCTTGATTACGGTGGAATAGGCACAAAAACGTCAACTGGCGACTTCATTCACTATTAATGCGCAGAAAAGCACTATCAGTATAACAGCACTTGCCATTCGTGATAATTGGTAGGATGTGTTTACCCGATCAATTAAAGAATGAGAAAAACCTCATATTGCACCATTGTGGTTAACAAATATGGATCCCGTACATTCTCCCAAAACCGTCACCGCCTGCACACCTTTCTACAGAGCCATTTAATTGGAGATTTTAATGGATAATTACAGCATGTGGACGGTGTGGGTAAGAGAATGACTTCACTGCTGCATGTGTTATATTGAGGCCGAGGGCATTGCCATGTGGCATTAAGGTTCTGATCAGATGAACACTTCTGCCTAGGATGATCCCGGTCCTTTGATTTGCTTGCGATGCAAAGTCCCTCTGTTATTTTAGGTCTAGGTGTCCAAGTACACTGCAGGTGGTGCACACTGCTGGCCTTACAATCATTTAAGGTTTTCATTAGACTGTTTTCATTCCAGTATGTACACTCCACAACACATTTAGGACTGTGGGATGATGTACGCTTGCACAAATGCAACACTGGACATCCTCTCATACCCTTCAACCTCACCGCAAACCACTCTATGCAATTCTTCCCAACTGGAAAGTGGAGACAGATGTTTCCACTCTGTACTTTCTCCCCAATGCACGCAGCAAAGTTTCTCCTCAGCTCACTGACTCGCCTTCAAGGCACACATCACAAAGAAGACACAAACAGCATGGTACAAGATCTCACTCCTACACTGAATCAAACCGTTCATCCCTGCCACATACTTCAGATCTGTTGTCCAGGCCGTGGGGCTCTCCCAACTGGATGGTGGCAACGCCCTCCTGGCAGGTGTCCCAACCACTACCCTACCAACTCTGACAGCTGTCCAGCACACCGCAGTATGCACCATTGCACGACTGAAGAAGGTCAAGCACATCTCCCCCCACGCTAACAGAACTACAATGGTTTCCCCCTCGAATCACACATCAACTTCAAGAAAGCCTGTATCACCAACTAACCTCTCATGTCAAAGACGCCATAATACTGAAAAAGATCACCATCTCATGAGGTCAAGCAACCCAGGGAGGCAAGATGTTGCCAGAATAAAATACCAGATGTTTCAGAAAGAGGATAGCTCAGGGGCAACGTGCTCGCCTTGGAAGAAAGACGACACGGAGCACCACAGGTTCGATCCCCGGGTCCATGCTTAGAAACCTATCATATCATATCATAACACCAGAAAATAAGCAAAGCAGTCTCCTGCAATGCTCCCACGCTCTGGAACAACTTTTCTGCCAACAGCATGCTCGTTTCCGCCAGACCCGGTGATACAGGGCTGATCCGACGACCTGGCTCTTCAAGGAATACTTCAACCCAGACCATAGACAACGAACAAAGAACCCCGCCCCAAGTTCAACCCCAATTATTGGGCAGTGCTCCATTACTTTCTAACTCGGGTTGACATACATAAATCACCTACATGCATCTGTACATACACTGTACTTAATAAAGCATGTTAAAAGTCAAAGGCCTATACATGTTATGCCCGTGTTGCCCATCACTTTCTGCACCATGTGCTGGTTCCCCTCACCTACATAACATCATGTTTCTGCTCTCTTTTACATCCTGCATCACCTCTCCTTTCTTCTGCACTAGTGGGCAAAGGGGGGGGGGGGGGGCGGGAGCGGTGCTCCTCTACTCTAAAAAACAAAAATGTTTTACTGTTCCTATAGTTTTATTTTAAAAAGAAACTGTTCCAGAATGATTTCGTTTAAAAATAAAAGTTTAGGAAGAAGTTGAAACTTGCACTTCAGAGCACTGCACTGAACTTTCCCTTAAACAGAAGGTGCGTTTGTTTGGGGGTTTAGATTGCGTGTGGGAGGGGGGGTGGCGATGGGAATTGTGGGGACCGGGGGCAGGCCAACAGGGAATATAGTTCGACTACTTCTTTTCGTACACTTCGACCGTTGTTCTGAAGCATGCACTTGGTACCCTCTAAAAGGCATGGTCTGTCTGCCATCTATAGCACCACTGGAGTGGCTCCGTTCTCCTCTACTCTAACACTGGATCCCCTCTACTGTGCGGACTGCACTGGCACAACACTTCCACAGTTTTCAATGAATTCTCCATCCACCGTACCATAGAATGGGTCTTCATAATCAATGTTCACTCTGGCCTCCTCTCACCCCCCTCTTCTGTGGTCCCAGCATGACTTCTCAGCCATAGCCCCACCCTCTGCCCCGCATTCCCTCTAGTTTCCTACTCATCCTGAGCTGGATCTCCGCTCCACCACCACTTGCAATTGTTCTACCTTCCAACGCACCATGTAATGGCGTCCATGGCACAACTTCCTGTGGGTTCTTGGGGCTTGAGCAAGAGTTCAGGTATGTGCAATAGGAAATAAGGGAAGTAATTAAGCTTATTGTTCGCTTTGCCGGTGTCCACATGTAACATGACATTTCTGTCTTAATCTTAATCAGGAAAAGGTAAGGAAACGGTCCTCCAGAGGTGGCGGGACTGCGTGCTGTGCCGCCCTTTCATCTTGGCCGAAATATCCATATTCAGGGCACTTGCTTTCTATATCAATGCTCTGAATGGCATGATAAATATTCAGTAATTTACCAAATGGCCTTCATTTATCTTACAATTAATCACATTGCAAACAAAATATCTGTTCTGCCCGCATTTCACTTTTAGCGTTGCTTTCAAAACAATTAAAGGATTGTTCAATTGTCCTTAACCCTTCTCAAAAGCCCCTTCCCTGTCAACAAACATTAATCTCTTGCAAGCAAGTTAGCAATCTCAAATATATCAAGCTCCCCAAAATCTTGGATGGTGCACCCAGAAGAGGATTCTATGCCGACCAATCCACCATACCAGATTTACAGGTCAGTATTAGTTACAATGCTTTTACACAAATCTAATGGGCGCCTGTAATCAACGGCAGGTGCAAATTCCGCCGCTGGATTGCTATCCGGATCAGTGCAAGACATTGATCAATTTGTTTTCGACAGGGCTGGTGTTAAACAAGCCAGGAAATCAATCAATCCCCATAGATGGTGCAACGTAGGTCTTGGGATTCTTTCGCCCTCCCTGTATTTGTTCCCTCGTGCTCAAGCACCATAATTCTCTATTCTATTGTCGGACATCAGCATTCTCCAGGCGATTCCAAGATTTCTCAGCATATGGGCCTCATTACATGAAATGCGGTAAGGGTTTACCGTTACCGGTAAGGGTGCCGGTACCGGTAAACCCTTACCGCCTTACTACGAGGGCCCTTTGCAGGACCTGACCTCAAGGAACGGGCCCGCAAAGGGACCTTGGAGGCAATTACGGTACCGCAATTTGTGGTACCGTAATTGCCGCCTTCCCCATTCCCATTGAGCCCTATGGGGGCTCAAATGGGAATGGGGAAGTGCCATGGTGAATGGGGAATTACCGCCCCGACACACCTTGGAATGTGGCATTAATTCCGCCATTCACCACGGTGGACTTGGTACGGTACCGGCGGCAACCATGGCGCTAATAGTGCCATGGTTACCGCCGCCTGCCGTGTAATGAGGCCCTATATCTTGTTTTGCATTGTCGCATTCAGTGCTATACATTTTGTGTGGTGTGTTTATCATAGAGATATTCTTAGGGGACATTTTAAGGGTATTCAGGCAAAAATGTGTTGCAGAATGGCAGGCAAATGTGAACCAACCCACATGACGCAACCTATGTGTCCCTTTACAGCCATGGAATGCTTAAATACCGGTGTGATTTCGTGAAGGATCTACGTTGAAAGACCGCATTCCGAAAAGTTCGAGTTACAAAATAGCAGAGCCGACTTGCTCGCATTTTGTAACTCAAACTTTTCAGAATGTCTATATATGTCCCCCGCTTTACATTTAATGTATGCAGGGAACACCCCTGCAACTCCTGCAGCCCATAAAGCCGAACTAGGGGAGAGGGGGACACCCCCGCAACCCCTTCTCACCTTGTTCGTCATTATGGACTTCTTTTTCATTTATTTATTTTATTTTTTGTTGTATTCGTTTATTTCAAACCTTTAACAAATTCCATCTTTCCACTGCTTTTCGCATCCTCAAATATTCAAATCCCAAACTAGAAAAAAATAATTAAATAAATAAATAAGGAGGTTACATTTTTCTCTTTCACCTCCACCAATACATCCTCCCTGATCGTCCTTTCTGATCTTAATTCACGTATATTCCTCTTTGAACAATTTATTGAAAAATGTCACCACTATAAACACCACCGAATGGTTTTCACCTATTATAATCCACCTCCACCAATCAACCACTGACAGAGTGCTTGTGTTTTCAATAAACGCTCCCAAATAGTACGTTCTACGAACTGTTAGCCACACATGATGTTATGTGGGGCTTCAGCGTTTCGGCTTCCCCTTCTTTCGCACAAAACCTACAAGTATTCAACGATTTGGCCATTTGTCTCCGTGCATTGAGAATCTCTTTGGTTGGATAGAGGTTAAGGTGTACTCTCATAAAATAACTTCTGTATAATGGGCTAGGAAACTTCATCAAGTAGTGAGGTGTAGAGGAGGAGCCAAATACCCCTACTAAAAGCTCCGACCCCATGTTGCCTATATGTTGGGAACCGGAAATTGCGACACGTGCAGTACGAGTGAGGATGCCTAAACTTCAAATATCGTAAAAATAATGACACCCCATGGTGCATTATCCGGTTCCCCTTCACCAGTTGCTCTCCCTTCTTTATCTGCACTCGCATATTTTCCTATGAAGGCCAGCCATTCCATCCCCAGGACCCTCTGACCATCTTGGAGCAGTGGTGTGGGATTCTCCATCTCATACATCTCCTTCGCTTTCCCCACCCAATCCCTATGGGTGGGCAAATTGCACCTTTTCCAGTGACTAATTGATTGATATTTTATTAATATCGCGCTCATACACAAGTATTTCAGAGCGCGAAGTGGATGGTTAGGCATGTTCTTACTGCCAGAAATAAGTTCCCGGGCATATCCAGAATACTGTTTATGGGCTCTCCATTTTCCTCCATCCCAAATAACACCAATAATAGCACCTGGGCCCTCCTTATCCCTTCCACCTCCTTTATCCATCCCAATAACCTTCTTCCAATATAATTGTACATTTGGCAAGTTCCACCACATCTGCCAGTGTGACCCTACCCCTTCACATTCTCTGCAACATTTTGAATGTATTCCTGTATAAATCAAAGACAGTTTCTGGGGGGAGTATTGCCACCTGTTTAGCAATCTATATTCTTGAATGTTATAATGCATTTACAGTGAGGATTTCCAGGCCTCTTGACATACCTGTCTCCATTCATGATCCCCAGACTCCCTTTCCATATTTTGTTCCCATTGTTTCTGCGGAGTACCCTTCTCTTCCCTCCATGCCCTCATATGTACGTGCCTGTCAAACATGTGTTCGAAGTACGTCACTGGCCTGACCATTTTCACTTCCCACCTCTGATCTGTCAATACCCCTTTTAACTCCATAAAAACAAATGGAGAAAGAGAATCCAAATTCAATATGCCCTGCCGTTGATCTATTGCCATTCATTTCCAATCACTCCACAATTGACCCAGCCTCACCAGTCCTTTATCATACCATTGCTGGAAACTTAGGGACTCATGAATCATATCATCAAATGGGGGTGCCCAAATGCAACTTACGGGCGATGGCCAGGTCGTCACCCTTCCATGTCCCTCAGCTTTCTCCAAATTCCCCATAATACTTTCGGTACAGGGGGCCTTTGGAGTTCCATTGCAATTTTGTCCTGCAGGACCCATAGCCACTCCCCCAGCATGTCCCTAAGGTGATCTACTAGAACTCTCAACTGTGCTGCTCTGTAATATTTCTCTAGATGCGGTAAGTCTGACCCCCTCTTCTTACTTCGAGTCATAGCAAACTCTTGCCCTCTTATCTTGCCAAAGAAAACTTGCTGCACCCTCCTAACTTCCTCAAATAAATGCATGCAGGATTTCCACAGCAACATTTGAAACAAGAATAACAACCTGGGAAGTAGGTTCATGGTGATCACTGTCAGCCCCCTTCCCCACCCCAGGAGTGAGTCAGCTTCTCCCACCACCTGAAACCTTCTCTAATGCACATCCACACTGGTGGGAAATTAGCGTCATATAAATGGTCTACATTTTTCCTAACATTTTTCACAGCCTTCACTCTAATCTGCAATTCTGCCACTGTCTTGTGAATTTACCCCATGCGTTCTCCTAGTGAGAGCACCATATGTCTCCAGCACCCTAGTTAATCTTGGCAGGGAATCTTTTGGTTCCGCTAAGTAAATAAACTAAGATGTCGTCCGCAAATAAAGCCACCTTTTACCATTCCACTCTCACTGTGAATCCTTTGATCCATCCCTCTCCTCCAATCGCTAACGGATCCATCGAGAGGGCGAACCATAGTGGTGCAAGTGAACACCCCAGTCTTTCCCTCTGCCCAAAGACAACCTCTCAGACTCCACCCCATTCACTGAAACCACTGCAACTGGTCTACTATTTAAGGCCTCCCTCCCCTTTATCCACTTTGGCCTGAACCCCATTTTTCAGAGAATTAGGAGCAGGAACCTCCGCCCTCATCCGGTCAAACACCTTTTATGCATCGAGCCATAGGTGAATGGCATTTTCCGCCCTATCCCTCTGTGCCACCAACAGGTGAAGAGTTTTCCTGATAATTATCTGCACCCTGTCGGTCACAAACAAATCCTACTTGGTCCAGGTGGATCAAGTTGCAGAGAAGGTAGCTCAATCTCTTCGCTACAACACTCTTGAATATCTTGGCAGCACAGTTCAAAAAGAGAGATCGGCCTATAAGAGCCATAGTCCTCCCTGAATCTCCCTTCCTTATGAAGCATGATACTTGCTTCAAAAAATGATTCTTGCACTTCCACCCCTTACAAGAAAAAGTTAAATATCCTTTATAAAAATGGTAGCAGCACATCTGCATACCTTTAATAGAAAGCTGAGCTAAATCCATCACTGCCTGGAGCCCTCCCGGTTTTCATCGAGGAAATTGTACTGAGTACTTCCGCTACTGCTGTGGGATCCTCCAGTGTCGCCTGCATCCCGTGCTTAACTTGGGTATCTCAACTCCATCTAGAAATGTCGTCACTTCCTCATCAATTCCCTCATCTGCCCTATAGAGGTCTTGATTGTAATCTCCAAAACTCCTTGCGATTTCCTCTGGAGCCTTCAGAATACCTCCTAGTATTTCTTTTATACCAGTCATCCTTCTCTTAGCCTGTTGCACATTTAGTTTATTTGCCAGAAACACATTCACTGTGTCTCCCTTTTCATAGAACATCTGCTTGCAAAATCAGAGCTTTGCAAAAACGTCATCTTTCCATAGATCATTGAGTGCCTTCCTCTTTTCAAATATTTCTTGAGTCAATGGCCCTCATTACAAGTCAGGCGGTGGACCATGGTGCTCTTAGCACCATGGTCCATGCCGGATTCCGCCATGGTGGATGGCGGAATTACCGCCCCATTCCAAGGTGAGTGGGGCGGTAATTCCCCATTCACCATTTGCCCATCCCCATTTTTGCCCCATAGGGCATAATGGGGATGGGGAAGGCGCTAATTACGGCACTGTAAATTACGGTGCCGTAATTAGCACCAAGGTCGCTTAGCGTCTTGGACTCTAACGCCTGCAAAAAGCAGGCGTTAAAGTGTGAAACAAGCGTTAAGAGTTAACGGCGCTTTAACGCCTGAGTTGTAATGAGGGCCAGTGACTCTTTATCCACATCCTGCCGCCTTATCTGCTCCTCTAGCAACCAAATCTTCTCTTTCATCCTCTCTTCCATCAGTGTCTGCTCTCTACTCGCTAAGCCATTACCAATCCTCTAAAAGTGGCCTTCCCCACCTCCCACACTAAATGCATTCTCACCTCGCCCGCGTCATTATTTAAAATAATTTGTAATGTGTTCCTTTATCACCTTCATCTCATCATCAAAGACCTTATCCTTAAATAGTGTATGGATACAAATCCATCTCCTTTCGCTCATTATCTTATCCCCTATTACTATTGTGGTATTCACCAAATCATGGTGACCATCCCACTGTGTGTATAGAGGCTCCTTTCACTGTGTGTTCTTGACCCAATTCCATCGAAATATGATCAATGCTCATATAGGATTTATGGGGATGGAGTAACGCATGAATCCTCTTTTCCCGGGGTTCCCCATCCTCCAAGTATCAAAGAGGAAGTGGTCCCCAATCAGCTGTCCCAATGAGCACCTTGTCCTAATCTCTGGGTGTCTAGCCTCTCCCCTAAATGGTCCATTGCAGGATCTATAACTGTATTAAAATCCCCACCACATATCAGCATCCCGTTACGCTCCTTCATTAGCATCTGTTGCGTGTATGAACAAAATCCCATTTGCCCTGTGTTTGGTGCATACAGCCCACACAGCATTAACACTCAACCCTTCCCTTTTCAATGTCCCACCAACCACCTACCTTACACATCCCTCCTGACCGGATGCACTTCCAGCCCCATGGATTTCTTGTATAACACACCCATGCCACCTTTTTTACTGGTCTCCGAGGCCCTTATTTCCCCTCCCATTTGTCAACATTTAATTGCAAACTCCTTCCCTTTCTGCATCTCATTTCCTGTCAAAGAGCACATCTATCCTCTCTTGCAGGAACAACCTTACCAACCTGGTCCCCTTTCCAGGTGAGCTTAGCCCGTTCACATTGAATGTTCCGATTCTCATTTCCTCATCCATTATTTTGGAAAACACTCTCTAGATATCTTCAGTAACCAATCGCCAGTGAACCAAGGCAACCGTTGAAACCATGCATGTTCTAGTGTTGCAAACCTCACAAACCTCCCCCCAGCCCTTCCCTTCACCACTTGAGAACCTCCATCCCGACCCTCATCCCATCTTCTCCCCACATTTTTCAGATGCCCTAACCAGAACTCAGGGCCACTCAGATACTAGCCACCTCCTCTTTGCCACTCCCATCTTTCCCCACCCTACTTCACTAGTTGTACACACCAACCCCATCTATACTCGAGCAACCGTAGATACCATTCCCGATATACCATGCTGTGCCTTTCACCCCCCAGAGAGCCTGTCTTTCTAAGCTTCCACCCCTTTTACTTTTCCCTCCCTTCTAATTTCCATCCGGACCGTAAACATTTCCTCAGGTTTTTGGCGATGTGGTGTTCAGCCTCCTGAATTTTCACCACCTCCATCTTTCCCCCTTCCCACGACCTCTCAGGCCCAACAGTCTACAGGTGCCAGACATCATCCCTGGCTGGTGGTCATCTCCTGTACATTGTCTCCCAAGTGGCTCAGCACTCCTTCCACTTTTCTTTGGTAGTGACCCGGTATTCCTCGGTCCCAACCTCGAAGGTCAAAGCAATAGGGATCCCCACTGATACATCACTCTATGTTCTCTGAGCCATTTAGTAAGTGCCCTGCAATCTCTGCGTTTCACCAGGGTTAAAGAGGACAAGTCCCGATATATGCCGACCCTTGAACCTTCAAACGTCCAGTCCTTAATGTTCCTGGCCTTGTTCAGTATCTTCATCTCATCCCTGTAGCAATGGCACGTTGCTATGAACGAACGTGGGCTTCCAAACTGACCACCCGCTCTGGGATTTCTGTTAAATTGCAATTCTCCAGTAGCCTCTCCTTCTACTGGGGAGACGGATCTCAATAATATCTTGATCTTCTGTTCCAAACTCTCAACACTTTCACCTTCCCCCTCACGAACAGCCAGTATGCAAATGTTACCTTCCTTTCCCTGTTTTCCAAATCATCAATCTTTAGATGCAAGTCGTAATCGCTTTCCTCCAACTCTTGTCCTGGCACCTAGCCTCATCTCCATCACGTTTGCCGACAGCCGAATATTTTTTTCTGTCTTTACTTCCACAATGTCCTCTCTCCCCTTCAAATCCAGCATAGACGCATGCATGTTAGTAGTCATTGACTTAATCTCCACCAGTAACATGTTAATGTCTGCCTTTGTAGCAACCACCTCACTTGCTGGTTGCTGGACCTCTCCACTGGTGCCTGATACCATGGCCCCCTCTGGGGCCACGTCCCTTTGAAATCTCTGTAAACTTGATGAAGAAAATGTCTGCGTCATCCACCACTGCTCCTCACTCACGTCGCTATTAACAATCAGGGGATGTATTTCGGCAATGAGAGCACCTCCTTATGGCTCCTTCTCCTCTGGTCTTGGGCATTCCAGGGCTTGTCACTGACAATTAAGTGTGGGGGAGCACCTGCAGTAATCACACTGATGTTGGTTCTCAGGTCCACACCAGACAACATCCGCTCCATTCTCTTTCACACCACTAGTATACAGTAAGTATATTCCCCCCATGGCTAAAGATGTTCCTTTATACTTCACTGCACTGTGCACCTCACCTCCTGCTCAGTGAGCCTCACAACGATATCTTCCCATCATGGCCGCCATTACACAGTTGTACTTCTCCCTGCTTACACACTCCCAATGTAGTAACAGGCCTTTCAAAGATGGGCTGGCTCTTCCCCTGTCTCCAGCACCATTTTCTCAGTTTGTTCCCCTCTCCCACTTCCAGCACCATGCACACTGCCCGGGTGTCATTGGTGCCCATTGATCTGCCGTCCCTTTCTAAGGAGGCTCCCTCACATTACTCCAACTGTTGGTCGGTACCAGGGTCTGGCCTACTTCTGCTTTTCTCCCCAGCTCGAGAATCCTAATGAGAATTCTCTCCGATCTCCCCTTTGCCGCTCCCATCCAATCCGTGTCCGTCCTCTCTTACATCTGGGATGTTACATGACCGCTCTTTCTGCGGTTCTCCACCACAGCCCTGCTCCGATTCACCAGCTGGACTAGCCTTCCATTCTTCGGATCTTCTTTCTCCCACTGCTCGGCTGAACCCTTATGCGTCCGCTGCCACCGTTGCCGTCTCTCCCAAGTTTCCCGCTGGGGATCTAAACAGTCCAGGGGGGTCAGGCCCTCTTGGCTACCATACGCCATAAATCCCTGCTCTACATTGTCGGGGCTTTTAGGACGAACTCAGCATTCAGGCATCCATCTTGCATGCGCCCCTGGTGGTCTCCCAGCATTTCTCAAGATAAAGAAATATTCATTACATTTTTCTGTAACTCGTTTGTATTCTGCAGTTCCCATCCGATAAAAAAATCTATGGGATTTCTAAAGCGAACGCGTTAGCAGCGCCATATTAGCATATTCATTTCGCTTAGTGCAATAAAAAATATCAACATTGATTTGTACAAGGGACTAACCGGATGTCAAACATGTTTTATTCACTACATACCTGCAATGGTTAATCCCACACTCCCTGCCTGGGTAATCATTGTCCCAGTCAGGGTTGCCGGAAGGGTTCGACCCCACAGGTGACCGCGGTCCAACACTATTCTGAAAGTCAGGTGACATGTGCGAAAACTCCTGTGGGAAAAAAGCACAATTAAAGAAAATCCCAGCCATTACAAATCTTATGCTATTTAATTTGCTTTTGTCTTGTGGCAAATCACCACAGAAGCAGTTTGAAAATGTGGTGATGATTCATTGCCCAACTGCCGTTCTTTCCATGTTTTCATAAACGCAGATTGAAACAGAACATTTCAAATCCACTGAAACAGTCTGTTGGAGCTGCCATGTTGGAAGCTGAGACTGTGTCACTAACATTTGTATAACTTGTCCAATAGCTTGCTCCCTAGGAGACACAGACACAGACACAGACAGACAGACACACAGACAGACAGACACACACACACACACACACACGTTTTCCACTTGATGACACTCTTGCTAGACTGCATGCATATAAACAGTAGCAATCTTTGTAACCCTCCCTCAAGAATGAAACAAGCACTGTCAAAGCCAACAGCTTTGTAAGTGTACTATGCACAGGCATGTATCCTCTACTCTGGTGTTTTTACCATTACAACTTGTATGTATTACACATTTTGTACAAATTAAACCAACGAAATGTATTATCATGTTAGTTCTGACCTTTACAAAACAAAAAAGATTCACAAGATAGTACTATTCTTTACATCTTCAATAAACATACAAAAAGAAAAAAAAAATACTTTAATGTGTTGGAATGCTGCATGGCCTAACGGGCACTTGGTTAGGTGTGTTCTGGTATGCTATGTTACTAGGACTGCTACTGTGCACCGCTGACATTTGCATGGTCTCCCTGTCTTCTGTCAGATCTGAAAGAGTCAGGGTGGGTAGAATTAGTGGGGTGAGATGGAAAATGCAAGGCAGCCTTGCTACTGTGCTGGTGCATGCAACCGAGTCCTTGGTGTGGATCTGCTTCTAAGCGGTCTGTATGGAGAGCATGGAGGCATTTGTGCCCAGGCGAGAGCCGTGTGTGCCTGTGGTGCTGTTACACCAGAAGCTGCTTGATAGCTAGAATGAGCCCATTACATGTCAGCCAGATGCTTTGGAGGATAAAGTGGATGTTTTAAATGAACTTATGTAAACAGAATCTGCAAGGATTAGCTGAAATGCTGCGATCAATCCATTACCTTTCAGATAATGCTTCGCTAGCGAGAAATTAAAGTCACATAAATGCACAAAACATTAGGTAACACTGCGAAGTTGCTACCTGCTTGCTGTGGTACCGGTGCAGATGTATCCCTCCACAAATGGCAAAACAAGGTGAACACTCCAAACATACTTACTACATAGCCACAGTATCACGGCCTCTAAGAACCAAAACTAAAAATAGTAGTCTCCTGGACGTTGCCACAGACTGTATTCTGCAAGAACGTGATCCATTTAGGACTCTTCCACAAAATATGAAAAGTGTTTGCTCAGCCTGATCTTGCACCCAGTTGTCTCATTTCCTTTGTTTGTTAGCATCCTGCATTTTCTCCCCTACCAGGTGCCATGACAACATGGTGTATTTAACCTCTGTTTACTGCAATGCCGCAGTATGTGGTCACTGGAGGGTTCAAGGGTTATTTTCTTACACAGGCTATGAAGAGTAAATGGATCGTTTATTCCCCGTTATTTAGAGGTATAGCAATGTTTATCTAGCATTTAGCATGTGGGATAGGCTGTTCAATCTCCTCAGTCTTGGGAGGATCGCTCAGGGGCAACATGCTCGCTGTGGAAGCAAGACAACACAGAGCAACACGGATTCGATCCCCGGGTCCGCGCTTTGAAACCTCTGGGTATTAAGCACGTTATAAATAACCTATCATATCATATCATATCCTCTCTGTCTTAGAAAGGTTAGAAGCGATCAGAAACCGCATGTGTTGAGTCCCCTACGTCTTGTGCAGACTACAGCTCAAAGCCATCGACGGAAGCATGGACTCTTCCGTCTTGAACACTCTCTAGGGTCCATGGCCACTAGCAAGTAACACATATTCGCTCCATAACATTCAATCTGGAGTTGTTTGATTAGAGCCAACAGAGGTGGTTTCTATGATTCATAGAGTTCTCATTACCCCCATTGGCTTTCCTCATCATAACCTGTAGTACAGATAAACTAAACTACTCCCCCGGGAGGTACATATCCACCTACACACTCTCCTAGAATCCCCATTTTCTTCTGTCTATGGAAGCTCTGGTGGTGGTTAGCTGTAAGAGTGGTATGGAGCCTTCCCCATAGCACCGAGACTGGTTAAGTGGTTTCCGAGGGGGGCAGTGTAGAGGTCCCAGCCAAAGAAGACTGCCCATGCACCAATTCTAAACCGGGGAAGCCAGGCAGAACCAGGGATTCAGGTTTGGCCGATCTATGAGATACTCTGCCAACGCAAGCACAGACCGCTCAATGGAGGGCCCCTTGAATGCTGTTCGATGGGACATGGTAGCAGCAACACTAGAGCAGCACTCTATGCTGAAGGCACACGCGAGATGAATGCACACAAAGTATGCATGTCTGGACTTCTCCTTCCTGTTCAACCAGTCCATTAACCTTTAATTCACTTGGCAACGACACAGGAACCAATTGAAAAATCATAAAGTGTCAGCAGTGTTGACAATGGACCCTGCAGAAGCCCTCTCGACAAGGGTAAAATCGTCTGGGAGTGAATGATGCCGACACACACTCTGATCCACGGTATTACTGGGAGGTACATTCCTAATTAGGCCCTAGTAGGAGTTCTGGCCAATGTAAAGGCATGTATGGGTTTCCCAGGGAAGTGAAGAGGTATGTCTTAGAGTGTTGTATTCCCCACCGCGTTGTGTTCTTGCCCCCCTTTCTTCAAAGAGATACAAAATGATCTCACATGGGGATGGGAAGAACCTTATTAGATAATGTTCACAGATTCTTGAAATTGGTATATCCATTTTAGGCAGTGATGACCAATTCCCATTGACAATAAATGTGGGCTCTATTCTCCCTATCATTGCATTTATTTGTAGCTTCTGTGGCGGCAAGTCTGGGGGGAGTGATGAACAGGCATGCAGCGGCTACCTCATCTTTTTCTAATCCAGATTTCAATTGGGCTAGATACAGTAGATACAGTAGATAAAAGCCTCCCTCATGAGACTTACTTCTCTTGAAGTGCCAAAACCTCTTGCTTACTTGAGAGAATTTGTCAAACAGGTAGCAGCAGCAGATCAACAGCTGGTTATTGATTTTCATAATTGCTTCCCCCCACCCCCACTTTGGCGATGAGCAGATCAAAGGATTTTGAACACTAGAGCCTCTATGATTCAGTCTTTAAGACCCATCATTACAAGTGAGTGTTTAAGGCTATAGAGTCTCTCAGTGAATTAACCTTTCTGGGCTATGCCCTCCCCCTTCTCTACACCAGCATTAATGTTGAATGTGCAAACCCTATCCTATTGGCAGATGGTTGTCTGCTCATCCAATGTCCTGTTTGGTGAGCAATTCCATTCCTTCTTTGACACTTAGGAATGATTCACTGCACCCTTATCTAAACAACTGACAGGTTCATTCATCCACTCAGAATCTGTTAGCAAACTACACCTACATCATTTACAAGCTTCTTTTGCAGCATAGTTAGATTTCTCATTTGAAACCCTATGAGATGCTGGTGTCCACTGGTGGGAGGTTCTCCTTCCTCCCAATCAAGTTCTGAAGCTCCATACTCATTTGACGTGACTCACTGCATCTAATGCTCCTCCTGCCTTTCCATGGCTTGGGGTCAACTGGCAAATGGTGGCATGTATTTTTACTGTCCCATGGGCAAAACTCTATTTTAAACCTTTGGTGAAGCATCTCCTGGACCACCGGCCATCAGAATGTCAGGACTATGTGAAAACAGTTCTAGTATCCTGCATTCGTAATAAGAATTTGTACTGGTAGTTGGATGATGCCAGTTTGTTCAAGGGCAGCTCTTGACTGTAGATGCAACGCAGAAGGTTGTGGGGACTACAGCAAGTGTTAAGGTTTCTACAGCATCTCTCGCCTCAAAGCAGCAGTGTGATTTGTCCAATTAGGTGGTAATCACAGCAATATTTCTGATCCACAAAGCTTTTGCTCACTAGTTAGTTGCTCGGTTGGTTGTGGTTCAAACCAACAATATATTCAGTGGGTCCTATAAAACACTGGGGAAGACTCCATTCATATCCCTCGAGTGGGTGTCTCCTCATCATTGCATTTTCATGGAAAAAGTTCTGTCCCTGTCAGGGTCCCACACTATGGCGGTTCAACATGTGCCTGGAGACAGGATAAGCAGAGAATTTCCAACCTCCCACCTTCTCTTCTTCAATCCAGAATTTTTTCTTCTGGCACTCCTCAGGTTTTTGGTTTCTTGGATAGTTCGTGCTCCATCCAGCCAGGATTTTCATTGATCCCTGAACTGCTTCAGCAACAACGACCCTCCCAACAAATGACATGACCAAATTACAGTCAAACGGTCTTCTGTTTGCATGTATTCCCAAACCCTTAAATTCCCCAAGTCCTTTAAAAAATGAAGAGCAACAGAGATGTGCACTAGTCAGCTCTGGTTTTCCCAACAGTGTGGCTTTGGCAGTCCTAAAATCCAGCAGCCTGACACTCTGGGATTCCATAATCAACACTGGAGGCCTTTTCCATCATGGTGTATATCTGAAAGTTGGCAGCTTCTCACATGTCTTTGAATTTGATTTCCTTCAGATTTCTTGTGTTAGCCTCAACAGTTTCCATGCTGAGCCTGGGAGCCCAGTTGTCAGATAATTCTTGGAAAACTGGGTACACGGGGTGGGGAGTCCTGGGACAGACAGCGCAGCATGCTTCTCAACCTTGCCAGTGGTTTCTGCTAACTGCCTTTGTTTCGTTTCTTGTGCTAGTACAGGGCCACCCTTTAGTTCTGCAGTCTTTGCAGTTTCTTCCCTTCAAGCCTCTGCCACAGTTTTACTTTTTTAAATACCTTTCTTTTGAAGGCCTAGTTGTAATGACCCACATGTCTGCTTATTCGCCTTGATGAGGTGTGGTCCATATTCTTTTTAGAGCCTCACCTATGCATCTGGTTCTATGAACCTTGGCTGCGAATTTGCCTAATGCATTTTCGCTGAATTTTTTACTTTATTTGCAGAAAACTGCAGGGGCCGCTTCTCATCTCTTACTATCCCCTCCCCCATATATACCTTACCCCCACTTACCATAAACATTTTGCCTAAAAAAAAGTGGGAAAACAACTCAGTGAAAAGGCATTCAGCTAAAGTGGGCTAGACCCCACTTCTTACCACTGACTTTGGTTCTCAGGACTTCTCTGTCTTTGTCCCAAATAAATGTCCACATTTCATATGCAATTGGACTGACTACTGCTCACTTTCTCTCCGGCCCAATTCTCTGCAAGAGATTACTTGTGCCATTTTTTTGGGGGAGAGGGCTATGCTTATATCCGGAGAAAACATCGTCTAAAATGAGAATTTTTGATTGCCTTGGTCAGTGGTGGCCACTTCATTTAGAAGCCTTAAGCAGTGACTTTATGGAGATGGGTCACGAAAACAAGTGTGTTGTCTTACATGCACTTAATCAGAGGTCTGATGGCCTTATGGACAGAGTCGCAGGGCATTTCATTTGCAGACACCATCAGAACCGCCAGATGGACAATGTCAATCACATTTGTATCTCATGATAGATTCTATGGGCCTCATTCCGAGTATGGCGGTAAGGGATAGCGGCCACCGGTAACGAGACCGGTGGCGGTGATCCCTTACCGCCATACTCCGAGTTCCCTTTGCGCCCTCGCCCTTAACGCCTGCTTTGAGCAGGTGTTAAAGTCGAGGGCGCAAAGGGGCCTCCAAGCCAATAACGGTGACCGTAATGAACGGTCACCGTTATTTGCATCTTCCCCATTCCCATTGAGCCCTATGGGGGCTCATTTGGGAATGGGGAAGAGCCTTGGTGAATGGGGAATTACCGCCCCGCCAACCTTGGAATGGGGCGGTAATTCCGCCATCCACCAAGGCGCTGCCGGTCCGGGTACGGCGTCAACCAAGGCGTTAATAGCGCCATTGGTTAGCGCCGTACTCGGAATGAGGCCCTATGTGTCTGAGGCATCTGCACATGTTAGTGTTGCTGTGATTAACTCGGATTTAGCCTGCACACTGCTTTCATGATTAAATAGACAGGTGTCAGCATGTCAGCTTGGAGTTTTTTGTTGGATCAAAGTCTGGACGTAGCTTACATCATTATACGATAAACACCAGGACGAGAAAGATGGATAGTGGAAAGTATTAAGGGGGAAGACCACCAGGGGAGGTTGGAAAACCAAACAGGTGGAGAGAGGAGGGAAAAAGTGTGGTGTGGGTTGGAAGCAATGAGGAGAAGCAACATGCACGCTATCCACATGAAGAATTAAAACAAAGGAGGGGTGGGGTTGCGAGCGAGCATGCGGTCTGGATTCTAGCAAGGGGGATTCGTAGAGAGAAAGAGGAGAGAAAAGTCAGATGGTGTAAGAAGGTCCCCTAGTTACGAGACTGTTTCAATGTATAGGGGTGGTAGATAAGGGAGGGGTGACTGGAACTAGAGCTAGAACCTGACCACATTCTCCAGAGTAACAATAATCATAGATAGAGCAGGTCATGTTTACTCTGGTAAGACCAAAGCAATGGTCTACCTTGCCATCTGGCTCCCCGACCATAGGATTTGCTACTTTGAGCGGGCTAGTTCTTTGCTGGTGGTCAAGCACCCATTCCTGCTAAATTGTGTTGAATGCTTGGATAACTCCACAGCCCTGGCGACACCTGTAAACATCCTTCACCAACATGCCTAAGAAGGCAACCATATGATTGGACCCAATGTGGCCCATCAGTACCTCAAAGATACAGGACCAG
Organism: Ambystoma mexicanum; assembly: GCF_040938575.1. Lineage (NCBI taxonomy): Eukaryota > Metazoa > Chordata > Amphibia > Caudata > Ambystomatidae > Ambystoma > Ambystoma mexicanum. Next base: position 899,612,941 of record NC_090925.1, read on the forward strand.
AACAGATGTGATTTAAATCCTTGAGTTCAAGACTCGAGGACCATGGCTGTTAAGTCTGCCTGCTCCACCGCACAGCAGGGCACAACTTGAAATAGGACATCAAATTGTGCAAAGTGAGGTATATCCTTTTTGTGGCACTTTGAATTACTAAGATAGTAAGCTCACCACTTTTGTCCTTTGTCACTCAAGAGCAAACACATGACCGGACTACTTTGTAATAACGCTATGGCATTTATGCTCTTGCAATAAGTGCAAAAATCTGCGGGTTTGAGGAATATAATATTGCACAGCCAGATTCTGTGTACACTTCGCTCAGTGCAAAACCTTAGTCAGAAAAATATCCAGATGAGTAAACCATTGGGTGATGGGACAGAGACTATGTTGTTAATTGTTTTACCAAAAGATTTTAGTTATGATCCCAAGTTCCCCACTAAACAAAATGTGTTTCGCTGAACAAGTGACGTACTCCTCAGTTCATTCATCTGCAAAAACATTCAAAGTAATAAAAGGAGTTAGAAACACTGTGCCTGATCACACCAAGCACCGTATGAAAATCTGTATATTAATGTCTGTCAATTTTCTGTATCCAGTATCCCCCTGATGATGAACTCACCTGCTGGCCAGGTGGCGAGGAGGTCATTGGTGGTGCCATGGAAGGCGATAAAATGGATTGTTGCTGGACTTGCTGCATGTTGAGTGACTGGTTGAGGATGGAGCTCTGTGGGTGGCGTAAGGTTAACTGCTGGTGGAGGGGTGGGCTGATCTGGAAGGAAGGCGGGGGCGAGGCGCTGATGCTGGGCAGCATCGATTTGGAGTTCAGGGTCCTGGAGAGGCTGGGGTGGGTGCGGTAGCTCTGAATATCCGCTGGGGAAAGGAAGGAGCCGAGCCCGGGATATGGAGAGGAGGCCTGCGGTGGCATGTTGTACATCCCCTGTTTTGGTAATATCATCTTTGATGGTTGATTGGTTTGGGAATTTTTTGCTTCGCCCTGCTCGCTGTAACTCTGCAAAGAAACAAATACCAAACATATTCATTTAATGACTTTTGTATTGATCACTCCATACATCACACATGTTCCTCCTGTATTGTTACAGTTCTTTAACCATTTTCAACACTTTTTTCTGAGCTTATTTGGGATTCACAGATGTTGAAGATATATGTATGAACAGACATGCAAACCACAGGTGTTTGTTTCGATGGCATGGGTTGGACAAGAAGGCTAGAATAATAAAACAAAGGTTTGCGGGGACCCCCGATATCTTGATGCCCAACCGCTCTTCCTTCGACTGTGGCACAATAATGTTTGCAATGCTAGTGTACTCAATACTTGTAGCGCCTGAAGGCTGTAAAAACTATTGTAAGCAAAAGGGCCACTGGAAGATTGTATGTCCCAATCCATCAAAACAAAATGTTTATCCCCGCCAAAAGATCCGCCCCATTTTCAGATGTAGGCTCACCGGCATTTAAAGCAAGTATGTTTACACCCATTGCTCAAGTAAATGATCAGTATTAGGTCAGTCTGATGGAGAACCATGTCATGAATCCCCTCATTATTACCTGTAGATCAAGAAGACCTCTATGTTCAGTGTGTTATAGGCAGCCCGTGTGGTGTTTTGTGGGCACACGAGTTAGCAAATCAGCCATACATTTGGACTATTCATCAGACATCCCTTTATCTTCCACTGCCAATAATGCAGTAAGTCTTTCTAATACACTCATGCCTCATCCTGTCCCTAAGCCTGTACCTGTTATGTTAGGCCTGATCACCGGCAGACATGCATTTTTGTTGAGCCCTACTGCATGGTTAATCATTTAGGTCGAGGCCTCCTCTGAAAGTTGAACTGCACAATTTACTGTACACAAGATGGTCTATTCTTAGATATTACCCGCAACAACACTGAAGCTGTATTAGCAACACTGCAGGCAGTTCTCCTCCAGTCCCAAATCCCAGAGAAGAAGATTTATCTCCAGAATGTGTTGAATAATTGCCCCAACTCTCCAAGTTCCTATGGTCATCACAGGACACATCCTACAAATCCTACCTAAATAACGGTAGACCAATCCAAGAAGTTGCCGAATTTCACAGTATCAGTTATGGCACGAAGCAGAGGAAGGAATAGCCCCTGTCACACAGTCGCTCTTGAATAAAGAATCAAATTCCCGGAAGAAGTCCCAGTAATACTTCCATACTATGCTGCCCATAAAGAAGCCAGGAAGGGAGAGTTATCGATTTGTACAAGACGTCTGTGCTGTCAATGCTGTTGTGTTGCCCTCCTTCCCAGTAGTCTAGAATCCATCTGCCCTATTATCCTGCATTACATCATCAGCTTCTCACCTCACTGTGTAGATCTTTGCTCTGCTTTTTTTTCCCTTTTCCCATACACCAAGAGAGTAAATGTCTTTTCACCTTTTTGTATCACAGGATCCCATACATTTGGACATGCCTCTCACCCTCGTTTTCCCAACAGTTACAGAGCGCCATACATGATCTAAAACTCCACGGGAAATCTGTGTTCGTATGTGTGTGACTCACAGTTATGCCTCACTTCCTTATCACACTTAAAAACAAAATCCACTAGGGCCAACTACTTTCCCTCACAAGAGTTACAAAGCATCCAAGCAGAAGGTGCAATTGTTCAGAGAAAGGGTACATGACTTGGGGCAATCCAGTATGGCAAGTCAAACTATTATCTAACAGCACAAATGAGGTATTCTCAAGGCACAGAGATGCACAACAATAACACATAGGTGTGCCTTTTTCGCGCTGTCAGGATGTTGTCGACAATAGATCTTAGGTTGTGCAGAACTTGTCAAACCACTAAAACAGTTTGCTAAAATAAACACCATAGAGCCCTTAGCATGAATTCTAGGGTTGGCCGATTAGAAAAAGGAATGGATTCTCATTAGCAGTTTTCACACTAAACACAGTTGCTCCTTATGGTACAGCCCTTGACCCATTAAACATAAAACATCCTCCTTCTCTTAGATCGATAGCTGGAGCCCTCTTAGTGGTGCAGGACAGTGAAGGTATGGTCCTATGATATCCCATAGAAGTGCCTGTTCCCATGCCATCACTGCATTACTGTTCTAAACAAAGACTCAACACCTTTCATTGTCCCACATAACTAAATAGGAGATCCTACTCCTGAACCCTTCACACATAACATGGATACGTTGCCGGACTACTGACTCAAGATTCATTGACAACTAATTCCCGTGACCGTGAACCCCATGATGTTGTAGTTACCCAACAACCCAGCGTGGATCTCTTTGATACCCCCTTGTAGAATCTGAATTGAATCTATTTTGTTGGCTGGTCATGTTCCCGTTATGAATCATCAGGGAAGTTGATCGCAGGATATGCAGTAGCAGAAATACTTGACTATCCAATGTATTCTCTGTCAAGTTATCAGAATTAATAGGCAAAACCCAAGCAGGCATAATAATAGGCCAGAGAATCATCAGGATATATTCAGATTCTAAGTATGCCTTTGGTTTAGTGCACAATTTTGATCCATTGCCTAAGCAGAGAGAGCTCCTCATATCATCAGGTTCTCAGATAACAAAACGTTAGTATTTGTCCACACTTTAGATGCCATTATGTGACCCAAGCAGTTAGCAATTATGGAGAGTGCAGCTCACCAACCACTTAATGATGAGATTACAAGAGCGAACACTTTAGACAATACAGCTGCTAAATGGGCATACAATTCTGGTTGTCAGGCTGAATATGTATTAAGAATAAAGAGTCAGGTCCAGATGCCTTCATTTGCCTCTTTCAAAGAAGTACCTTTGGAGAAATGGACATGGTTGCCTAGTCTTGCCAAAGGTATTTCTATGAATATTGGCTCGCAGTTATCACAGACTCACCCATGTAGGAAAAGGGGTATAGCACCACCTTGAATCAGGATTGGTAGGCACAGACTAGTCCACCATGGCGCAGACCTCCTACAGATGTATGTTATATGTCAGCAAAGTAAAGTTGGAAAGAAATGCACATGGATTTCAAATTAATTATGAACTCCTATGTGAAGAACACAACCGATGTGCTTAAAATACTGGACCTAACGTATGTACAGGATAAGGACCTACAGGGGAGGTTTGATGTGGAAGCCCCCTGCACAAATATCCCATGGATAGAATGTTTAAAAGTAGTGGAGAGCTATTTAAATCTAAAACAGTCCCAACTTGTTTTATTGTAGAGTGTGCCAGGATTTTCCTGACTGTTAATCACTTGGTATTTAAAGATCAACTGTACCAACACGTAAAGTGTACCAGTATGGGTGCAACTTTTGCACCAGACATAGCGAATTTATATATGGAACATTGGTCCATATTTCGATGTGGAAAAGATATGGGAGTGTGGTGGAGTGTTCATTGTGTGCAGTACCTACTGTCTTTTTTCCATTTCCACCAATTTGGAGGAGGCGGGTTCAATTTTAAAAATAGTATCCCGGACGCTGGAGTGCCTCAGGAGTGTGGTGGAGTGTTATTGTGTTCCTTGTGGAGCCGGAGGAGCCCTCTTCAGGACAAACAGGATTTATTCCAGTCAATGAAGATCTGGCCCTCCTGGACTTCAGGTAACCTCTGACTTGCGTGCTGCCTGTTAACCTCCGCTGTGTCTGATTTGGCTGCACCAACCATTAGAAGTCAAGTTTGATTGTTTATTGCTCCTCATCACTCTTCATCGCCTTTGATGGTCTAAACCTCTGTGCCTTCTTTGTTTGCAAGAGGTGCGGACAGGGGGGAGAGACGGACTAAGGCTGCTCCTTGAGCCGTCGGGCGTTCCCGGTCCCCCTATCTCTGGGTCTCTGGAATCTTTTCATGTGGACTGGCCTCCGGAGGGCCTGATCTGTTTTTCTATTAAACCAACAATACAGGATGGGGGCTGGCAGTATCTGCCCTGGATTTGTCCCCCAGATAGTTGTGGACTCCTGTGACCAGTTGTTTTTTCACCATCTACTATTCATGTACTGCAACATGCCGGAAGGTCCCACTGTATGCTTGGCATTTAGATATGGAGACTTTCTAGTGGTGTGGCGCCCAAATTCTTTTATCTAACTTTCTTATTTCATTTTACAACAGTTCTAAACAGTTTTTGCCTATAGGGTGTGTGCAAGGTATTGTGTTGTGTTGCTCCCTACCTTCATCACCAGCATGGTGAAATGGAAAGCAAGGGATGATGGGAGATCGGGGGAGTTGGGGAAAAGTGCCAAAAAAACGGAACAATTGAAAACGGCCTGGAAGCTTGCCAAGGTTAAGCCCCATCTTTTGCAACGTTCCCTTGATTCATATTTAGAAGATATGGCTAGCAAAATAGTGAACCGCATTTCCATTACCGGAAAAGCTACAAGGGAAGCTACTCCAGGCTTAGGAGGTAACGCCAAATTTCAGGACCCTCCGTTCCCTGTTATGGAGGTAGATAAAAATGCAGAAGTGGGACGGGGATGGGACCCAGGATGGAAGAGAGGGTGGAGCGGAGGGTGGAGTTAGCAACGGATCTATTGGCGAGTAGCCATATGGGCGGGAGTCCGGACAGGGAACTGATCCAGGATCTAAATTCCTCCTATGCGGGGTCTGGGGGGGGATGCTGTGGCTGGAATCACTTTTAGATGCAAAGATCAAGCCCCTTCAGACTGTTTTGGAGTCATTGCAGGCATTTAAGTCTGGGATGATGCACACACTGGCCCTCCCAGATGACTCAATTAGAGTTTTAACCCAAAAAGTGTCGGGGGTAGGGACAAAGTCAAATGGCAAGACAACATCCGGGGAGTGGTGAGCGTCCTGGCCAGGGCATTGTGGTTGGTGGGCCAACGAAACGGGCAAAGGATAAGAAAATAACCCCACAGTTAAGTTCAGTAACTGTTAACTCTAACACCATGTGGACTGGGAGGTCTGACTCAAACTTTGGGCATTTGATAGGGCATACTGGGGCTGACGTGGGTATAGGAATGCTGGAAAAAAGTATTTTGAATCTACCACCTGCAGCTGCCCCTCTTGTGGGGATGATCATGGGTGTACCGGGGCACACCAAGGGTGGTTTTGAATATATTATTTCACTAATGAATAAAGTGACCCATTTGATCAACTCCAACTTGAGCATTGACCCAAGCCTTATATTAATGGCAAGAAGGGTGGGATGGGTAGGCCAAAAACCCAAATGTATGGAAGCGGTTTGTATAGTGGTTTCCTTCTCAGACCCAACGATGGTTAGCTATCTGGTCAACTCTAATCTGTCCAGAGGTTTAAAACCAAATGGCTATAGTCTCCATAGTAAGCTGGTCTCTTTAGATTTGTTCTACTCCTGCACAGGGAGGGTGGCTGTTTCGGGGAACGGCGTGGGTGAACCTGTTGGGAGAAGGGAAATATCGAGTGATGCCCATGCATGGGGGCCCTTGTACCTTTCTTTTGGCCATAGATTTTTGTCAGAGTGGAGGTCCAATCCCAATATAGAAAGGTTGAACCCACAGAGGGGAGGGGCGCTTATTACTATTTGGGTACAGTTAGTTAATCCGTATGGGGCCCTAACCTCTTGTGAAGATTTGGACTGACGTACGGCAAAGTGGCCTAGCCAAGTTGACCAGGAGGACTGTAAGGGGTGGGAGGGCCAGAGTCTTGAGATTTGGGGGGGAACAAATGCTACCGAAAGCGGCCGCCTTGGTGGCTAGCTTGCTATCCCGGAATATAATTTTGAGTGGGAAACCACTGTGGAGACTCTTGAAGACTCAAGATGTTATTCTCCTGCAAGAGACCTGGGCCCTGGAGACCCCATTGCTAGATGGCTACACATCATATGGGATCCCAGCAGGAAACAATGCAAGAGGAAGATGTTATAGGGGTCTGGCCATTTTTATTAAGGCCTCGCTAACCTGCAGGGTTAGGGTAGTGGAGACTAAGATGGACTACCTACAGGACCTATGCATCGTACCCCTAAGGGGGACTCAATAAATATTTTGAATCTCTATAATAGTCCCCATAAGGCTGAGGCAGAAAGATTAGCCAAGGTTAAGGTGTTTATGGGTGAGCTACTCCTTAACAGGAGGAATCGCTAAGAGCAATGCATTTGAGGAGGAGATTTTAACCTCAAAATGGGTGCATGTCTGCCAAAGGATCTATTAGACCTGTTGGAGGATTGGTCATTGAATATCCTCTTGCCGAAGATGAAAGATGAACGGGTGTGTGCTAAGGGTCTTCAAAAATGTTTTTGGCTCTTAGAATGGGGATTGTGTACAGTGAACGGACGCTTAGCACTGATATACTGGGTAATCTTACATTCAATAACCATCAGGGTTCTTCGACAATCGATTATTTCTGAATCTCTCTAGAATTGTGGGATAGAATTGTGGGTTTTGAAGTGCTGATGGATGTCAGCAGCGATCATCGCCCAATCTGTCTAAAATTGAAGGGTGTGGTATGGGAGGTAGGCCTCCAAGTCACTCCTGTGTGCTTGATAAACCCGAAATTTGCCACGACTAGGAGAATTAAATGGGAAAGAATACGGGATACCAACCTACATTTACACATTTTGTCGGAGAACCTATCCCTTATTTACGACATCTGGATAGTACTGCAACCTCTGGGTATGTAGTCGAACAGTTTACAAAGCTACAGGGGGCTTTGCCAAGGGCTTTACGATCAATTATTAGAGGAAGGAGAAGCACCATACAAGAGGGTGGTTTGATGAGGCATGCACCAACGCTAAGAAAGGACCCTTAAGGGCCTTGAAAGCGCTGATCTGCACAAGAAGGGAGATCGCTCAGGCCAGAATGCACTATCATGGGAGCTAAAGAGAAGGAAGAATGAAATTGAAGGGGAAGTATGGGAGGGCTTCCTAGACACCTCAAGGCGCAATGACCAGAAAGCGTTTTGGGAGTTTGCGAAAGGGGGTTCAACCACTGCCAAAAGGGAGAGGTCTAGCGGCACGCATGTGGAAGATGTGGCATGGGTGGAGTACTTTGCAATCTGTTTGGTGGTGGGTCTGAAGTTGAAAGTCATGGGAGAAGTGACCCTCCATTACAGTTTAGGCTAGAGGAGGTGTCTCGGGCCATCACGCTACAGGCCCGTAACCAAGCACCAGGCCCTGATGCGATCCCTGAGACCTCTTTCAGGATCATTTGGAACTTCGGCCCCCTTTGTTGACAAAGGGTTTTAATGCGTGTATGAATACAGGCTCATATCCACCCTCGTGGAAATCAGCTATTATTTTTCCTATTATTTTTCCCATCTCACTACTGGACACCTCTTTTAAAATCTTTTGAAGGGTTTTGCTGGGGTACATTGAGTTCTGGTTGCTGGAGAGGGCGGTCCTCTCTGACATCCAGTTCGGTTTTCATCCCGGTGTGGGCCACTATGGAACAGAGCCTTAATCTTTACCTACTTGTTTCCAATTCAGTTTTTGTAGGGGGCAGGGAGTATATCTCGCTTTCATGGATCTGAGCATGGCCTTCGACAAAGTTGACAGATCAAGGTTGTGGGCCGTGCTCAACTCCATGGGTTGTCCAGAGGACATTTCAGTGGTGTTACAGGTACTACATATGTAGAATGAGGCATGTGTGTGCAGTGGTTCAGGGGGACACTGCACCACGTGTTTTTAAGGTCGGGTGTGGTGTCAGTCAAGGCTGTGTCATAGCTCGATCCTTTGACCGTTAATTGGCTCCTAAACGCTTTGGTGGACATGAGGGCGGACTATTCGTATCTGGGGGCAGGTCTTTTCCAGTTCTGACATACGCTGATGACACTCTGCTAATTGCCAGAACCCCAAGGGCCCTCCAGGTGCTGATCTCCGCCTACGCAGCCTTTATGGAAAATCTGGGGCTCAAAATCAATAACATGATAATCGCAGTAATGGGTCGTAGGGGACGAAAGAGGTCAGCAAAGATGCATCCAATGCTTTGCAAAGGGGAGTGAAGGAATTTGACTATCTGGGGATCAGATTCTCAGAGACAATCATGGGCATTGCGCATATTAAGAAACAATCAGCCAAGTTAAGTCAGCAAATAGTACGGATTTCTTGTTTTTTGTCTCGCTTCCAGGGACAACCGTTGGATGTTGTCCTAAAAATCTACTTCGCTCAGACGAAAGCAGTAACTTTGTATGGAACACCTGTTTGGGGTATTCAGAAAGCCCAAGATCCACATTTTTAGAAAGCTATTGGGACTGCCGGGATCCGCCCCTCTATCTCTATTCATAGGGAACAGGGAATGGAATTCTGGGCGGTCCAGTGGGCCTTAGCTCCTATACCTTTTTGGATTAGGCTTTGGGCAAACAAATATGCATCTTTATGTCACTTTATCATTAGGTCTTTAATAGCTAGGGACAATTGGAGTAAAATCCCTTGGTTCTTTTACATTGATGAATCATTGTTCTGCATAAACATTCGGGCACTCTCACCCCCGGCCAATCTGCTGACTAAAAGCCAAATGAGATCCTAATGAAGCAGTTTGGGAGAAGTGTTCAAGAGAAATGGGGATCTCATGGAGTTTGCAACCAATTCAGATAAAGTACATGCAGTGATCAGCCGGGTCGGGGAGATCCAGCCCTATTTAATTTGGGGTTCCAACAGGAGAGACTGATAGCTGCTCACTGACGCTAGATTTTATTGTTTGCAGCTGAGGGGAACCACAGCTAAATGAGTGGATACCGTGATTAGGCGGGTTGCCCAGCGTGTGGTGCTGATGGAGAGGACATGGTTCAACTTTTATTGTTCTGCCCTGCCTATAATATCATTAGACGGTCCGCTCTACTGCCAGTGCTCAGGTCAGCTATCATCCGCATCCAAAGGCCGGCAGTTCTATTTCTTTTAACAGCAGACTGTGTCTTGACAGCTTAGGCATTACTATCATTTTTTAAAAGAGCCATGTACCAAAGAAAGGGGCTGCTCATCTAATTGCCTTAAAAAGATTGTCCACCTATTGAATAACCTGAAGGAGTATTGCCCCTAATGAATTGGGATTATTTTGCGGTTCGCTTGCCCCCCCCCCTTTTCTTTCTTACAAAAAATTCCCCTATCTTTAAACCCTATGAACCTTTAGGTATGCGCCCTATTGGACTGAATCTGCATTGGTATTTATGAATTGTTTGTACGTTGTGTGATTTTACTCACTTTTATAGAGAGTTGTGTTTTGATTGGTCTTTTTCATCTCTGGAAAATTGCATTTTATACGTAAGCGTGAGCAGTAATTTTACCTCATCATGTATTGTGTCATTGCATTTTGTATGTGTTTGATGGATTATTTGATCTGAATAAAGATATTGCAAAAAAGAAATTGTATGTATATATATATATATATATATTCATGATAAGGAGAGGCAATATGGAGGATCTAAAGAAAATCTACATTGGGCTGAATAACTGATAGGAATTTAAAGTTTACTATGATCCATGAGAATATAAGGATTCCATTTTTGGTATGAAAATTGAAAAAGAGCTGCAAGGTTGATCACCTCCTCCTTCTTCTGAAAACTAACCAATAAGAATACTCTTTTCCATTTTCAGAGCATCCATCCAAGGGCCCTGATAATGAACTTTAACATGTGGCCAGTTCTTGAGGATCTGATGAAATTGACGGTAGACTTGGGAGAACATTCACTGGACCTTCAGGTTTGACTGATAAACAGAGGATATCCAAAGGAGATTGTTGAACAGGTGTAAAAGAGACCTAGAAACACAGATTGCTCAATATGTCTTCAAAAGCTACAGAAATCTTAAGATGATAGGATAATGTATGTAAGCACATACCGACCCTTTACCAAGGAAAGCAATAAACAGAAACAGGCACATCATTCAAGAACCTGGATTCCAGACACAAAACACATTATTTGCGTTTAACCATAACACATATTTAAAGCAAAGATTGGTACACACATATCAAAAGAAAAGAATGTAGGCCACAATTAGTGCACTTTGGGGGCTACCGAAATTGAAGGGCCACTTTAATTTTGGCAAGCGTTCAGTGTGTGCATTAACACAGAATCTTAAATCAGTTGAACTTAATGGACAGCAATGGTGGTTGAATAAACATACAACGTGCGGAAGAAAAAATGCTATTTATGGAATCAAATGACCATGTAATCTATTATTTATCGGCAAGATGAAAGAAGAAGTGAGACAGAGAATCTGCGAACACAGGTCTTATGTTCGGAATAAGGTACCAGATAAACCTTTAATGGAACATTTCTTCCAACTGAGATTAGATGGTTTGTCCTTCAAGCTTTTGATAGAAATACGTGCACTGCTGATATTGAACACGTATTAAGAAGAATGGAACAGAAATGGATAAGCTATTTAAAGAGAGGAGAGGCAGGTCACAATGTGTCTATTGAATGCAACTACCTGAAATGTTGAGATCAAAAGTACCGCGTCAATGATATCTAGTATTTTTTTTAAAAAAAAGTGGAAGTTGGAGACTGAATGTGTATGGTAATATACAGTGTGTATGCAACGTTTGTCAGGCGGCTACCAAGAGCGGAGCACTGAAAAAAAAATTAGATTTGCACTTGAAGTGCATTTCCACATAAGATGGCAGCTGACAGATCAGTGGTGCAGAGAATAACATTCTAGTTGTCTAAAGTAACATGAAGCAGATGCTGGGACAGGAAATGCAGAGCCATGTGAAAAAACACTTCTGTCTCACCTCCGAATACCAGTACAAGTGATTATAAATGAACCTGGAAGAGAGAATGCATCTGTCTCACTACCAATTTTCAGTAGGAGTGAGGGAGACATGTGGCAGAAAGGCAAGACTTGATTGATGTCCACTCATTGTCATATGATCTAGATAAATGCAAGCTTGTTCTCGGTTGACCAGATTCTGCTACAAAAATGTATTAATTGAGCTTGGGGATATAGGCCCTAATTCACAGAGTGTTTTCCAATGGGGTTTTGCCATTATAAAACGCTTCCATGAATTAGGCCCATAGTGTTCTCACACTTACTAAGCCCTATGACGGATCCAGGGAATGTGTCCCTTCTCCCCAAGGGGGAGTCAGCCCCTTTGAGACTAGGGAGATGAACCCACTACGCAAAACCATCCTTAGGGGCGTCAGCAAATGGGATCTCACTGGGGGTGACTGTCTGTCTTTGAGGTTTCGTCTCAGTATCCATATTGTTCCAAAGGTTCAGCTATACACTGTAAGGAAGGCATGGTATCAAAGCAAGACAGACACAAGTGATCACAGTTCAAGGGTGTTTATTAAACTGTAAAAATGGGTGAGATAAACACCTAATCTAAACCTAAATCTAAAATTGGAACAAGCTACGACCATCAAATAATAATAATACAGTCCTAGTGGAGTTTAGTCAAATAAAAAGGGCCTATACTAACAAAAACATATTGCTAACCCTTACCGCTATGCTACAAAATAGTGTGGGATAATGTTCACAAAGAAAGAAGTGTTCTCAAATGATAAGTCAGGAAGTTATGGTTGGGGTCTTCCTTTCCCACGTTTGAAGCACAGGACAAGGCGGGACTCTCGAGCACAGCACACGTTCTCTAGCCCAAGTTTACAGTTCCTTTTTCCAATATCAGGGCCTTCTGTGCCCAAATCTCTTTTATGCAAAGTCTTTTGCTTCAGAGGTCCTGATGTATCACAAACAATGAACAAAAGTTCCTTCGAATATTCTTCACGTCAGGCGATTACTCTTCTCCCGAGGATCCGCTCAGCCGGGCTCCGATCCCCTTCACAACGTCAGCCTCCCTCAATCGGGCTCAGAACAACAACTCACTGTGGACATCCCTCAGTTGGGTTCACGTTTGTCACCACAATGCAGTTCACTTAGCTTTTCAATTCACAAAATGTCAAAGACTTTCGACTGTACAGGGGGGTTGGACTTGACCCTTTTATGACCACTTTGACATCTCTTGCTGGCATTCCCTAAGGCCTCTTGGTTCTTGTCGTTTTCTCAACTCAACATATGCAGGGCATTCGTTAGCTTCAAATGAGCGCCCACGTGGCGCCGGACCACTCTAACCTTAGTACCTCGATTGTTCAGAAAAGACCTTTGTCTATTATCTTCTTTTCTTTTACTCAAATTGTGCCACTGCAACTCTGAGATCAACACAGTCCAGGCCACTATTGGTTTCCTCCGACTCACTGGCTGTGCTGAACTTGCTGGCTTTTCTTCCGCTGGCGTCAAGGAAGGTACCACCGCAGGAAGCTCTTTTCCCCGCCCTGGCTACCGTTGACATCTGTCACACCAGCTGCAATTCCCGGTCTTACTGTTCTTTTATCAAAGACGTTGCGGCTCTGGGGTGGAAAGGGCAAGTGCAGTTCCCTCCTGGTCTTCCTTTCGGTTTCCACCGCCTTTCTCATCTGTTTGAACTGCCATCCCGGAATAGCTGCTCCCTCCTGTGTTTGGCCTTGCTCAAAGTGTGCTCTCGTGCTCTGCCTTTTATCCCTTTGGGGAAGGGAAAGTGGTGTCAGTTGTGTGTGTAGTTATCAGCAATTGCCTGACTCTGCCTGACCCTTGTGTTGGGACCTGTCAGGCAAATGTGAGAAAGTGTTGTTCATGTAAGAAAAGTGGGGAGTACAGTTTCTAAATATCCTATGGGGTAAAATGGGGAAAAGGTGTCATAAGGAAGGGGGTACCACGTCTCACCTTTCGGTGTCCACTTCCACTCTACGAAGACCCTCCCCCCCATCCAGTTGATCCTCCTGCACTGGTCCACCCAAGGAACTGGATCCAATAGCGATGGCCGTGTCCTGGCCACCTGGATGACAGATCCCCAGCGACTAGCAGGTGAGACACCTTCAGGTTTCTCAGAACACCTGGTGCAGCAGGCTGTCTTATTTCCAATGGATATTAAGTGGGGCACAGAGGATCTGTTATGGAATAGGGCAAATACTGTTCTTGCAGCTTGGATCATGTATGGGGCAAATCACTTAGAAACAGTTTGGGTCACCTAGAGAAGGCAACCATGCTTATAACTGGGTCACAAACATCAAATGTTGATACCAGCAATGGAGAAACAAGAATCATTTCTGCCCTGAGCACAGTCCTTAAAGGACTCTTGAAAAGCCTAATTTGCAACATCGTTATGGTCAAAGAATCACTAGAGTGGAATATTGTCTTTGCATAAGTCAAAGAGATCCGTTAAGTTGCACAGCTTCAGACCTGTCCTCAGGAACTCTCTACTTAATCTGGTATTCCTGCTGAACTTTGACCATGGAGGTTGCAGTGCTCTTTTCAGAGTTGTGAACCCTTTGAAGGAATCTGTACTCCAAACAGTCAAATACTGCGCCATCCATTGGCAGGGTGCATCTGGAGCGGGGTATTTCAGCATGATGTATGGCAAATCATGAACCCTGGAGAACCTGAAAGGTTTGTGCTTAGTGTAAGAAAGGCATGGTATCAAACAGTAAAACAGACACAAGCGATCACAGTTCAAGGATGTTTATTGAACTTGAATTGGGTTTGGAAAATGCATATCTAATCCTAAATCTAAAGATGGAAGCAAGCTACGACCATCAAATCATAATAAACCAAGTCCTAGTGGAGTCTGTCAAAATAAAAGGGCCTATACTAATAAACCTATTGCCAAGCCTTACTTCTAAATACGAATAGTGTGGGAAACAATGCTATGCAAAAGAAAAGTATTCAAGAAATGATATGTCAGGATATTCAAGCTGTTGGCTTCTCTTCCCCATGTTTTCAGCATAGGACAAGGAAGCACACTCGAGTTTAGCACACTCTCTGGCTTCTATAGCATGAGGATTCAGTTCAAAACCTTAACATCAGGGCCTTCTGTTCCAATGTCTCTTTGCCATTCAAAGTATCTTATCTTAGAGGGGCTGATGTAACATGACAAATATTAAAGTTCCTTTCTTCTAAGGATTTCACATGTACAACTTCTTGCGTCATATATTGTTCTCCCTGGGCCCCCCTCTGCCGGGCTCAGATCCACTTTAACACAAAACCTTCAATTGGTCTCCCTCCGCCGGGCTCGGACCAAATTTATCTACTTTTCCAAACTTTCCCTGCTTCATCAAAATCGAAGAGTTTTGACTGTGCACAGGATTTTGCTCAACCTGCTGCAGGACCACATTGCTTCACAATTACTCGTTCTCCTCGTGATATAACCTTTTCCTCACTTTTGCTTTTGCCACTTCTCAGCTGGATACCTTACAGAGACCTTCGACTGAGCACCCACGCAGTGCCGGACGATTCTGTGCAGTTCAACTTTACTTGATCTCTTATCACATGCGTTTTGATAATGTTTGTTCCAGCGCTCGCCATACAATGTTTAGTTTATTTTATTTATTTGTAGAGCGCACCTAACCCAAAGCATCTTTCAGTTCCTTGCTGCTTGCAACATTGGCTTCAACATAGACCGGTCTTTAATCGATCTTCCCAACTCACCAGCTGTGTTGATTCACTGACGCTGCTTTGTTCTTGGAGCCAAGGATGGTGCTTCTCCCTGCCTTGATTATTGATGCGGGAGGGCCCGTGTATCTCAGGCACACAATGCAGGATTCTTCAGACTGGTTTCCAGGTCTTCCGCTTTCTATTCTTGAGGTTTCTGGAAAGTAACGGTTCCTTGTCAAAAAAGTCAAGGGAACTTCCCTGCTTGCGATCCCCTTCTGTTTTGGCTTCTTTCTTCTCTCATTAAGCTGCTGTCTGGAGACTGCTGTTTCCTCCTCTGTTTTGCCTCGCTCAGATTGTGTTCTCGTGCTCTGCCTTTTATCTGAGTTGGGAAGCTTAATGGAAGCCAGGTGTGTGTGATGGTCAGTAATTGCCTGACCTCGCCTGACCATTGTACTGGCACACGTCAGGGATACTGCTCAGGTGTCTGTTTTCTCTCATAGCTAGCTGTCCGTGTGGAAGTGTTCATGTTGGAAAAGGGGGGGGGACGGTAGAGTTCCTAAATATCCTAGTAGCCTGGTAGGATGGGGTAAAGATGTAACAGGGAAGGGGATATGGCAGCTCACCATCCAGGGTCCCACTCCCACTCCCGCAGACCCCTCACCCAGGTGACTCTCGCACTGGTCCACCTCCAGGAACTGGATCCAAAAATCGAAGGACGTGTCCTGGCCACCTGACTGACAGATCCCCAGGGACTAATGGTTCTTCTGGTTTCTCACATTAGTGCCCTGCACATAAACCTTAATATTGAGATATGTCTGGGAATTAATTGGTTACTGTGGCCCCTTGAGCCACTACGGATACAATGCATCAGGAAATAAGAAGGCCGTATTGTAATGACAAGTATCAGGATATGTGGGGACTGGTTAGCTCTGAGGCTCGCTATAGAGAGTTCAGAGTTCTTCACGGCAAATAACAGCTGTGTTTGGGTCAGTGGTGTCACCCCAATGTTATACATTTTATTTATGCACAAATACTAGGATTCACAACATATTTGGCCCATGCAAAGGTAGAGGTCAGTAAGTCCAGGATATTACACGACTTTTGATTGTTCAACCCTGTTTCTACATAGGTTCCTGAAGCATTTAATGATATCATCTCAGGTCCAACAAAGAAGTGATATAGAGAAGCAGACATACATCTTGGAAACAGTGTTTAAAGAATAGAAAATAGGTTTACAAGTCACATAGTCACATATCTGTCCAAGTCACCAAGTTACCAACTCCCGTATTCCACGCTGTGCACTCCTTCAGATGTGATATGTTTAGCAACACAATATAAAGGAGAAGGCTTTGAGCTTCTTAGGTGCAATTCTAAATATACTTTTTTTTTCCTTTGGGCAGGAATAACAAACTTAAATGCTGTGGAATATTAGGGAAATATTGAGTACAAGGGGAGGGGGAACAGGTAGTGCACTATTAGGTGGACAAAGTGTTGATTCAATATGAATACTTGCGACAATGGAGTAAAAACATAAGCAGCAACCACAATGACTTATTGATAGTTGGTATTGACAGTTCCTGCGGTCCATACAACCAAACAACGAGAATCAAACAAGTTTGAAGAAGTGTATTTTTAGCCGTTTCCTGAATTGAAATGTATTCTCCAAGTAATTCAAGAAAGTTGGTTATTCCCCCAGAGATCAACTGCTTGCCTCCAAACCTCTTTATCTTCAAACAGGCTACTTTTAGAGAGTAGAGGTTGGCCGATAAAAAGGTCATAGGAGGGCTTTCTTTTGCGTTTCTCTGCTGCAAATTTTGCAATTGTGCTCCCCACTAGGCATGATGTGTAGCCCATAAGGTTTATGTGATATGCTCTCTTTCAAGCCCAAAATAAGTATATAATAAGGGAGTATTGGCGATTGGACGGTAATTGGAAAATGTGTGAAAAGCCATCCAATTGTTTCTTTTAGCAGGGGGGCTATGCAAGTCTACTCAGGGGCTTGTGGAAGCAGCCTGAACTGAAAGAGATGTAAATTATCAGAGCCAAGCTAGGGGGCAAGGTTTCAATGTTCTCTTTTACAGTAGTAGAGGGACATGGCGGGAGCTGTTCTGTTTTGAAGATGTCAGCAGGGGAGACAAAGTCCAATAAAGCAAAGGTGCATCTGGGTGCAGGTGTTGGGGCCTGGGTAGCAGTAGATTAGGTTGGCTATTGCATGGATGGCCAATATGTTCTCATGGGAGGAGTTGGAGAGATCATCCGCCAAATCCTGTGATGCATGATGGGAAGAACAGCATTCCGGAAGGTGTGTCACTGCTTTGTAAATTTGAAACACTTATTGTTGGGAGCCTGCATTATGAGCTTGTGTTTATACATTTTCTTCTGCATGTATAGTAGCCTCTGGCAAGACTTTAGCATTCTGTGTTCCTGGGAGAAGGCTTTTTGCCATGTCTTCAAGTACCCACTTTACCTCTTCATGTGTGCCAGCTCCTTGTCAAACTAATTCTTCATTATATTCTTTTTTTCAATTATGATTTGGTATTAAAAAGTCAAACCTTACCCACATTTCTATACAAACGGTAAAAAAAACATTAAGATAAAACATAAATCATACAATTTCAACATATATAATAATGTATCTTACTATTCATCTATTTCCATAATAAAAGGAATTCATCACATCCGCACACATTTTAATATTGATTATCTTCAATCAAAGTGCAAACTTCAGATACAAATCACAGGATTGGCAGAATCAAGGATACTTGTTTCTCAGCTAAAATCCTCACGCAAAAGTGAGCCGGTGAGTAGCAATTCATATCACTATCCCACTATCCATTTAGGACAGGAGACTTGCTTAATGTACTCATTGATTGTATTGTAGGGTCTCTCCTCGTGTTATGATATAGAATAGAGAGTAGATTCAATATCAAGTGGAGCACCAGACATGATGCCACAATGCCTTCTTAATTGCAAGGGGGTTCTCAACAAATTTCTTTTAGGGTGGTTTAAATCCATCAGCAATTTCTCACACGCCATCCCCCAACTGTTTAGCTCCCAAAAAACGTTTCCTCCTTCGATTGCTGTAGTTTTCATGGTTAAATTCGTAGATGAAAGTGGGAAGTAAATGTCCAAAGTGCCCTGCCTGGTCTAAGGGACGAGAGTGGTGTGGCCGAGGAGTCCAGGTATGGCGACTCAATAATTGGGGTGGGGTTCCATAGTGATGTGGCGAGGATACCCTGCTTTACCCAATCCTTCCCAGGGCCATGGCATGGACTTGTCACAGTTCCCCAGCAAACTGACTGGCCCCTTCAATAAACAATAGGAAATGTGGCCAAAGACTGGGGCAGCAAGAGATCAAAGCATCACTACTATGGTACAACATGCCGCAAGAGGAGAGAGAATGCACAATCAAATACTCACTCAACTGAAGTTTAAGAGCCATGCTTGGGGGAAAACCTTTTTATGAGCAATTATGCTTGCCAGCACCAAAGCTCTGATGCCCCATGTAAAGCGACAACTTGCAGTAGCAGGTCTGGAAGATCTCTGGAATAACCCGCTCTCCTTGCTTATTGGTTCTAAACCAGATGTGAAAGGTTCTGTTTATTAAATTCAGACTGGGCATTCTACAGGTGGGAACATTAACATATGGTTGGACGGGGGCTTATCCATCGGTTTGTCCGGCATGTGTCTTGGGCCCTGAATCTGTAATGCATTTTTTGCTATTTTGTGAATTTGATCGTGCCCTAAGGAAAATATACCTAATCCCACTGTTCAAGAGAGAATGTGTCAGAAGCTGTCTAGAAGCGGTTGTATTATATCGGTCTACTGCTGCAATCAATGATATTTACTTTGCGGCCAAATACATTTGCTGCGTTTGGCTTTGTACGAAGACCATATCTAGTGTTTGATTGTATTTTAAAGCCCCGAGTATGTTATGAATTTGTTATTTGAATCAAAATGAAGGTTGTTTTAATTTGTTATTGCGAATCATGTAAAGAATTGTGTATGCTGATGGTAACAATCGCTGAATAACGCATTGTTGATTGACTGAAGCACCTCATTCTGTTCCATGGAACTGACAGTGTGCATGCACAGGAACCAGAACACAAATGCTGCTGGCCCCGGCTATCGAATAGTGCCGCAGAGCCGAGGAAGGGGAGGGGAGCCCGTAAAGGGAGCAGAACCCCACCGAGAAATTGAACAGGCCTTCTGGATCCTTTAGCCAATTACTTGAGGGCGCAAGGAAATGGCAGGAAGGGACAAGTGAGTTAGAGACAATTTTTGGAGTTACGAGAGAGCAAAAGTGGAAAAGACAGAAAATTGGTGTGGGAAAGAGATTGAAGTTGACATGAGTACGTGGAAACAAAGGAAGGGTGGCAACAGAACAGATCGATGTGGCAAATTAACAGGAAGAGGTGGTGAGAGAACAAGAGGAGTTAAACAAGGACCACATGAACATTCCCTGGTGCTACTTTGCCCCTTGCAGAATAACTGCTATTTCTAAATTACATTACAATATAAGATATTACCATTAATATGTCAAACTCAAAAGCCATGAACAGCAACAACAGATGCTATGTATTCAAGAGGCAGAACGAATTGATATCAAGGCATTTCGGACAATATTATTCCTTCATCAGGGGCCTAATGAATAAATAAGCAGTAATCAATGCACATATATATGTTCATAGTGAGAAAAAAGAAGGAAAAAGAAAAAAAGAAGGTATTAAGTCCATATGCAAAAAATACATTTTTATCATTTCAAAATTAAATTACATATTCGAAATTCTAATGACCAAGAGAAACGCTACCTTGGCCTCTGAACAAGAGGAGGTCATGAGTGCAAAGTAGGAGGGGGGGAATCATTTAAGGAAGAGGTAGTGAGACAGAGGGCAATAGATCCAGATGTTAAGGAGGGATATCAGGAGGCGGTAGTCAGAAATAGCTGTCAAGACCATCTGAGCCAGAGGGAAGATACCTCAGATACACTACATGTATGGTAGACCAGTGTGAATGGGAGGAGATATGAACATGTGGTGTGGCATCTACAAGGACACAGGTTCAGTGTGAGGCAAACTTATAGTAGAGGGGCGAGAGCCAAGGATAGAGTAGACAGAAGTGAAAGCATTGGGGCATTCAGAAATCCCCCTGGGCTCAGAGCCCCTCCATTCATTCCAGGAAAAGGTCGGCTGAAGACATTGGGACCTAAGCATGGTGACCCTTAACCTCATCCCGACTGTTATCCAGATCTGACGTTGGAAGTGTGTGAGCCGTGCACCAAGATGCCATAGACGAGATAAAGGAGAAGGACACTGTTGCTAGACCTGTGGAAAAGAAGTGATGGGGGAATTTAAACACCCCAGACCGGAAGTGACTGAGAATCCCCGAATGATTGGTGGAAAGTGTCCAAGACGGTTTCATCTGTTGACCTGCAGGAACTTTTATTCTGCACTTTCTTTGAACTCAGAGGAGAAGCCATCCTGCTATTTTCTTTTAAATGTTACACAAAATAAACTCTGTTGAAACTTCACACTTTGAC
Source organism: Ambystoma mexicanum (assembly GCF_040938575.1). Taxonomy (NCBI): domain Eukaryota; kingdom Metazoa; phylum Chordata; class Amphibia; order Caudata; family Ambystomatidae; genus Ambystoma; species Ambystoma mexicanum. The sequence goes on from NC_090925.1 coordinate 899,633,784, forward strand.
CATGTCTCATTGATTCCTATATGGCTTTGTGGCAATACATTCTTGAATTAGTTTGAATTGATATAATCATTTTGCTTGTAATGTAGACTTGGCTGTCCTTATTCTCTGCACTTACCAAGTTTAGGTTAAAGATATTTGTAAAGCACAATCTCAAGCACATTAAGGCACCATGGTGCTAAGAATTGAACTTGCACTGTGTTTTATTTTGGTTTGTCAATATGTTTCAGACCAAGGAAGCAGGTTCAGATGGGTAACAGGTAGGTTGTCTGGTGTTTTCTTAAATGAAGGTGGTTTGGTACTTTTCTTAGAGCACGAGGGGGTGGGGGTGCGTGGAGGGGAGTTTCCTAGGGTTACCGCCTGTACTGGAAAAGCACGTCATCCATCCCCTTTAATGATGATGGAAAATTAGCCAGGAGAGTTCAAGCCAGTTTCTGGAATGTAAAGATTATAGAAGCATATATTTCTTGCATTTTTTAGTAAGAAAACTAGGACCCTTTTGATAACAGGTATTGTGTACAATACAAAGAGCTTTTTGAAAGCGATGTGCGCTTTGACAGCCCGCCAGTGAAGGCATGAGAAGTAGGATTCGATTTTTGGCAGCTTGATTAAGAATCTTGCAGTGACATGTTGCAGTCTCTGCAGCCTGGAGATGGGAGGTCTCGGTAAATGGAGTTACACAAAGCTATTTATGATGATACGAAAGCATTAGCTATCAGAAAATGATAGTGAAAGGTGAACAGGTGGAAGAATTGGTTCAATTGCCTAATGAGACAAAAACATGCTCCGACCTCCGTATTCATTTGGTTATTAGGGAAATCAGAGCCCTTCATTACCCGAAGATTACACACCTTTACTTATTTATTTATTTATTGTTTGCTTGTTAGGCAACTACACAGCAAATAAAATACCATTGCAAAGCGCCCACACAGCGAGGGGAGGGAACAAGGGAGTGCAACGCATTACACTAATGGTTGACGAGGAGTTGCCAGAGATCCTGCCAAAACATGGATTCCAGGTCTCTAGTGTTGAAGTGGGTTTCGTTGGTATTGCATTTCGTGCAATCCCTATACATCCAGTCTGCAAACATAGTCATACCTGCAGCAAAGATTGAGCTAGCAGTCGACAGCAGTATATCGAGATGCTAGAAGATCCCAGCGTCATCTGCATATGTCTAAAAGCGCATTCAATGAGACTGAACACTCTTTGCCAGTGGTTGTACGTAGCAGTTACATAGTAAAGAAAAGATGGTGGCCCCTTGAGGTACACCTCAATTGACCACTTCAAATGCTGACTCATAGTTATCAAGAGCAAAGGATTGTGTTCTATTAGATAAGCAATCGGTTATCCAGGGTAATGCAAATCAAGCAGCACCCGCATTCCGACACTGCTGCTATCCACAAGTATCCTTATATCTTCGAAACAAGGAAGCGGCACCTGGCTATTCCGTGACCATTCCAGGTACTAAACGATACAAAAAAGAGAGATTGGTCAGGACGAGTCTGGATAAGAAAAACATACATCAGAAAAACGAATTTACTCCATCAGTTTTTCAAAACAATTGTTGTGTATTTCTTGTGTAACAATGCAATGTGTAAATCATACGTAAGTCGACACACAAGTTGTTTTTTGTTTGAGTGTGCCACAAATGGCAAAAAATATATTGTATGCTCTTTATTTTGTGTTATTGTAAAACCTTGCCAACACAAGATTCGTCTGTTACAAATCATTAGGTGTTGTTTTTGAATGCACTATTTGTGAAAAAAAATGTGTTGTATGGAGTTGGCGTTAGACTCGCTATACCCTGATGGTATGATAAGCTTCGTATGATTTACACATTGCATTGTTACACAAGAAATACACAACAATTGTGTTGAAAAACTGATGGAGTAAATTCGTTTTTCTCATGTATGTTGTTTTGTCCAGACTCGCCCTGACCAATCTCTCCTTATATCTTCGGCCATTGAGAGCACCACTGCTGAAGTCAACTTCTAAAGAAAATCATTAGCATAGTCTAGCAATCATAAAAAGTTAGCTTTTCCGTTACTCAAAGAGGTTATTTTCTCTGCTCGAGTCTAAATGCAACTCACCTGCCAAAACCAAGATATCTAGCAAGCCATCTGCTTACTTGCGGCACACGGCCACACAATCATTGGCCAACTTGGCCTTCCGAGCACTAATAGATCGGAGTAACACTGCAACAATGAACAGCTTTCAGGGCTATCATCATGGTTACTGCACAGTCCAGCAAAATATGCTGCCTTGTAAACAAAGCGCACCTCCTGCAATATCTTGGGACACCAGATGTCTGTGAAGCATGGACAACATCGGCATGCTCCGGAATAACAGTCATACTCCGTCTTGCGGGTCCAAAATACACGGCCTCCTGCCACATGCTCAGAGCACCCGGACTGCAGTGCACATCTCGTCAACATACGTCCACCTCGTGCCTTGTGACGTGGCATCTAATGAAAGTTTCTTCTTGCTGGATTGATGGAGTGCACCTCTACCATGCACCCAACACCTAACATCCCTAAACAGATATGCACGGCAGACAAGAATGCAGCATCACACCACCCAACAGAATCCACTAAACCGTCAAGCCGAGTTCTGTCCTAAAGCCCTCTGGCCAGACCAACAGTGCTCTAACATCATACTAGTGGCAGGCGTGAACTACACAAAGGCAAGATAGCAGGACACTATGCGTGTGGGTGGGGCAGAGACCCCTTCTGCGGGGAACTGTAGGAGCTTTGAGATATTAAGTCATACCAATTCTGAGCTGAACGTCAGATTCCGGAAGCATTGAGCAGCTCCCCATTTGTGCAGCACTGTAGGTACTGTGAGCCAGTGAGTAAAAGCCCTCCTCTGAGGAACTTCAAATAGTGATAAACAGCAAGTAGCTCTGTCCATGCAGAAAGGCAGATCCTATGAGACAGTGGGCCTCATTACGAGGTTGGCGGAATGGGTTTACCGGCACCGGTAATGGTACCGTTGCCGGTAAACCCATTCCTCCCTATTGCGAGGTTCAGACCAGACGTCCTTTGCGGGCCAATCAAGGGGACCAAGGAGCTAATACCGGGCCCGTTATTAACGGGCCCGTTATCAGCTCCATCCCCATTCCCATCGAACCCTATGGGGGCTCGAATGGGGAATGGCTTTGTGAACGAGGAATTACCGGGTCCTCCAAGGTTGGAATGACCCGGTAATTCCTCATTCACAGACCCCGGACACGATTTTGGAGGCAGCCATGGTGCTACTAGCACCATGGCTACCTCCAAACTCGGAATGAGGCCCAGTGAGTGATCCGCGCTATGTGCAAAACTTCATGCCTGAGACAGTCTGCAATCCCCAATCTATGCCAACCTGCAAGTACTGTGAGAAAGTGGGCAACTTCGGTGCTGAACACAGGGTACTGTAGGATATTAAGTATCTCCTTATTTGTATTGCTTCAGTTACCACAACGCAGTGAGTACTCACCATCTGCACAGAACGCCACGTACTGTGGGAGAGTGGCCCCGTCCATACAACACTTCAGGTACTGTGAGAAAGTGAGTAATGTTCATTAGAACTTGTGAAAAGGGCAACTGAAGAACACCAACTATACCCTACTGCAGGCCTTTTTCACGTGATGCGTAGTGTTTGGGGCCCTCTGCGATGATGATGTGACTGTTTTGTTTTCCTTTGCTGCGGTGCCCTAGTGAGCCATTTCACAGCACCCATGCATCCCCTTCTCCACAGCACTGGTGGACCCTACCAGAAGACCAAATCCTGACACCCGCCTCGTCCGTGCCCCTTCCACACCGACTCCTCCAGAAATCTTTCTGCCCTAGGGAAGAGAATTCCCAAGTACACCACGCAGAAGCCTCCAATAGTTCTGCCACATGGACCCAGGGGGCGGGGCAGCAATGGAAGCCGCCACATAGAGCGGCCTTTCTTTCTGTCTTTTCAAAATACTTTGCCTTTTTACTTCTTAACTCATTTTCCTTTCCACCTCTTTTTCTCATCTTCCTTCACCATTCAACAATAGTCCTGTTCTAATGTGTCCCTTTGCTTCCGTTCTACCCATATGCACGTTTCTCCCTTCTTCCCATTTCCCTTTGCATTTGCTTTTTCGCCTGCATACTTGTTTCACTTTCCCTAACTCTCTCACATTCTCCTTACCACTTTCTTTCCCTTGTCCCATTTCCGGATTCTTTCGCTCGCCCTCTTTTCCTCTCTCAAACCACCCACATACTCACCCCCGCCTGGATGAAGAGGTGTGCTATTTGTCACCGTCCAATTGCCTATTTTTGATTGGGTAACAGGTGGGACTCGGACAAAATAAAGGCCCGGTCCACGGTGCAAAACGACCTCCATTACGAGTCACTTTAGACTACCTTTTGCCACAAACCTAGGGCAAGTACCCAGAGGCGCATTTGTGGTTACATTTCTAGCAAATACGGCTTTTAATGCAATTGGGGGTCAAGAACATTGGCTTAAATGATTAGCTGTGTGGTCGATTATTTTATCAAGACAGGCCCACCTTGTCCAACAACAGTGAGATGTGGAAGCCCGTTTGCCAAGACTGTCGCCACCCCATCTCTACCACCTCAACAGTGCCCCTCATGAGTTGAGTGTGACTGGTTGGAGGGCTAGCCCTGAGGCATGTAGGGAGAACAATGGCGCCTTCTACCCAGGAACCAAAAGAAAGGCAGATGCTGCGCTTCAACTATTTGGAAAAGCAGAGCTGCAGTGTTTGGTTATTTATTGATGTGCCCCTAATAATGCCACCACGTTTGAAAAGGCTCTTGTAAAACAGAAGGAGCGACAAAGGAATTGAGCAAAATTTGTCAGCCACATTAAGAGTACTTACGCAATCATTTTAGGTTTATATTTCTCATATAGTGCCTCAATGAATTCTGATGTTAGAGTTTTGCAAGGAACTTTTAGTGAATTTTTACATTTACTGTTACCTTGATGCACTGCGTTCTGCCTTTTAATTGTTAACTTACATTTTTATCTTGGATTATTGGTTGGCAAGTCTTATAATGGTTAATTATTGATGGCAATATTCTGCATTTATCCATTAAAAAACGTAATAAAAATAGCTGAGCAAATTTGTTTTAAAAAGGAGTATGATATGATATGATATATGGCATTTAAAATGCGCCTATAAACAAGTGTTTCAAGGCGCGACGAGGCAAGGGAGGGAAGACAGAGACAGCGATCCTACTAGGCCTGGTGTCATTGAGATCATGCAAGTGCAGGGCAGGGGGGGAGGGGAAAAGTGCAGGGGGATGGGAGGGGCCAGTGCAGTACATAGGATAACAGTAGAATAAATAAGAGTGCGACCAACTGGTGGCAACTGCAAGGGTAAGTGCAGACAGAGGGTGTCAAGTGCTAGTAGGGGCTGTAGGGATACAGAACCAGTCCCCGAGTGCAAGGGTTGCCAGGGGGGCAGTGCCGGTGTGTACTCGTGGGGAGGGGACCTGGGCCCAAGATCAGAGGGTAGCCAGGTAGCCGAAAGAAACAATAAAAGAACATACTTAGATAGGCGAGTGTTAGAGAGAGGCAGATCAATGCATAGCAAAAGGTCAGCCTGGAAAGGGCGCTTCTATTGCCAATTGGGGCCTGCATTCCAAGTTCCATGGCTTGCTCGAGGCACAACAATATGCCACAATGGCGCAAATGCGAACTTTTGCGATCACGGTCGAGGGGGATTTTGAGACAGAAAGTGGGATAATTAAATGTGCCCATTGACTTGCGCTGGGGCCAGGGATTTTGTAGGAGGAAGAAAGTAACATTGTGCAGAAAAAGAGTGAGGTTTTTTGCCTCAAGTATCGGTCGCCTCCCCTCCTAAATACCGGGGATTGGCATGTGTGCAATGGAGGTGAAACCCCCTTCTTCTCTTGTGAGGGCCGCATTCTGCTGTGCAGCAGAGACTCATCCCCACCTCGGCGGGCCCTACCCCAAGCAGGCAACGCGCCATCCTCTGTGTGCAGAGAAAAACCAATAGGGTTAACAATTCTGTACATGTGAAAAATGAATGCCGCCTGAATTTTCAAGCATTTTCTCATCAACACATCATTTTCTGCTGATGGAAATCAAAGTAAGGAGAATAAAACTCACATAGAAGTTATCTCCTAAATTGCAGAGGCTCTGGGGTGGCAATTTAGTTGCAGAACTGCTTAATGAACTTCAAATTACATCTCACATTTAAATGATGAGACCGCAAGAAGAAAATGTCTGCATTTTTTCTTTTTTTCCCTCCATTTGAAATGATTCTGTATATTTGCAAATCAAAGACATTACTATTCTGGTGCAAATAGCAATCAGACCGCAGGAAGGACTAAGGGAACCTTCCCGGAATGTAATGAAGGTCTGCATAATAGGGGCGCGCCGTCTCGTGTTGTGCAGCGCCGCCCTGTGGCGATCACAGGTGGCGCAGCCCTTCCAGGTCATAGGTTGAGTAGATCACGTTTATGTTGTACTGTGTAGTAAAAGAATGACATTTTATTCTGAAGTGAGTCGTTGAGTGCATGTGTAGCAAAATCACTTGTCTCTTGACCCTTCCCGTTCTGCTGGCGCTGCGAGGGCAGAGCAGCAGAGCCCCAGGAGGTAGCAACTCATGTCTGTGTATCTATGGGTTGTGGGCCTGGTGCGCGGTGTGGCCCGAGTGCCCTCGGAGCCGCGACCTCTGAAGACTGGGGGTGGCACCCCCACACTGTGGAGTCCACGCCCGGTGGCACCGGGCGCAGTAGGGTGCATCCCTACACGTGATACGCCGGTTGCCCACTGGCGTGTCTACTGCATCAGGTGCTCCCGATAGCATCTGTGGGCTGCCCCGGAGACGGGAGGCAGCTCACAACACTGGCGACGAGGAAGTCGCGCATGCCTGCTGGCGTTCGCAGCAGGTGGGCGGAAGGTACCCGCGCACAAGGCCGCGTGGAAAGGAGCACTCGGGACCGAGTGACACGGTAGGTGCCGGCGGTGAGGGGAGCCGGTGGAGGAAGCAGAGGGCATATCTTATAGGACACGGCTGTGACACCGCCGCTCTCTATGTCTCTGCGGGCCCCGTCATCGTTGCCGTGAGCGGCCCCGAAAAGGGGTGTGGCCCAGCGGCGGCCTGGAAAAAGGGGGCGTGGCCTGAGTACACCCTGGACCGGTGGTGAGACGAGCAGAAGGTGGCGTGGCTCGTACGTGCCAACCCGCCCAGCCCCAGGACAAAGAAAAGGGGCGGGGCGAAGCCTCCACATGCCGGAGGGTGTCGCTGCTTTGCCCGAAATGCGGAAAGGGTAGGGGCGTGGCCTGAGCGACCCCCAACGATGGACTGATTAACGAAGGAGTCCCTCAGTGGTGACCTGCTACTCTGAGCCACAGCGGTGAACGGCCTGGCCACCGGAGAAGAAAGGTCTATTAATAACTGGGCCTACAAAAAAAAAAAAACATTTTTCAAGTGTGGGCCTTGTGGTCGGCTGGGCGGCCCCAGAGAGGGAGATAACTCAGAAGGGGCCCAAGAAACAGACATTAACCTCTCCACAGGGCGCAGTTGTGCCAAGCCCTGGGGGTTGCGGCTCCACCTGGAGTGCTCGTGCGCCCCTGGGCAGGAAGAACGTGGGCATCCAGAGTCGTGAACATTGCAGTGGGGACACCCTGGGCTGCTTCAGCAGGGGGCTGCATCAGCAGCTGCCCCCGAAGGAGTGGCGGCTGTCCTGGGTGCATCCGGGTGCCGTTGGAGGTGCTCCCCACCAAGGGTCAAGCTACCTGAAGCCCAGTAACAGCAGGCATACATCAACACCCGTGACTGCATTCGGCATCCCCAACGACATTCAGCATGTCGGACGACGAGGGGACATGTCGGGGTCAGATGGCACCAATACCCCACTTCGATGTCATGAGTGAGCCTGCAAGTCTGGGGGCCAGGTGGGTGGCCTGGGTGGAGAACCATGAGTTGTACTTCAAGGCAGTGGAAATTAAGGACGCAGCCAAACGCCCGATGCTTCTGTACTCTGCCGGGATGGCCGTTCAGAGGCTGTTCAAGACGTTAGCACCTAGAGATCAATCATACGGTGCAGCCATCACAGCCCTGAATGAGTACTTTCGTCCCATGGTCAACAGGGACTACGAAAGATTCCGGATGAGGTGTGCAAGGCAGGAGGAAGGGGAGAGCCTTGATGCCTTCCATTGCGACTTGGGAAACTTCGAGGGGGATGAGATCCGAGCGCAGATCATTTACGGATGCAGCTCCTCGAAGCTACGCAAGCAAGTCCTGAGGGAGCCGACGCTCACCCTCGATCGTATATTGGAGCTTGGCCGGGCCCAGGAACTGGCGGAGGTGCGGGCCTCGGTCATGGACTCCTCTAGACACCACCTCAAGATGGAGGTCCCCATGCAGCGAGTGAAGGCGGAGAAGGGGGCCGCTGTCGGCAGGTGGCCAGGAGGGAGAGTGATGAGGAGGGGAGACTGGCCGAAGAGAGACCCCAATGCCACAATATGCCATCAGTGTGGGTGGGACCTTCCGCACCCGCAGGACTGCCCGGCGATAGGTCAGATCTGTGGAAGGTGCGGGAAAGGAGATCACTTCGCACGGGTGTTCCTCGCCCCAGCACCAGCCAGCATGGTGGGGACATCGGGGGGAACGCAGAAAAGGGGAGAAGGAACCCCAAGGTGGCAGCGGTCCAGGTGGCGGAAGGGCTCCGAGAAGTACTGCATGACATGGGGGAGGAGGAGTATGAAGAGAATATATTCTTCTTGTCCTGCAGCGGCACCGGTGGCCAGTTTGACCCAGGAATCTTCTGAGTCGGAGGAGCCTGTTGTCGGGCTCCGAGGTGTGCGGACTGGAACACACCTGTTTGTTTTGCAGTGTCATAATGTTTGAGTTTCAAGTAGCTCTTAGGTGGTGCGCGGACTGGAATGCACCCAATGTTTGCTGTGAGGACGTAGGGGCCCACTTGGTGCGTGGACTAGAAGGCACCAAATGGAACCCAGTAGAGTGTTTGATGTTTGCGGTGGGTTTCTTTAATTTTGTTTGATTATAATAAAGGAGGGATGTTGTGTGGTGGTCTAGTGTTGTTCTGAAGTGAGCGTCATGAGTGTTTCATGACGCTCACATAATAAAAGGGGCTCTGCTGGCGCTGCGAGGGCAGAGCAGCAGAGCCCCAGGAAGTGCCAACTCGTGTCTGCGTATCTGTGGGTTGTGGGCCTGCCACGTGGTCATGGCCTGGGGCGCGATGCGGCCCGAGTGCCCTCAGAGCCGCGACCGCTGAAGACTGGGGGTAGCACCCCCACACTGTGGAGTCCGCGCCCAGTGGCACCGGGCGCAGTAGGGTGCATCCCTACACGTGATACGCCGGTTACCCACTGGCGTGTCTACTGCATCGGGTGCTCCCGATAGCATCTGTGGGCTGCCCCGGAGACCGGAGGCAGCTCACAACACTCACTAACCCCTAATCTTGCCCAATCGGGGAAAACAATTGCCACCAATCCTTACCCAACCATCCCAAAACGGAAAACAAGCCAGTACGCACTTCACGCCACCCCTTGCTGGCTAACAAACAGCACTGCACCCAAATATTGCTTGCGGAGTCCTGATGGCACCTTCCGAGCTTCTCCACACCACACTGTCCCAACCTCCTTCCCTACCTGCTCTCCACCATAAGGGCCTACCATGACCCATGTAAACAAACGGCCCACAACTGATGTCCCTAACTGCACCCCGCTCCCTCCCTCCCTCCTCCTCCTACTACTCCGTTAACCACTCCCTCCCAGCAGGGTATCCATATTGTGCCCACACACAAGAAGCCAGATTCCGGCGAAGATTCAGGGCAACACATTCGGCGTCAATGACCGACTGTTCCCGAACCTTCGCCAGACCCCTTTGAATAGCCTGGGGCTCTCGGCCCCCGTAGCGGCTCGCTGGACGCTGTGCAGTGCCCAAATGCACGCGGGTGGCAAACACGACCTGTGTGCCGTTGGGCCTCCCATGATGCAGGCAATAGGCATGCGATACATGCAGCTTAAAGCATGAGTGGCAGTGCACAATACGGAAACTGTGGGCCATCCAGCCTCAGGTATTGCGGTCACTGCACATTGTGTCAATATGAAACATTCTGCCCACAGTGCGTGTAGAGACACTGTACAGTGCACAAAAGGGGCACGCTAAGCATAAAGCACCACAATACAAGAATGCAGTACATTCAGCCACCGGTTGGTGGCCGTTGCACAATTTGAGAATATGAGCCTTTGTACAGCACAGAGAGAATAGACAACATTCACTATGCACGGGACTGCACTAAACACGAATGCGGTGCTGTCCAACCAGACCCAGGAAGGCGATGAACTGCAGACATACAACGAGGGCCTCGAGCAGACTTTGGCACACCACAATAGCAAAGAACCAAACCATCAGGCGTGCTGGTAGGGGCTGGCAAAGGAGTGTGCCATTAAAAAAAAAATAATAATAATATTCTGACTGAATCCAAACATGTTTTTCAGATAAATTGCACATAACTCATTAACAATCTCACCATTTGTTTGGCAATTAGGCCTCATCCCATAAAACGCCATGTGCTGCTCCAAACAACTGTTCAGCAGTGGAAGTGCAAACAATGTCACAAAAGAATACACGACAATTCCTGAACAAGTTTTCTCCATGAGGGTTTTGTAGAAGTTTACAGGCGTTCTGGGACCCCAGCACCCTGCATTATTTGTGCTGTGCATCGCCCTCTATATTCCACCAAAAGGATGGATTTCCTATGTGCGAAGGAGGGGGAGGCGTGGGGTAGGGGGAAGGGGGTCACAACCAATTTATCATCACCATAGAGACTCTCATGCATTGTACCCATCATGCGTTACCTTGGAAACTAGGCTGGCTCTATAGGCTGCGAGTGCTTTGAGGTACTCTTTCTTTGCGGCTTCAGTTTTCCTTTTGTATGCCTGAAAGAACCAAACAATGAATAATAATTAATAAGGAAGCGAACCCTTCTCTCCGGCTCGTGCATTGGATACACCCATCGCACAAAGCCTGCCTCTTCACGTGCCTGCATTGATGGAAGCTCAGCCAGCTCTCAACATAAAAATCGATTCCATACAATATGCATTCCACATCGAATGTAATATATCTTACACACACACACACACACACACACACACACCCCGCCCCCCCCTTCTTGGTGTTGTGTGTGTATATATATATATATATATATATATATATAGTATACATATAATATATATATTTATATAGACAGAGAGAGAGAGAAAGAGAGAGAGGGGGAGAGAGAGAGGGGGAGAGAGAGGAGAGAGGGGGAGAAAGGGGGAGAGAGGAGGGAGAGGGAGAGGGGGAGGGGCAAGAGGGGGAGGGAGAGAGTGAGAGAGGAGGGAGAGAGAGAGGAGAGAGGGAGAAAAGAGAGAGGAGAGATGGAGAGATAGAGAGGGGGAGAGGGGGCAGAGAGAGTAGAGAGAGAGACAGAGAGTGGAGAAAAGAGAGAGAGAGAGAGAGAGAGAGAGAGAGGGAGGGAGGAGAGAAAGAGAGAGCAGAGGGAGAGAGAGGAGAGAGAAAGAGAGAGAGGAGAGAGAAAGAGAGAAAGAGAGAGAGAGTAGAGGGGGAGAGAGGAGGGAGAGAGAGAGAGGGGAGAGGGAGAGGCAAGAGGGAGAGGCAAGAGGGGGAGGGAGGGAGTGAGAGGAGGGAGTGAGAGAAGAGGGAGAGAGAGGGAGAAAAGAGAGAGGAGAGAAGGAGAGATGGAGAGATAGAGAGGGGGAGAGGGGGCAGAGAGAGTAGAGAGAGAGACAGAGTGGAGAAAAGAGAGAGAGAGCGAGAGAGAAAGAGAGAGAGAGAGAGGAGAGCGAGGAGAGAGAGAGAGAGAGAGAGAGTAGATACATAATGAGGAACTGTGCATTATGCCCCTAAAGTTCCATCAATGGTTTTGGGAGACATAATAAACAACAAAGGCATGAGGCCTGAGGCTGAAATATCAACAGAACCTGAGATGGTATCATTGAACCATTATACATAGTATTATATTACATGTTAAAAATGATATAGGACTTGCAATGGTTCAAATCCGCAACCAAGCAGAATGTAGCATAACGCGGGATATAAATAAATATAATATGCAATTACTAACTTCTGATTTACATGAGCCTGGAATTGCCTTTTGTAGCACAGTGCATAATTTACTTTGAATTAATAGTGCATGACAACAAATTGCATTGAAATGTATTGGCTTCTGCCGCCTTTACCTTAATTAATTAAATATTGGCTATTACCAGTCCTAGTGCATTCATTCTGGTCATTATCAGCCTTGTGGTTTTGTGCGGTTAGTTTGTTTTGTTTTGTTTTATTAGCATTTATATAGCGCACATCAGTCCACGGACATTGTGGTACTTGTTACAGTACATGCTTAGTTACATAGTCATAGGCAATATATATACAAAAATTACAATAGTTATATTACATTTCTGATTATAATACAATATACATGGCAAGGGTGGAAGAGGTGGTCGTAGTACTAATTAAGAAATGTGGATTTGAGGTTATTGCGGAATGCAGAGATGGATGTTTCAGCTCTAATGTTGGCAGGGAGAGAGTTCCAGAGTTGTGGTGCAATGTAGGAGAAGCCTAGGCCTCCAGCAGTCGCTGTCTTGATGCACGGGATGTGTAGCTGGTTGGTGTACTGGGCTCTGGTAGGGTGGGTTGAAGTGGTCCTTGATATTACTTCAGAGAGGTATGTAGGAGCAATGTTGTTGATGCATCTGTGAGTGATGGTAAGGATTTTCAGCGTAATTCGGTCTTTGACCTGAAGCCACCGTGCTGAGCGTCTAGCAAGGGATATGTGGTCCCTTCTGGGGATGCTCATAGCGGCTCTGAGGGCGTTTTTCTGTGTGATCTGCAGTTTGTGGATGTTTTTGGCGGAGGTGCCAGCTAGGAGAGCGTTACAGTAGTCGAGTTTAGCGCCAATAGTTGCTCTCGCTATGGCCACATGGTTAAGTGCGGATAGGTAGGGTTTGATGGCATTGATGAGTTTGGTGCTAAATGCTGAAGCAGAGGCTATGGCACTGACTTGTTTGTTCATTGATAAGTTAGCGTCAATGTGAACACCTAGGATCTTGACGGATGATGATACAGGTATAGTAGAGTTGTCTATGTTGAAGTTGGCATATTGGGGGCTTAGCTTCGTTATTGTGTTTTTTTGTCAAAGAATGAGGATTTCAGTCTTATCTCCGTTGAGACAGAGGCCATTGATTGCCATCCAGGCTTGGATTGTAACATAGATATTGTTGAGGTTAGTGGTGTCTTGGTTGTAGAGTCCAGTTAGGGGTATGAGTACTTGAGTGTCGTCTGCATAGTTGATATAGGCCACACCGATGGAATCAAGTAGGTCGAAAGGGGTTTTGTGAAGAGGTTATAGAGGGTGGGGGCTGTACAGGATCCTTGGGGGACACCGCAATTTATAGTGGTGGGGTCTGCGTTTGCTGTGTCAGAGTAGACCTTCATGGCTCTTCCTTCGAGGAAGGAGGTGATCCAGGAAGCTGCTTGTTTGGAGAAATGGGCTGCATGAGTGAGGTGGGTAGCAAGTGTTTGGTGATCTACTAGGTCAAAGGCAGCCGATAGATCAAGGAGAAGGAGCAGGGCCGGTTTGCCTTTGTCCATGATTTGTGTGATTTGGTTTTTTAGGTCTAATAAGGCGGATTCTGTTCCATGGCTGACCCGGAAGCCAGCTAGCCTTTTGCCTAGTATGGAGTTAGCTTCTATGTATGATTGGATCTGGTTGTGAGGTGCTTTGTCCAAAATTTTGAGGAGAAATGGGACTGTCATTATCGGTCTGTAGTTGTTGGGTTGCGCTGGGTCAAGAGTGGCTTTTTTTTTTGAAGTGGCCGCACTCAGGCTTCCTTGAGATTATCTGGGACCGTTCCTTTTTGGAATGATGCGTTAATGAATGCAGTAATCAATGGAGCTAGGTCATTAGCGCATTCCTTGATGATTTTGGGAGTGCAGATGTCTGCTTTGCATAGAGATGGTTTGAGATTTTTGATGAGGTTAAGGACCTCAGTTACAGTGACATCTCTGAAGGCGAATTGCGCGTGATTAAAATTGTTACACTTGTCTTGTGTAGGGCAGTTGGTATTTTGATTTGGGAGGGCCTTACGGTGGTTTTGTATTTTATTCTGTAGGAGTTTTATTTTGTCAAGCATGGCGGTCTGAATGCTAGCACACCAGGCTTTGTCTTTCGTTATCTCGTCTGCGGCAGCCGGTGGTGTAACTAGTTCATTGAAGATTGTGAATAATTCTTTGGCTTGAGAGTTAGCATTGGAGATCCTATCATTGAAGGAGTTGGATTTTGCTGTTAGGATGGCTTTTTTGTATTGGAGGGCTAGCTTTTTAAAAATGCTCTTAGGAGTTGGTCCGAGAACCAGGAGTTACAGTGAAAAGATTTTTTTGCTTTCTTGCTTTCCAGTGGGGCTATAGTGTTTATGGCATTGGTGAGGGTGTCATTAAAGATGGCTGAGAGTATATTAGGGTCCTGGGAGAAGAGAGGTGCTAGGCACGGGTTTTTGAGGTAAGGTCGCAGATTGTCTGCATTGAATTTTTTCGAACTTCTTGTTATGGCGGGTGGGGCGTGTGTTAGGGTTTTCTGTCTGGGGTCGGTGGGGATGAGGAATACAATGCACGTGTGGTCCGTCCATGGCAGGGCGGAGTTGGAGATAATGTTGGAGGAGCAGTTGTGATCCATGACCCAATCAAGGGTTTGACCTTTGGAGTGAGTGGGGGTAAGGACACTTTGGGAGAATCCTAGGTCTGTGAGTTCTTTAGCAAGGGATGTGGCAGGTTTATCCTTTGGATCATTGAATCCTAAGTTTAAGTCTCCTAGTAGAAGGATTTTGGAGTTTTTTTTGCTGTTACTACTGAGCCGGTGTTAGTTGTAATGGAACGTTGGTGACTACACCACATTTGTGATGCGACTGGTCAGGTCATGGTATTTCTGGCTGCCATTGGCCTTGGCTCCCTCCTGATTTTCTTACCATCAGCCATAGCCTCGATTCCATCACCCTCAACATGTTCCTTCATACCATCACCCCCCTCAACTACCCTCTCCCTACTGCTCACCTTAAAACTCCAGCAGCTACTCCCCTACATGCTAGTATCAGCTCCACCTTTCCACCTACTCTGCCACCCGATCGCCATATTTATAATTCCCTATAAATGATACATTGCCACTCCAACCTCATCTATTCCTCTTGCCCTCAGCGGTCGCCTCCCCCAAAGACACACACTTCCATCACCATTTCTTTCTCCCACTGATCGCACAAAATATCTCTGCAATGCACATGGCCCGTGCAAATAAAACACCTTCCTCTTCGACCAATGGAATTCTCACCCCCACACACTTTTCTGCGGGGCTATCACAGAGAGATATAGATCTCCCCCACCAGCCGCGACTTTGGTAGCACTCCACTCAGCCATGATGGCCTACACCGATGGCCAGTACCAAAAAGAACATGGGATGGAGTTGATCAACAAAGCCATGCTATCTATCCCCTTCTTTATCCGAGCTTCCTTATAACACATTGCTGTTGAACTCCTTGCACCCCTTAACTATTATCCTAATATATTAGACCCGCTACTCTTTCCTCCCTTATGTGAACCTCCTCTTTGAATTGTTGCCCACTGAAGCACCTATTATAATCATGAGTGACTTTAACTTCCCATTCATTACCATTGTCTGCTGCCTGCACCTGTATTTCACTCTCTATAATCCTTGTCCACAATCACCCAACTCATATCCATGGCAACTCTCTTGACCTAGTCTTCCTCTCTTGTTAAGAAAACTGCTGTTCTCCCTCAAACAGGTTCTTGCCCGCGAATCCCTCCTTACTTCCTTGCTCTGTCTCCACCCCCACCCCACAATCAATTAAGGCAAATTGAATCCAAACTTCCCAGCTCCATACCAAAAACTCCCAAATGCCCCTTCAATCCCTCTTGCTCAAATACGCCCCCTACCGTCCATTCCAAGAACTGAGAACAGTCATATGGCACATCCTTTTCCAATGATGTAAATCGTGCTGTAACTTTCCTTGTCTCATGCAAGGAACACCTCTACCCCACCTATCTCCCGTTGACTCTGCCAAATCTAGCTACCACACCAATCCTATATTATCTTTCCATTTCTATCCTTTCAAGCTTTCCTCTAACCTCCAACATCTTTTCACCATTCTCCTTCTCCATCTAGGACAACATTGCCTCCTAACGTCTACTCAAAAATGTCTACAAAAAGCAACCTCTTGACTGCCCCTCTCCTTCCTCTTCCCTCCTACTCCTCCTTACTGTTAAGATAGAATCTGGCCTGGTGGACAGATTTTAGGGGGCCACCCTAGTTGTAGGGAACAGGAAACTCTGGGAGGTAAGCCAAAATCCAATCAAGGTAAACGTGGAGAGCAGTCAAGGCTTATTCTCACAAGAGTAAGAGAGTGGGGTCAGGGGTCCACAATGAGTCGAACCAGTGAAGCACACAATAATTCAATTTAGACAAGAACGTATACAAATACAATATTTATTATAGGCCTTAAATACACACTAAAAAACAGAAACGGTGATATCATAGCACAAAACTCAATAAACATTTATACATTCACCATAGGTTCTAAAAATGCATTCAAAAGTCTTAAACACTACACGAGGTAAGTATATTAAGGTAGTAAAGATGGGAGCAAGTCACAAGTGATTCTCCCTAACTTCAGTCCAATTCCTAAGAACAATGGGGCCTTGTGTGCAAAAAGTCACAATAGCCACAATGATTCTCCCTAGACTATATCTCCTAGACTATATCTGAAGCAGCAAAGTTACTTGCGTTGGTGAATGTTCAAAAGAAGAGATGCAACAACGTTACCAGGTAAGTAAATTGTGTTTTTATCTTTCAGATGGCACTACCAAGGTTTGACGACCGGCAGTGGAATGTAATCTTAGGATACAATGGGATTGATTCCCAATGTTATCCTATGGATGACAGTGAGGGTGGACTGGAGGGGCGTGGGGGCATGCTTCACGTTTACTTGTTCCCCCGACTCTGAATTTCCCAGATGACTTAATGGGTCGACTGGGGGTTCCTGGAGGTTGGGTTGTCTGCTGTTGGGTCCAGTGAGAGATGCCTAGGAGCTGCAAATGCAAGGATTCATCTGGTCAGGTCCAGATGCAAGATGCAAGCCCTGGCGAAGAAGGTATGCAAGATTCACTGATGCAGGCCTCTTCAGGAGACTTCAGAGGACAGGAGAAGGCAAGTTCCAGCGATGACCACCCCACACTAACAACGGCAGGCGTCCCTTCCATTCGCAGTTGAAGAAGCTTCTCCAGGACAGGATGCATTAAGGCTGGGAAGCTGAAATTCGCAGGGAAGGTGACTTGTACCACAAGCTGGTGATGCTTCTGGAGAGGTAGCCCACGAGTGAGCTGGTCAGTCCACAAGTTGGTCCAGGGACACTTTTGAAGGCTCTGGACGGTTGGATTCTTGAGAAGGTGTTGAGGCTAGTTGGTCCCACTAGTCTAAGGGCTGAAGAACAGCTCAGGGTTTTCAGAGATCAGGTAGTCCAACAGGGCTTCACCAGGCGAGATACAGGAAGGGATGCCAGGCCTCTTCAGGGGTATTCTTTGTATCTTCAGTCAGCTGTTCTGATCTGAAGAAACGGCTGCAGGAGTCCCCTTCTTATCCGAAACCCAGCCTGTAAGCAAGTCCAAGCCCACCAATGGTAAGGATCTGCAACATTCAAACAGCCAGTAGTTGTCCAATCAAGAACAACTATTGGTTTCCCATTCCAGGGCACGTGCATGGCCTTATGTGGGATTTCTTGAATTTGCAAGGCAATATGGCCAAAGAAGAAGTGAAAATCTTGTGGCATGGCGATTTTGGGGCACCTGCCACGTTTAGTAAGCATATACGGTAAACACGAATGTGTACACTAGAAATAAGGCAAACATTGTCAAACTATATATGCTGCCACCAGCTTGTCTTTAGGCACATATAAAAGTAACCAAAAATCCCAAGTGTAAAAAGCTAGTGTCATACAAAGGTATCCCCATTGCACTGCATGTTAAGATGATGTGTGCAAGGTTAAAAAGTTACAAACATGAAAAAGGTAAAAGGGAACCATAGTTTCCCAGTGATGATATTTTGAAGGACTGATCAGTTTCTCCATAACAAATTAGCAAAAGGCAGGGGAAGCGAAGCTGAAAGATTTACTTCACCTCAAATTGTCAGAACAGATTAAAAAACAAAGCAAAACGATTGGGGTTTCAAAGAAACGATGGAGGGAATGAAGGAAAGAGAAATCTTTCCTAACACTTTCCTACACTTACCACCTGTTGCTCCAATTCTGTCCTCAACATTCTGTTTTTGTCCCAACACCACTAGTAAGTTGACAACCATTTTCCAGGCTGCCAAAGCATCCAGTGTTTCAGTTCAACTGTTTGCACCCCAAACAGTCACGGAGCAGATATCCTTTCTCCCTTTGAACTCCAATCTCAGTTACTTCTGGGGGCTTCCCAGACTGATATCCTACCCAGGATGAAAAAAGATTGCTTACCATAACAACCCATCCAACTAAAGGATGGTCTCCCTCTTCCGCTATTGTTCTAGTTAACCACATGACTCCCTACGTTGAGTTCAATGGACTCTCTACCCAATCTGCGTAATATGGGAGTCCCTCCACTAAAATGGCATTCACTCATGTGTCTCATGTGATTACTTCTTTATATCACTGCAAACCTTCTTCCATCCTCATCCTCCTAGATCTATTGGCTTGCCTTCAACAACGTCAACCATTCTATTCTACTCCTTGTTCTCTTGGAACTTGTTTCGGAGGGCACTGCTCTCCTCTGGATAGTCTTCTGCCTTTCCGATTGCTCCTTCTCCACCTCCAGCACCATTTCCTGGCACGCTGGCACATCCTCTTCCATGTCTCTCTTAGTAGGAGTTCCCATGGGTCTGTCTTTGGCTGTCTTCTATTCACTGTTTATAGCACCTCTCTTGGCAAGCTCATCTCCTTCAACTTCTCCCATCGTTGATTTGCATAAAACATGCAAATCATCTTCTCCTTCCCCTCTTTTCTTCGAGTTGATAGCTCTAACTGTATTTCCACCATCTGTCTCCATAACACTTTGACGGATAATAGAAAATGCTCCCAGTACAGTGACACGGAAACACACAGCGCACACCGCGTGCTCCGCGTGTCGGGGCTGTTTAAGCCCAGCCTCTCAGATTGCAGCGTGATAAAAACGGAAAACAGACTCCTGAGTGAAAACTGCAGGCAGTTGATAGAAAATGCTCCCAGTACACAGTGACACAGAAACACACAGCGCACCGGATAGTGACGGATAATGTGGAACTTATTATGTCTAGCAAGGCTGATTCCGTTCCATGGCTTGGTCGGAAACATGGCCAAGATATGGTGGCTTTCCAGGTAACACTGGATTTGAGAGTAAATTGCACTGTCAAGAGTTTTTAGGAGGAAGGGGTCTGCTGTGATCAGGTGGTAGTTGTTCAGGGCCAGGGGGTCTAGCGCAGGTTTCTTGATAAGGGGGAGGGCTCAGACATCCTTCACGCTAGCAGGGACTGAACCAGAAGTGAAGGGGCATTGATAAAGTTAGTGAGGAAGGGGGTTAAGGTGTTTGGTGCAGTCCTTGATGATGATGGGGGGGGGGGGCAGATATCCCTTGTACACCTGGAGGGTTTCAAAAGCTCTTGAGAATGTCTGTAACCTCATCCTGGATGTGAAACGCTAGTTGGTGCAGGGACGCAAGGGTAGACGTATTGCGTTTTAACTGTATTTCCGCAATCTGTATCTATATAACACTTTGACGGATAATGCAGAACTTCTCGAAAACCGCCTTAATCTCCCACCTCACTCCTCGTCTATTCTTTACAGCAGATCTCCACACCCCATCCCAGCCATCAAGGCTTGCAACCACAGAGTCCTTTTGTACAGTAATTTCAAACTTAACTAATTAACTACCTCGTCACTGGCACTGCAGCCGACAAACACTCCTGCCGCAGCCTCCATTCGGCACTCCTCGAGACCCAAAGTACGAAACCCTAAAATGCATTCTGTTCCGCCTTCCTGGCTCTCTCCCACCTCTGCCCATTCCCAGCATGCGGAGGATGCTTCCCATGGAAGACTATTCCATCTTCATAGTCCTTTCCTTTGCCTTCAGGTCTATTCGAGGGCTACCCTGCCTACCCGGCCGAGCCTTTTCTGATTCTGTTCCTTTACTTCCTTTACAGCTGCCACCAACTATCTCTGTGATCCGGCAATTACCCATGGTCCAGGCCTTTAAAACGTCACTAAATTAAGCATTTCCTCTCTCAAAGGAGCACCTCTGATGTACCATACTCCCATGGCAACGTGACTCCCTCTTAATCCTCACTGTTGCTGCACATGCATCTAGTTTTACACAATTTGAGATGCTGCATTATCACTAAAATATTTGGCAGAGCTTTTCACATTCCGTAGTCCCACCTTTCCCCAGCACCGCCACCTGGTTTATATCCACCCATCACTTGGCTATTTCTGTTAAGCATCCACTGTTGTCTAATAGAAGCACTAGTTCCCATTTCCCAAATAAATACAAAATGCACTCCATTTCTTTATTTTTTTCAAATCAGCAAAATTATTATTGGAATGGGCAGGTGATAACTGTAGTATATAAACTACATTTAATGTATGTAATTCATTACCATGAGTGTGTATGAAGACATTTTTGGGTTGCCAAAGAGCAGATTTTAAATAAGTTCTGTTCTGCAGAAGTACTGTGTTTTTTCTTCTTTTTACAACTGATCTATGCAGAAAGTGTAGCTAGCAAAGGAAACCCTTGGAATGTTCGATAACTATGCAGAAAGTGCTGCTAACTGGGGAAACCTCAGAACTTGATAACTATGCAGAAAGTGCTGCTAACTGCAGAAACCTCAGAATGCTGATATCTATGCAGAAAGTGCTGCTATCTGTGGAAACCTCAGAATACTGATATCTTTGCAGAAATTGCAGCTAGCAAAGGAAACCCTTGGAATGTTCGATAACTATGCAGAAAGTGCTGCTAACTGGGGAAACCTCAGAATGTTGATATCTATGCAGAAAGTGCTGCTATCTGTGGAAACCTCAGAATACTGATATCTTTGCAGAAATTGCAGCTAGCAAAGGAAACCCTTGGAATGTTCGATAACTATGCAGAAAGTGCTGCTAACTGGGGAAACCTCAGAACTTGATAACTATGCAGAAAGTGCTGCTAACTGCAGAAACCTCAGAATGCTGATATCTAAGCAGAAAGTGCTGCTATCTGTGGAAACCTCAGAATACTGATATCTTTGCAGAAATTGCAGCTAGCAAAGGAAACCCTTGGAATGTTCGATAACTATGCAGAAAGTGCTGCTAACTGGGGAAACCTCAGAACTTGATAACTATGCAGAAAGTGCTGCTAACTGCAGAAACCTCAGAATGCTGATATCTATGCAGAAAGTGCTGCTATCTGTGGAAACCTCAGAATACTGATATCTTTGCAGAAATTGCAGCTAGCAAAGGAAACCCTTGGAATGTTCGATAACTATGCAGAAAGTGCTGCTAACTGGGGAAACCTCAGAACTTGATAACTATGCAGAAAGTGCTGCTAACTGCAGAAACCTCAGAATGCTGATATCTATGCAGAAAGTGCTGCTATCTGTGGAAACCTCAGAATACTGATATCTTTGCAGAAATTGCAGCTAGCAAAGGAAACCCTTGGAATGTTCGATAACTATGCAGAAAGTGCTGCTAACTGGGGAAACCTCAGAACTTGATAACTATGCAAAAGTGCTGCTAACTGCAGAAACCTCAGAATGTTGATATCTATGCAGAAAGTGCTGCTATCTGTGGAAACCTCAGAATACTGATATCTTTGCAGAAATTGTAGCTAGCAAAGGAAACCCTTGGAATGTTCGATAACTATTCAGAAAGTGCTGCTAACTGGGGAAACCTCAGAACTTGATAACTATGCAGAAAGTGCTGCTAACTGCAGAAACCTCAGAATGTTGATATCTATGCAGAAAGTGCTGCTATCTGTGGAAACCTCAGAATACTGATATCTTTGCAGAAATTGCAGCTAGCAAAGGAAACCCTTGGAATGTTCGATAACTATGCAGAAAGTGCTGCTAACTGGGGAAACCTTAGAACTTGATAACTATGCAGAAAGTGCTGCTAACTGCAGAAACCTCAGAATGTTGATATCTATGCAGAAAGTGCTGCTATCTGTGGAAACCTCAGAATACTGATATCTTTGCAGAAATTGCAGCTAGCAAAGGAAACCCTTGGAATGTTCGATAACTATGCAGAAAGTGCTGCTAACTGGGGAAACCTCAGAACTTGATAACTATGCAGAAAGTGCTGCTAACTGCAGAAACCTCAGAATGTTGATATCTATGCAGAAAGGGCTGCTATCTGTGGAAACCTCAGAATACTGATATCTTTGCAGAAATTGCAGCTAGCAAAGGAAACCCTTGGAATGTTCGATAACTATGCAGAAAGTGCTGCTAACTGGGGAAACCTCAGAACTTGATAACTATGCAGAAAGTGCTGCTAACTGCAGAAACCTCAGAATGTTATCTATGCAGAAAGTGCTGCTATCTGTGGAAACCTCAGAATACTGATATCTATGCAGAAATTGCAGCTAGTAAAGGAAACCTTGGAATGTTCGATATCTATGCAGAAAGTGCTGCTAACTGGAGAAACCTCAGAATATTGATATCTATGCAGAAATTGCAGCTAGTAAAGGAAACCTTGGAGTGTTCGATATCTTTGCAGAAAGTGCTGCTAACTGGAGAAACCTCAGAATATTGATATCTATGCAGAAATTGCAGCTAGTAAAGGAAACCTTGGAATGTTCGATATCTATGCAGAAAGTGCTGCTAACTGGGGAAACTTCAGATTATTGATTTTTATCCACAAATTTCAGCTATTAAAGGAAACCTTGGAATGTTCAATTTCTATGCACAGAGTGCTGCTAACTTGGGAAACCTCTGAATTTTGATATCTAGGCAGAACGTGCTACTAACTGAGGAAACCTCAGAACATTGATATCTATGCAGAAAGTGCTGCTAACTGGGAAAACCTCAGAAAGTTGACACCCATGTAGAAAGTGCTGCTAACTGGGGAAACCTCAGAATATTGATATCCATGCAGAAAGTGCTGCTAACTGGGGAAACCTCAGAATATTGATATCCATGCAGAAAGTGCTGCTAACTGGGAAAACCTAAGAAAGTTGACACCCATGTAGAAAGTGCTGCTAACTGGGGAAACCTCAGAATATTGATATCCATGCAGAAAGTGCTGCTAACTGGGAAAACCTCAGAAAGTTGACACCCATGTAGAAAGTGCTGCTAACTGGGGAAACCTCAGAATATTGATATCCATGCAGAAAGTGCTGCTAACTGGGGAAACCTCAGAATATTGATATCCATGCAGAAAGTGCTGCTAACTGGGAAAACCTAAGAAAGTTGACACCCATGTAGAAAGTGCTGCTAACTGGGGAAACCTCAGAATATTGATATCCATGCAGAAAGTGCTGCTAACTGGGGAAACCTCAGAATGTTGATATCCAGGCAGAAAGTGCTGCTAACTGGGGAAACCTCAGAATGTTGACACCCATGTAGAAAGTGCTGCTAACTGGGGAAACCTCAGAATATTGATATCCATGCAGAAAGTGCTGCTAACTGGGGAAACCTCAGAATGTTGACACCCATGCAGAAAATGCAGGTAACCAGGCGATCATGAGACGGTAGACACAGGTAGTATAGCTCAGTGGCAATGTGCTCATCTTGGAAGCAAGCAAACGCAGAGCAACACAGGTTTGAATCCTGCGTTTGCGCTAAGAAACCTCTTCGGTATTAGGTGCGTTCTAAAAAAACATTATATTATAAATTCTAATTTACCAGCGGCTTGTTTAAGTTTCTACTGAAGGTAGCGATGTGGCTGCGATGCCCAGCTCAGAGTGGAAAGGAATTTGCCCAGAAAGCTAATCACATGCTACGTTTTCATTATCTGCCATTGGTGGTTACTAAACCAACCATGACTCGACCCCACCACATTGTTCTCAAGGCCTTAAACATGACATCACAGATAATATACATGCCCAGAAAGTACCTACAAAACATGAGGAAAACACTTTAGCTCCCAAAAATGTTAATATTTAATTTTTGTTGTGAGCATAATAGCAAAACACAGCCCAGCTGATTTGTAAGCATTATTTTGAAGGTCCTTTTTTCCATGTTAAATTAGTCAAACCCTTTTTATATCATCGAATGAGCCATGTCTCTTAGGAAAATCTGGTAACGAAAGATACAAAGCCCAATGACTGAAGATGGTAAACGACCAGAACATGATTTCCAGGTGCATGGGTAAAATGGCAATTATCATGTCATTTGTGATGTCATATGTGACATCATGAACATTTTACTTTCAAAAGTGAGTTTTGCTATGCAAAACTGGCATTTCCCCCGTGGTTTGCAACCCTAACATCAAAGTTTCATCACATACCTTGATGCCCTGATGCCTGTGGGCTCCAGCGCGGTAGGAATAAATAAATAAATAAAATACCTGCCAAGATGCAAATAAATAAATAAATAAATAAATAATTAAATACCTTCTGAGATTTTAGTAACAGTTTTACCATAACGTCCCTTCAACTAGAAAGGTTAGTGGGGTTCGCGGGAACCCCACTCTACTTTAAGATCTCGCATTCAGACGCTTGTGACGAAGACCACCTCTTGCGAGGCGGGATTTATCCCATGACAACCTCCAAACAACTAATGATTTGACTTATAGCTTGCACCAAATCGGCCCTGATTGAAAAAGGCGTTGTATCCGCCGAAACACGTTTCTCTTATAGGGCATTTTTTCTGAAATATCATTTTCAAATTCAAATACCTTTTGTGTACACTCATTATTTACCCTGTGGCGCTTGATCTTAAAGCAGAGTGGGGTTCCCGCAAACCCCACTAACCTTTCTGTTTTACCGGAGTAGGGGGTTGTTACTCCGGCACTCTACCGATCAGCGGCCATTTTTTCGAAGAGCGCCGGACACAGATGGTTGGTATCACCAACAATCCCCAATCTACTGTATCACGTCTCTTCAACTAGTTTGTTCCAGAGGAATTCATATATGTATCTATGTGTATCATGTTAATGTATATGCAGATACATAACATATCTGCCTGTGTACACTTTGGCACAGCACTTCAGATTTTCATATGTACGTGTTCCTTGTCAAATTCCCGGCTTGTTCGCACGAGGGGATTTGCAAACGGCAGTGAGAGCCCCTTTGAATTCTATTCCCCAGACCCTCCTTGCCATAATGACCTGTCATTGGTGCCCAGCTGTTAAAATTCCCAGATAATTACATGGCTTCTGTCTGAAGTGTGGGCGTCCATCAGAAAGGGTGTCACGGCAGAGATAAGCACATGGGGTCAGCAGTTTTGCTCGTCCATTTGTCCTCCTTCACCACCACAGACTCCAGCTATAGAGCTCCCAATTTTCAGTGTGAAGTAAACTGGTAACAAAGCACTACATAAAATAAAAAAGCATTGGGGATTTGAAGAGCTGTTGCTTTTGTTAATGTTTATGTGTGTGGCGGGTGAGTACAGGGAGAGACACGGGCGCAAGGAAGCAAACTGGGGTAGAGAGTGCTGAGTGTTATCGCGTGTGGTCGCTGCACGTCAATAAACGCACGTGCACAGTGATGTGGCATTATAACATCCCTCATTCACCATAATAATAATAACATCAACATTTCCTTAACTGATAATCAAATATAGTTGACGTCTAACATAGTTCCTCACCAGAGGTCTCCTGACTCTGTCCTTAGGTTTCCATTATACAAGGTTTCATTTTCATGGGCACCCTCCTGGTGTTACTCCGGGGTTACCTATGCTCCTATCTTTCTCCCTCGTGTTTTTTTGTGTGATGACAACAGGGACATCACCTATCCACCTACTTCCAACTAGGGGCCATTGTGCTGTATACCCTGTGGTCCTGCTCATGTGAGCGAGGGGAGACCTGTGCCACGTGACGGGGCGGAAATAAAGACAGCTACGCCCCGGAAGGGCTAAGCCGAGCACACCTCAACAGGCGTGTTTCTTGTGTGCTCCCTGCCGCGCACGCGCGCGGGTACGCATGCAATCCGACCTCCCTGATCATTGGATAAACAACTATTCAAAGCCATTATGGAATCTTGCGTGTTCTGCAGGCAGTCCTTCCTCCTTCTTCTTCTTCTCAATTATCGGAGGCGTGGGCGGACCCACGCAGGCGCTTCCCATCCTAAAGGATGATGTGCACCAGAGGCAGTCCTTCCTGGTCCTCCTCATTAGTCATTGGAAGTGCACTGGTTTCCAATGATGAAACCCCTTTCAACCAACTGCAAATCCTTGTCACTTCCTCGCCTTGTGGCAAGGAACACTGGGCCGTTAGTCGCTTCTACAGGCATGCACAATTTGTGTCTGGGCTTCCCGTTTCTTAACAAGGCTTAATCACCCGACTTGGGCCGGCTCCAGTCGTGGGGTCGATTCATTGTCATTATTGGTGTTTTGTTTCTGACGCACTAGTGATAAGTCAATCGCTGGTTTCTGTGTCTGGAGATGTTGTGCAGTACTAGTGATTAGAATTTTCTATTGAGGAAAGACTTTGCCAGAAACACCCCACCCCAAGGTTATGCCTAAAGCAATTCAACACCCCCACCCCTCCCCTGTACTGGGCCACCAAACCACTAGTAAGTTTTGTCCTTGGAACCTCCAGGCAGCCATCCAGTCACACGTTAAAGTCTCACCCATTTTTACACAGATAGGCTCCTGAGTTCAAGATATTTTTTCTCCTCCTCCCTCACTAGTTCTGTAGCTACTCTCTTTCGCCCCCATTGGAATGTTGATACCAAAAGGAGTGAAAACACACAACAACTCAAAGAATCCTTCAAACATTTAAAATAACTTGTGATGGCAGTCAATCCCATGCAATATAAGTAGCCAACCCCTTTTCAAAATCGCTCTGTCCACCTCTATTCCCTTTACCCGAGCCCATACCAGTGACTCCTCAGTCGATTTATGCCTCGCATGTTTCAACTTTTTCTTACATCAGGCCTTTGCCCTATTTTCTGGGTGTTGTTATGTGAGCGGGAATGCTTAGCTTTCAGAATATATATGTACCTGTCATTTTGTTCTCATTAGTCACCTGCCCCATCCCTGGCCATCTGCAGCTCTTTGGTTCCTTTCTCCCTCGGTTTTTCTGCTGTAAGCTCTGTTCGAACCCATACAAAGGGCCTCATTATGACATTGGCGGTAGCCGTGCCGGTAAATCATGAATTTTCCAGCACCCGGGAATGGGCAATTACCGGGGCATTACGGACCCGGTAATGGCCATTCCCGGGCGCCGGAAAACATTAGTCCCCATTCCCATTTGAGTCCCATTGGACTCAATGGGAATGGGGAGGCCGGATGCACCGGCACCATTCATGAATGGTGTGGTGCATCTGTCGAGGTCTGCTCGCGGGTGCCGGTAAGGCACCCACGAGCAGAACTTGTAGTTTGCCGGTCCGGTAACAATGGTACACACAAGCTTACCGGTACCGTCGTTACTGGACCAGGAACTTTATAATGAGGCCCAATGTCCTTTAAAATAGAAAGCATGTCATTTTCCTCCTCTATTTAAAAACTAGTGGAAACGTAAATTCCCATTTATACCTTACATTCCCACTTTCTGAACGTGTGTGTCAGACCCCCAACACTGCCTTTTTTTCTGGGTGATGGTGGAAGGTTCCGGAAACAGCCATATTTTCTTTCTCTTGATGGTAGCTTACTGTTTCCCCACAATTTACTATTGTATGTCATCTTGTTACTGTAATAAAGGAAGCAGACCTCTATTGAGCACTGGCCTTCTGCTGCCAGCTGCTTGGCACTGTCTTCTCTGATGTGTGCTCTGCTAGCACATCCATCCCGCCTTCCTCCTTGGAGATGTCTTTCAGTATACGTTGCACAGCTCATCTCAACTCCCACAGTGTCTTTCCCTAATTCTTGGAGACCGCAAAGTTGTGCCAGTTGAAGTGTCAATCTCTGGTCCCCATATTTTCTCCACAGAGATCGCCTCTTTTCTCCTCTCGAACTCCGACATACAGACATCTGTCTGCACTTCAAGGAGACCCATCAATGGCTCGTTTGCTTTGACGCCCCAACACCTCTCCTCTCTAGAAATTGCTTGAAGTTGGCCAT
Organism: Ambystoma mexicanum; assembly: GCF_040938575.1. Classification (NCBI taxonomy): domain Eukaryota; kingdom Metazoa; phylum Chordata; class Amphibia; order Caudata; family Ambystomatidae; genus Ambystoma; species Ambystoma mexicanum. The sequence goes on from NC_090925.1 coordinate 899,662,019, forward strand.
CACGTTTGACACCTCGACCAGCAGCGCTGTGGTCTCCGTCTCAGGCTTTTAAGATGCCTTTTCGTGCCCACCTTTTCCTCACAACTCATGCATGCAAGCAAATTATTCTCCCAACCCATTTTTTTATTTATTACACATTTTTAGAAACCGTGTGTCAGGAAAGATTTCTTAATCGTGGGTAATTTTCCTTCCATGTGGCAACCCCTAAACTTTTTGCTGTTGTTTTCACCATGATCTAGACTTTGCCAGAGAAGTGCAGCCGTCTGCCGCACTCCTCTGGGCTTTCGCTCCATTCTTACGGGGAAACTGACATGCCCTTAAGACAGTCAGTACCGGGAAACGTTGTTTTCCATAGTTCTTTTATCATGTTGCAGCTTTCGCGCAACGTGACACAAGAGGGCACTGTAAACTAAGTTACTGCTCTCTTGGGCCTCTAGTCTGCTACACGCCCTAGATACTCTCTTGGGATTGTTAACGAACGGTGCAAGTGAATCACGGATGGAACTGGTGGCAGCGATCGTTTCTTTGTGTTTTTGAGCTCCTTTTGGCGTTTAAGTGCATTTAAGCGCTTAGCCCAAAATGGTGGCCTGGCTCCCAAAATGGCCAGACCGCGAGGCTCGTTGTCCTGTCCGCTGACCGTCTTGCCCCCTTCACCTTCCCCAGGTCGAGCCGACCCGGGGCCTTCCTTATTTGGGCATGTACTTTCCCGCGAAACACAGATGCTTTTGCGGGCTTCTACAGGCCTTGTGTGTGCCTCCAGGATGTGGGCTGGGATGTCTGGTCCCAATACACATCCTGGGTGCCAGAGAGTCTAGGGTGGTGTGAATGCCTGCGACCTCTGTGGTCCGTGATAGGTCCACGTATGGTGTGAGTGTTTTGTGAGCAGATCTCCTATTGGGTCCCCTCCGTTTTGGCGCGAAGGGAACCTTGGATAAGAGGGGGCTGGAAACACCACTACCAGGTTGATCTCCTGAGTTCTCCGAACAAAGGAATACAGGAGCCAAGTATCCTGCAACTAGGAGGCTGAACCAAGGAATCGCTGATGATCTGCTGAAGGACTGCTCCTCTGCACTGCTATCGCCTTGTGAAACCTTTTCTACCCCGGATCGAACGAGAAGGCCTGTACTGGTACTTGGACCCTTGGAATAGTGGGGACAACTATTCTCGGCATCTTCCCCATCTCCTGCACGTAAGCCTTCGGAAGTGTCTCTGGGCCATCCAGCAGACTGACCAGCCTACCCAGGAGTCTTGCTCTCTAACCGCCGTCAGGTTGTGTTGTATTACGAGTCCTTGTCACTCTCACACGATTCGTACACTTGGCATTCCCAGGTCTGAAGTGAGCAGTGTACATTTGGCTGAAATACACACGGCCACTCCGTTGCCCTGCTGTGGTAACCAACTGTGCGGGTTCACTGCGTTTGGGACGTCCTCAACTCAACTTCTGCTGCTGCGGAATCTACACGACGACGAGACGTCCCCTGCTTCTATCTGAACCTGCCAGCACTGAAACTGACGCAGAGAAGCCTGGGTCTGCTTGCATCGGGGACTGGTGAGTAGCTTCGCTAGGAACTGGTCACCCTCCTGCAGGAGCCCATAGCTTTTCCCCGCTGTGTCTAACAGCACGCCTTTCCGTACTCACGCTCTGCTTCTGCCCACAGTGGAGGCTGCGCTTGAGTCGCAGAGCTCTGTTCATCTTCATTTGTGCACCAAACTAAACTGCCAGATTCCCTCGAAGAGACTCCCCTTTTTGCCCGTTGGCACCAGCGTGTGGAGGTACTTTTGAGCACAAGGCTCCACTCTTCGTAGGGCTTGGACTTCCTTTTAGTTAGGTGCCTCTGAAGGCGGACTGGGTCTAATTATTATTCGCACTGCCTGTTTTCCTCCCCATCTAGGTGGTCTACACATTTCATGCGTCTTACCCGTTAGACTCATTTGTATTTGTATATATATTGTATTGGTTTGGTATGTGTTCGTTTACTTGAGTTTTATTGTGATTTCTCGCTACGGTCAATGTTACAAAGGCCTTGTAATAAATGTGTCTATATTTTTAATATAACACCTGCTTGGAGTAATTTGGAAGTGTCCTTGCTTTGTGTGCTCATTGTGGGCTTTCAGTCACCCTCACCCCTCTTGAGACCTAGTCTTGACCACCGCCATCGCTACCCTGATTGGTCTGGCTTGTCCAGACTTTACCCTGTTCCAAGAAACTAGGCTGGCCTTCTGAACCTCTGCCCCTCCAGGACAGAGTTCAGAAATCCATCTTAACACCGTGCCACATGCCCGTAGGCCTCAGGGCAGGGACACACAACCAACAAACATAAACAAGACAAGGAAAGCAAGCGATCCAGAGGCTGAAGAGCAGGAGAATAATGAAGCAGGACCAATTCATCAGGAGGTAGGTTCTTAATGTGTGCAGTTGTCTTTTTGCTAGCAGATGGCATCAACCATAGCATACTCGTTCTTTGTTGATGCCTATGCTGCATCCTCCCCCAGTCAGTGAATATGTGAGGTTAATCCTTTGGTACACTTTGGAAGCCTAGCCTCACATGCTGCGGGCGGCCACCCTCTCACTGTCCTGTTCTGCCTCAGCACTCTCTCGCAGGTTGATGGTAGTATCAACACGTCCACGTCTCTGATAAGACTTACTTACGGTCTACTCCATTGTTTTTTTATGCTTTAGGACCTTCTCCATAGGTTTCTGGCACTTTCCCCACTACCCCTCTCTGTACACATTTTTAGACCTGCCACTTCTGTGCAGTATAACAGACTTCATTCTCTCGCTTAGCTATTTGTGAATCAACGTCTCTTTCATTCTTACATGCTCATCTGCCACTCTTAACAGTGACCCTTTTGATGAATCCTGCAGAGTCCTCACAGATCCCCTGTCTAAAGTCTCCTGCCAGCGGGGCAGGGGAGGGCTGCCGGTACTCACCTCCCAGGTGGCCAGGGGAAAGCAGCCACTACCTGATCCTAACCCTGGGAGTGGTATTAGCGGGGTGTATCACCTGTGAGAAGGCTCCCAAGGGAACAGAAGGATTCCGTTAGGAGAGACACAGTATTTTTCTTCTTTAGAGAGGGTGATTCCTACAGTGTCAGAATATTTAATGGCTTGTTGCAAAAAGACTTCTCTTTACAAGGCTACCCACATTGATGGTAGTGAATACTCTTGTAATCAACAAAGGATACAAATATGTGGAAATCAGAACATTACTACCTTGATTTTTGATGAACATAATTCTCCCTTAAATCTTAACCTAAGATCAATTCCTCTAAAACTTTCCCCTACAATGCATTTAATAAACAGAGTAAAATGAATAAAGTTAAAGTTTGTATTTCTGAAGGAAAGGGTAATCAGAACATTGGGGACTTCAAGTCCCACAATGCCCTAAGTACTGGGATGAGGAAGAGGAACCCAGGCACTAAACTGCATGATGCAGTCTAGTTGTTCTAATGACCCACACCTGAGCGGGACATTTGATTATATAAGGCCCCCTCAGGTGCAGGCCATTAGATGCAGAAGGAGGTGGAATGGTTGCAGAGGCTATCAGCTGCAGTTTCAGTGTACGGAGAAAGGAGATGTCGGAACCGCCGCTACCTAGGATGCGGATGATGGTCCTGAGAGGGTCTCCAAGTCTGATTACCTTAATTGCAGCAGCTGGACATCGGGAAGTGCTGTGGTAAAAAGGGTTCCCCCTGGAGAGTGTGGCTCTCCTTATTGTGTGCAGTGTCCCGTGGCTGGCGAGCACCAGAGTACACTGATGTTCTGTGTCCCGGTAGCTGGTGAACAGCGGAGGGCACTGGGAGCAAGAGAAGCTCCTTTCCTGGTTGGCAGGGGCTGTGGGAAATCCAAAGTAGACTGCTGTGTCAGAGGCAGCAGCAGAAGCAGAACGAAGTGTGGCACGGCCGTGTAAAACCCAAATCAGAACACTGTGCAAGAGGCAGAAGCAAAAACAAGAGTGGCAGCAGATCGAGCGCATGCATTTGCAAACACCAGTGAGTTTACCATTGATGGATAATCCCGCTATGCTCTGTGATCGACTGCTGGCCACTGATAATAGTTTTGAATACCGAACTAACATAAAAAAATCACATTGATTGCCTAAGAACTTTATAAAGAAAGGTATATTCATTCATAATCAATTGCTAAAACCATTTATACAATCACCCTTCAGTTTACATTGAAAGTTTAGTTACATAAAAACACAACAACTTTACATATGTTTGTTATGCTTAAACACATATCCTAAATCCAATGTAAGGTGCAATGTGCTAAAGTGACACTGTGCTGAGTAATAACAACTGTGAATCACAATTACCAACTGTGCAAGATTTGCAATTAATGACTAGATCCTATTACAGATCTATATAATCATCAGCATGTTTCGTTTTAAAGCAAGTTCGATGAATCTCTAGAACTTCTTCAGGGGCTCTTAACTTCCTAAACACTTCTGTATTTTGTTCTGTACTTCAGTGAGTAAAAAACACATGGCTTCCCTCACTCCTGTGGCAATTAATGTATCTCTGTGCTTCTAAGAGCCATACCATCTAGCACCCACTTAGGGCGGTTTATACTCTTTTCTCTATACACGCTAAAGGTATTTATTAACCTTGCATTTTTGTAACAACTACCAAGTCACTCTAATTTAAATCCATTCATGACTTGGGCGGCCCTCACAGTAGGCCTTGCAAAATGGTGTGACGTCCAACTCCTTGCTTTCCCTGCCCATGACTTTATGTGGACAAAACATGTATAACATGATGAATTAGCTGCTTCTCTATTATAACCCAAAGGTATATATGTGACTTATCTTCTCTGGGGGAGGACTGCGGCTGCACCCACAAATATACATAGACATCAGTCTGAGCACCTGTCACATGTCTAATTTGGACTTGCTTGGGGCGCCCAATATTCAGTTACTTGTTTGTCAGATGCTAAGTTCTCTTCTTTTAAACCAATATTTGGGTCTCTGTTCTTGTCTCATGGCTTGTGATCTATAAATAGATATTACATTCTTACTTTACCTATGTACACAAGCTATCGTTCACATACATAGGTTTCATAGTGGCAGTTTACACACCATCTGCATTCTTACTTACTTGTCCAGTCTCTTTCTAACCAGCCGGCTCTTTGAATCGCGCTTTCACAAGGCGTGCAGTAGGTCCACTTTATATTACATATATCACTGCTGTAAAATACACGGCGCATCATTAGGGTCGCTATCTCGTTCGCCGTCGTATTCCATCCATACATTGAAAGACATTGTACAACCAAGCGATCTTACCGACTCTGTGAGTAGCTGCATCATAAATTCTGCTCAATATCACGTCGGTTCTATGTCTCGCGTATAGACAAACGGCCACACGTCTGTGTTTTCGATATAAGTGTTCATGCCCCTTGGCAACAAGGGTCATGTGGGCCCTTCCACAATGAGCAGCTTTCCGTTGGTGATTAGGGTCCCCATCTTGGCATGGCACTCATTGCTTCAAACCCTGATACCAGGGTTCGGATTCTCCTCCCTTTTGGGGCCAACCATACTAGTTCTCACAGTGGTGCATAGTTTAAATTTTGTAAATTAAATAGAAAGTCATTTGAGAGAATTACGATCTGGTTTTGGCAGCAGTGTAGTTGTTACAGAACGGATGGTAATATTCATAATAAAGTGTCTTAGATCTATTGTATACTTGCTCTTTCATATTGCTCCACACAGTTCTATCCGGGGGTGTTTGCAAACCTTCTACTCTCTACTCAAGGTCTCATGCTATTATGAAATGGCTACAGTAGTCCTCATTAACTGTGGTAGCCGCGATGAGTACTCGAAGAGGCTCTGCTCTTAGGTACTCAACAGGACACTGATGAACTGTGCATTATTTAATCTTATGCTAGTCAATATTTTCGTTAAGCCCCACTTGATCACATTTTGTAAGGAAGATGAATTCCTGTTCTTTTTTGAAGAGTCTCACCTTATCCACATTGGTGTCTTTGCTTCTGGATAATTTGTATATCTCTGTCCATCTGATCTCTTCAGCAGCTGTGGTTGTGTTTGATAAAATGTTCCACCATGAAGGCATCAGTGACTTTATTCAGGATGAAGCTTTATACTCACTTATCCTTGTTTTTACTTTCCTTATGGTTTTTTCCAATGTAGAGCTGGGGGCATGGGCACCATATTGCGTAGACCACCACCTCCAAATTGCAGTTCGTCAGTGTGGTTTGCTGCCATGTCCTATTGTCTTTACCATTCCCCATAAGGCTGGTAGATTGGTTTGTTTTGCCATCTTGGGACGGATGTCATTCCGTATTATTTGGTCCTTTAGGCTTTTGCTCCTTTTGAAGGCCATCATGGGTGGTCCTATAGGCTTTTTACCTTCTTGCAGGATTTTGCAATCCTTTTAAATAGATTTTGCGATTTCATTGAACCGATCTGAGTATGTACTCACGAAAAACATCTTTTCCAGGTCATCAACTTTTTGGGTGTTATATTCTAGAAACGCTTCTCTATTGTTTTTACTGCTTCTCTTGCAGGATTTTTCACAAGTGCTTTTGGATAGTGTTAATTCCTGAGTTTTCTTTTCAAAATGCTTGCCTCAGTTACATAGTCGCTTTTTGCAGAACTATTTCTTCTAAGTCTGAGTTATTGTCCTAGTGGGAGATTTTCTCTGGTATGTTTCGGGTGGAAGCTTTCATATTTCAACAGTGCATTTTTATCTATTTTCTGATGATACGATTTCACTGCCAGTTTATTGTTTGTCCTATCGGCAACAATCGTTATGTCCAGAAAGTTAATCTCTGACTTGCTGCAACTCCTAGTAAAATGAATCCTGCAATTTCATCGTTTCCTTCCCATACGATTAAAACATCATCAATATATCTTTTCTATATTTTGATTTTATTTTTTAATGGGTTTATGTCTGCATAGATCTTCGTTTCTTCCAACATCTCTACATATAGATTTGCCAGGCTACGTGCTACTGTCGCTCCCTTCGCTGTTCCATAGATATGTCTGTAAAAAGTGTCTACAAGCGAAAAATAGTTTTCTGTCAATGTCATTTCAACGCACCATGAAATAAAGGATTTGGGAGTGCTGTTACGGGTGTGTTTCAGATTAAGCAATTCTTCCAGCATGTGTACAGCATTTATTTGGGGATCATTGTGTATGAGGACACAATGTCTAAACTCATAAGAGTATCTTTTGTGGAGTCGTATGACATCCCTTCCACCAACTTGATGATGGCTGTAGTGTCTTGTATATATGACTGCATTTGTGCGACTAGCAGTCTTAGATACACATCCGCAAACTTTGACAGGGGTTCCACAACTAAGTTGATTGCTGACACGAAGGGTCTCCCTGGTGGTTTATCTAGATTTTTGTGTATTTTGGACAAATATAGAAGAGAGGGACTCTGGGAATTTTGTTAAAATTGAATCTGGCCTCCTGTTTGCATATCCAACCTCTTTCTATTGCTTTCTCTATTTAATTTTTAATAATATTTTGAAGTCTATTTGTGGGGTCTGTGTCTAGCGTCAGGTAACAGGAGTCATCATTCAGTTGCCTTCTACATTCCATAATGTAGTCTTCTCTGTCCACTACTACAGTCGCTACTTTTTTGTCTGCTCTCCGTATAATAATACTTTCATTGTTAGCCAAACCTGTTATAGCTTCTCTTTCTTTTTTAGAAATGTTTTGGAATTGTTTTTTGTTTTTGTTTTCCATTTTTTCTACATCTGCAAGAACTCTTATCGAAAACCACCACTTCTGCGCTATGACTATGAGATGGAGGCATGAAGTCAGAAGGAGGCTTAAAACCTGATTCGTTGGGCATCATCTCGTAGGTCTCTTCCTTAAAGAATTGCTGAAGATGTGAATCTGACCACCACAGAGCGAAAAAACATGATAGCTTTAAATTTAGAATTGAATTTAATCAATTCATGAGAAAAATACATCTTCACCAATACATCTTCGGCTTACTGTTTCTGCTACCCGATATCTCAGTAATTACGGGATATTACGCGCAGCGGCGGAACAGTAAGTTCACATTCCCATGGAGTCCTATAGGACTCATAGTATAAATACCATGAGTGTTGAAATGTGTTTCAAATTTGTAAATCTAAATATACCTAATTTTGAGAATGCAGTACAGGAGTTCAACAATTTATGGGTATTTAACTGATTGTTTCCTGATATTAATATGTATGCATCCTTATAAATAAATAATGTTCCAATTCTGTATTTATGTCATGTAAAAGGAAACAAGAAAGCAATACACGTATTTTGTTGAAAAAAGACTTCAGTACACATTTTTTTTAAACATAATAAAGCAAGTTCTTGTTCATACAGTTTTCGAACATTCTTCAATGTTGTGACACATTTTAAGTTGTCTATCTTCACAAACCTATGCATTTTCCTAGGCCCATGATACTCACCAGACAGCTGGAAGAGTTCCCATTTTCTAGGGTTGTCTTTGAAACCGTTACATGTTGTAGAGTCTGCAAATATCCACAGTAATGTAGGTTCTCGAGCCTAGAGCTATTTGTTTACCAAATCAGCCTGACTTAAGTGGTAATCACTTAGCCCATTTGTTCAGCTGTCTACTCCCAACATGCAAAGTTTTTGCTGCTAGTGTACATCGTGTGGCCTAGTCTGCTCCCAGTTATTGATATTGCCAGCTATCATTTGAATCTTGCTGGCCCAAACTTCTTTATCTTGGCTGGAGTAGAGTAGATGTGAAACATGTGAAAATTGAGTGTAGATGGATTGCATATTAAGCCCTGCATGTCTCGGGTAACTGTATCTTTTATTTAATATCTAAAGCTACTTTTCCTAGTTGGATTTGACCTTCATAGCAGTAAACAATTGTTTATTAAGCGGTCCTATAGAATATTGCCCACAGTTTAGAATCAAGATTAAGTGCTGTATAAGAAGAGTGTTGGGTGAAGATTACAGAAGTGCAATTCTTTCTGCAATCCCATATTTTAGAAAATGTGCCACAATTTCGATTTTGGGAGGTTGAAAATTTAGTTGCAGGTCAGAAAACAAGATCATCCTAAGTTTAAATTTCAGCTTGTGAAGATAGTGAATTCATAGATATGCTGTAGCAGACATTTTTCCAAAAAGGTGATCTGTCGCTCCCATATTGGTGCACTATGAAAAAGATAAAGAGTTGCAGGCCACCCACTTTCAATATTCAATTTACAGATGTGTAAAATGTAACCTGATTCGCAAAAAAGGGAACCGACGTGCTAATTACTCAAACCTTTTTTTTGTAATTGTAATTGGTTATCTATAACGTGCTTAATACCCAGAAGTTTCTAAGCACGGACCCAGGGATCAAACCAGTGTTGCTCCGCGTTGTCTTGCTTCCAAGGTGAGCGCGTTGCCCCTGAGCTAACCTCTCGTGCTATCCTTTATTAATTTGCCTTTGCATGCCGCAATAGAGAACAGATTCTGGAACACTTAAGAAATCTGAAGTTCTATTTCTTTTTTTTTACCTGCCCCATTTTACTCATTTGCCACTTTTCTGAATAGCTCATGGTTGTTTTTTGACCTAGGTAATTTGTTCCGAGCTGGTGAATGGCATTTGCTTAGTGCCACTGGCTAGGGGGAAGCCTGCAATTTGTACGTTCAAAATCCTGGTAGGGTGGACTCTGCCCTTCATATTTTCAACATTGATAAATGGAGTATCATTAATGTTCGGTAATGATAGCAGCTGCTAACACATGTAGGAGAGGTTCCAGCCAGTCAACTGACCACCAACGCGGCCTCCATCCGCCTGTAAATGCTGCAATTGCATTATGGCCCTTTAAGCCTCTCTTGCACATTCTTTTATCAGGACATTGCCCCAGACCTGGTATTCACTACCACCTGGAAGCTCACATCCCTGACCACACATGCCCGCCTTTCCTCTCGTCCAAGCATCTCCTTCGCAGTCTGGCCTGCTTTCTGCATGGCCATGGAAATAGTAAAGGGACTTGCTCCCTTTGCTATTTCCTGCAACGGCTATCTTTTTTCAGTTTTTGTTTTCATGAAAAATCAGTGTGCTCGTGCTTAATTAATTTCCCTTTAAAAATAATGCTATTAGAACAAGAGATTAATGTAGTTTTTCAATTAAATTAGTTTTATGGATCATTTTATCCTGTTTGGAAGTGGGTGTAATCGTCTTAGGCCCCCAAGAGGTTCAGAATGCGGCAGAGTCCTAAGAGTGTGTTGTAGATGCTTGGGGAGGTTATAGGCAGGAGAAGGGTGGCGATAGATGCTGCATTATTGGTAGGTTATTATGTGACTGGGTGTAGATTGCACTAGAAAATGAAGCGCCATCTTAGGAAATAGCAGCCATCTTGAAATTGTGGCGTGGTGCTGCGCTGCAGCCAGGGCGGTAGGCCCGGAACATAGAGATACATGTGTGAATGCAGACACGGGTTGCAGTCTGGGCAGCAGTGGGAAAGGCCAAATCCGCTCATTGTCTCATACTATTAGCACATGTAACCCAGAAAGAATGCGCCCTGCAAGGCCATGAGGGGACAGAGAGCCCCTGTGAACAGTTATCCACGGGAAGGAGAGCACGAGCCTCTGACCTACCCCAGCCCAAACCCTAAGTTATAGTGCCCAGATGCCCCCGTGCCAGGACCCCAGCATTCCAGAGTACCAGTCAGTCCCAGACCACCGACCATAAAACTGTTAGATCACCAATTTATCAGAAAGATCAAAGCAGAATATTCTGGACTCTTGTGATTTGTACTGCTAGGTGCCAGGGAGGGAAAGTAACGCATTTAAGCCCGGCGTGGGAAGAACTGGAACAGTGCTGAAGCGTCAGGGAACGAGCTGGGGTTTGTAAAATAGTGTGACCTCAAAAGTATCCTCTGCCCCCATGTCTGCAGTACCAGGTGCACATTAGGCCACAGACAGGGCATGTTATGATTTGGGCTTTTAATTGGCAATTGGAAGCCTTGCACAACTGATGAGGTACTAAGAAGAAGCCCACCTGGAAGAAGATGGACGGAAGAGGCTGGGACCAATGACCTGGCATCGCATATGGATTAGGCCGCCTCTGCATAGTGTCGCACCAGCAGCTCCATGGATTTGGAACTTATGTGATGTACGTCAGTTGTGGCGCTTTTTTCTTTTATAAGCTATCGCCCATGTTGATTTTGTCTGAGCTCCCCTTGGCAGGAGAGTCCTTTGCTGGCGCGTCTTTGTTTTTATGGAAATAAACCTTGTTCTCCTTGCAAGAAGTGTGCTGGGCCTTTTTCACTAGTGTTTTTTTTTTCTTTCTGGTCTCAGCGTTGAGGGGCGTCTCTCCAGTCCGAATAAGCTACAACTGACCGGCTGATTGCCTGGGGTGCTAATAGCATTAAGACTCACGCTCTGGGAGATTCACAGCTAGTAATGGACCGTTCACAAGCTTAGGCTGGTTAGCCGTTGCCCGCTGTGAACACCCCAGAATACAGGGCTTAACGATATATTGTGAAAGTGCTCTTTTCATGGCACGATTACACAGTAGAAGCAAATCACGAATTACCGGAAATGTGAACCGTTCCTTAGACTGTCCATCAGATAAACGAAAAAGAGGTGCTAATCGCTTGCGTTCAGGGTTTAATTTCACACTGGATGGAGGCCAAGCCATGCAGCCTTAAAGTGTTACATCTCAAAAAAGACCCCTTGTCTTCTCTTCTGCCTACTCCAACATATCAGCCCACAGATATATTTTCCACTGCCCATTTAACGTTCTGTCATGCAATCCAACTTCGTCTTCTTTAGAAATCTACTGACTGTTGGATCCTTTTTCCTACTTTTTGTATAGGGAATTACTTGCTTATGCTAAAGGTGAGAAAACAGAGCTCAGTGTTTCAGACCTCTTCAGCCAACTGTTGTACAGATATTTCAATGTAATGCGAACGAGCACGCGGCCAGACCTCACACATGCATTATGAGGAAAGCAAATGTAAATTAGAAATGAGGATGAGCAACTTCAGCAAATGAAAGTCCGTGAAAGTGCATCAGTTAAGCTAACTATGGGACAGCCTATTTCTGAATGTTGAATTATGTCGTGTCACATCTCACGGTCCCTTGGCACCATGGTGAAATATTAAGGTATAACGAGACTGCTGATTACGTGCTAACAGGCTTCAATGTCATGTCATGTTATGTCAAAATTAGATTTTTCATTAAACAAATTGCAGTTTGCAATTAATTTTAGTCTCCAACTTTTTACATCGCTGCTGCCTGAAACACGGGCAGGTGGCTTTAGTTCACAGACTCGCCAGGTGCAACGATGGATCGTGCCTTTCTGTGCAGCAGTTGCAATGGCATTTGTCATCGCAATGACATTGCAACGACATAAGTGCATTATTCCTGGTGTATCCGCGGCGATTGTGGAACTGTGCCTTTGCATTTTACTTGGTTCACTTTCAAGGGTGTTCTATTTGTGCATACATTACCACAAATACATATATTTTTCTTGTACAATATTGTGTTTCTGGATGCTTTATTCAAATTAGTTTAAGAAGGTAAGAAGGGATGTTGAAGTCTTTTCAAAAGTAGATCAAATTCCTTCAAGGTTGGAATTTCTACTCATAAACCATAATACTAGCAGGCTCAACCTCAGTTTAAATGAGGCGTTAAAAGGAACGGATGGTAAAAAAAACATCAGCCGAGACAAATTTGGCACATTTGTTGTACCATCTTTTTCACATTGGATTGGATATCCTGGACAGAGTCACAATCCACTCCACTCCCTGCCAATGCCGCAAAATGGCCAGGGTCTCGGGCCACATTTAATGTTGATGCTTGAAATCCTCATCTGTTCATATCAAATCCAAAGGGATTCATTGAAATGTTTGTCACCATGCACATACATGGTGACCTGAATTACAGCTGGTTTTCTCGCCAGGGCAGAAAAAGGCATGGGAATCCTGGACCTGCTATGAAAATCCTCACGGTTGTGAACACAGTCTCAGCAGGGCCCTTTCCGGGGCACTAAGGCTGCACTTAAAATGGTCCTGTAACTGTTCAAGATCATGTTACAGTGCTAGTCATGTCTGTCAAATCAATTGTTATTTTACTTCAACGCAATGCACAGTTCATTATGAAATCACAGAGCCAACAACTGCCATCAGTTGCTTAAGGGTAGATGGTTATGACGCAAGTCACTTTGCTGCTCCACCTTTTAGCGCGGCATACCATAAATAGCTGCCACAAGCTAATCCAGGACTCTTGCAAGCACCCATTAATCAATTAACATAGTGAACCGCACAGTTCTCCCAACCTAAAATGTAACACCTGTTATTTAAAGACAATTAGCACCTGGCAGTGGAGAGCCAGCTAATCAGGTGGCTAGGAACGTGGGCTTGAACCACAGGTGTAAGCCTGCATTCCAAGTCATCTGATGGCCGGCTCCCCCGCCACCATTGTTTCCCCAACCCCATCCTCTCCTTTTTTTATATTTCTAATCCCGCTGCCCCCAAGCATACCTTATTGTGGCTGCGGCGGTACTCGCAGCCGTACCTTCATCTCTGCTCAGAACGGCCGCCATGGAAAGGAAAGAGAGTCTCCGTATCGAGCTCCGCCTTCTTTTTCCCTGGCCACCATGTTGGCTAAGGTTTTTCCTTCCAACAAAGGGATGCCGCGTGGGTCCCGTTGTAGGAATGAAAAACTTTTTTTTAGTACCCCGGTTTGCCCCTTTGGTATTGTTTGTTTGTTTGTTTGTTTGTTTTATTCACTTTTTATGCGTGCCAGACCCAAGGGTAGCAGGGCGCAGTGGCAAGAAAATGCAAAGCTTACAAGTTACATCGAAGCATAGCGTACAATATAAAATACAGTGAATACAAAGTGTACGGATTTGAGAAAGGTCAATCCAATTACAGGTAACATCCTAGCAAATGTACAGTAGAGAAAACTGTGAAGTCATGGGGCACAAGTATTTACAAAATATAAGTGGGACACAGATAGTACAATATATACAAGGTTCGAGTGCGGGCACTTGGGGTGCTAATGGCGTTAACATATGGATGCACTTTATCGTTTTAACTCCTCTCCTTTCTCATTACGGCTTTTACATTTTGATGCTTCTTTTATTTTTATGAGGTTTTTTTAATACGATGGCCATTTTTATTTGCTGAATGTTATGGTTTTATGTGATATTTTTGCTGTTAAGAGCTACATTACCTGTTGACTCCCTTTGTTGATGTGCAAAAGGTTGAATTACCAAATGCACAATAAAGAATGAAAATAAAATGGCGTTAACACCCGACCCAGCCCGCCGGATCGGGTGTTAATGCCACATTACTATTAGTCATCTCTAACAAAGCAATTGGTACTTTCCTAAAATGTGATGCATGCACTAGTATGTACAGTTCATGTTAAGGGGCTACCATATTCCAAGACAATCCACAGCGCTTTGAGGACATAATAATGGCAGCTAGGCCCCAAAAACATACCACGGAGAGAAAATATTATGAGCAGTGCTAACTGGTTTATGTTAATATCAATGGTTGAAATGGGATCCCACTTGTTGGTCAAAAATGTAATTTGACATCACTTGTATACAGTTGATTTCATTGCCCCTAACAATCTCTGCAATGCACTGTTTCCACAGTATGAGCCACAAGTGCGGGATTACAAAATTGCTGAAAGTGCATCCATCATTGACAACCATATTTAATTGTTATTGCCATTGGTCTCCTCTTCTCTTAAATCTTACCTCTTCCACTCACCTCCCTAACACCCCACTTTCCCTACCTCCTCCCTTCCCCTTTACCCTTACCTCTTACTCCTCCTCTTCCTTACCCTCTCCATCCCTCCGATCCCCTTCCTCCCTTCCCCCCACTTGATTCTTGTCTCACCTTCTCCGCTCTTCTTCCCTCACATTCCTGCTCTTACCCCCGTCCTTACCTCCTCGAACACCTACCACTCCCTTGCTCACCTTCCCCCTCCCACACCCTCCTCACCGCTACATTACTGTAAATTGTTCTTTATGCTGTTATTAGGTTGTGGTTCAATTGTCATCTTATGCTTGTTGTATGTTTACTTGTTCTTATGTAAAGCACTTTGGAGTAAAGGGCTATATAAATGAAATAAAATACAAATAAAATACAGTCAAAGCAGTAAATGAATGCATCTGTCATTCAGTTGCAACGTTTGCAACCACTTGTTTATACATGTCCTAAATATTATTGATTTCTGCCACTAATTTGAATTTATAAGTTAATTTCATGAATCTTAGGACTTCAGAATATAATCTGACAGATCTGCATTGAAAACTAAACAGTTGAAGTGCTGCATATATGTTTATCCACTGAACATTACTTGTGATTATGTGCCTGATCACATTGGGCCTGCAGATGTTTACCTTTCCAGAGCCCTCTGTGAAGAGTGTAGGGCCATATACTGCTGTTTTATGTCTGGCCCTGCACATAATCTTGGCGAGTGTAGATAAGTGTTAATCAGCACCCACCTTATCGCCATAGGTCCCTGACAAGTGAGGGTTTTCACAGACGACGAGCACCAATGTATATTAATTCCTTTGGCAAGTACTGTTGGTATATTTTATTTTAATCTCTGTCAATTATTTTCACTGTTATATTCCGGAACTCTCATGCTGGTCATCCTTCTTTCAAATATGTATATGTGGCATATTGGAGGATTTCATTCAAATGATTGACATCAGAACAATCTGGTGGTCCTATTTAAATTGAAAAGAGTAAGAAGGAGGGATAGCACAGGGACAACGCGCCGGTCTTGGAAGCAAGACCACGCAGAGCAACAGAGGTTTGAATCCCGGATCTGCACTTAGAAACCAAACTCAGTTATGGTATTGGGCGCGTTATTAAAAAAAATTTAAAAATGCTTGATTTAAGAGTTTCATTAGACCAGCATATATCTAGCCTGCGATCTTTAAGTAGATTGAGTTTATCAAATATTTGTCTTGGGGGTGACATGGTTCATGCCTCCTTTCTTAAAGGGTTGTATGGTCACATGAATTCTTGCTGTATTTCATCTTGGGCCTATCTATTACTTTACCTTGGGTCTTCACTCTTTGGTCATTGAAAATTGACCTGTAGAATCCCTAGTCCTTTTTAGACATACAACTACTCCTGTAAGCTGATGGTAAGGTTGTACAAAATTAGGGAGTTAAACAAATATAGAGATTTACTTTCAGTTTGTGTGAAAATGATTTAAAGCAGAATCTTGTGTAAGCAGTAATCCATTACGTGTTATCGCTGAAGACGGCTCTTGATGTCGAATTTGCCAACTAAGTAGGCCTGGTAGAGATTTCTATTATAGATCATGATGCTATTGGTGTCTTGCCACCATTATTGACACTTATTTTTTATTACTGAGCGATAATGTACCAACAGACAATAGTGATGGGACGTTCATTCCAAGTCCAAGCAACCAACCGATGGCATGCCCTTCCTAAAGATCTATGTTCTTTGTTCTATGGTTAAAATCACTCCTATCCTCTTCTTCTTGCACTCATAGTATCAGTGGTGAGATGCCTCATGGCCGTAGCTGCTTTAAAAATACACAAAGATAGGTCGATAGTGTTAATTTTACACCAGTATACCACATGGTCCTACTATTCCCTATGTCCACTATCAGATAGAGTAATATCACCTACATAATCTTTGTAAGGTTTCCCATTTAAAATGACGTCTTTCGATGTCAGCCTGGTTATGAATTGTGACGGTTAGTGGGCCGGAAAGACAATCAGGGCCATTACAAAGTGAGCCGATCCGGAAAGTGAACAACATTACCGCCACCTTTTCCAGACCGGCTCACTCTGTGTCTGATGCTAGGGTCTGTGAACTACCGGAAGGCCTGACCTGCCGGTAGTCCAGGCCCCTACGGGCAGATAATTCGCTGAAGCACCAGCCCTAGTAACAAAGGTGCCGTTGCTTAAATGGTTCCCATTCCATGTAGTCCTATATTAATGGACATATTCCATTAACAACAGTATAATGGAAGACATCAAGAAACATTAGATAAGAGGAAAGAAGAAGAGGAATGGACATCAAATAGATAAACTCAAGACAGGTGCAGTCGGGAGAGGTGGGGCTCAGTAAGATGATTAAGCAAATTTAATTTAATGTTGTGCTGTTCTTATTTCATGATAGAAGTAGCACATTGACCTGAGTAAGTATCTACAAATCTATTAACTTTACATTCTACTCAACTATCTCTCCGATTTGCATTTTTATGCAGCAAGGTACACCATGATCTAACAATCCCTACCACAGCAATAGCATCCCAAAACTCTGGAACAAGAACTAGTCTGTACTTCACCTTAGCATTCTGTTTTATTTAAAATAGTACATCAAAACCAAAGGTGGTCCCCTAAGGTTATGCTGGGGAATCACCCATAATATAATATTGTTTACAAATAAGTGCAGACCACTTACAGCAAAGAAAATAACCGGTCTACTTTGGTATCACTATTTTCTGACATTCACAATGCATAGAGATCCATTCCTATGCAATCAATTTTGAATAACTATTCTTATATAACAATATACAGATGATATACAATATATATATCCATATTCTGCAAAATAACGCCCTGAGAGCAGCCCTCAGTATTCCCAAAAAAGCCCATATATCCGACCTCAGGAGATCCTATAACTGGCTCTCTACTAAAGACAGAATTCTCCTTAAAACAGCTTCCCTGACACACAAATGCCTACACCAAGCGGTGCCACAATACCTCACTGACAGATTCTCGAGACAATCCTCTAACCACCCTGCGAGAACAGCCAATGCCAATCTCCTACAGGTGCCTAGATTTAAACACACAAAGACTGGTGGAAGCAGCTTCCCGGTCAAAGCAGCCCAATATTGGAACTCGCTCCCACCTACCTTAAGGGAAGACTTACCTCATCCACGCTTCAGATCCAAACTCATTCATTGGATCAAGGAACAGGACATCTGACTCTCTACCACACTTCCACCACATCTTCTGCCCAGCTTGTATATATTGTATATAACTGTCTCTCATCGCACATACTGTATATAACTGTCTCTCATCGCACATACTGTATATAACTGTCTCTCGATGCTTTTTGATATAATGTGTACATAATGTATGATAGTTTACTGTAATGTAACCAAAGCTGAACAACCCTCTTCATGCCTTTTGCGCACTGATACCCTTGGGTCTGGTGCGCACTATAAATAAATAAACAAACAAACAAACAGAGAACATTTGAATGATCACCCCATGTTGACTTTCATATGCTCTGGTAATTTGATCAGCAATTGACAATGTATAAGGCACTTTTTTTCTCCACCCCCATCAACAAGTGGTGGGACCACAGAAAATCTTATGATACATTTCAGTGTAGTTTCTCTACCACCACAGACAGGTGTTGGCACTAGAAAAGAAATCAACATATACATTGGATTCACATATAACGTGCTCATTCTTAAAACACTCCTTCACTGAAATGAATGTATGGCTAGCTCCTAGTTTGGGCATGTGTGTCAAACAGAGAGTGCCTGCTAGACTACCTCATCTAAAGGCTTTGGTTCAGAAGAGAAGCTTTAATTTTTGGACAGCACAAAATCTAGGTTATTTGAAAATGTTACACATGCATTACTATATCCTATTATAATGGAACATAAATTAACTTTCCAACATTACTCGACATTTGAAGTGAGTTTAATGCAAAGGCCCTTCTTTTCTGTGCAATGTTATTAGGAAAATTACACTAGGTTCTTGGGAATAACATTGACAAACTGATCCCTTTTCCACTTCACTTCAAGAATGTATCTTTCCTCAAGATGTTTCTTTTCATGTGCTATTCATCCACAGGTGATCCAATTAAATAATGCCCTACAAATCTGTAAACCTGTTGTACAGCATTTCACAGATTGACGTTAAAAATATACCTCTGAAATCTCAGAAATTAACTTACTTGGCTAATGTCAGAGAACAAAACATGTATCAATTTTGCAATCAAAATGTTATGGTATTTTATTTTTCAATTCACTTCCGCACTGCATCCCTTACAGTACAGTCCTGATTTAATGGCATAGCTCGTAAAAGATTCCCCTGAAGGAGTTTCAATTATGATTAGGCGTTTAACTAACTTTTGGGACATACATCTAATTGCACAGGGATTGTTATGCTCCCTTTTGATATGTCTTTTAACAGATCAAGACAGGTAGAACATTTGCAGCTCTAGGCAACTTCACCCAGTGAGATAGGCCGTATGTCTGTCCTCTGCTTTCAAAAGCCTTACCAAGAATTCCGTGTCCTATTTTAGGCATAGTTTCTGCATTAGGGCTCCTCTGTACAAATTAGTTTCTTAAGGGGATCCTCTAGCAAACTCCAAGGTATAATCCCACATCAGCACCTCTCCAGTCTTACAGAGTGCCCTAGTCTGAATGTGTGCCAAGATCCCAGAGCTCTGATTATTTTCTGTGTGTTTGGGATTATATAGTTGATACATTTGACCCATTCACCCATTCAGCACTGTAAGGAACTCATGGTGGCAACAGTAAAGAGAGACACAAGTGATCACAGTTCAAGGGTGTTTTTTTTCTAACTATAAATGCAGGGTGGAAAAACACCTAATCTAAATATAAATCTAAGATGGGAGCAAGCGTCGACCATCAAATGAAGAATAAGGCAGTCCTAGGGGTGTTGTGTCAAAACAAAATGGCCTATACTAAGAACAACCTATTGCCCATTCCTTACAACTAATTACAGTAGTAGTGTGGGATAGGGTATCAAAGAAAAGGAAACAGTGTTCAAATAATAAGTCAGGATGTGATTGCTTTGAGATCTCCCTTCCCACGTTTTTAGCACGGGACAAGGTGGGACGTTGGAGCACAGCACACGCTGGAGCCTTCTCAGCACGAGTTGACAGTTCCGTTTTAGCTATCAGGATCTTTGAGGGTAAAGTCTCCTTTCAATAAAAGTCTCTTTCCTTTATGACCTGATGTACTCAACAAACACAAAGTTCTGCTTCACGTAGACTTTGAGTGACAGCTTCATCCCTGGCTTCCCCACTTCAGGGCACAGACCGTTCACACTATCATATTCAACAAATTCACAAGATATTTCCCTTCTCAGTGAGCTTTGGGTGATAACTTTCCTCCCCTGGATCGCCCTCTGCTGGGCTTGGATACCTAATGACAAGAGGGACACTTCCCTTACCCTTGTCTTTCAATACTTCTTGCTTCTTTGTACTGTAAAGCGCTTTGGATTAAGGCGCTATATAAATAACACATCATCATTATCATTACTTGAGGTGGGGATTTGTCACCCATGGGTTCCCCTCTCCCGGGCACAGATTCCTCTCGGCTCAGCCTCCCTCTTCCGGGTTCACTATGGCTTTGCACAAAGACAGTGAAATTTGGGTGATAACTTTCCTCCCCTGGATCTCCCTCCGCCGGGCTTGGATCCCAAATGCAAAGAGGGACACTTCCCTTACCCTTGCCTTTCAATACTTCTTGCTTCTTTGTACTTGAGGTGGGGATTCGTCACCCATGGGCCCCCCTCTTCCGGACACAGATTCCTCTCGACTCAGTCTCCCTCTTCCGGGTTCACTATGGCTTTGCACAAACACAGTTCACCTTTTAACTTTCAGCAATCTTAACGTCTTTTCAAGCAATTCTCGTGCACAGCTCTTTGCCAGGTTCACTCTTATCAACACTCTGTTTCTCGGGACTTCAGACTTCGCCCCCTCTCATCAGCATCCCTCTAACGGGTTCACGCTTGCCAATGTTTACAGAACACAGTTCATGTATTAAGGTTTACCATGCAGGATTCACTTCCCATAGCTTTCTCAATAATTTGTCGGTCAAAGACATTCGATTGTACAGGGATTTTGCTCGACCTAGGTTTCTCGAGCCAGTACCCACGTGGTGCCGGTTCCCTCTGCAACTGGTCTTCCCTTAACACGTATACAGTTTTTTTAACTCGTCTTCATATGCCACTTTGCGACTTTCATTCAAAATAGCCCGGTTCTTATCGGTCCTCCCTTTGACTCACCAGCTGTGATGAACCGCTTGGCTTTCCTTGGATCTGGAGTCAAGGCCCGTATCATGGTAGCAGGATTTTTCCTCTCTCTGGCTTATCAGAGTAGATATGCTCTGTGTACCATTGACATCTGTCGCAAAACACTTGGGCTATTGTTCACGGCCTTACAATTCCTGCTGCAGAGGTTTTGCAGGTCCGAGTCGAAAAGGGCAAGGTTGCGTCTCTCCTTTTCAGCTTCTCGATATTTGATGCCTTTCTCCTCCTTTTGAACTGCCGGGTCTGAATAGCTGTCTCATCATGCTTTCTGCCTCGCTCCCGATGTGCTCTTGTGCTCCACCTTTTATACCTGTGGGGAAGGGAAAGAGCCATCGGGTGTGAGTGATTTAGGTGAATTCCCTGACTTTGCCTGACCCTTGTATTGGGACATGTCAGGTAGACGGATCTATGAGTCCATTGTCTTTCGTGGGCACAAAAGTTGTTCGGGCCAGAAAAGGGGTCGGGCGGTTAGAGTGTTATAGGGAATTGTAACTCTCATACTGAGAGGGTTGGTAGTGATCTCAGAAGGGTGGTTTTCGTAGGGTGTGTGAAGTGAACGGGAATAGCCGGGATCATGAAATGAACAAGAGGGATTGTGGGAATGGTAGTTGTCTGTCATAACAGAGTGGGTGTTCGGAAAAGAATAACCAGAGGGTTGTTGGGACAAAGGATGGGGAGTATTTGGGTGAAAACTGGGAAAAAAAAGGATTCTGGGAGTTTTGGTTTTTGAGGGTGACTGGGTTCCTAACTGGGTTATCAAAGTTGTAGGGGTGGTAGGATTGTGTTAAGGAAGCTTCTGTGGGTGGAAGGGAGCTTGACGTAGAATAACCAAGGAAAACCTCATGGACTTCGTCCCGTTCACCTTCCTCCTCAGTGTAATACTGCGTCTCCCTTTGGGCATTCTCCTGAGCATAACCCTGGGCTTCCCTACCCAGGTGATCCTCCCTCGCTCATCCACCCACAGGATGTTGGAATCTGAGAGCACCAGCTCTCCCCTGGCCACCTGAATAAGGGTTTCCCAAGGTCTTCTTGGGAGAATACCCTCAGGTTTCTCACAGCACCCATTCCTCAAGACTTTCCTCTTCACCTCCTCCTTCCCTCCTCTGTTAATGTCACAGTTGCTGTGATTGGTGACCAGGGCCCTTATGTGTCCTCAGGGTCCTGGCCTCCCACACCCAATCGCCCAGACTCTACCTTCCTCGCAGCACTTGCCTAGGCATCCACCGGCTTCATTCCTGTAGGCCTCCACTATCTACCCAATGGTGCCTCTGGTCGCATAGCACTTACCATAACTATGTACTTCATCCTCTGCTCATTCAGGAGCAGGGACATTCCTGCACCTACCCCACTCCCACTTATCGCTGCACTTGCACGTTCTGAACACTCACAAGGCATAGTAGGTTTGTCCTCACCCTCCACTGTATTTATTGCTTAATCCCGTGTTCCCTCCCTGTCGCCCTGTGGGCGCTTTGAAACATTATTGACTTACTGTATAAGCGCCTAACAAATGCACAATAAACAATAAACAATTTGATGCAACCATTTCTCACTGTACGGGTCTTTCTGTGGATCTCTTTCCATACTGACACTCCCAATTCTACTCTCCTATATTTGGATAGGTCCAATGTATTTTAACATGCGATAATGGGAGGCTCTCCCCCCCCCCCTACTGGATTTGTGCATCTGTTTGGACTCAGACCCGTTTTCTCCCATCATTTCTGTTACGACATATCCTATTATTGGGGCTCATATTTTCAGAATCGCACACTCATCATGAATGCATAGATAGGTGGCACACCCCTCTAGCATGAAATATGAACACATTGTGGAAATATGTAAATGTATTCATTTGCAAGTGTGAATAAATCTTTGGATTTAAATTATGGGAGTGGCTCACCCTTTTCGATTTTTCAAACAAAACAAGCATTGGAATGTTATGACCAAAAAAGTTATTAAATTTCTTGCACCCTTTCAAATGAGCAAATCAATAACATTTTCCATATTTCAGTGCACTGGGGTCCATTTCACGCTAAAATTTATTTTTCAAAGGCTGACACAGGCCCCTTGGAATCTCATGCCATGAAACCCAACATGCGCCCGTGGTATTGTATTACCAGGCTACAAGTCAGGAAGTTGAAATGTGCCTGGAAGTTATTACTGTGCTCTCTTGTGTCCTCAAATCAGCCCTCTTTCATGAAACTGGGGAAGAGCAGAGAACTACATTTTCTGGAATGCAATCCGGGCTTTTCCATGTATGTTCTAGTATGTTCTTAAGATAAGCCTATCTTTTTAGTGTGTATATGTGTCTTCACTTTGGCTTAATGGGTCGTTTAATGATTGATGGGGCCCCTTGCTCTGGCCGATAGCTGACCGCTGGTCATGAGAACTGCATTTCAAAGAATACAGGCCGAGCTTTAAACTTCACTTACATTGGAACATTTCTCACATGATGTGCAAAAACACAACACCAGGACCTGGTGTATTTATTCTCCTATTTAACAATCTGTAATGGAAGGTAATGCAATACATACAATGTTGATTGCTTCCTAAAGTACAAGGTTGGACTTGTTACACCTTTAAAGATGCTCGAGGGTTAACATTAACATTTTACTTAAGGACAATTTCTGTGGAACTTTACATTTTAGAGATGACAGCGCATGCTTTGAACACAGGTTTCATGTTATTTGTGCAAATTGGCTATGCTAAAATGAACATGATTTAATCATAACAATTGCTTGAAGGCAATTCCTATCTAATTATATATTATAGAGATGAAAAGCAATGCACAATACAAGTTGTTAAATGAATATGTGTTACATTGGTATAACATATGTAAATAAAATCATAAGCTTCTATTTTGATTCATTTGCTATATCTTGAACCCTGAGCTCTAACTATGCTGTCAGGTGTTCATCACAAGGGGAAAAAGAATCCACTTGCATTGGTGTCAGCTACTTAATCACAATTGCCTAAAGTAATATGGATGATGACCTAATATGTAGGCAAATCCTAACCTAAAATATCATTAATCTCCTTGACAGTGCATGGTGCCGTGAGAGCTCTGTTGAATATAAATTAATACATTTTGAGTTATACTGGCACTGTTAAATTTGGTGTGACACACCTCGCATAGTTCCAGAGACTTATACAAAACAATGATTGTTGCATGTGCCCACTCGTTCAGTTATGGATGTTGCAACGTGTGTGGTAAACTTTTTGTCTAAGAATGAGAATGCTGTACATTTTTACCCATGTTAAACACAAAATATTGAAACAAAAGCACAACAGTTGTAGCAGAAACCATGCCTCATTTTGTAAGGGCTGAGAAATCAATAGAAAGGCATGTACATCTTCAGGCACCACCACCTCATTCATCAGTGTGTTAACATCTAAATCGAAATTGAAGCAATTCAGAAAAGCATACCCATTAAAACACAACATTGCTTCATGAAACACAATTCTATAGTTCAGATTCTGGCAGTCTTCATTTTCAAAGAATGCCTAGTAACAACTTCAGCTTGTGATGGCTATGTTGTGACTGCCAAGCAGCACAAGTGATGGAGTAAAGCTTGCATTTTTACTGTGTATTTCTGCAATACTCAGTACACATAACTACTTCAGGAATGGTAATAAATATCATGGTCAATTAACTGGTACTTGCATGGGTGTTAAATTCCAGTCTTACAGCGTGCAGACCCACTAAGTGCACAGAGTCGAATCTACATGCAAAAGCAAGACACTGCTTAAGCCTTGGCTTAGTACAGACAATCTGTTTCTATCTTGCTAGACTAAACAGCAGCATATAATATGTTTAGACACATCAGCCTCCACCATAGACACACTATGGGCATTGAAAGGGAGGACCTTAGATGGGCGCCATCCTTGTTAGGGTTCTAGATGCTCAGGCTGCCAAAGAATGCCACCAGCAACATTCATTTAATTTGTTTAGTGTACAGGAGTGACCCACCGGTAACCCATATTGTCCTCCCTTACTTGCCATCTTGTCCTTAAAAGTCTGTTTAGTGCTGCCAAAAGGGATGCCACCGGCAGCTTTTTTTTTAATACCAGCTGCATTCACTGGGCGCCATATTGATCGCATAATCTTTCTTAGAGGGTTACATAGACCAAGTCTTCATAGCACATTTCTGTTTTACCACTCAACTCGTCACGTTGGCATTCCACGGAATTGCTCCGTTCCGTCCCAGACCGCTTTCATTGAATCTCACTTCACCAAACACACTTTACCGCCTTCTACTGCAAATATGTAGTTGGTGTGTGGGTTTAGGCATTCAGAAAGTTGAGGGTGTGTGAGAGGGGGGAAGAGCATCACAGGGGTCTCCCCCACATTTATTTATGGGAAAACGCTGTAAAACAATTTTGAGGAAATGGGATTAGAAGAAATCCCAGCGAGAAAATGACATAAGTCCCATTCCACAAGGTGTAGCCCTATTGTCTTTGTCCTTAACACCTGCATGGCAACTTTGACATCCATAATTGAATCATTCTCTGCTTCCTGCAAGCTGTATGTGGACGATACACAGCTAGCCTTCAAAGAGACCACAAAAGCCAATTGAAAATCATTCCATTACAAACAGGCGAGTAGAAAGCCACGATGGCATCACAGATCAGCAACCTCTGCCTCAACACTTCGGAAGTTATTTACATAGGAATAGCCAGGCCTCAAACTCCCCTTTCTATCAGTGGGCAGCAAAAAGTAGACCAAATGTTTCAGTTCAGGAAGCAAAGAATGTGGGTGCAACAGTCCACGCGGACCAAACCAACCTTTCTTCCACAGGCTAATTAGGGATCTACTACATGCACCATAATAAGGACACACGCTCTATCATGACACAACACATGAAATAGTATGTATCTAGGTATACCAAAAAGTTGGTTCACCAAGTCAAATTTCTCAAAAATAGGGCAGCCATTGATATTGGGCCGTAAGTTAAGACACTCTGTAGCGTCAGAACTCCAAGGGCTTCACCGACTTCTAAATACACACTTAACATTAAGACAGATGTGTGTCATCTCCTGAGGATTCTGCTGCAGAGACGCAATAGATGTATCACACAGGATCAACAAATACTGCCACTCAGGAATTTAAGATCAACAGGATGGATGGGACTACCTTAGACTCCCTTTGAAAGACTATGGTAAGAACTCTGGCATCATGGAGCCAAACCCCTGGTACAACTTGCCGCTCAATGTCAGAGTTGGGGGAAGCAACCTGAAACTCAGGGGGACACTTAAAACTCAACGGCTCAGATTAGGCTTGACCAAATAAGATGAATCGACTCTTACTCTTGAGAATTGAACCCCTAGAATGTTGTCATCTGGGAAGGTGATTCATTACCTTTGTGACTGGTTAATTATATCTTGGTTTACCTTTATTTATTTATTTTATTTCATTGTTCATTTATAACGCGCTTTGTACCAGCGAGTGGTTTCTAAGCGCGGGATCGGGATTTCGAACCTGTGTTGCGCCGCGTTGTCTTGCTTCCAAGACAAACGCATTGCCCCTGAGCCATCCTTCCTCCCCACCCTTTGGTTACCTCTGCCCTGTTGTCTCAATTTACATTCTGTGTCTTTTGCACTAGCCTTCCCCCACCTCATCTTTGCCTTGGATGCCAGTGAGCAGCTTGTCCACAATGGAGGCTTTACGAATTACCAATTAACCTAATAAATATTTGCAAAAGGTTCTGGGTTATCGATTGTAAGTTGGGTTTTCCCCTTAAAAAGTGTATTGTGTTGTTGATGTATTGTGTGTGTTTTCTGTACATACCCACACATCTCTCCTTATCAGTGAGTGTCGTCACCAGAAATGCAGGCCCATGTTGCTGGGTTCCACTTTCACCGAACAACCCGCTGTCCTCTTTCCATGCTTAGCACTCCCGGTCCCCACGACACAGAGTTTTACATTATCTCCAGGAATTGCTTTTCTTTCGCTAACATTAGCGCACTTGTACACGTCAAATTGAAAAATAACCGCACAGCACGAGGACACAAGACAGAGATGAAAAACCTTTCTTCTCCGCTGCTGGGCAATGTATTTTATTTCAGATATTCATGGCTTGGCCACTGAACAGAAATAGCTCCATCGGCTTCAGTTGCAGGCCTAGCATCCCAGAGAAATAGGGTGGACTGTGGAGTCCTACATTGTGTCACACAAACATTTCCCTGAAAAATGACTGGGAAAAAGGATGACCCAATAAGACAGCTCATCTCTTTTTTTGTTACATCACGTGTGCCTTGTTTTCTTTATGGGGGCGATTGTTTGCCAAGGCCCTCACGCGTACTTTTTATTTTGAACCCCTTTAACCTTTTCATGTTTTTTAGAACGGCATTTTTGGAGTCGACCTTATTGCAAAAAACGTTATTCAGAAGACATGCCCATGCTACAGAAAAAAAACAATGCGGAAAAATGTGTTTGTGGGCGATCCATCATTCTCAAACACCTCATAGTGCGTCCCTCTCTTTTTTGTTTTTAGAACATCCTCCTTTGAACATTCACTTTTTCTTCACCAACAGATTTGCTACTGAATGAGCTAACAAGTGTGTGTGGGTGACATAATAAAATAAGTGACATTCTAGTTGTACTCTCATGACTCCTGAAGGATCTGATGTCAGGAAGTTTGGTAGTCACAAATAATGGCTTTCATGATCGTATTGACTGGTTCATAATTCCAGTGACTTTGGTCCTTACTTTTTCCTACGGGATTCAGCCATTATAAAATGCTTCTGTGAATTAGGCCCCTTGCCGTTATTTATTTACATTTTTCCGGCGCGCCAAACGCTCACGTGCCCACAGGCCTTTGTACCTATTTGTGGATATGCTTGTGTACCTTGCGTACACCTGTGAGTGGCGATTGATCATATGTAACTGCTCGCTTAACTTATGCAATGAACAAGCCAAGACCTTAGTTTGCGTTTGTCAAACCTATGCAGGCCACAAGCAAATGCCTTCATTTGATTAGAAGCTTGGACTCCATAGTGATGCTCCATCAACAGAAACGTCTGCAGCAGCCTTCGGCTGATTCTAAAATCCTATTCGTTTTTCTACAGTGGAAAAGTAAACCTAAGTAAATTCATTATATGAGGGCCCGATTCGGAGGACAACATAAATCGGGGCTTTGCAGCCCTAGATGTGCAGGAAGCATTGCGTCACTTCAGGACGTCGGTACAGGAAGTAGTGGTCGAAGTGGGCGGGAGCGGTGCTCCTCTGCTTTTAAAAAAATGTTGACCGTTCCCATACTTTCATTTTAAAAAGAAACTGTTCCGCAATGGTTTCGTCTTAAAATAAAAGTGTAGGAAGAAATTGAAACTTGCACCTCAATGCACTGCACTCAACATTGCCTTAAACAGCAGGTGCAATTGCTTGGGGGTTTGTATTGGGTATTGGAGGGGGGGCGTGGTGATGGGGGTTTTGGGGGGTGGGGGCAGGCCAGCAGCACTAGTTCTCTTCGTACACATCGACCACTGGTATTGGCGCCATTTTGATTTTATTCCACATTTAGTATATGCATACAAAAGTGATGCTACTTCTGCCTTCAAAAAGTGCTACAAAAATGCCACTGGTGATTGTGGCTCAGTGCCCTAGCAGTACAGCAACAAGTGCCATGTGAGAGATTACCGGTCATGCCACGGGAATAGCACCCAGAAGCTATTACAGCTCTAGTCGTGGTTATCGGCACTTGCAAAGTGCGTAATCGTTTAACATGTACCTAATAAAGAGGACTGAGTTAGAGGGGTTGAGAGCAGATGGAAAAAATGGCTACCGCACTTGTCTACACCAGAATATTGCGTTGGAGCAGCCAGATGCAGGAATCCGATGAGGCAGTGCTCAAGTGCACCAGGTTAAGGGTTGGAGAGTGAATGTTGGATTCCCACAGTGTTGGCGCTGTGCATACACTTCGTAAGCAATTTAAGTTGAAAAATGTGTTAAGGTCACAATTTGCAGATCACCGCCCAGTGAATTAGATGATAGGCTGAGGCAATTTGGCCTCCAAAGAAGAACTAACCAGTGCACAGTACTAAGCCAGGAATCACGCGCCACCCATCCAAATCCCAGTAATATCCAAGCCTGCCTTAACAAAGACCCTTGAGTGTTCGAAACACGTGTCAGCACTTCCCACTTACAATAAAGACCTAAAGGCACAAGTTTAAGACCTAGCAGGCTCCATCCTCTTTTTTCTTCTAAAGAAATTGTGATCTTAACAAATTTTTCAACTTAAATTACTTACGAAGTGAATGCGCAGCGTAAATACCGTGGGAATCCAACATTCACACTTCAACCCTAATAAAGAGGACATCTACGACACATTTTATATATATTCACCACCATTGTCAGTAATGATAAAAAGTAGGTGCGATGTGTGTATACATTTCACATCACTAAGCCATGTTTCTATTGTTGCATACCATGTGCTGAACAAACCCTGACTGAGTAGGAAACGAATGACCAACACACTCTAGAAATCAAACACGCGCCAATTGACTGGCACCCAAAGTCCATCTTCTAAGTGCTTTCTTTGCCAGGTCAGTGGTGTTTTATGTTCTTGTGTTGGCACAGCGGCACATCACACAGGAAGATATGTCTAGGACTGTAGCAGACAGGGAAGGCCTGTTCCAATAATAACAGAGTGGGGTCTTCTCAGAACCCAAGGTAGGATTGCTTTAGGTCTGGCAGTGTGTGGCGCTTCGTTGATTTCTTAGGGCAATTAGGATGAAAATATATGTTCTCAACCCGCAAGGGGTTAAACACACATGCTATATATGACACATTACCCCTTCATCTGTATTCCAAAGTTACCATCACTGGTGTTCCTTTTGTTAGTAGCTATATTTTCATACATATATGGGGTCTGTACATACATGTGCATGTTAATTGTTTTATTGGTATGCACTAAACACTGATTTTGTCATGACCCGTTACAAAACAAAAATACATACGATTCTGGCAGGACATAGCAAATAGGGCCAGAAGCGGTATAGGATTGCGACCATTTACAACCCAATGAGTCCACACAGAGATCGGGCTGGTGAGACCATAGCCATCTTTAGACTGCATTGTATTGGGTCTGGAGCAGGAGACGCCAACTGAAGAACAAGAAGCCTATTTGGGATTCCATTTCTCAGTTTGGTGATTTCACCCACCCTCAAATGCTTGTCTTGTCCACAGACCCAACAGCAAACAAAGTCACTGAACCTCATCAGGTGCTTGCCATGCATACAAGCCTAGTGGGGCAAAGATGTTCCTGGAAATATGCATTCAGGGCAGCCAATCTCGATTCCTTTTGACACCCATACAATATATCATGGATGGGGCACCTGAATGCACATCATATGAGCCAGGGCTGTGGCAAGGTCTGGAAAAGATCCGGGGCTACGCTAATGTCGGTACTGTCCGGACTCGGGGCTAGCAAGCTTTTTGGTTGCAGCTCCCGAGCCTCTATCCGGGGCTACAACCAAAAGACCCAGGGCTATAGCCCCCTCAGGCCCACCCGAGCGACGCCTTTGATATGAGCTGAATCCTTAAGAGTCCATGCAAATTCTTCTGCTAAGATAATAAGCAACAGCCAGCCCACAGATAGTTATTTTGAATGACATATACTTTATTTGATTTATATATTTATTTCATTTGCAAAGCGCACATACAACCCAGAGGCACTGAGGCGCTGTTGCAGGTACAAGTCAAGGAAGCATACTATGTCTTAAGTACAAAAGGGGGTGGCATAGGTGTGGCTATAACAGTAGTACAGTTACACAATTGAGAAGTAGTATCATGCATGCTAGTGAGCAGTGTGATGGTAATAGTTCACAAGTATGTGTGTGGCAGCAGGAGGGGTTGCAGGTTGGGAGAACCTTCTAAGAGGATACTTGCGTATCTGCAGCATTCTCTGTGTAAATGTGACCGTCTTGCTTCAAGAGCATACATAAAGCACAGGAATCCGTGAGATTATTATAATAACGGTATTACATGTTTTGCCTATGCATTAAACCATCATGCGATACTGCTCACTGAAAAAATCCCCATACGTCAACGACATAGACATTTACATGGACCAACCTGCAGTTACAATCATTAATGTACAAATAATGGCTTACCATTTCATGTGATTTTTTTAATATAAACAAATCTAAAATACCATTTTTTTTTTATTTTAGCAGAAGCATTATTGTTTAAACTCTCTGATGGCAAAGATAAATCCAGAATACCTATGATTAAACATCAGTGACAATACCTGGTAACGGGAAGAATTACATCCATAAAATAGCTTAGAATTGTCTTTTTTTGCGGCTCCCTGAAAAATGACCTAAATATGCTACCTTATTAATGTCCCTTTGTTTTTTTTGTTTTTTTATTAATGGGGATTCCACCCGTCATACCCCACTTTTCCCCATCAGACATTGCATTAAAATCACCAACCCTTTCACTAAAAGTACATGCAATTATATTGAAGAGGAAAGATCAGCTTTGGAAAGCAATGACTAGCCAATGTGCATGTCTCTTTTGCACCATTCAAGTCTATGTGCCACCAGAGTTTTTCAAGAGACTAGAAAGGTGCCTTAATGTATTCATGCGGGGATGGAAGAAACCAAGACATACTATATGTTTTAATAAATTATTCTTTTGTGACCGGGTCAGGGACCTAAACTGTTGATCACGCGGACTACCATTTCGGAATTCAGGCAGACCCTACTTAAAGATCACACGCCTACAATCTTTCAAAGTGACTGCACTTGTCATCGGCCGACATGGCAAATTTCTGGTAGACCCACGATTTAGGAGGGGGCAGGACTTCAGAGGCCTTTTAAATGCTCACATGAGTATAAAACAACTTTGAGCCAAGAACAAGCTAGTGATTGGCCCGGGGACCCACATGGGCGTCAGGACCAATTGGGTATGTGGGGCATAAAAGGGGGTCAGGAAAGCAGGGCAGTGGGAGTTGTTTGTGTGAGGTTAAGGGAGTAGAAGGTGGAAAGAGAGACCAGGCGGATAAAGGGCAGTGCAGCAGAGCATGGAGTAGGATTATTTAGGGTGGTATTAGCATAATTGTCCTAAAAACATTTAACCTAAAACGTTTCATTGAATTTCTTTGACCTTTTTTTTTGGTCAAATCTAATTAAATATATAAATGGGAGTGGGTAAGGGTATAGATTAGGTTGAGGGGAAGTGTGGGGGGTTGCAGGCCTCCCGCTGCATTTTAGACTGAAAAAAAGGTCAAATAAATTTGATCAAATGTGATTAGGTCAAATGTCAAACCATTGAGAGTGTATGCAATGCGAGTCATTGGGTGGTGAGAGAAAGGGGTACTTGGGTTTTAGAGTGCATGCACGGTGGGGAGGGTGACTGAGCTAGTGATTCTGAGAGGGGGTGTAGGGGTGTAAGTAAGGCTAAGTGAGAGAGACAATTGAGAGTAAAAGGAGATTGTGTTAGGAGTTTTATAGTGTAGTGAGAGGAGAACAGAGGGTAGAATAGTGGGAAGAGAGAGTAGTGTGATGGGAGGAGAGAGTAGTAGGGAGCAGTTAGAAAAGGGTAGTGGAAAGAGAGTAGCGGAGAGTGGTGGGAGGGGAGAAGTTGTGACTAGAGGAGAGGGTAGCGAGAGAGAATATTGGAGGGAGAGAAGGGCGAGACAGTGGGAGAAAGATCAGGGAGAAGAGTAGGAGGAAGTAAAAGGAGACCAGAAAGAAGATCAGGGCAAGGAATATGAGTGTGTGAGAGAGAAGGGCAAGTGGAGCCTGTGCAATTGGAAGGCGCCTATAAAGACCATTGCTATTTGTGTGGGGAACCTGGATACAATCCATCTAGAAAATCTACATAAATTACATAAGGCATTTGTCATTTGGCATTCATGACTAAGCAGTCAGCTACTAGATAGTAGGGGTTAACAATCTCTAGTGACCACCTTGGGGTGTAGTGATGCCTGGGCTATGGAGGGAACAGCCCATGAGAGATCAGAGAGTGAGGGTCCCCTCCTTAGTGAGCCCCTCCCCAAGCTTTTTAGTAAAACCCCTTATACAGTCTCCGAGAATTGGTCAGCTGTGACACTTTGTATGAAGGGGTGGGCGCTCCCCTTTTTCTGAGTTATACTTTTTGGCTGAAACAGGATGTAGACTGTAAGTATGATTATAATTGGTTATTTATAATGCGCTTAATACCCAGAGGTTTCTAAACTGGGACCCGGGGATCGAACCAGTGGTGCTCCGCCTCGTCTTGCTTCCAAGGCAAGCGTGTTGCCCCTGAGCTATCCTCCTGGCCATTTAGTAATATAGGAAGGGCAGTGATGACTTCACTGTGTTTGATATCGTTTAGAGAGAACAAGGAGAAGCTTCCTCTGAAGATTTAACAATGATAACATTACAAAGTCAAACTCAAGATGATGTGGCCCTATGCACAAGGTGCAGAAAGACATGAAGGAACAAGTTACTTACCTGTAACTGTTGTTCTCCAGCATGGGTCTGGCATGGATTCACATGCTCATGAATATTCCCCGTCGTCAGGCTGGGAATCCTCGGTAAAGAAAAAACCAGTATCAGTTTCGTTTCTGATCTGTCTTTCGTAGTAATAACCAATCACTGGTCTCTGCGTCATACTGACCACAGCCAATGACTGCCCTCTACCTAAGCACCGCCTCTGGCAGCCATCTTCAGATTTGGAAGCACGTGAAGTGGCAGTATGACCAAGTGAAGAGCCGCAGAGGGGTAGGCGGGAGGGTTCGCATGTGAATCCATGCCAGACCCATGCTGGAGAACAACAGTTACAGGTAAGTAACTTGTTCCTTCTCCAGCATGGGGTCTGGCATGGATTCACATGCTCATGAATAAAGAATACATAGCAGTACACACATGCACAACCACGGGAGGTGGCAAAGGCTCAACATTAAGCATCACATCAACTCAACATTAAGCATCTTACCTCCTCACCAGGCTCACCTCAGGCGAACAGGTTGCGCAGCACTGCTTGGCCGACCCTGGACTCCTCCCTGGAATCCTGGTCGACGCAGTAGAATTTCGTGAAGGTGTGCGTCGACCTCCACGTAGCAGCCCTGCATATGTCCAGCAGGGGCACACCAGATAGGAACGCCGTGGTAGCTGCGATCGCTCTGGTGGAATGGGCTCTCGGACGGCCAGGCAGCGGTCGGTTTGCCAACCGGTGACAGCACATGATACAGCCGGAGAGCCATCTGGAGATGGAAGCCTTCGAGAGAGCCTTCCCCTGATTGACAGGTCCAAAGTTCACAAAGAGTTGTGACGTCTTCCGAAAACCCTTCGTGCGGTCCACGTAGAACTTCAGCGCTCTAGCTACATCCAGCGAGTGCAAAGTCCTCTCAGCCGGCGACGAAGGCGACGGGAAGAACACAGGTAACACCAAGGGTTCGTTGAGATGGAAGTCCGACGGTACCTTGGGCATGAAGGAGGGGTGCGTCCTGAGCACTACCCTCGTGTCGTGGAAAGTCAAGTACGGGGCCTTGCAGGAAAGGGCCTGGATCTCTCCCACTCGTCGTGCGGAGGTGATGGCCACAAGAAAAGCTGTTTTCCACGATAGAAACTTCAACGGGGCCGAGTGCAGAGGCTCGAACGGAGGTCCCATGAGCTTGGTCAGCACCACGTTGAGCTCCCACGCCGGGGCCGGAGCCTTCACCGGCGGGAACGATCTGAACAGTCCCTTCATGAACTCTTTCACCAGACGATGAGACCACAAGGACGTCCGGCCCGTGGTTCTGGTGTATCGGGAGATCGCAGCAAGATGAATCTTGATGGACGCATGTGCCAGACCAGCTTTGGCCAGCGTCAGCAGGTACGGCAGTACTTGGGGAGCCGTAATCCGTAGAGGGTTAATCTTCTGTGCGTGGCACCAGACAGAGAACCTCTTCCATTTGTGTCCGTAGCATTTAAGAGTCGAGGACGCCCTGGCCTTTGCAAGAACCTCTCTGCAATCGGCCGGTATGTCGTATCCTCCAAACTCTAGTGCTGCAGGAGCCAGGCCTGCAAGTTCAGCGACTTGGAGGATGGCGCCTCCTTCCCTGGAGAGTAGATCCGCGTCCGCCGGCAGCTTGATCGGTGGGGACGCTGACAAGTCCAGAAGGTCCGGGAACCATATCTGCCTCGGCCACGCAGGTGCGACGAGGATCATCCTGCACCGTGACCTCTTGAGCTGGTTGACGAGCCGGATTAGCAGAGGCAAGGGAGGGAACGCGTAGAGGAACAGGCCCTCCCAGGGGAATGAGAAAGCATCGCCCATGCTCCTCGTCTGGGGAAACCTGCTGGCGAACCTCCGGCACTTGGTGTTCGTCGCCGTCGCGAACAGGTCGATCTGGGGTGTGCCCCACCGTCGGAAGAGGCGATCCACCAGATCCTGCCGTAGTTCCCACTCGTGGCACGAGCGCAGCTCCCTGCTGAGTGAGTCGGCGATGGTGTTTTTTATCCCTGCCAGATGAAACGGCACCAGAAAAATCCCTTGGGCGACGGCCCAATGCCACAGGTCCTGCGCCTCGTTGGACAGCGCTGGGGACCTGGTTCCGCCCTGTTTCCTGATGTAAAACATGGTGGTGGTGTTGTCGGTGAAGATCCTCATCACCTTGCCCTTGAGGGACGGAAGGAAGGACCTGAGGGCCCAAAACACTGCACGGAGCTCCAGGACGTTGATATGTAGGGACTTCTCCGTCGGGAGCCAGAGTCCCCTTGAGCTTGATCCTTTCCTCGAAGCTGCCCGTCGTCTGGATCCAGCGCGCATCCAGGAATTCTTGCAACGGGCGCATCCGGAGCCTGCACATGGGAATGAGGTAGATGCAGGAAGACATCATCCCGAGGAGGGACTTGATGGACCTCACTTTGGCCGCGTCGGCCACAAACATCCGTTGCACCTTGCCCAAGATGGTCCTGGTCCTCTCCTCCGACGGGGAGGCCAGAAGGGACACTGTGTCGAGCCTCGCTCCCAGAAACAGTGCGACTTGCGCGGGCACCAGGTGGGATTTGGCGTAGTTCACGGAGAATCCCAGGTCCGTGAGGAGTTGGACGGTCCTTGCCGTGTGGACCACGGCGAGCTCCCTCGTCTTGGCGCGGATGAGCCAGTCGTCCAGGTAGGGGTAGACGTGGATCCCCTCGCGGCGCAGCTGCGCCGCCACCGGTGCAAGGCACTTGGTGAATACCCTGGGTGCCGACCGTAGTCCGAAGGGAAGGGCTTTGAACTGGTAATGACG
This sequence comes from Ambystoma mexicanum, assembly GCF_040938575.1. Classification (NCBI taxonomy): domain Eukaryota; kingdom Metazoa; phylum Chordata; class Amphibia; order Caudata; family Ambystomatidae; genus Ambystoma; species Ambystoma mexicanum. Next base: position 899,698,237 of record NC_090925.1, read on the forward strand.
CCCTTGGACCACGAATCTGAGGAATTTGTGGTGCCCCTTTAGGATGGGAATGTGGAAGTAGGCATCCTCCAAATCCAACGACGATAGGAAGTCTCCTTCCTCCAGCTGACCCAGGACGTGCTGGAGGGTGACCATCCGGAACTTCTGCGCCTTGATGAACTTGTTCAGACGTCGCAGGTCCAGGATGGGGCGTCATCCTCCCGTCTTCTTCTTCACGAGGAAGTATCTCGAGTAGACTCCGGAGCCCCGAAGCCTCTTTGGGACGAGTTCGATGGCGCCCTTTCTGAGCATCGCCTTTACCTCCAGGAGAAGTTGAGGGACGTGAAGTTCTTTCCTGGCCACGGGGGGGACGCGCGGGCACCTTCTTTGAAACTCGAGCGCGTGGCCCCGGGCCAGGGCGTCCAGCACCCAACGGTCGGTGGAGATGGACTCCCACACGCTGACGAAGCCCGCCAGCCGGCCTCCCACCGGGGTGCTTCGGTGGGGGCCCGACCCCACGGCCGGTTCAATCCTGCTTGGACGCGGCCTTGCCGCCTTGACCTCCTTGGCGATGACGGCGGGGTCCGCTAGACTTGCCTCGTCCTCTGTAGGCCTCTTGCGACGACGAGCGGGCCGCTTGACGGTAGGAAGCGAAACCGCCGCCGGAACCTTTGGAGGCGCCCTTGCCTCCGCCGCTCCGAAAGGGCGTCCGTCGTTGCAGGACTCCATGGGCCCGGGCCGTCTCAGTATCCGCCTTGATGGCCTGAAGGGAATCGTCCACTGTCTTCCCAAACAGGTTGTTCCCGTCGAAGGGCATGTCCAGGACTCTGGTCTGGACGTCCTGCCGGAAGTCCGTAGCTTTGAGCCATCCACGACGTCGAAGGCAAACACCGTTGCCCAGCTGGCGGAATCCAGTGTCGGCGATGTCCGTCGCCACGGTGATGGCGTGGTCCGAGGCCACCTCACCTTCCTGCAGGATCTCAAGGGCCTCCGCCCTCTTGTCGTCCGGCAGAAAATCCAGCAGGGGAGCCATCTTGTACCAGAGCTCCCTGTCGTAGCGGGCCACGATAGCCAAGGCGTTGGCCGCTTTAATCGTCGTCGCTGCCGACGAGATGACTCTACGCCCCATAGTATCCAATTTCTTTCCCTCGCCGTCCGGCGGGGAAGTCGATGTGGAGGCCGCACCCCCCCCCCGCTTTCTCGGGGTAGGCTGCGCCCGGAGGCATAGGGGGGCCGTGTCCGGGACTCTGTACTTTTTCTCGTACCGGTCTCTTCTAGCTGGCGTCGTGGAAGGGTTCTTGAGGAGGGAAAGGCCCTCATCCCAAATGTCGTCCAACAGAGGCACTGCGAGGACCGTCTTCCTCTTGGCCTCGCGCCGCTGATAAAGGAAGCCTTCCTTTTTCTTCTCCTCAGGGCAGAGTTGGAAAAGCTCGGAAGCCCTGGAGATCATGGAGTGGAAAGATCCGATCTCGTCGGGCGGAGAGGCCCTGGTGGGAGGCGACGACGGAAAATCCTCGTCGTATGCCTCGTCGTCCGTACCCGTCGCTGCCGTGTCAGTCCCCGTATCATCCCCTCGGGTGGACGGGGAGGAGGGCTGGAAGGGGCGCGACGGTTGAAAAGGAGGTGGTGGATGGATCCTTCTTTTCTTGGTAGGGGGAACACCAGAAGGTCCCGGTTCTGGATCCCCCGACGGGAGAGGTTCCTCCGTCGGTAACGGTAGCCTCGTCCTTATCTCGGAGCATAAGGACTGTATGGCCAACAAAATGGCCGCCGAGTTGTCTTGCGGCGCTGGCAGAGGGGAATCCGACGGGCGAGCAGGGGCCCCGTCGGTATCCTCGACGATGTCGTCGTCGTCACCTGCGTCGGGGTCCATTCCGACGGGCTGGCCTTCTTCCACGCCTAGGCCGTGGCTTAAGACCTCGATCAGCTCCTCTTCTGAGGTTGAGGCCGACTCTACGACGACGCCCTGCCCCCCCTTCTTCTTCCCCACGGAGGGTTTCACGGGGGTCCTATCGATGGGCACAAAGGAAGACTCCCTCCGAGGAGGCAGGGAGATTCTGGGCCCTGAGGTCGCCACCACTGGTGCAGCCACCACAGGCTGAGCCAGGGCCGCCGCGACCGTTTCGATAGAGGGCTTGGTCGGATGGATCAAGGCCTTCACCACCTTAGGTGCGCTCACCGCCTTATCCTTGAGGGAGGGGGCACTGCCACGCTCCTCCTCTGCCTTAGAGCTCGACCGGGGCCTCTCCAGGAGCTTCGCCGGGTGCTCGGCCTTCCTCTTACCCGACCCAGAGCGTTGGCTCGTGGTTGATGGTGCCGGGGAGGGTGCGCCCTGCCTGGCGCCCGTAGAGCCCGACCGTTCGGCGCTCCCGGTGCCAGCGGACTCGCGGTGCTTGGCCTTATGTTGGGCCCCCGTCGCCGGGGCGCCCTCAAAGGTCTTAGAAGACCGCTCGGATTTCTTCTTCTTCTCGCCAGACGGGCTCTTACCCTCCAGCCAGTTGGCGAGACGTTGATGGCGGTCCTTCATGGTCCGTTCCGACATGTTGCCGCAAAACGCACAGTCCTTCTCCACGTGCGTCTTGTCCTCATGAAGGCAGTAAAGGCAGAAAGAGTGTTCGTCCTCCTTGAAGACGTTCTGCAGCTGGCATCCAGGGCAGACCCTGAACAGCTTTCCGGGCGTCGAGCTTCCCTTCTCCTGGGCCATCTCCGAGACAGGGCCTGAGAAGCTTCTGGAGTCCTCCGAAGTGTAGCTCGACGAAATCTTCACCCTTGAGGGGCACAGATGAATCCGACACGGGTCCCCGTTGATCGGATGTAGGATCGGTGGAGCTTGAGGCTCTTTTGACCGAAAGAATCGAAGTTTTTTGTAAAAAGCGCGAAAAAATAGCACTAACGCTCGAGAGCAATAGCACAAGGATCCCAACACATGAACGTGCGGTAAAAATCTGAAGATGGCTGCCAGAGGCGGTGCTTAGGTAGAGGGCAGTCATTGGCTGTGGTCAGTATGACGCAGAGACCAGTGATTGGTTATTACTACGAAAGACAGATCAGAAACGAAACTGATACTGGTTTTTTCTTTACCGAGGATTCCCAGCCTGACGACGGGGAATATTCATGAGCATGTGAATCCATGCCAGACCCCATGCTGGAGAAGTAGATATTTCATTTTAATGTTAGTATAGAATCAATGTTGGTGATGCATGTAGGGTCCCAAGACCTTAGAGAAGGTCAAAGAGTTCTATACAGGTGTCACCTTAGCACACCCTTGAATTTAACAGGTGTCTCGTACAGAATTTGGTCAGAGGTAAAGTTCCTGTCAAGTAATAAATGATCCATTACTGTGGTGATGACGTTTTAGTGTGTTGAGGAGAGTATGCATCACAAACCCATGGTCACGTTAATTATCGGTGCCAATTATGATGCCAGTCAACCACTGACCCTACTAATTGACATACAAATGATGTCCATTCTAACCTGTGGCAATAAGAATGTTCCAGAGATTTTTAGTGAGATGGTTGTGGGACTAATATGGATATCTAGGCTCAACTGGATGACGCCTGTTACACCATCTACTGACATCAAGACACAATTCACTGCATTCAAATTTGGGCTCTTTAAATGCCAATACATGTGCATGCCACTAGGTGCTTTCTGAGGTGCATATTCTGTCAGCCATGCACACACTTAAAGACCATGACACAAATGCATCTCAAATACACACGGTTTCAGAATACAGAACAGAACCTGTACACACAAACAAAGGGCCCCTGGCATCTTCGGTGGCACAGCGAAAGTGGAGGAAACGCCACAATTCATACCTGTGCATACTATTGCCTGCACGAAATGCTATAAACTACAGCTCTTTAAAACTGTACATGAATATTGCAATGCTCCACTAGGTATGATTAATTCACTGATCAAGTCTGGCTCCTGATGCCCCAATACCATGTGAAGTGCATCGGCGTGACGTACAGGTTCACCACCTGACCCTATCCGTGAGAAACAATGGTCTTTCAGTTTTACTTTAGACAGGTGCTTTCAAACCATGAAACTCACAACAACTACATTTTTCTGTTAGGTGCCTTTGATAAGCCAATCTCCCGAGGAAAATAATGCATCTTACTGCAATGATCCTGAGTTGTGAACACATTGCTTGAATGATCTCTCTTTGAGAATCAATGCTCATATACTCAGCAGCTAGCTTCTGCAGCCCTGCCCGATTGCAATTTCTCACAGTCCCTTAATCTAATGATGCTTTCTTCAGAAAGGTAACACTCGCCTATAACATGGAACAAGAACGGGACTATTGCCCAAGAAAAGTCAAATGAACTCTGTAGGCTGGAAGGAATTGTAAACATTTTTGATCTCTGCACCAGTACTGGAAGCATGGAGCTTATTCCAGATTTGGAACTTTACAAGGGAGTATGTCTCGCATATCTACCATTAATTGGTCTGTTTTCTTAACTGTGCGGTAAACCAACAGACAACACATTAAATAATCTCAGGCATGTTATAAAAAACATAACATAACATTTGTATAAGGGGTGATACAATCAATCATTGCAATTCACAATGAAAGTATCTGAAGAAAATATGGGCAATTCCTGCAATTGTAAGTAATAAAAAGAAAAGATGAGTGTCTCCTCATATCTTGCCTTCTTTTATTTTTTTATTTAAAAAATCCTAAACAGGCCACTCTCGAGTGCTGCGCGTGCATGAATATATGTTTACACAGATAAAAATGAAAAGGCTTTATCAAACCCCATCTGATGAACCTGCGCCTGTTGAATAATGGTGATGATGCATTCTGTTGTAGTTTTAAGCAGCATTCGTGCACTTTATTTATTTATTTGTGTATTTGCATAGCGCACCAAACCCATAGGCATCAGGACGCTTACGCCACACTGGAGCCTGTCACATTCTGCACCCACGTTAAAAAAAAGATGACAATGCATGAATCATAACAACGTGCATATTCAGTATGAATGAACTGCATGAGCACTTTGGTAGGTCAAACTGAAATGCTCTACTCATTTGTCCATCTGTTGCATTCTGTTTAGTTCCACGCTTTGGTAAATCGTGCAGCTCCACCGTTTGGATCCAGAGTTGCCAATGTTTCGCAGCAGCTCAGCTACTGTTGCAGAATTCATATCATTCCATGCAATGCAATGGATTGGATAATGGTATGTAGATCAGTCCTCCCAATTAGTTCCAGTGGGAGATGATTCGGCAGCCTAGACGGATGGGGGACGGATTATCCCTGGAGGGCTCGAATGTTGTGGAAGAAGTCCCCCCCCCCCCCGCTTTTAGATGTTGCCACTTGGGACTATGCTCCAGCCAGGCTCCCAGAAACTATACAGCGGTTTCTGCCCGGGCCTCCCTCGCTTTTGGAACGCGCTCTCTGGCTCCTACCATGTCAGCCGCCTCTTGCGCTGCAGTGTATGCCCCAGCCACCCCAGCAAGGCCTCTAGGGCAGCACTGCCCTGGCCTTCAGTGAGGGGCAGAGGAGGTGAAGCAGGAGACATCTTGAAGGGTCCACTTATGGCCTCTATCCATGCCCTCATTCTTCCCTTGGCTGGACACAGAGGACTGCTAGTTCCGTGCAGTCTGGACTTCGACATGTTGAAGGGGCCTCTGGCGGCGGCAGTTAGACATTTCATCAGTAGTGCACGAAAGGTGTGTATATACGTTGGGGCAAGTGTTGCTTCTTCATGGGGCATTACTGTTTTTAAAATGCTTGCTTAACTGCATTTTAGTCTCTTGTTAATTGCCTGTGACGTGTTCAATGTGTTTGTGCTCCCACACTATTAACACTGTATATAGCGGTTGGGAATACAATGCTATCCACCCACTTGTGTGTTTTTCCTGCTTCCTCTTTCAACACGGTTGGTGGAGGTGTGCTGTGAATGCCACCGGATGTGGTGCAGCCCGTGTGGACACTGTGCCCACCCACCGTCCCCTGTCACATTCCAGGTTTCCTGCATTCATCCCAGGGGAACCGAAGGGTTGCATATTCACTTTAAACCATTTGCTGAACCGAGGCCGACCACAAACTGGCCATTACACCACCATGAAACCTTTCTTGGACTCTCAAAGGAAGAGGAAGTGGGGCACAGTATCAGAGAAGATGCACTGAATTTCATTGTTAATAATTGGGTATAGACTTCATATTTTCTCCGACATATCAGTGGAATAGCGGAATTCTTCCTATCATGCGCGTGAACGTTGAGGTACCATTGATCAATGTAGTCGTGCATTAGGCAATTACTCGTACATTCAGTTGATCATGACTGTGAAGCAACTACTCTCAAGATTACAATAAATACACAATTCTTCACCGAAGGGCAAACATGGCAATTCTAACTGACCCATCCCTCAACTTCTAACTTGCACCTCCCACTTTAACAATGTTTTAACGAGAAAGCCCCACCCAACCTTTGTTATAGAAAACTGCAAACATGACACCAACAGGCACATTCCATCCACCTTAATCACACTTCTAGTTCGGCAAAGTCCCCTGCTGTCTGCGTCTGTGGGCCGTGCCCAGGATGAATCTGAGTCTCTGCACCATCTTCCTCCTGGGACACTGCTGTCATCTGTGCTGGGACCCTGTTCGCCCCTTCTGAGGAACTTACCAACTGCTCAGCCTGTTTCCTGCCTGCCTGTGTGTCATCTGGTTCGGGTGGCGGGTCTTTCGCTGCTCCAGGCAGCTATTTCGATTGCCATGCCTCCTCCTGAGGTCACGCCCTGCTTCCTGGTCCCGCCCCCATCCGAACCGGACCGCCGTAAAACCATATCCAGAGTGAAGGCCAGGCCAAGTCCAAGCTGTCTGCAGGGGTAGACTGGTCTAGAGGGTCCTGGTGCCCTGTGAGTCTCTGAAGGAACCAGGCAGACAATCAAGAGGCAGACAGGGACATTAGCAGGGGTGGGGGAGAGGGAAGGAAGAAGAGAAAAAGAAGGTCTTCAGAAGCTTCTGGAACTTAAGGAGATCCAGCACAAGTCTGAGAGGGGCAGGTATGGCATTCCAGAGGGCGGCACCTGCAGAGAAGAGCGATCTACCCCCCACACTCTGCTTGGAAAAGTGTCTGATCTGCAGAAAGTTAGAGCCAGATGACAGAAGGGCTCTAGCAGGGTGTATTTAGGGATAGAGAGTTGGATGTAGCTGGGTCCCAGGCCCCAAAAAGCCTTGTGGATGATGCAGAGGGTCTTGAACTTGATCCTCGCAGCAACCAGGAGCCAGTGGAGAGATTTTAGGGCTGGAGAGATGTGGCCCCTGGGCTCGAGGACAAGGATACGTCTTGCAGTCCTGTTATGGATTAGTTTAAGGGGGCGAAGGGAGGAGTTAGGCAGATTAAGGAAGAGGCTGTTGCAGTAGTACAGCTTGGAGAGGACCAGAGCTCTGGAGACACTGAGTTTCTCGGGAGAATGCCTCTGAGGAGCTGCAGCTGAAAGGGGTCTTTCTTGGCAAGGCCTGTGATGTGAGGAGAGAAGGAGAAAGAGGAGTCGAAGATTACACCATGGTATTTTGCCTCACAGGAGTGTGAGGAGAGGGGGTCTTGGAGGGCAGCCAGAGTGTGGGAGGGAAAGAGGGAGCAGGGGTCCCAATGAGAAGGATGTCTGTTTAACTGGCATTAAAGCAGAGATCACTAGCAGTGCCCCATGCCTGAATAGTAGACAGACAGACAGGAATGAGAGAGGAAGAGGAGGCGGCAGGGGAGGGAAGTTTGTAGGAGAGCTGCGTGTCATCCCCATAACACTGGAACTTAGGAGAGAACGTGGAGATCTATTGGGCTAGAGGGGGCAGGTAGATATTGAAAAGCCAAGGCAAAAGGATAGAGTCATGAGGGACACCATAGGTGGAGAGTGCAATGGTGGAGAAACAACGGCCCAGTTAATCCTGATAGGGTCGGCCCTAGAGGAAGGAGGTCAACCAGTCCAGAGATAGGTGTGTGATACCAAGGGTATCATGGAGCCGATTTATCGGGGTTGCATGATTGACTGTATCAAAGGCAGAGGTAAGGTCAAGAAGGATGAGAATGGAAGGAGAGCTGGAATCGAGATTAGAGAGCAGGTCTTCACAGGATTTCAGGAGAGCAGTTTTTGTGCCGATGGCAGCACTGAAGCCACACTGGTGATCCTGTAGACAACCAACAGATTCCGTGTGGTGGATACATCTGGAAAATGGCCAGTTTCTCCAAGAGTTTGCCCAAAAAGGGGGTAATGGACATAGGATGGTAGTTTGCTGGACAGGAAGGGTCGGCAGAAGGCTTTTCATGGAGAGGGTGCACAAGGGAGTACTTGAGGAGTGAGAGGGAGGATCCAGTGGCAAAGGAGTGATTGCAGAAATCGGCCAATGCTGAAGCAAGGGAGACAATGGTGTCCTTGATAGTGCTGGAGGAGCAGGGGAGCACCTGTTTGGATGAGACTTTCATAGAGCGGATTTGTCAAGAAACCTCATCAGGTGTTATAGGAGAAAAAGAGGAGAGTAGGAGGGGAGAGAGGGCCAAGGGAGGACTGAGAGAAGTGTTTGGAGTCGAGGAGAGTTAGGACAAGAAGTCCTGCGTTTGAGAAATGAAGTGAGAGGCCAGAGAAGTGCAGAGGGCCAGGGAAGGTAGAGGAGAAGTGAAGACTGCAGTAGGGTTGGTGAGCTCCTTGCAGATTTTGAAAAGTTCAGCCATGTTGTCAGTGGCCACAGAGATGCGGGCTTCAATATAGGCCATCTTCTTCAACCTCCACCTTTCTTCTACCCACTCTAATCTCCCACTCCTAGCCTTACTTGACTTTTATCATCTGCTAAATATTCCTACTACCCCTTTCCAACTGTCGCGTTCTTCTCTTGATCTGATCTTTTAAACCTTTCCTAGTATTTCTTCTGTTGCTGTTGTTCCATTTCATGACACTGATCACATTCTTCTTACATTCTTCCTTGCACTACCCTCCCTTGCACCAGTTCCTTCCCCATCCTCATCTTTTAAGCACAGTGATCTGTGCTATTTCTCTCCTGCAACTTTTTCTACTGTTACCACCTATCCTCGCTTGACATTTTCTCATCACTTTCGCAGGACTCTGCCACATCTATATTCACTGCTTCTTTTCTGGACACTCTTGATGCTCTATACCCTTCTTTCCCATTTTTCCCTACTTCAGAACCTTCCCAGCCATGGATTAATCCCTCCCTCCGCTCATCCCGACGTATTTTATGAAGGGCCGAGAGTCGATGGTGTATATCTCAACCATCTATCGATCTTCTGTCTTTTTCTTCTACTCACTCAATCTATAATGCTCTATTCATAACCACCCAAAAAGATAACTTCTCTAATCTCCTGGGCTCTCTTTCTTCTCATCCTCGTCTTCTGCATCATACTCTGAACCGCACCTTGTCTCGTCCTCCTCCTGATCCGATGACCCTTTCATCTCTCACAACTGCTGACTTTGCTAAATATTTCACAGACAAAATCCCTGTTCTTTGCTCTCCCGCCCCTTCACCCCTCAGAATCCCTTTGGTCTCCCTATCCTCGTTAATAACTTCATTCTCCTCTCTTACTGATTCCGATGTCTCCTTGGTACTTGCTAAAGCAAACCCTACCTCTGCGACTTCTGATTCTATCCCATCTTCCCTTTTCCCCTCAGTTTACCCTCTTCTTATTCCTATCTCATATCACTTTTCAGTACTTCTCTCTCTAATGCTGCTTACCCTTCTTCTTTCAAACATGCCTATGTTCTACCAAATCTGGAAAAAAAACTTCTGGGGGCAGATCCATTGAAGCCCTGGTAATAGCATATAAGGTGTCGATTATACCGACTATCTTATATGACTTAGAAGTTAAAATTCTGTGTTTTATTCTTAATTTACCCACTTCCATTCCAGTTGAGGCCCTGCATTTAGAGCTGGGCTTACAATCACTCGTGTCCCATTGGAAAGTGGCGGCATCCAAGCTTTGGGTCATAATAAAATTTGATTGGAGCTCTACTTCCTCTTTGCTATACTTAACTCAGGACCACAGTAGTCTTCGCTCCAAAAGCACATGGTTCAGGGATTTGGAAACCATGGTGGGCTTACACTGTCTAGATATTCATTTTGCCTGCTCCAATATACGTGATGTCCCCTTATTTTTGAGCAGGCTGAGTAGCAAATCCCGTATTCATGACCGCATTTTATCCCTCAGCAGATTGGCGAAGATGAGCAGGTACGCTGTGTATTGTCAGCAGGGCCTATTTGGAGACACTACGCGTAGATATCTTGTTACACTTTATCACCCTGGTCTCATCAGATTTATACTCCACCTTAGATTTGATATACTCCCTGTTTCGGGATACACTGGGGCAAGGACGGGGATGAAAAGAGAGGAGCGCCTCTGCCGGTTATGTTATTCCCAGGTGGAAACAGCGTGACATGTCCTCACTGATTGTTCAGCTCTTAGCGCTATCTAAGTTCGGGGATATGCCAAATTTGTAAATTATCACTCAGACCAGTTCTGGAGCATGCTTTATTGTGGGGAATTTAATGTTATTATGGTATTACAGCTGCCACCTTTCATATATGGCTTATAATCAAGGCAATGTACCCTTTTTATAAGTGACTTTTTACCTGCACAGAACGGACAAACGGTTGCATGAATGGATGAATTTTAGTATGTTGTGCAATACTTAAACATGACATGTATATTTTTGGTTTTCCCTGATAAAATATTTCTCATATTTATAATGTTATTTTAATGTACTGGTTTTATGTGCGAAAAAGGACTTTCCAAATGCACAAAATAAAAATAAAAACATGTTTTTAAAAAACTTCTCTTGCCCCTATTTTGCCTGCTATTTTTCTCTTGCCTTTCCCTTCTAAGCTTCTTGAATGCAAAGTTTACACACAGGTCTCCTCACATGTCTCCTCTAATGCTCTTTCCCTTTCGCACCAATCTGGTTCCCGTCCTCGTCACTCCACTGGAGACTGCTTTTCTTACTGTCTCTAACTCTCTTCTCACTGCTCGCTATTCTACGCTCTCCTCTCTTTTCATACACATTGATCTTTCCGCAGCCTTCAACACCGTTGATCACACTATCCTTCTGTCGTCTCTTTATCATCTTGGCTTTCAGGAGCCTGTGTTTAACTGGTTTGGTTCTTATCTCTTAGCTTGTACCTTTTGTGCCTCCCTGCATAACCAGTCCTCCTCTACACACCTCTTACCTATGGCATACTTCCATGCTCTGTCCTCTATTTTCCTCTCTCTACACTGTCCCTCTAGCTTCTATTTCTTCCTTTGGAATCTCCCATTATCTGTATGCGGATGATTCAAAAATCTTTCTATCTTTTTTTGGTTTCGCTCTGTTACTCGAATACACCATCTCTTCATGTCTCCCGGCAATTCAAGCGTGGATGACCACTCACTATTTTCATTTAAACCCATACAAAATGGAGATTATTTTCTTCCCTACTTCTACTATTCACCCCTCTTTTCCCTCCTGTCTCCTTTATGTTGCCTACTGCCCGCAATCTGGTCCTTATCTCTGAAACTTTTTTTACGTTCCTGGCTCATATCTCTGCTATTTCTCGCTCCGGCCACATTCAACTTTATAATATCGCAAATCTTGCCTGTTCCTCACCACTCACACTACTAAATCCTCACTCTCGTCTGTCGTATTCTCTCGCCTTTTCTATTGTTCTACTATTCTTCTCGGTCTCCCTGCTTATCGACTGGACCCTCTTTGCTCTATAGCTCTTTTGTTCGTCTGCTTCTTCATTTATCCCCTGTGACTCCTCTACTCTGCCCTACTTTCACTCTGCTGGCTTTCCTTTGACTCTCGCTTGCTCTATCATTTTCTCTGTATCATCTTCAAATGCCTCCATGGTCTCATTCGACCTTACCTCTCCTCTTCCTCTCTTGTTACTTTTTATTGCCCTGTCTTGTTCCCTCAGGCCTCACTCCTAATTTCTCCTAGTCACCCCGTCCCCCTGTGCTTCATCTCACTTCCACTCCTTTTCTCTCTTCGACCCTAAATCCTGTGATACTCGCCCTTTTTATATGCTTTCTATTTCTTCTTTCCCCACTTTTAAGACTCGCCTCAAGGAACATCTGCTTTCCGCTTGATCCTCGTTGCCTTCATGTTTTTTTCAGTATGATGTACCGTTTCTATACTTCTTCAACGCTTTGGCGTATACCGATATAGAAATCAGAATAAATATAAATACAATACTACTCGTTCATAAGAAAACGTGTCTTAAGATGAAACTGAACCAACTTTTTTTTTTCTAAGAATATTTCTCACTATGCAAAATCAAGTATTGGAGACTTAGGCACGGTCCCACAGTATCAGCGGAAAGTTATAAAGAAACTCCCTACGAGCGAGACCGAAGGACAGTATATTGGTCCTATGCTTTTATCATCTTTTGGCACCTTCACATTTTTCTCAGGAGCATAGTAGGATGGCTGCCAAGGTGCTGCAAGCAATGCTGTATTTGAAGGCTCATCTCCAGTTGTGCGTGACGTGCCCAGGGAGTGCTGCCCATGAAGCTTTAGCACAGCTTCTGCCTTCACTTGCTCAGGAGTCGGGACTGTGAACTTCATTTCTTGCAAATGGAAGATAGCAAATTAGTTTTTTTCCCAGCTGATTGAGGTTAGCAATTAGTGAATTGCTTCTTTATAAGCAAAATAATTGGTATTTGTAAAAAGAAGGTAGATTCTATTAAGGGTCAATTCGTTTTTCTCCGAAATGTATTGCTTTCTTCTTGTAAAGTTTTGTTTTTTTTAAAGAAAAGCTTTTGAAAGAAATAACAATGTGGCTTCATTTTGTATTGACAAGTCAATTCCCTTTTGTAACAAAGTGATTATCAAAACCTTTTAGCGAAATTGAATGATTTTTTTATTTGCCAGTAACCCTAAAATTCGATTTAAAGCAAATTGAATTCACCCACCTGACATGGCCCTTGTCAACATGTTATTCTGCTATTCACAGGAATATAACAGGTGTATCAGAGTTAAGGTGGCTTTGCAGATACTGTCAATACCAGCGATTTGCGTCGAAGTAAAGACGCAACTCGCAGAGGATTTCACAGCAGAAGCAGTAAGCACAGCAACAGAAACTGAAGTATATTCATAGATATTTCTAAGATCACAACCATCACTGTTGCATTCTCCATGGAGATTACATTATGCATATAAAAATAAACAGGTTTGGTTGGTGCAGTGTGACACACTTGCCTATCTCCAACTAAAGAAAAGACTTCTTGCCTCCTATGTTTGCATTGCCCATCTCTATGTTGCCTCTACTTGGAAGGACAATCTCTTCATGAAGCAAAAGATGTAGACTCTATATTACCCACTAATGTTTGACTTAACGTCACACTATATTCATTATCAATCACTTCAAATACCACAGAGTCTGCATGATTGTTGGGTGTTGAAAGGGCGTCTGTGGGTCTGGCTGCGCTATCATTAGGGGCATGGCGGGCAGTGCCCCCCCATGTCCTATTAATTCATCTCCTGCCTCAAAAATGGTCATATGAAATTGTATACCCTTGAGACAGACCCGATAAATACATGCAGATATATCCAAAGCCGGGTCTGTGCCACCAGTTCTTTCCAGACAATTTGCATCCATGATGGACAGAACCTTTTTTACTTGCATGCAGGATGCCGCAAAATGTAACCCACCACAAGTGTTCCAAGAGAGACCCATTTCACCCACAATTAATTTTGACCTGCTAGTCTTCATTTTCAAACGCCCTCTGATCATCTCTTCAATTCACGACCCTTTACTTGTAACGGACAGCCGTGCGATTAGATTTACTGAATAAAAGTTACAATACTATTTTTAGAAACACAGATTGAAATAACCTACGTGAAGGTGTGAGCAGAATCTAAGCGTTATCTCAATTGTCTGCTAGTGCTACAGCTGGCAACAAAATATTTGGTGGATGTGATTTAATGAATGGCATTTAGAGCTGGTGAGGCATGCTTGGCACCAACAATATATTTAACTTTCAAAAGACTTTCAAGGCATGATTTGGGAAATTGATCTTGGATGAGTGAAATTTAATGTTCAATTGCAATCTTTTCATAGGCCTACAATTTGCAAGGCACAATGCAAGCCCATCAGCCGCATGTACCTGCTGACATGTGGAAATTTGTTATTTCATCAGCAGATTTGCTGCTTAACAAATGTTCGATAAAAAAGGCTGCAGAAATAGGCCAAAGTGGAACGCAATCAAACTTTTTATGACTGTTACTGAATTGCATAATACCTAAAAGACGCCATGCAATTTGTGCAAATGTAACCACACCAATGCTGGAGGCACATTATGTAAATTGGTACAAAAAAAAGGCAATACAATTAGAACGATTCTAAAAGAATTGGTCCCTCTATTAGTTCAAAACAAATAGTGGTACCTGTCTGGACAAGAGCAACCTCAATCTCAATACTCTTACAGCTATACTTTAAATTGAACTTTTATTAAACATATTTTGGTGAAAGCCTTTCATCTATTAAAACACATTTCAATGTGATAATTCCGTGCAAATATACATGACAAATCTAATTTCATAAGTTAAAATGGTAAAGATGTTTATTTAACACAAAATTAAGCAGACAATGCAGTGATTGTTGGTATCTTAAATAGGGATCAATCAATCAAATCAGTTTATTTCGGATTTGCCTAATTGATAGAACAACACAATTCATAAGATAGCAAAGTAAATAAAGCAGAAATCCTAGATACATAACATTTTCTTCCCTTAACACAGGTCTGTCAATTACAAACATTCCAAGACCCCTTGCGCCCCGACCATATAACATTTAACACACACCAAACACAACATTATCAAATCAATGCAGGTAGTGATAGTCTACGTTTTCATCAAGCAGTTTTCAGATAACATGCTAATTGAAAAGCAGACTTATCATCTGGAAGAGACAGAAGCAATAAAAAGATAGGTTTCCACTGGCTCGTTCCACATCCCCTGAGGAAATCAATCAAGTAGTGTTTCCTTAAGTGCACGTACAGTGGGCAGAAAAGTACAAAATGGGCTAGGGTACCATAAGAACCACATCAACAGCAAGCAACCTCTGCATGCTTAGGGGATCTTGGCTTCCTTATACCTGTTCAGTCTCATCTTACCTTTAGTGAAGGATGGCTCAGTGTTTCCCACAAAACATCCGATTCCCTCCCTTAGTCCTTCCTGGACTTGGCTGTACCCTGGGATAGTTGAATTCCCTCTCCCAGCATATAAGAACTGATTTGAGTGGTTGTTTTTGTATGCATGTTGCAGCAGCACAAGTGACTTGTCCATACCTAACACTCCAGCTATCATACTTGTCAATATAGTCGCTATATCATCTCATTTTCTGATTCCTAGAAGGTATAAAATCAGGATCACCAAGATCTTTCAATGGAAAATTCACTTGCCTTATGAATGCATCATAATGTGTGAATTCCATTTTAGGAATAGGCATCTTCTGTATTTATGGCTACTAAAAAAACGTGCAAGAAACACATTTTGAACAAGACTGATTTGGAATCTTTTGAATTGCAGTCATATTGTATTCAAAGTCGTGACGGTCATGGTTTTAGGTTTGCTTTCAGTTCAATCCAATGACAGCTTTCTCTGGCACCAGGCAGAGTGCCGTGCTCAACCGATCGTACATGTAAATTTCTCCAGAGTCAACGGGTGCTGAAATCTTGGATCTGCCATCTTCCCTTCACTCTCTTGCAAACCCTAATTCAAACTCTTTCTCAATCTTTCAATGCTTTGTAACAATTGCCGCTCATTCAGTCTATCATACTCTATCCATCAGCGGGTATGTCCATCAGCTGTTTGTACTTCTCTTTTAGTCCATCACAGGTTTAGAACAAGGCATTCTCCATCAAGTTTTCACGGATGGCATCCCGCAATTCAATCCACGTGCCAATCTTTTCTTAGACTTAGAATGAATATTCCCAGTATGTATTAATTTGATTCCTTAATATTTGTTAATGTTGATTATGATCTGGAGTCTCTTGCATGCCCCACACTTTCGTTGCTCAATGATACTTAGACTTTGAAAGAGCGTCGGTGCATAGCATGCATTGAACTTCATGCCTGCAATGATTATTAGACTTTGAACAGTCCTTGTTTCCAAGTATGCATCATGCTTGCATAGTTTAATGGTTATTAGATTGGGAGTCCCAGCATGCATCAAACGTTGTTATCCCAATTTCTGTACGCGGTTGCATAGATATTACCCGGCATGTGTCATACGTTTTAGTTCAGGGCATGTTAGACTTGTTTCAGGGTGTCTCACACCTTGGTGTCTCAGTGATCATTAGACACTGTTTCCCCTCTCAATACCAATTATACTTTGATGAAACCTTTTTCAAGGTATTCCTCACTCTTGTTTATTTCAATGGTTTTTAGACATTTTCTTCATGGCGTGCATCACATTTTAGGTTATGCACACATGTAATTGAAATAATAACATATTGGACTTTGCTTTCCAGTATGCATTTAAATGCTACTCCTTACAATTTGTGCTGGTTTTGTTCTCAGTATTGGACTTTGTGTCACAGCATGACTCAAAACAATCTTAATCTGTCTCTCAATCTCTCTCTCTTTTTCATTATCTAGCATCAAACTTACCCTTTGTTGTTGGACTTTGATTCCCAGCATGCATTAATTTTTCAAATCTATTTTTCTTAGCTATTGATTTCTGTATCCTGACATGCCTCATTTCTCAAGTTATAGACTAGTTGTATGAATGACCCTTCATTTCCAGGTTCTTTCCTACTCCTTTCGGTACAGGACTTTGCCAGGCTGTTCGATCCGTCTTTCCCTGCTCCTCCTAATCTGTCTTTCAATGCTGAATCAACCTTTCATTCTTGCTCCTTGCTTGGGCTGTGCTCTGTGCTAGCTTCCTTGTTTTGCTCTTCTCTGGGGCTAACAGACTCACTTCATTGTGCCTGAACCCAATCCAGAGCACTAATCCTTAAATGGCATTACCCCTCCTCTCCCCATCATAGCTACCAGTTTGCTCTGGTGTTCGTTGTCTTCTCCCCCGCTCTCTAATTCAATACTTGGTTTAACCTCTGGTCCTCCCCTCACCATTGTCTTCTGCTTGGTGCCCTGGAGTTGCTGCTGAAAACTGCCCATGGGTCTTGTGGCTTTTTGTCTATAGCTCAGGATGGCAGTACCACTTCTCCTGTACAACATTCCTTCACGCCCAGATACACGCTCTCTCTCTCATTACATTTCAACAGGGCCCTGGGATCTATGGGCTCGGCCATGTGCTGACCAAAATAAAAGCAAATTTGCATTTTCATTGGAACAGATCTTTCGGGAGGGGTGACTTAGCACACCAATTAAAACGTGCATGCAAGTTATAAACACATTTATTGGTACATGGCCCATGCCTTCTTTTTCCTTTCAATTCATGAAGAGTTTATAAAGAGTTGGAAGCGATACAAGGCAATACAGAATGCACATAAGTGGAAACGTTGACATCAAACCAACTGCTAAATATCATACCCATCATCAAAGAGGATATCCCATTAGTATTATTCAAAAAGCACCATTACCTTACATTAACCCAGGTGGAGAAAAGCCTACTCTCAATCAAAACAATGGCATCCCTTTGCCTAAATTACAATAAAGTGTGACAGTTCTAAAGTGCGCCTCTCCTATGTTCAAAATACATTCCTGAAGAATGACAGGTTAGGTATGCATAAATAGAAAAAATCTCAAAGCATTTTAAAGTCAATCAGTGATCATTAACAATCAGCCTATAAATTATCAATGCATAGTTTCCACAGTTGATGATATTTCATCTACTACCCTAGGTTAGGAGTATTTGCTGTTTGAAAAGGTTCACACTCAGCATTTCACTATTATCAGTGCTCTCCATTGCGGAGGCAGGGGACTGATCATTTCCCTCTACATTAAATTAATATTCTAGCCAATATACTAGTTTTGAAGGAAACTTCACCTCAGTGCCCTACAACGAAGCACCTCTGCATTCATAACTAACTATCACTACTACCGTATTGGTTGGCCCAGAATGTTTATCCAAGACGGAAGTCCAAAATCCACAGAGTCTTTAATAAGATGTTCTTGGAAAATTTGGGATTTCCAGATTTAATATTCCCAACACTCTCAGCTCCAACCTCCATGAATTATCAAACCAATGTTAAACATAGCTGGAGGAATCCCCTTAACTGAACTGACCAATTGTATGCCTGAAAAATAAGAATCCCTACTCGCTATTTGTCCATTCTTGAAATAACTATGAAAGATTCCAACGAAAGTTGACTTTCCTTCCAAATAAATGAAAACATTTCACTGGATATCGCTTCAACTACAGCGCTGTCAGGTGACTAAGGATTAGCCTAAAAGTAAACGTTTTTGGGAGGGTGGTCATTTGGACCATACGTGTCCTATATCTGGTCTTGATCTGTGATTGATTCCACATTTTCATCAACTCTTCCGTTCACCTAAATATTTTATCGATGTTCAATACGGGTATATTGCAAGGGCTGCTACATAACTTTAGGGTTGTTACATAAATCTATACCTACATAGGTCACCTGATTGATCACTTTGCCCCGGTAGTCTTGATAATTCCTTGCCAAGGATGGTTTTTCTCTAGATTGATTCTATATCCAGAGGCATTAGCAAGGGATTGTTCTAGAACCATATCCCACGTATAGTCTTTGAAGGACTGTTGGGTTCCTTGAGTTATAGGAAAGCAGTGTATTTTCTGTCCAGCAATCTCCACAGTTGGAGATATTTCATTGACTACCCTAGGTTAGGAGTAAATGTTGTTTACGAAGGTTCACACACAGTAATTCACTATTATCAGTCCTCTCCATTGTGGAGGCAGGGGGCTGATCGTTTCCATCACCATGCCATTAATATTCTAGGCTATGTATGTCACTCCCATAACTTCTAGTTGCCCAAAAGGCTATACCATCTTTCCCGTAACTTCCCAGGGAAACCTACACCCACTGGAACAAAGGCTTTTCCTGCATGCAAAAATGTTAATGATTGGGGAGACCTATGTGCAAGATTGAAAATGCATGGCCTGGGACAAACCGGTGTTGGTCCACATAGAGGAGATTTAGGGCCTGATTCATGGAATGGGAGTGCGCCGTTATAAAACACTTCCTAAGTATGACAGCAGAAAATCATGTGGCTTTGATTTTAGTATATATTGTATTATCACATCTACCAGCATGATTGATTGGTATGAGTAAACTGAGAAAGGATCCTTAACATTCTTTTGGAAAGTTATGATTGTATCCCTTCTCCAGGATACTAGGGATGCACTATTGGGTCAGTGGGAGGGTAACTGTTTTTAAATCTCAATGAATGCCATCATCTTCAGGGGCCTGCCCATCTGCACTGCTTTAATTGCATAAAGGACCTCTTTAATGTAGTAGGGAACACTAGTAATGAATTCTGACCCGAGATGAACCACAGGAGAGCAATCTTTTTTATAAACTATTCACATTTTGTACAAATCTCCTCACAGTCTAATGTTATGCGTCCACCCAGCGATATGATCTTTATGACTGCTCTTTCTAAAACCTTTTCCATACTCATACAGGCCATAAGTTAACCTATTCGTGTAATACATTCAAAGTTTTGTCATATAAAAGACAGCTATATATAATTTAGCACCATTAACTCTACTATGACTGCCCTAATAACAATGATGTCGAAATCCCTGCTATTTATCCATTATATTTTGCTTTCTTAGACAGTGACTCGATTCTCCAAGTCCTGCTTAGTGAGGCTTTCTGTGCTTCCTTGTTTGCCAAATAAGTAACCTGACCTGCGATTTCATTATCTAGGATAGCCATCTCTAAAGACTAGCTCAATTCCTGCACACATTGACCTTTGTCATAAACTTAGGATCAAAACACCATTGCCAGATCTTAAGTCTAAGATTAATCGAGATGGGAAACAATGCAGGGGAATGACCAGAGAAAATAAGATGCCATAGCTCACAACTAGCCCATACAATATCATTTATTAGCACCCAGGGAGTTTGGGGGGGGGGGCTGCTGTCAATCATCTTACTCAGATCGCGGGCTGAATCCCGCAAGTTCTGAGCAAGCTCGTAGCTGCGAGTGCCCACCCCGCCATCTTCCCCCACCTCCCCCTCGCTCTACGTTCCTTTCCTTACCCTCCCCACCCATCCACCCCACTTACCTGCTTCCTCTGCCAATCCCGCCTGCCGGGCCACCATGTAAATGAAAGAGGGGCTCTGCATGGACCCAGCCTTCCATCTCTATGGTGGCCATCTTAGGTAAGCATTGTGTTTGAATGAACAGGATGCTGTAAGCGGACAACATGTACATTCAAACAAAATAAATTGGTAACAGCACCCCAGATTAAAAACGTTGCGTGCTAATAGGAATAACACCTGATCCGGCCAGCTTGATTCGGTGGTAAGAGCATCAGGCCCATCGTAACTTGTCCCCAATGCCATTACCACCCGATTGGTCCAGCTGAATCGGGTGTTATTGCTTTAATACCTCAAAAACACAGATTAATAAAATGGAAGTACATCCTGATCCCCATGTTGACTGCACCAAACATCTAAAAGGTTACACATGTGTTTAATTTCACCGTAAGCAGCCAGCCCCCCAGGCTGCCCATCCCCCTTTGATTAAGTAGATCCATCTAACAGTTAATCAAGGACAAAATGGAACACCCTACAGATACATATCCAAGGCAACCCTAACAACAGGTTTAAATCACTTGCAGATCCTCTCAATTTGGGGTACACACAGCCACAACAGTAATAATAACAATAATAATTAGTTATGTATATGCCGCTTTTATCCAAGCAGTTTTACATAGCACATATTTACATAGACTATTATTTATTATTATTACCCAATCGAAATTGGTACTCAGTTTATTGACCTTGGAAGGATGAAAGACTGAGCGGACCTTCCCGGGATTTGAACCTACGTCCTGCAGATCAAACATTGATCCCAGCAACAGGCGCTTAATCCGCTGAGCTATCTTAACCTTAAGAGTACATTGTTAATCCACACTACAACAAAACACAATAACCTAGCATCAATTACAATCTGAAACGGATGGGGTAACTTATTTGTTCTGCGTAAATAAATTTGGGGGCACCACTTAGTGAGCTATCTTGCAATGTAACAAATGTGTTTAACCCCTGGATATGTGATATTAATTTCCAAAGGCTAAGAAAAGTACCTTTCAAGCCCTCTGTCTACACTCCCCTTGCTTTAAGTTTGACTCAGAAAGCCTAACATAGTGTTAAGCACATGGTGGGTGGGTGGGGCGGCGTTGGCCGGTAATTACCTGCTAATATCAGCTCTGGCTGCCCAGCAAAGTAAGGGCCTCGCAAGTGCTTAAGGCTGATACCAGCCAGGCCCCAACAGTGCCCAACGCCATAGGCCAGGGTGCTAATCTTTTTTTTTTTTTTGTGAATAGAAAATCTGGACCGCGTGCACAGTGTGTGCCCATTTCCCATTAGAAAAAGAAGGAAACCAAGATGGCTACATGGGAAATAGTAATAGGATGTTGTTCCTTTTCTATTTGTAGTGAGGTGGCCGGTGCCAGGGAAGCAGCTCAGGAGTGGGGGAAGATGGTGAGCAGTGTAGGTGGAGCATGGGGGTGGCCAGGGAGAAGTAAGAGGTTGTGGCGTGAGTTAGCGGGAGGCGGGACCTCAGGAAGACGAACCTTAAAAGGGCTGAAGGCTTGGGACACAAAAAACATGGCAGAACGGGGAAGTGGTTCCAGTGTGTGGACTGGAACTTGTGTCTATATTGTAAGTGCAAGCCTTTGTTCCTAGACTCCTGATTGGCTGGTGCCACTCCCTCATGGTTTCATTCAAGGGACGCATTATATATCCCTACAGATGGGGCTTTAAATCACACAGAACAGCCGCCACTCCCACAGTTCACTTCAGAAGGAACTACATCAAACACATCAATTCTAATAACTTGTAGTCACCCCCATTAGATACCTTTGCATCTTCAGCCTAACTGAACTGTATATATGTATCACTAGAAGTCTATCAACAAATGTATATAACTTTAACATTGCTTGTAGACCTATTGCACCTTGTATATTAATCTTCCTAAACTATTTGTATATACCTGTAAGTATGTAGACTGTACATTTCTGTAGCATTGTAAATTCTAGATATAGTTTGGAGGGATCACTATTAGATGGATAGCTTACGCCGCCGATTTTATATTGTTGCATGGTTCTATAATAGGCTTACAAAGATTAATTACAGATTTTGGGGCTTTTATTGATGAAAGAAAATGAAAAATTAATCCAACGAAAACAATTATCTTTCATGGTGGAAGCAAAAACGTGACGTCTGCATTTTCGTTTTGGAACTGTGGTGGTGTCAAGATTAAGAGTCAATCGATTTTAAGATTTTTGGGCTACACAGTGTATAGTTCCAACTCAAATGTGATCTTGAAAAACAATCTTATAATGAAAGCAAAAAAAGTCACGAATCAAATCAAGTCTATAGAAAGAAGATTCGGTAAATTCACTCTGGCTCCTTGTATCCAATTCTATAGACTAAAGAGTATCCCAAACTTAACATATGGCATGGAATTTCTACCTGAATCACTAGTGCCTTTCTTGAAAAAGCTTGAAGCCTCAATTTGGCGCAAAATATTATTCTTTATACCGAAATGTATTCCTTTTGAAATGATTAGGTATGAATTAGGTTTAACTTCCATTTCCTGCATTATGTATATAAAAAAATTAGCTTTGCTTAGAAAATGCATGATTGCAGACAGGGATTCACTATATTGTTACCTGAAAGTCGTGGAAGAGGGAAATTTCATGTCTTCACTAACAAGGGCTTGTGAAAAAACATTGTTGAAAGTGGGCTTGTCAGTAGAGACATTGTTAGGAAATTATGGGAAAGTTAAAGAAACTGTTAAAGCCTTATTGGCTGGAAAACAATGTTGTACTGCTGAACTCAAAGCTATATTCACAAATAGTTTCCTACTGGAAATGGTTTCCGAATCCAGAAATTTATATAGTAAAATATCCTTCCAGGCGGTTCAGGAATAGAATGATGCGATTCAGATTTAATGTTCTGAATTCGAATGAAATCTTGACAACTCATGGTCTAAACATGCAGGGGAAGGTTGGGTGTAGATTTTGTAATCTTACAGAAGAAAAAGAAACTCTGATGCATCTATTATTGGTTTGTCCTAACTTAGCTCAACAAAGAATTGATTGTTTTTCAAAATTTGTAATGGATATATCCAATGTAGATCGAGTTAAGCTGTGGAATGAAATGCTACATGGAAATTCTATTGCCCTGAAAATGAAAGTGCATTCATTTTTGTATAACATTTGTGCGCTAGAATGATCAATAAGATCGTAATTGCCGTTTAGCAGTGTTCGTCGCCAGAGGTCTAATAACAGCATGCAAGAATTGGAAGCCTAATTCTGACTGATGTATTAACACCCCAAACTGTAGACATGACGCAAGAAGGATCTGTAGACATGAACGATTATCGTGCTAGTTGATTCAGTACAAAAAGTATTCACTCCTGGGTAATGGTCACTGTATAATATATTGTAAAGCAATAGTATTATCACTTTTAAGAAATATGCTTAAATGACTTTTAGGATTTTCTTTTGCTTTTATTCTCTTATTGATGTAGATATATGAATTTTGGAAATTTTATAAATATTTGCAGATTCTTGTAAAATTGCAAAGGTTTATATAAACCAAAACAATAAAGACAATAACAATTCTAGATTCCTGTAAGCTTTGCATATTCTTTCTGCTGCGCCCGGTTACCCTTGGGTCTGGGGCGCATTATAAATAAACAAACAAACAAACAGTGTTTATGTACTGCGCCCCAGCTGATAAATGGTAATCTAGAAGGTTTGTGTTAGAATTGACTGAATATTTGAGGGACTGCTGACGTGACTTGGTGCATGATTGGGAGCCTAATTGTTGCAAATTACGTATGCCCTGTCCTGGTGTACTTGTTCTGCTGGTCACTCTGTGAGAAGCTTGGAATGTTGACGAGTGATGTTGCATCATTAGCCAAAAGAACATCGAGTGTGCGCGTTCAATTAATATTTCATGCATGACAGTTGGAAGCTGGGTTCACGTTTAATGAGGTTGCCCGTGGGTGTCTATTGGTCTACGTGCACTGGAAAGGTTGATACCATACTACCAGGCGACTACAAGAAATACTGAAGCCACCCGAGTCCTGAGCCTCCCATTTTAAGTTACACCACTGTGTCATAGCCTAGGTTTGAAAATTCCAATAACTTACTAGATATGGTTGCTGACATTTAAATGCGATGTGATTTGGTCTGAACTCGTGCTGGGGAAATCACACACAACATTGCCCTCCTCAGTTCCCTCCCTGATCACTAGAGGTCACTTTCAAGAAGTATACAGCGCCACAGACCTAAGGGGCCCAGGGGCGAGCAATTGCAGCAATCTTACGTACTAGCAAACAGCAAACACAAGCATGAATAGCGTTTCTAAATTGTATATCTTTCAGCAACAAGGATGCATGGTGTCTGTGCAGATGGACAAGGAGCAGCCTCGAGGTACAGGCAGGGGGGGGCTGAGCATCCCCCAGAGGACATTTTGTGGTAGACTGCTGTGCAATTCCCATATTGTGAGGAGACAAAGACAAGCATGAATTCCCACTTTAAACACAATGATTCCCATACTTAATTAAGTCTCTGCCGCTACACAATACGAGCGCCCACTTCTGAAGATGTACTTTAAATTACCCAAGTCATGTATTGGGTTGAACCCGTTTTTAGACCATTCGTTCTTATATTAGATTTAAGGTTTTGAATTTCAGAAGCGGTTGATGACAACATAGGAACAAGGCAGTCAGGTTGAATGCCACAATATATTTCCCTTTGCGCACCTGACAGTTATAGTGCGGGTACACACATCCAGCAGCCAGTGATTCAGGCCCTTGCCTGACAGCTGGGCATTTCCAAGATCACTTCTGTGTTGATATTTGAAAATTGGATTGAATCAAATCAAAACTCGTCTATATGCTAACACCGGGGTGGCTTCTGAAAACAATTTCTGAAAAAAGCACCTACGGGAATAAAAAAAAGGCAATTGGTTCCAGATTTCACTGCAAACCACTAGCATTTGCACATTTTGCAGTTGCTACAAATTGTTCAGAGGCAGTATGTGTAGATAAGGGCTTCTGACATCACAACGCATGACAGCAAAGGTTGGGCGTATTGCTGGGAGTGCACCCACAGGGGCCTCTCACTGGCTTCATTATTGAAGGCCACAACCAGCCACTTTCCAATACGATGACAGAACGATGTTCATTAAAAGCGTTGTGCTTATGTGTCACCTCAACCAGATTTCTTTTTTTAAATGCGTGTGGAGTACTTTCCCTTGGAAATTCTTTATAATACCTGAAAAATAAATGCATGAAAAAACTGAGTTCCATCTTCGCTCCTTAAAACCCTTCTCGAATATTCCTTACAAGCGCCTCTTAAAAAACATACTTCAGCCCCCAACCCAAAGCTTGGTACAAGCTCATCTGCAGCGCCCCTTACCATTTCTTCCGCAACATTCCTCACAGGCACATCTCATCTACACGCCTTTTAAGACCCTCATCAACACCGAACACAGCTTACACGTCCCTTCCCTGCATCGAATGGATGAGTTTGAAGAGGCAACTTGGTGCTGAAAAGATGATGCAAAGAATGACAAGACTGAAAGGAACTGAAATAAAATTCAAAGTTGTCTCGGGAGGACAGCTCAGGGGCAACAAGCTCGCCGTGTAAGCAAGAGGATGGGTTGCTGTGTGCTTAGAAACCTCTGGGTGTTTTAAGCGCATTATAAATAACCAATTACAAAAGTTAATGAGTAATGTGCAACAAAAGAAAACTAAAAAGTATGCGAAAAACATGGTTTGGGGGCAGACAAGTAAACAAGGGCTCCGTTTCCCCAAAAAACGTTTAGGGAGATGAAACTTCGCAGACTATAAGAAAGGTCTACGTTCACAACTGCTCCACTGTCGAAATTACAGTCCCTCAATAATACCAGTTGCAATCCATCCATTGATTGAGAATTCTGGAATGAAAGTGGCGATTAGAGTCTTTATTGCCTGTGAGTAGCATACACAGCAAGAACTTCTTAGCAAATCTAACACAGAAGTGCCTTCTTTTGTAACGTCTGAAGTGAGCCTGTAGCAATATGACTAAAGGTTAAAGCAGACATATGTCATTCTAAGGAACGAGGCTTGAAGTTAAAGTACCTTCTCTTTCTCAGCTTCACCTCAGGTAAGGGTTCTCCTGGCAACTGTGACACTCAGTAATGTACAGAACGGTTCCAAGATCTCTTGAGCATATGAGGAATAACAAAATGCCATGATACCGGTCATTTTTTAACCTTATTAAAAATGTCTGTTAAGATTCGTTTAACCATTCTTTGATCGACTTTCTTTCTCCAAAATGCCACAGGAACTTTTCATTGAGTATACTACAAATGATCTTATGCATGTTTCAAACTGTGTCAATGGCAACTCTTTCTACAGTACGAGAATGTGCTGTGTAGTTTGATGAATCCCAGGGTATTGTCACTGCTTACATGGGGGAAGCCCCTTTTCCTGTGGCCAGGGAGGTGAGGCAGCTACCGGATAATCCCCCTGGGGGTGGTACTCAGCGGGTGGATCTCATGGGGCGGGAATCCCTTCATGGGACCAGTGATGATGGCCCTGGGAGAACACAGTATCCACATAATCCTTTGATACCCCCACTCTCTTCATATCCCAATCAGGCCCCTCTGGCTCCCCATATCTCTATGTGTTATAGGAGAGTAAAGGGTCTCATTCAGAATACTCGGATGAGGAAGAGGGAGGATTTACCCAAGCTTAATACAACATACCACTGAGACGAAGAAGATAGCACAAAGAGGTAAAAGCCCACTGTGGAACCAACACATGTGGTACAGTTTTCAAGAGGCAGCCCCAATCATAAAAAGGGAAGAAGGGCTGAATGAAGCATCAAACCAGCCCTGGAGGAGCATGGAACGAGACACCCGTTCCGTGGTGGGAGGCCCAAAGGCTGGAAGCTATGACGCAGTGAGATCTGACATTTCAATATGTCCAAGCGAGTTAGAAATGGCTGGTGGCAGAGAGAAAAGAAGCCTGACCAGGGAAAGCAGACGAGAACGGGGATGCGAGCAGCCAGTGACAAGAGGGACAGTCTGGACCTGCAGAGCTGCGAAAGACAGAATGCTGGGCATGGCAGCAACACAAAAGCTCCGCTCCACCTGCAAGGGAGACCGTAGACCACCAAGAGACTTCCCAAAGGTAGGGAAAAGGTCTGCCCGGTTGTTGGGGGAAGTGAGGGAGCTGATAGATTTGAAAAGCCTCAAATCTATCCCGAAAGAGTAAAAGGGGATGACAGAGGAAATATGCAAGTTGTTACGAACATTGGGAGTAAACCTATTTGGGATAGTACCTGGCAAGAGAGTATACCAGGGCTGTTCAAGTGGAAAACAGGTGATGCAGGGACAGGGATCCAGCTGAAGGTAATGAACACGGTCTGGGACCCATATGACAGCGGGGAAGCCCCACCATTGTTCAACAGAGTCTGGGAACCAAATGGAAATGGGCAAGGCCCATTAGTAAAGTATACAAGGGTCAAAACCCCACATCAGTGCGAAAATAACTCTAACCAGTGGGTAGGAGCCCAGAGGAAGTCGGGAAGACCCCAAGAAGGTGGAACAGGATAAACAGAAACAAAGTAAGACAATCAAGTCTAGCAGGTCAGTGAACCAGGCTTTATACGCCATTGTGGATAACTGCGTTGAACCATTTGGGAAAGTCTACGGTCAGGTCTTGCGACCTGATAAGAGACTGGAGGGCAACATTTTCTTTCACAATGGAAAAGGTTCCCTTCAGGAGATTGGGGAGCTGTATTTTGTTTGTGTGTTGAAGCAAGAGCCATGGAAGAAGTTATCTCCAGGAGATTGGGAATCTGTGTTTTCTTTAAGTTGGTTGTAACATTTAAGCAGTGAACATTGTAACTACATATTCTTTCACAGGAACTATGACCTGGAGTCTGCATCCAGAATGAGAGGGGCTCCTTCTGGATTAATGAGACAAGCAGTTTTCCTTAGTTACTTTGAAAGTGTCGGACACAGGTTTAGACACAGGATGGTGGACATTTTACTTTACGGACATCCTGACCGGGTACTTGGTATTTTTGCTGAGGTAGGGCAACCCTAGTAAAAAGGCAAGATAGGCTTTTCTTTAACTTTTTTGGTTATAAATAAAGGTCTATGCCAACCAATTTACCACAACCGTCTCCAGACTTGGACTTCTGCAACCACCCTTACTGTACACGTCATGAGCTATATGGCTATAGATACATAATACTGTTTACCATGTAAATGTGCAGTTCCTCATAATACCATTATACATGGAACACTGTGGCATATTAAACTATTTAAAAGTGGGACTTTATTCTACAGCACACTTTGTGAACTAAATCCTTTATAGGTGATGTTCATTTTCCAGAGGAGTTACATTAGCCACATGCAGGTAACACAATTTACACAGATCACATAATATGATAAAGTGGCAAAGCCAAGATCAGGCTCAGACTGGCCATTAGGACAATGCCGAAGTGAAGGGCAGGTTAAACATGCTAGTGTGGTGTGACAATTCACAGGATCTCATAATTTCTTCCCTGGGGGAGCCCTTCCCTATGAGGCTATGGAGGTGAGGCTGCTATCCAATAGTCTGCCTAGGGGTGATATATGATATGATATGATATGATAAACGTGCTTAATACCTAGAGGTTTCTAAGCGCGGACCCGGGGATCGAACCTTTGTTGCTCTGCGTCTTGCTTCCAAGATGAACATGTTGCCCCTGAGCTATCCTCCCGAGACAAGTGGGAAAGTGGGAGGACCTCATAAGGAGAGACACCCCTAATGGGGATAAGGACTCCCGCCCCGTGAAAGACCTCCCTAAACCTTTGTTCCCAGGAGCCATGGCCTCCTTCTTCCTCCCAACCTGAAACTACAACTGTGTGTAATAGGGGTTTTTATGTACCTGATCACAGAGGCACGAACAGCGCATTGAACTCAATCAATAGTATTAGTAAACCCTGGAAAATATGTCCCATTCAATATACTACAGTAGTGCAGTAGTCAATAAGGTCATTACTTTTTTAATGTGCACATTACCTTGCAGCACAAAAGAGCCTCTGGTATGGTCTTGAGCCACAAGACAGGGCAGAAGCATACCATGGACACAGTTAGCAACCTGGGTGTGGGAGATGTCCAACACAAGGAATGGGTATCCTAATAAACTGCTATTAACTGCGAGGCATGCATGGCCACTATTGTAGCTAGAAATTATTGAATCCACACCTTTACAAGACACAAAGAGTCAGAAGATCATACCTCTGCAGGAGGCTGAAAATACATGCCCATGGCTATCAGCCAGGTGCCCCAAGTCTGTATTACAAAGCAAAACTCTCTCTCTCTCTCTCTCTCTCTCTCTCTCTTTCTCTCTCTGATCAGAGATGGAAAAAAATAAGTCAACCAAATGTCAATCTGACAGGCTTTGTATTGCATATTAGGGCACATTGGATTCAGTGAAGAGCGATTACTACTCTTGACATACGACAACTCCTTGCCGGTCAACCTTTGCTTTGAAGTATTGTTTGCCTCATCATTATTTGTAAAGAATGATATTTGATTATTATAGGTAGGTTTTAGTAAGGGGCTTTAATCGTCATGTCACATGTAAGGGATGAGAAATTGGGCTGGACGGATCATCCAGAGGTCAGAGTTAATTTTGGGCCAAAGAATAAGAGCGTGACACATCACTGAAAGAAAATAATACAGATCTGAAGCCACAGAGTGCAATGGGGGCGAATTTGGCTCAGTCATAGCTTCCAGGAATAATTCAGCATAAGCAGCCAGGTCATCTCATGTTATTTACGTTCAGTGTTTACCCTCAACAGACTTTCCTGGGATACTAACATACTCAGATCATAATGATTTCTAGGACATGTATTCTATCAGCCAACATCATCATGTTTCAGGCAACACAGACTTTGCAGATTTTTAAATTGGACCGGCTTAAGGTATATAAAATATGGAACGGCTTTAAACAGTGAGGTATTTTCTTAAAGAAGCAGATACAAAAATATATGAAATCCCTGTTATATTAATGTGTGTTCCCTCTTTGCACCCTTAAATAGTTCAAATGCATGAAAGGTTCTGACAAAATATTTACAAACAAAATGTACACCTTTTCCACAGCAAGTAATTCTACATGGTGTGTGGAAAAAAGGTTCTCGGTGTAGAAATTGTAAACGGGGATTCTCCCTGGTTAATTTCACATTCAAACACAAATTAGAGCTATACATTTGTAGGTGTGAAAAAAGCTCCTTAAAAGAGAAGGTGCCTAGCATAAGTGTGGAGGTTGTCTAACGAGAGAAATTAGGCGGCAACAAAGAATGGGAAATCGAATGTATATGGCGATCAGATAAGACGTTGGCACCTACTGCGAAGACTTGTGAGACTTTTGAGGGCTCCAGAAAAATTGCTCAGGAGTGAAAGGAGCTCAGATGTTTCTGATGTATATGATATATTCTGGTGGGAAAATAGCTCAGGGGCAACGTGTTTGTCTTGAAAGCAAGACAACACAGATCAACACAGGTACAAATCCCTGGTCCCATGCTTAGAGACTGGTCTCCGGTATTAAGCACGTTTTAAAAGATGAATTAATTAATTATGAAATTCTCAAATAGGCTTCCAGGTCATATTTATCAGGTGTTCTCAAAGTTAAATCAGAATCTACATGCTTCCATTTAGAATACCAGACATGAGGGCAGGCAACAAGGGTGAACACAACCACAATTGTGGGGAAAAGATAAAGAATAATACCCTTAAAGTATACATTTTAAAAACTGAGAAAAGCTGCAGGACTCCTATAGATAGTGATGGGTCAAGAAGTATAGTGACATTATCAAATAATAAATACCTACTGCAAAATGACTCCATTTATTTTGGTCGATTTGTTTTTTAATATTGCAGGGGGAGACCCCATGCACCACCATCTCCACTTCCTCCTGCATTAGCCTTAACCCTTACCCAACTACCCATCTATTTTTTACTAAAGATGTACGAAAATCCCTAATAAATTCGACCCATAAAATGCGGTCATTTTCCAGTAGGTATTTTCGAATTCGATAATTTCTGCAGAATAGATGTGTCAAGCTATCTATTAAAATAAATGTGAGATTTTTCCAGTCTTTAGCTCATGAAAAATTAAGCAAGGTAACTTGGGCTAAGAAAACAGTTTTTTTATGGGGAGAAGAAGGGGGTGATTTGCATATTCAATTATACTCAAATGACATGGAGGTTAATTGCAGTGAGTTCAAGAGGGTTGACTGCACTCACGTATGTGTATCTTCCAGCTCAATAACAGGAAATTATGACTCAAACTTTTTTTCAAGCGTTGGGCTCAAGTTGGTTTATGAAATACGGCAATAAAAGCCTTTCTGGAATGGTGGGCCAGATTATTTGTTCCTTTTCATGTGAGGATTAGATAAGGTGTGTGCAATTTTGGATTCACAGTAAGACAGCCAACATATACCCATACATAAGGTCCATGCAGTGTGCCTACAAATGTCATAATAATTGTCGCGTTAGACCAATTGGGGAAATATTTTGGTAGGAACGTATTGAACTCTCTTTCAGACTTCAATGCTTCTGAGGAAATTGTATCCCAAACAGAGTTTCACCAGGTTATGTCTGTGTTACTTAATTGTTCAGAGCTGACCTTCTTGATTAGAAAAACGGTGCTTAGCTGGCCCTTTATAACTAACTTTTGTGGTTTTTTCCACTGCATTGGATCAGATCAAAACTATGAAGCGAAGGGCACATTTATGGGGTGCGACCATTCCTCCTGGACTATTATGTCTAATCCAGAGGCTGCATTCGTCAACCTAGGTAGTGTAAGGATGGGTAAGCTAGGAACGCCTTCGGAGGGGATATATACTAACACTAGCATAACATAGGGTGCCAATATATGCTAACACTAGCATAACATATGTGGTCAATTTTTGCCTAGCCCTGGAATGTGTTAGCAGCTTTCAACACAACTTTATTTTACAATGATGATGAGGGGTAGGGGCTACAAGAACTTTGTATGGCCAGTGTGCTCATGTATTACGGCAAATTCGGAGAATATACTAATCTTGGATAGTTTTTGGATGATAAATGCTATATGGCATGGTAGTATAAGGCAAATGTGAATTGGCTTAATGTGGACTCTGTGGGGAATCTTTAAACCAAATATGGTGGTTGACAGAGGTACCATTGCTATACGGGTAAGGTTACACCCTGTCTCCATTCAACATCTAAAATGTAGTATCGACGTAAGCTTCACTCACCCTACTTTTAATGTCTGAATTTTAGTATCCCTCAAAAATACAAAACAAAATAGATATGTTTTGAACTGGGGAACCATTTTGGAAGCACTGAAGATGGCTGAGGCATGTACACTCACCTGCTGATGAGTCTAGAATGCAAAATTCCCTCACTGAATCTTCAAGCTCTTCATTAATATCTTATTGTAATAAAAATACGTTTGAGGACTAGGATGATGCTTGCAATATGTTACTTGTCTTCAACCTGAGTTAACAGGGTATGAGCATGTCATCTGTACGAGTCATGGACGATTATTACTATTAATAATAACAATACAGTTTATTTTGGATATATATCCATAAAACCATTGCAAATATATTACATATCAAATAGTCAAATAACTGCATGTACACTATACATCATAAAAAGGCAGTTTAACACTAGCAATGATAGATGCATTAATAATTCATAATAAATAACAATTGTCAGTCAACCTTAAAATGGAGTCCATTATCTGATCACTCTCAACATCACTTAAAAATAAACATAATTAATGTGCTGTATGTGGGTAACAAT
The DNA here is from genome assembly GCF_040938575.1 of Ambystoma mexicanum. Taxonomy (NCBI): domain Eukaryota; kingdom Metazoa; phylum Chordata; class Amphibia; order Caudata; family Ambystomatidae; genus Ambystoma; species Ambystoma mexicanum. Next base: position 899,731,193 of record NC_090925.1, read on the forward strand.
CTTTTATTAAATACTTTGATAAGTATAAATTCATTAATTCAGTGGGGCCAAAAAATAACTCCTTGTAGCTTTGCCTTTTTCCTAAAATTTCGCATTGCCTAAATTATGTCATCGGTGCACATCATTTTACACACGTACAAAGCATCAATTAAAGTTTGTAAATTCTGCATCTTGAACGCAGGATGTAACCACATTCTTCTTGGTTGATCGTAAAGGGGACAAATTAAGTATGGCTCCTGTGGGGATAGCTCAACATTCCATTTCACAATAAAAGCTAATACTGTTAGAATTCCAATGCACAATTTAATCAGGGGACTTTTAGCTAACGAGTAATTGATTTTGTCTAGAGACTCTTCAAAATCCAGGTTATTCTTTACGATGAGGTTTTTTTTTATAATTTAAACTATACTTACGAGATATATGTGCGTGAATTACCCTAAACAAAACCCTTCCAAGCATTCTTTATAGTGTGCTTATATCCAAGTCTCTAGCGATGGGGATCGGTCCTAAGTTGTTTTAACATATTCCTTACAAATACAACACAACCAATATGTACTGCACCTCCAACTGATAATAGATCTTGAAGTGCTTCGTAGTACACCTACAATTCCTGGCAATTCAAAGGTTTACAGCAATATAAGAATGGTTTTATTCCAATTCTATTATGAACTAGCAAAATAACAGAATTAAAAAATGTGCAGGGCTGGTGGATACACTGTAGGTAGTCCTAACAGTCTTTTAAGTATCTTAATTTCTTTACTTTACATTTTTACCTGAGTAATTGAAGCGATCCAGATTCTGCACAGGTTCCCCAAACACTTTAAATGATAATCGGCAGGGTCACATTGTCCTCGCTGGATTGATTTATTTTCATTAATTATTGAGCATTTGTTAGGCGCCTATACAACCAAATGGTGTTTCCAGGCACCACAAGACAAAAGTGGAGAGGGAACAGGGGAGTACATCAAACAATAGCAAAAAAATAAATAATCAAACAATTGTGGTGCTACTATGCCTTGTGACATTCGGACATGCAAGTACAGTGACGAGAAATGCAGGGGCAAGGGAAGGGAGGGGGAAACAGGTATGAGCAAGTGCTAGTGTGAGCCCGTTAGGGGAAATGCCAGGGGGTTCCAGGGGAGGAGGCCACTGGCTAAGTGCAAATGCAGTGGTGTCCCAAGGGAGGGGGAGCACAGCCGCCCAGCTGGGGTCGCAGTGGGAAGTGCTGAGGGTGGTGGGTGCTGGTGTTAACTGGGCAGAAGGCCTGGTAAACTGTGAGACTTGTGAAGGACCAGGCCGCCAGTCTCAGCGGCAGTGGAGAAATTAGCATGGGAGGGTGAGAGGAAAAGAGGTAGAGAAAAGACAAGTTTTGAGAAGTTTACAGAACTTAAGGAGGTCCGGCTCAAGTCTGAGAGGGGCAGGGAGGCTGTTCCAGAGGGAGACGCCAGCCGAAGAGTGAGACCTACCCCACTCTTTACCCCCACTCTCTGCTCGGAGAAGTGTTTGATCAGCAGGGAGTTTGAGTTAGAAGAGCGGATGGCTCGAGCAGAGAGGTATTTAGGGAGAGAGAGTTGGCAATAGTGAGGTCCCAGGCCCCAGAAAGCCTAGTAGAGGGTATTGAATTTGAGCCTTGCGGCCACTGGCAACCAGTGGAGAGACTTTAGGGCTGGAGAGATGCAGTGCCTGGGCTTGAGGCCAAGAATAAGGCTTGCAGCCCTATTCTGGATTAGTTGAAGGGGGCGGAGGGAGGAAAGGGGCAGATTGAGGAAGAGGCTGCTGCAGTAGTCCAGCATGGAGAGGACCAGAGCTCTGGAGACTTTGACCTTCTGGGGAAAGATGGGGAAAGGTGAGGAACGGGAGAATGCCTCTAAGGAGATGCAGCGGAAAGTGGGCCTTTCTTGGCAAGGTCCAAGATTTGAGGGGTGAAGGAGAGAGAGGAGTCAAAGATGATCCCGGGATTTTTGGCCACACTGGATGGTGATAGTAGAGGGCCCAAGAAGGGCGGCCAGAGGACTGGAGGGCAAACAGGGAGCAGGTGTCCCAATAAGAAGGTTCTCAGTCAGACTGGCATGAAATGCCATGCCCTTAGTTTTACTGATGTTTAAGTCCCTTTTCTGAGCAGGCAGCATTAACATGATCTAAGAGTTGCTGAAGACATTTGTGTATTTTTATCTAACTGAGCACAGCGCCATCTGCAAATAAAAGTAGTGCCAAATCAACCTTTAATTACAATGGCCCCAAAACACAGCCATGCCCATGCCCTTCTTTCCAAAAATGTATTGGTTTCGTGATTTCACCTGATGGGCCCCAGACGACAACAGCAACACTATCTGAACACATACATTTTATGGCAGATAGAAAACAAAGAGGAATGTGCAATTTAACTAAGGTATCAAAGGCTGTCTTGTTAGTCAACAAAGGATAAATAAATCGTTATTTTTTTCTAAAGAACACATGTTGAAGTGCTAGTGAGCATCAAAATGATTGATCATGGATGTCCGTTTCCTAAACACATCTAGAGCACATTATAATAAATGGTTTTCTCCACACCATGACTCATCTATTTTGTATTACCTTTGCATACATTTTTGATAGTGGGTCTAGTAAGGCGATGGTTCATTAATTTGATGGGAAGGCCCAATTACCCATCTTATTCACTGTAACAATATTTTCTTCTTGCCCTTAATGAATGAAGATCATTAAAGAATGTAACCATGAAGAGAACCCAGATATTAGAAGTGTGTTTAAATAAATCAACAGCCGTGCCCTGGTGCTTTTTTTGCCTTTTGGGAGACAAAGGCCTCTAGCACCTCTATGTGTGTAAGAAAACATTAGCTCGTTACTTCTGGTATCGGAAGAGCTACCTGCAAATGATTCATTTCATTCTCCCGCGGCTCGTTCATCCGAATAATTATATAGGGATCGAAAATACGTGAACCCTTTGCTTTCCAGGAGGAGCTCATTACGAGTTGGCCGGTCCGGTAATAACGTGCCGGTATTAATGTATACTGGTGCGTTACCGCACCAGCCAACTAGGAGTTGGCCGGTGAGGTGACTGAATGACCAGCTGGAGGTAATTCTGCCACCTTATTTGCAAAAATCGCTGGTATTACAGGCGCCGGTGATACCAGCGCCTGTAATACTGACAAACTCCCCCATGGAGCCCACTGGGACTCCATGAAATGGAGAGTTACACCATCACCCAGCACCTGTAACCAGGTGGACATTTCAATGGAACGACGGTAATTCGGTTTGCCGGTATTATGACAGGTTTAGTGCCAGAATACCACCAAACTTATAATGACTCCCATTATGTTCCATTTGTATGTCTATTGATTTGTCACTATCTGCCAAAAAGCTCACAATTTTTTTTCCTACACTACTCTTTTTAAGGGGCTCCCACTGATTGTCAAATGAGCTTTATTTTTACTGGCTATAGGATCTTTATATAGTCTTCTCATTGATACCTCCTTGAGTCCGCCCCTTCCATCACAGTTTACAATTCTCACAACAAAGCCCTTTCAGCATTTTTACATTCTTTGTTGAACCATCTTTCCTTATGTGAACTGAGCTTTTTCCAGACGTAGGCGGTATTTGTTACATAAGGAACGGCAGTACTACACATTTTGCTATAAAATGCAAAGCATCAGAACTATGAATGCTACCAGAATATTCTATACAAATATCTAAAAGATTGGTGTGGAATAAGGGAATATTATCCTGAGATATCCCCCAAAGTTCGATCTGGACCAATGGGAAAATACACTTGACCATTGATTACATCTTTGCGGTTGGTTGGCTGTTTGAACATTGTAGTTCACTGACCATCTTTCATACCTGATTTAGTGATCATGCTAAGCTGATAGCTAAGTTTGTACTGAGTAATTCAGTTGAGGAATCTGATGTATCTGGCCCGACTGATTAGTTTACGAATTCAGCTGGTAGCTGAATATATTGGAACTTTGCTCTGGCGGCCAGGGTGAACAGTTCTTTAGTGGACGTTCTTGAGTTTTTCTCTACTGACTGGAAACAATTGGTGTTTTCTGTGAGTAATCTTGAGCATAATCAACGTATGGGTTACTTAGCCCTGGTAAAAAAAAAAAGCCTAAAAAGCATTTACATGTTTATAATGAGGAAGTGGTAGCAAAAAAAGCATAAACTAAGGAAAGCTGTTAGGTTATTAAACCAACGGTCTGCCATGATTTATTGGATGGTCACTCAACTCAGGGAGTTGCTTTCCCCGCACGGTCAAAGTGTCGCACAACAAAGCGCATAGCAGATTCAAATTTGGCTAGGCCTGCAACCTGTATAACACCATTCAGTAGATAGAAACCAGGCTGGTGTATAGAAATAATAGTGTATATTTATTTAAATTTCTACAATGAATAATAAACAAATCATACTAACACCAGCCACCAACTCTGTGGCACAACACAATAAGTACGAACGCAAATTAATGGCATCAATTGGCTGACATGTATTTTTTAATAGACTTTCAGATACCACAACAAGCACAGGTTGAATTTTAAGTCAAAACACACATAGGATTTCCTTGCACATTAACAGAGACAAAACTTGAAAAACACACAGTGGTTGCTTGGTTTATTACAATGCTCTTTTCTCCCAACATCTCCCCCCCCCCCCACCCCCCAGTCATCAGTTATATATGACCCCTTAGTCTGAAGGCAAGGTACAGGGAGTGAGATATAACAGGATTCCATTTAGGCATTTTATTTTAAAAGCAAGGTTTGGGAAATGAACACAATGAAAACATCGATTGGGGAACACACATTGAAATGAAATGCAGGTTTTGGGGGACTTTGGAATGAATGGGAAAACATTTTTGGGACAATTCATTTTCACAGGGAATACAGGGTGTTGGGTTTTCATTTTGGGGATACTGACACGTTCAAATAAACAGCAGGGTTACCTAATTACATTAAAGACTAGAGTCAATTACTGCGCACTGGGATCACTTTTGTCAACTTTGAATTTTGACAAAAACATGACCTTATATTAACTGACCCCATGGGAATTAATTAATTAAATTGTATTTTTTGTTAAATAAGCTAAGGGTATACACACTGTTATCCCCCTTCCCACTAATGGAAAAGCACCTAGTAATGAAAAGGAATGGGTTAATACAGTCAGTTTCCCCTCACACTTCCGGTTAAAAATGGGTAGGTTGTTTCTCTAAGGGAATTAATGAAGTGGTATTGTTAGTCAAATATGGTCCGGGTCTAGGCAGTGTTGCCCCCCACTTACTAATGGAAAGGGTTTAAGGCAGGTAGCTCCCCACACAATTGATAGCTTTGGTATATATCTACTTACATGAGAGATCTATGCTCTTAGCTCAGGAGGTCAGCCAGATTCCAGACCCTCTTTTGGGAATAGTTAGGCAGCGCACACCTCTGGTTTCTATTCACAGCAAGGTCCCTGCAGCCACAAGTCTCTCTCAGATAGGGCTCCCAGAGTCCAGGCAGAAGTCCCCAGCAGGTCTCCCAGGGTCTCCTGTCTATCTGCTCTCCTGGGTGTTAGTCTTTCTTTTTGTCAGCTCTCTGTTGTTGTCAGTCTTAGCTTCTCTGTCTGCTCTCTTCTTTTTGTCCTTCTGTCCCCTTTAGATTGAAAACTGATATTTTATACTGCTGATGACACTTGCATATTATGAATACTACCGCACAACGGATTGGACATCTCTCTTTTCCCCCTCCCACCAGTCTGCCCACTACCAGCTGATAGGGCAAGGGGTTTAGAGGTCTGTATTATGGAAAATGGGGGAGGAGATAAATGCATCATTTCAAAATTACATGTTTTTACTTTTTTTTGGTTCCCTCAAAATCTCACTACATGGCAACTACCTCCACTTTTCAGATAACCGCGCAAACATATATATTTTTGAATTCTACAATTTATCACACATTGGGGAATACTCATTTTATTTCGGCACAACCTTCCTGGGAGGAGCTGTCATTTTTCCTGGTTTACACCTGAGCTGAAGGAGTTAACAATACCAAATTTCACAAAACACACACACACACATTTCTCTATCTATCAGCTCCCCAACCTTTAGATTGTTCTGATTATTAGGAGTGTCACAAACCCATTTTCACCTCTAACCCAACTTACACAGATGCTATATGGTTAATATTTACATAGAACTGATGGGCCTTTTTGTGATGTTTAATATGAGTACTGAATGAGCTCATTCTGACGCACAGTTCTCCAGTTATTAAGAAAAATATGTCCCATGGTATTTGGATTGCATGACATTATTTATTTTTTTAAATTTTATTTATTGCATTTGTTTTACACCCAAACCCGGGTGTATCACAGCATAGGTTACAGAAGGCTTAATTCTCTGGTTACAATGAGGAAAACAGTCATATTTCATACATAGTTGTTAAAGTACATTTCAGAGCATGGCTCAAGTCTCTGGTTGCGAAAGACTGTACTTGCACTTAAAGGATGTGTGCTTGACAGTACACAGTTGTAGTTACAATCAAATTAAGAAGGGGAGGACGTCAAGGTATGTCATTCATCAATGGTAGCGTGTGTGTAAGATAGGGGAGGACAGATCAAGGTTTAGAATTTGTTAAAAAGCCATGTTTTTAACATCTTCTTGAAGTGGTGGTGGGATGGCTCATTTCTGGTATGCAAGGGGAGGGAGTTCCATAATTTAGGTGCCAATACTGGGAAGCTGCTCCCTCCTGCCCTTGGACTTTTAAAACGTAGGACAAAGAGTTGGGTGATTTTGGATCTCAGGTTTCTCGTAAGTTTGTTTAGGGTGGTGGCATTGTTAATGTAGGCGGAAGCTTTCTTTGCGAGACATTTATGAGTGACGGGGCCTGATTCATGGAACATTTTCCTATGGGATTGCGCCATTGTAAAACACTTCCATGAATCAGGCCCAGAGGGTTTTGAAGATGATTTTTGCTATCACGGGAAGCCAAACGCTCCTGGTGTTGGACATGTGGTCAGATATTTTAAGGCCAAGTGCTTCTCTTAAGGCTTTATTTTGCAGCAGTTGGAGATTAACCAAGTTGGCCTTCGAAGAGCCCAGCAGTAATATATTGCAGTAATCTAGTTTCAACAAAATAAGTGCATGGGCAAGAATGGTACAGTTTTGCGGGGTCAGGAATTGACGGCTTAGGTCAATCAACTTGGAGGTATAAGATGTGGTTGATGACAGAGCATTAACCTGTTTAGTCATTTTTAGGTTAGCATCTAGATGGACACCTAGCATTTTAACCTGTTGAGGACTGGGATGGGAGTTCCATCTATGGTGATTGATACATAATCTGCATGGAGCGATTTCATATTTACTGGGGAGCCTGTCTTTTCATCATTAAGGCAGAGGTTGTGTAATGCCATCCAATTCTGAATTATGGCGTAAAATGTTGTTAATGGTGATTGCATCATGCTCATGATTGCCAGTGACGGGGATGAGGATCTAGGTGTCATCTGCAAAGTTTGTGTAGATGACACCCATATCGTTGAGGGCTGTGAATAGCAACTTGGTGTAGGCGTTATATAGGGCGAGCGAGAGGCAAGAGCCTTGCGGTACGCCCAGGGGGACTGAAATGGGGTCTGCAGACTCTTTTCCAATGGTTACTCTGGAGGTACGTTCTGCCAAGAAAGATATGACCCATAGGGTGGCTTCGTGGGAGAATTGAACGTTTTCTATGAAGGCTGTACATAGTTTGTCGTGGTCCACCAAGTCAAAAGCGGCAGACATGTCTAATAACAGGAGGATGCAGAGTTTGCCGACATCTCTAATGGAATCCATCTGGATTTTAAGGTCCAGTAGAGCCATTTCATTGATGTGGTTAGGGCATAAGCCCCATTGCCTGGTTCCTAAGAGGTGGTTCTGTTCAAAATGATTTTGAATTTGTGTATAGGCTATTTTATCAATAATTTTCAACAAGGGGACTGTCGTTATAGGATGGTAATTGGTGGGTACCGTCCGATCCAGGGATGGTTTTTTGAGGAGCGGGGTGACCCATGCTTCTTTAATACTAGCAGGCACAGTGTTAGTGCTAAAGAAAGCAGTGACGAATTTAGTAATGACAGGTGTTAAAGTCGGAGCGCAGAGCTTGACTAGGTGGGCAGGGAAACAATCTCCTTTGCAATTAGAGGGTTTTAGCTTTGAGATAGTATCCAGGACCTCATCTTGACTGACCAGAGCAAATTTGAATTGAGTGCCTCAGTTTTCGCCATCTCTAGCTCCGATGGGAGGGGGAGCAATTTTGGTAGCCAGTCGTCTTTTTTTGGATGAGATTTTGTCTTGGAGCTTAACTATTTTGGAGGCAAGTGCATTCTGAATGGAATGGCACAAAGCTTTGCTAGATTTGACCACAGTGGTTACCGGGACAGGGTTTTCCAATCCTCTTAATATGGTGAATAGTACTTTGGAATTAGATGGTGCATTGTTTATACAGGTGTTCATGGCATTTGCTTTGTGGGCTAAGAGGGTAGATTTATACAGTTTGTTTGCTTCGAGAAACGATTTGTCTGTGTCGGTGGATAAAGTTTTTTTGTGGATGTGTTCCAGCGATCTTTTAGCCTGCCGGAGTGCCACCAGTTCCTCATTGAACCAAAAGTTGCATCGTTTGGTGGTCAGGGTGTTTTCATAGTAAGTGGTGCTAGAGCGTCAATAGTAGTTTTGAGACAATTCTGATAGGTGTCTGGGAGACAATTAGTGTCTGAATTTGTAAGGCTGCAGGTGGAGAGAGCCTCCTTCAAGATAGGTGTGAGACTGTCTAGTGTGAGCTTGCACGTATTTCTTATTTCAATAGCATCCAGGGTGGCAGTGCTGGGAGTTACTTTTTCATTTGTCATTAATTTGAAACTAATAAAGTAGTGGTTAGTCCAGTCAATTGCTGTGATGGAGTCGATTGATAGACAGACATTTAATGATAGAAGCCTCAGTTTCACATTTCAGAAAATCCAAACAGTTTAATTTCTCCCAAATCACATGACTTGAACATCTGCTTGTTAGTAATGTCTGTGTCTATGCAGTCTTTGAAAATCCATTAGTGGCTCTGTGAGGCACTTTACTGGGGTCAAGCCTGTACAAGAGGTCAATTCTGTTGGTCATCTTATCTGAACATGCCACCATTTTGACTTAACTCTTTGTATTTCTTTTGCATTTCAACCTGAAAACCAGAGTAGCTTGGTGGGCGCAGCCAAAGGTCTCGAGGTCAATGTTGCAGAGGTACAGACCTTTTAGTTCAGTGGGGAAAACAAGCTACATACATAATTCTAACAGAATAACATTCTAAATTGAAAAGATGTGTTTTACATATGACATTTTGTAACGCATCTGGGCCTGTTATCCATAAATAAAGTATTTCTTTAATACCATGGTTAAAAAGATGCAAGTTTCACTTTCAGTATTATTCACACATAGGCCAAAGTTTACCATGGTAAACCTGTGTTCACTTTTAAACCAAGTAGGCCTCTCCTTTTAAATTATGTAATTTTAAATGTTGAAAACTAAGTGTCTTTATTTGGAACAAATGCAAGATGCTTGGCTTCACTTTAGATTTCTGGATCTTGTGCTGCATTAAAGCAAGTGTAACATGCTGCTATCTGTCTCTTTAAGTGAAATTGTAATTTTTCATATTTTATGAAAACATTTGCTGTAACACATGTCTTTTGAACTGCATTGGGCACATTCTGTTGTATTAATGTTTTAAGGCACGCTTTGCTTCGCCCTCCCATTTTGGTAATGTTGAGGGGGGGCCCACTTTTCCCATTCACTGGGCCTCAAGTTGGAAAACAATGTTTTTAACTGCCCTGCATATGCCAATGGGTCTCAACATCAGCCAGCTTCATTCTCACAATAGGGGCCTTGCACGGTCTTCTCAGTTGCTGTCACACTGGGGCTGTATTTGCACCCCAGAGGTTGGATCTTTCCCTTGAAACAAAGAGGAACTTCATGAGGCGTACACATCAGTCGTATGGGAACTTGCTCTGACATAACCATTGAGTAGCCAAGATGGCGCTGAAGCACTCTTTGTTGTTTTAAGAAATAAGAATGCTCAGGTCTTCTGGCGTCCTTTGAACAATGTTGACCGTTTGCAATCAGGGAAACAAGCAATGCAGTAACTGAAAGTGATTGGGTCTTATATTTTTCAACCTCATATTTTTTTTACCATAATAACATTCTAGAGGTAACAAAGAAGATCAGTCCCACTTGTGCACTGGGTCCTAAGACATTATCACATTTTTTGTTTAAAACCAATCCAGAGGCCCGGGCAGTAACCCTTAATATCTTGTTTGAGAGTGTAGTGAGTTTAGCTCTCTTTCTCACATAATGGTCTATGGCACACATTGTCCCGATTTACAAGAAGGGAGCGAGAACTAGCCTTTTAAATTACAGACCCATTGCGCTTCTTGATGAGGACAGCAGGGTTTTTGCCTCTATCCCGCTGTCCCGTCTGGAAGCTTGGGCCTTGCAGGCTGGTAAATTTGAAAAATGTCAAACTGGATTCCTCCCGAACCTCAGAACATCTTTAAATGGACTGATTATTAAATGTGTCCAACACTTGGCTTTAGAGGGAAAGAATGATTCAGTTTTCATTGTCTCCATTGATTTAACAGCTGCATTCGACGCTGTGGATCGTGAACCTCTGTAGTCCAAGCTTTATCATTGGGGAGTTCGTCCGGGTCTTTTAAGGCTAATAGTTGGTCTGTATTCACACTCTGAAATCCAAGTGCAGCTGAAATATTCTAGCTAACTTTCACATCAAATCTCTACGTTTTGTGGTGTCATGCAGGGCTGCGTTTTGGCGCCCTGCCTGTTTAACCTTTAGTTATCGGATATAGGTGAACATTTAAAACCAGCCGTCTTCATTACTCCAGTGTACACAAATGAAGGCCTTTTTGGTTGTCTTATGCAGATGATATTCTCATCTTTGATTGTACCACAGTAGTACTCCAATAGCTGATTGATGCATTATCTGTTTGCATGGACAATCACGCACTTCAGATTAATCCGATAAAGACTAAAATACTGCAATGCTCTAAGGGTCGAAAGAAAACTTTCTTTCAATGGCATGTTGGTTTAGAACCAGTGGCGAAGTTGGACTCATTGATTTATCTGGGCTTCTTCTTAAAGGCGAACCCTGGCCAGACAAAGCTAAAAGAGTGGCTTAAGGATCGCACTTTGACATTAGTTAACCAATTGGTGAGGGTTGATTCCCATTATGGCAGATACACCTTGAAATCGTGTATAAAATATTATGAAGGGAAAATTGTTCCCAAACTTCTGCATGGTATGATGTATACCCTTTATCATTATTGGAAATTCTGTCAACTCTTGAAGCTTTGGTTTGGTGAAGGGTCTTGCACGTACCTAACTCAGTTCTTATACATGCAATTCGATATTTATTTATTTCGTTATTGTTTGCTTGTTAGGCGCTTATACAATAAGAATATACTGTTTCAAAGCACCCACAGGGAGGGAGGGTGGGAAGTACAATTACAAAATTACAACACAATATTTAGGAGCAGAGGGGGAAGAACCTACTATGCCCTTGTGAGAATTCAGAATGTGCAAGTGCAGAAAGGAAGTGGGAAGAGGGGGTAAATGCTGGGGAGTCTGAGCCCGTGGGTGAGCCACGGATGAAGTGCTAGAAAGTTGAGTGCTACACGGCCTGGGCTGCAAGAGCTGTAAGTGCGAGTCTCCAGAGCAGAGGGTATGCAGATGCAAAGTCCTGTGGAAAGACAGGAGCTGTGAAGAATTGGTGTTGGAGGTCAAGGCCCAGAAGATGCATAAGAGCCAAGGACACCAATTCAGCAACTGTGGGATTAGCAGAGGAGAGAAGGATGGAAGAAGGAGGAAAAGAGGAAAGTCTTAAGGAGCTTCCGGAATTTGAGAGGATCCTGCTCAAGGGGGAGGCTATTTCAAAGAAGGGAGCCCTCAGAGGAAAGTGAGAGACCTCCTGCCCTCTGCTTAGCAAAACACTTGACACACAAGGAGTTGGTGCCAGAGGAGCGGAGTGGTCTAGGGGCAGAGTATTTAGAGAGATAAAGTTGAAGATAGTGTGGTCCCCGGGCCCAGACAGTCTTGTGGATGATGCAGAGGGATTTGAATTTAATCCGTGCAGCAACCGGGAGCCAGTGAAGACTTTAGTGCAGGAGAGATGCAGTTCCTGGGCTTGAGGCCAAGGATAAGTCTTGCTGCTCTATTCTGGATAAGCTGAAGGGATCGCAGAGTGGAAGAAGGAAGGTTCAGGAGGAGGCTGTTACAGTAGTCAAGTCTAGAGTAAACAGGGGCTTTAGTCACATTGAGCCTCCGAGGGAAAGTGAGAAAAGGTAGAATTCCATTGAGCTGATAGTGGAACTTCTTGGCAATGTCCTGAGTGTGAGGGAGAAAGGAAACACAGGAGTCGAAGAGGACTACAAGGTTTCTGGCTTCAGTTGAAGGTGCAGGGGGAGAGCCCAAGGAGGAAGGCCAGAGTGAAGGGGAGGAGGAGGGAGCAGGGATCCCAATGGGAAGGATCTCGGTTTTACAGGCATTGAGGCATAGATCATTGGAGGTGGACTGGACTGGATGGCAGATAGGCAGTCAGGGATGATGGAGAGTGCAAGATGGTCCGCAGAGAGTCTGAAGAAGAGCTGTGTGTAGTCTGCATAACACTGTAAATTGGAGGAGAAAGACGGGATGAGGCGTGCAAGAAGAGCAAGGTAGATGTTGAAGAGCCAGGGGGAGAGTATAGAGCCCTGGGGGACACCAAGGGTGGAGATGGAAGAAGATGAGAAGGGACCCACGTTGACTTAGGAAGAGCGGTTAGTGAGGAAAGAGGACAGCCAATCCAGTGCGCGTTCTGAGATCCCAAGTGTATCGTGGAGCCTTTGTATGAGGATAGAATGGTTAACTGTATCAAATGCAGAGGGGAGATTGAGAAGGATTGGACAGCTCAGGAGTTGGAGTCCAGAGATGCAAGCAGTTCTTCATGGGTGTTCAGAAGAGGGCATCATATCTTTGCGAGCACAAGCACAGTGGAAGATTCTGTCACTGGCGAGAAAGGTTTTATGTCCATTATTGGGCTCCCTGTTTGAGGATTTTGAAATTATCCTCGAGTCAAGGAGTAGTACATGGTTGAACAAGGTTTTTGATTTCTGTAGAATACTCTTATTGGAGGTGAATAGTTCTGTCGCTGAGTTGAGAGAGAATCCTTGTCGGGTAAAGAAACTCTTATTTGAATATGACTGGATTTGCACTACTGAGAAAATGTATCAATATCCCTCTTTGTGTCATCTACAGAGGGAATATAAGGAACGATGTTCGCTGGCTCCTTTCTTAGCAATTTATCCAGCTAAGCCGGTAAGGCTTGCCTTCCTACGTTTTAGTTGAAATGTGTACCCGTCTGAACAGATTATGATTAGATTTGGGCATTTGGAAGCTGATCAGATGGGATGTCGCTTCTGCAAGGACGAGGCAGAGTGTGAAACCCTTAAACATTTAATGAGAGAGTTCCAGCAGTCCAGGGGTTGAGATGTAATCATCTAAAAAAAAAATATTATCCTTTGAATTGGGGGAGGGTGAGCAAGTTTGGTCTGCATGTCTGTCAGATCATACTACCTCCACGGTCATTGCAGTTACTACCTGTTTAAAATCTTTGAAATTGGAAGAGTATTTTAATTTGATGTTGCATTCGTAATGTGGAATCGGAGTGGGCTGAACAGGTGTGCAACCTTGTACCATTATTTTACATCTGGAATTTTTTTTTGTTGAATTGATGAATTAGTGGGAAGTTTTTAACAAAATTGTATGTAATTCTTTTTAATTGATTGTGTATGATGAAACTGATTCTATCCTTTTATGAATCTATGTAATTTCTTTTTCTTCTTATTCTTTTTATATGTAATGATTGAGTAACATTTTGTTTATTTGCTGTTATCTAGTTCATTTAATTTGTTAAAGGGTAACTTTTTTGTAACCATAAAACAATTTAAAAAAAGGGAATTTCGACATCAACATGATATATATCAACCATATCAACCATCACAACCTGTTACTAATAGAGCACTGTTAGATCAAAATCATACCCAATTTACTAAAATGTGTTAGTATAACTTAGGTCAGCATTAATGGATGTTGATCACGTTTGTGGTCATTCTTGCACTGTGAACCTCAAGAAATGCAAACTTCCCAGATAACCAATAAATAGTCAACATTTGACTGATTTTGTATAAGGCATTCTATAAGTAGGGTGTGCTGGTGGTTTCCTAATAACCTCATTACAGGCTCTTAGGCTCTTGTAGCTAGCTGCAAACTATGTATGTAGGAGGCCTAGACTGGCAAAGATGGATGTGGCTCAAATTGACAAAGATCCCAAGCCACTATAATCTGCACGTTTCGCGTAAATAATTGAAATCTGTTAATATACCAATAGTTATTTGTAGATCAGTAAGAGCTTTTATATTTAATCTTCAATATGCATTTAACGGATAAAACACTGTACAACTTTTTACTTGAATTTCCAATCCCAATAGGTCTGGAGAATTAATTTCTAAAAGTGTATAAATAGCCACCCCAAGGATACAGATACACCCCACCTCAAAACTACTATTCCCATTCCCAACTACATATATATATATAGTTTTTAAAAATGTGTTATTTTTTTAGATGTTTTCAGTTCATTAAAAATTCCATTCGTTATTTTTCATTTGTTAAAATCGCTGCATACCCTCTAGGTGTGTGTTGCACTGCGGACCTAATTGGCTAACATCCCTGATATGATGATTGAGCATAAGCTTGTGTTACTTCAATTTGATTACACTGCTGTAGCTTGATCCTTTGACTACCAACGAGGGCTAAACAATAATGTGAACTGGGACGGGGATAGCTCTCCCCTCATCCAATAAATTAGTACTTACACATGTATTTGTCCTGAGGACAAAATAGAAATATTGTCTTCAGATGGATAGATGCACGTTAACGCCCATCAAAGGTTTAAGTCGATTGAGTCCCAATAGGACTAACTCTTAATCAGGCTAGAATTGCATCAAGATGAAGCATAGACTGCTTTAGGGATATTGAAGTACTTTGGGCCTTGGTTCCGGGATGATACACGAGTATGCTGTTAAATCTTAGCATCTCAGAATATTTGTGGCAGGTAATAAAACTGTGGGGTATAACTGAGGTGAAGGTCTTTAACTGTTCAAATATGATTGCCAAATAGATGCGATTATTTTTAAAAAGTGTATTTGTTTTATTGCATAGTTTTATGATGACAGCTTTGTTTTCATATATGATATTGTTTTAATATGTGGTTTTGTTAAACTAGATAAGGCGGCTACATTAAATAAAACAACAATTGTCAGCTGCAGCACTATATGAACAAATTGAAATAGTTGTGCTACAGCAGAAGTAGGTTCTGATAGAGTGCTTATAATTTTTCCAATGCCGGTTTTTTGCCCATCAAAATATACCTGCCAGAAAATGAGAAATCTCTAGAATGTCTGCCTCTAGGGGCAATTCTTGTGGCATGCTATGCTTGAAAGTTCTCTTTATCTCACCCAAAGAAGCGGTTTGATCAACACGTATCGGCACTATTGTGGCTCCAAAATCTCCTTGAGTTGATGCTAGCACAGCCACGTGAGGCACAGTCTATCATTTCACCCCAACATGTCTCTTTGCCATTAAACAGGGGTTGAACCTCCTGCACATACATGCCCTGTGCCCTGTCTACAAAGCACATAGGTGCAAATTTCCAAGGCACATACACACTGGATGATTTGTATATACTTGAGGAACGGGGATGTCAATTTCAAATAGACTTGCATTAACATTTACAGAGGGCAGAGGCATTCCTGCAAAGGGTGCATGTACGATTGCACAAAGATGTGAACAAGTGGTGAGCCAGGTAATGAGGCAGTAAAACTGTGGGACAGGGGAAAGTGCTTCAAACTAAATGGGAGTGCTATTTAAATATGCGGGATAAAGGATACGGGAGAGGACACAGGGATCTCCCTCTTTAGCAAGTAAGTGAAGTTCAAGCCAAGCTTTGAAGAGATCCACAGTTTGGCTGGCTTTGATTGTTATGGACAATGGGTTCCTAGTGGAGTGGGGCAAGTAGAGGGAAGAGCGGAAGTGTTAGGAGGCACAATGAGGATATGGGACGGTGCCGTTAAGTGCAGAGGAGGATCAGAGGGCACAAGATGGTGAGTAAACTAAGATACAATCAGACAGGTACTAAGGAGCAAGATCACAGATACCTTTGTAGACAAGGAGAAGGAACCTGAAAAGAGAGCTGATGTGCATGGAGAGCCAACCAGCATGTTGTCAGTAGGTAGATGTGTGGGGGGGGTAATCTGGGAAGGTTGTAGAGAGTGCAGGTAGCCAAGTTGAGGACTTTGTCTAGAGGGAGGAAAGGGTAGCTAGAAAGTACAAGGAGTAGGCTTGAGTAGTAGTGTAGTTTGCTGAGCACAAGAGTTGAGATTATAGTTTTTGTGGAGCGTTTAGAAACAGAGACAGATTTTCAGAATGTTGAGCGGGTTAATATGAGCAGCAGAAGGAGTGAAAGTGATTCATTGTTGCAGCCGTAGTTCACTATTAAAGAGGACCCCAAACGTACGAGCTTTGGTGAGGGAGCAAGAAGGTCATGCGTGAAGTGGATAGGAGAGAGAAGGGTAGCGGATGGGTGGGATGGCATTGGAAGCTGGGGGAAAGATTACTTCCATTTTAGAAGAGGTTATCCTGAGACAGTAAAGAGCCATCCAGTGTTGGATTTCAGTGAGACAGTGATGAATTTCAGTGAGTTTGGAATCAGTACTGAAATGGCTTGAGTAAAGGAAGGAAAGGAGGAAAATATGTCATCAGTGTCATCAGCAAAAAAGAGATAGTTAACGCCAAAGAATGGGGCACGTTTTCGTAGGTAGAGGTATAGAGGGTGAAAAGCAGAGGTCCAAGGACTGACCTTGGGGGATGCCAACTGGGGGTGGGGTCTTAGTTTGTCAGTTCCAAGAGATTTTAAAGCATCAACTTTCCAGGTAGGAGGTGATCCAGGCATGAGCTGATTTGTGAAACCCAAGGTCCTGGAGAGGCAGTAGGAGAGAGGAGTGTTTGACAGTGTTGAAAACAGTAGAGAGGTCCAATGGGTTTAACACATAAGAGAGTTTGGAGTGGTGGGCATTAGAGAGAAAGTTGGAGAAATCCATGAGTGAGGTCTCAGTGGAGTATTTACTATGGACGCTAGATTGAAGTCGATTGCTAAGGCCACCCGCTCAAGCACTTTTGAATAATGGGGAAGGAGAGAAACTGGATGATAGTTTGCTGTGAATTTCGGTCAGCAGAGGGTTTCTTTCATACGGCTAGAACAATTGCAGATTTGAAGGAGGCAGGGCAGAGTGAGAGAGAGAGCGGTAAGGGCAAGTGTTTGGGAGTACGTGTTTTACCATTCAGGGAGCAAAAATGTCAATAGGAACGGAAGATGTGTTGGCACTGAGACAGATGGGTGTGAATTGAATAGGAGAGATAGGGGAGAAATATTCGGGAGTAGAAGAGGTAAGGGGAGAGGTGGTGGACAGACAGAGGGTTGAGGTGTCAGAGAGAGGAGGGCTGAGGGATTGTTATGAATTTTAGAGATTTTAGAGGAAATGGAGTGAGCAAAGTCATTAGCAGAAAGGGAGCAGGTCATGGATATTGCCTTGGGAGGTGTGAGCAAAGCATGGAGGGGTGATGAAGGTTTGCAGTGGGTGATTGCGAAGGGATACGATTAGGTTTGTGAAGTATGAGGATTTGGCAGAGTCCAGTGTAAAGGTTATGGCAGCAAGGGAATGTTTGTAGGCTGGGATAGGGAAGGTGTCTGCCATCTGCACCAGCGTCATAGGTAAAGGAGCATGTATGTTTTTTTAGGGTCTGGATTTCAGAGGTGATCCAAAGCTGAGGAAGAGGACTGGAAGGTGTAAATGTGCAAGCAGGATAGTGTTGGTCAAATGGAGTCCTAAGTACATAGTGAAAATCAGAGAAAGCATGGTCAATGGAAGAGGCATGAATTAAGTTACATTATCTTCTGGTCCCTCTTCCTCGTCCCAGTACTTAATTTTGAGGTAGCCACCATCAAAAGGAACCATTTCACAACGACTTTTGTCTTGCACCTTACACCCCTATTGGAGATAGAAACACTTCTCCTTTAATGCAATCCCTTTGTCAAAAAATATCCTGTCTTTTAGGCTGGGACAAGAAGGCTGAAGGCAACTATCTAAGTCCTCGCCTCCTAGTGGGGCATGAGGAGAGACTGGGTAAAGATTCCTGCCGGGTGAACATGTTTGCTAGATCCCTGAGGTCCTGTGGGAGGAGGCTACCCAGGGGAAACAAATACACATCTGCAACCCAATATATGGTTGGTCTGCAGATAGTTCCTAGAGCAACTACCCGGTTACTCTAGATGAATGCAGGCAGTGGGCCTATTGGTTTCTCCTTATGTGAGGCTGAAGGAGCAACTTGATGAGGTTCCCATCCATGATGAGTTCTGCAGGGCAAAGATGTTGCTGCAAGGTGGTCACATTCAACCCTAGGGATCTGAGGGGTAAGGCTGTTGAGGGGAACGAGTATGCTTCTGCATCCCTGGATATGGTTGATCTACAAGTCGATCCTACAGTGCCTAGCCTGGAACCAGGAACCACTCCATTGACCCCTCTCTCACTGATCACTCCATCGTTCACTTTAACATTTCGGCCCTTCCACCTTCTACTCCCCAACTCCCCTTTCCAATGAATAAATTCAGACGGGACCTGCACCTTCTGTGATGATGTAAGGACCCCTCGCCTGCCCCGTTCCCCAATTCCTCGTCTTCATTTTTTTTTCTTTTTTTCTGTTTAATATTCCCCTTTGGTATGAAGTGTGCACCCTCCTCCGCTGCCCGTCCAGCAATTAGGTGGGAGGAGTTTGTGTTCAGGGCAGGCAGTGCAGAAGATGTGACGTGAGGAAAAAACTAAAGTAGATAGCATGACGAGGGTTACTGCAATAAAGAGACGTGGTACCAATACACTCCTGCCACCTTGTGATTCCTATGCACATGGAGGCTTCCCATCCCAGGCCGCTCTTAAAGTGCATTTTTGCTTTACGTTGTTGCTTCTGTTGCAAAATATGTAAACCTCAATCGGAAAAATGACACCATGAGAACATTCTGGCCTGTAAAAGGTAAAATGCATAGGTTTCCTTGAAGGCTGTTGAAGCCTACAGAGAGAGCAGTGGACACTCCATTACAACGTGCTATTGTCAAGCTTTTCACCAAATATCACCAGTACATAAGTACCTTTAAAAAAAAACATAGCACTTCCGGAGGAATGTTCCGCCCGAAAAGCACGTGTGACAATTCATGGAGCTGCCAGAATATGACGCACTTGTATTAACCTGCCAGGCCCACTGATTCATAGCTCTCAACTCACACGCTTTTGGCGGGTGTCACCCGCCTTGTAAACAGCTGCCTCACCCGCCAAGCCTCCTGCACGCCCATTCGTTTCAATAGGCCTCTCACCCGCCAAAAATTAAATCGGGTGTTTTCACCCGCCATTGCCACATAAATGGTTGAGAGCTATGCTGATTCTTTTCCCTTATTGCTCGTCCAGGGGGATTCATTAGCAATTAAACAGAGTAGGGGACGTGAAAGGGGGAGGGCCAACGCGGCGAGTGATCATGAGAAAAATACACGAGAACTGCAAGAAGCATATGGCGCAGTCATATCCCCGGCACCTCAGGGTCGCCTCAAAGCTGCTAGTAATTGTTCCGTAATGGAATGTTCCTGCTTGATAACCAGTTAATTAGAGGAGGCAATTATTCCCAACCCCGATGACGCCCACGCAACCGTTCTGGGTCCCGTGCCTAGAACGACAGGAGTAGCCGTTATCGGTAACCTTCGAAATCCCAGCATTCTCACGTTTGAAGTAGAAGAAAGAACATTGTTTCCGAATCCAGGCAGGACGCGCACAATGCACGCACTGACACACTTGCTTTCACACCCACAATAAAAAATAAAAAAAGATTCTGCATTCTTCTCACTCACTTTTAAAAGTCACATTGTTCCGATTGTGCAGCAGCGAGCGACTGGAAATCAATTTGAGTTTCGGGGAAGTAATGCTTGAATTCACAAAAACGTGAATAGATGACTTAAAATAATATACGTTTCTGGCAAATTCAGCACAGCCCACACAGACAAAACATGGTGGAAGTGGAGGAGTTAAAAAAAGAATTGTAAAACAGAATTTCGCAGATGTACCTTTGGAGCTCAGTCTGTTTACACGGCAGAGGGACTCATTTAATATCCGCACATAGATTCTATTGCCTTTTGGTGCAGGGGGCAGCCATTTGTAAGCGATTCCATGTTAGAACATTTTCTAATACTCCAAAAACACACCATTCCATTGTAAATGTTTCTGTCATTTAAATAAACACTGTTATGAGCATGTTCCACTTAATAAAATCAAAACCGTGCACATAAAAACAGGGAACCAATGTTGGAAGTCATCATAGGGCTTTCTCTAAATGTTGCATAGCAAATGATGCCCTGACTGCAGGAGGGTCTTGCACCTCATGACCAAGGAAGACTGTAATTTGCCATGTAGTGCCATGCTATGTATGCCCTTGCCTTCACTTCATGTGGCATCCATTGCTAGCATGTACTAGGCAGATGCTCGGGTGCCAACATCATTGATAATTAATGCTATCACAATGCCACTGCTCCAACGTTGCAAATAGAATTCACCACAGAGAGTCCATGCACCTCACAAGGGTCGAGGCTGTAAAATGACAGCATTAAAGTTTTATACATGCTTGCAACCTCTGGGGCGTGCTACCACAGATGGCCAAGTCAACTCTTGTAGACCCCTTAAGGCGTGTGTTTCCCCAGTAAAAAAACAACAACAACAAAAACACCTCTTTCTATATTGGTTTAATGAGAACTCTACAGCTGCACCTTAACAAATGTGTTGTGGAATTGTTACTCTCGGTTATATACGCAGCCGTTTTGCCATAGGGGACAGTTCAAAGAGGCCACTTTGTTCGCATTCAAGCACTGAATAACAAAAATAAATAAACATCTGGCTAGAAGCAGAATACGATTATGAGTTAATTATTACACCAACCTTGAGCCACTGGCGGTGAAAGCTATTAAATAAACAAATAAAGCGCTTTTTTATTGCTGCAGGGGAAATTTACAGATGGAAAATGCATACATGAGGTCCACTCCATAAGACAGAAGCACCGTAAAAAAATGTTTTAAAAACGTTATGGCACAATAGCGCTAGTGTATAACAAACTAGTCTCTGCTTGAGCAATACAAACAGTTGGCAGCAGCTCACTTGGACAATACACCCTGTGAAGTTTCAGGCTTGTAATCTCCAGGTGGACCATCGGCCTAGGGGGTTGGTACATCAAGTCACCAAACTATTCTACTTGCTATTACTTACTTATCACCTTTCCTTTTCCAGGGGCAATTCTGCTGTCCCCCCTACTCCCTCATACATTCATTATATACTGTACCCACCCACATATACATGGTGTGAAATGGGATTGTCGCAGTAAATAAATGCGCAGTAATTGTATGAACCCGTTTAATGTATTTATTTTGTTCCCAGCACCCCTGTCTTAGTACATTTAGCTGCGGCAGAACATGTTATTTAGTAAGAGGCCGCCCTTTTTGCAAGAGGTTGGTAGTTACGTTTGGAGTAAGGGAATTTTGGGCAGCTTCCTGTGAATGAAATAGCTTTGCGCCAGCGCAACAATCCACAATATGTTGTATGGCTCTCATACAGCTATGTGTGCTAAATGCCTGCAGCAGAACTATGTGTATCCTTCACCTCAGAGGTTTGGATTCCATTAGAGGTGACTCAGCACTTCCAAGGACAAATCACTTAGTGATCTTTATATGTGTTAATACAACCTAGTATTACATGACTTAGAAATGTAGGAAGAGTTCAGATCACACATGTGGAAATACATACAATAAACATTTCTATAACTTAGTGCGAGTATTACATGTCTGACTGCCTCTGTACCAGTAGCGGAGGCAGCGTTTGGTGGCAGGGGAGGCAGATATTAGTGCACCAAGGGGAATCTGAGGGTGCGCACTAGGGTGACGGGGGGCAGAGGGGCCGGTCACCCACCCTGGCTCCACCACTCCTCTGTCCTATAATGCATATTTTGCTGTCAAATAAACATGCTGCGCCGTGTTTAATTTGTGGTACATACAACATTTTAGTCATATCTTGACTACAAACGATATATAAAATGTCAATAGAGCACATAGTTACACATTTCACCATTGCCTATTATTTGCATAAAAGAGACACCACATTTCCATTTCTGACCCCTACACACCCTATATTACAGCCAACATTGTTGGTTTAGTCAATGCCTGTATGTCATGATCCCTCCTGCCATGCTGCTTTACCTGACTGGTTGTAAGTCCGCTGTGGTGCTGCAGGGAGGAGAAGGTTGACGCAAGATGCCTGGTTCCTGCGAAGCATGCAAACGCAGTCGGCGTCAGCCCTGCCAAGCCACTCCACCTGACTTGCCTTAGGACCCTGTGGTGCTGCGGGAGAAGGAGGAAGAAAACCTCCCAGCTGCCATGAAGCATGCAAAGGCAGCCCTGCCAAGCCACTCCACCTGAACTACATTAGGACCCTGCAGCGCTGCTAGGAGGACGACGCAAAACCTCCAGCTCCTATGAATCGCGCAGAGGCACGCAAAGGCAGTATGGGGCAGTCTGGCAAGCTGAAGTCTGAAGGTTGTGGACGTATTGTATTTATTTATATAGCGCGCCTAGCCCTGAGGCATCTGGGCACATTTCCTGCAGTTACAAGGCTACAAAGTTACATGGCAATTATTTACACATTTGACATTGCATGAATCCATTTACAGTTACATGGGTATGAATTTACATCATACAACAAGGTAATGTTAGCGGTTTATAGTGATATTACCGAATTACATTATGTCGAAAGTCATAATGTTGAAAAAAAAGTCGAAAAAAAAATGGAATGTCTTTTTTTTGTTTATTTTTTGTTAGAAATGGGGGGTTCCCCCCCAAACCCCCTTTCTTCACATTTTTTTTTACCCCTTTTTTTAGTTGCGGAACCCAAAAAAAAACATATAAATAAAAAAAGAAAACATTTTCCACATTATGACTTTCGACATAATGTTTTTTACTTTTTCACTGCACACCAATCTTAGCAATAGCAGCAGCATAGCTGTGGATAAGGTGACATGCTTTGCACAGATAGCGATTAGGTTAGAAGGGAGATAATGGTATAGTGAGGGGGTGGTTAGTCTTTATTCGCAATAAGCCACGTTTTGACATTCTTACGGAATTTGTGGTAGGAGGGTTCCAATCTAAAGCTAGGGGGCAAGGCATTCCAAGTTTTAGCTGCTAGAACCGGGAAGCTTCTGCCACCTGCCTCTTGGAGCTTGAAACTTGGTATGATGAGGCAGTTTCATTGTGACAATCTGGTCAGCCGCTTCGTTGTGTAGTGTTTGAATTTGTCACAAAGGTACATCGGTGCTTGATTATTCAAACATTTGTAGGTAAGTGAAAGGGTCTTAAGTTTGATTCTTTGGTTGATTGAAAGCCATCGGACATTATGCCTCAGCTCCGAGATGTGGAGTGTTCTCCGGAAGTTGGTTGCTGCTCCAAGCGCACTGTTTTGATAGATTTGCAGTTTTATTAAGTTGTGTTGGTTGGTGCCCAAGTATAAAGCATTGCAGTAGTCTAATTTGGTTAGCACTAAGACCCTGGCTAAGGTAATGCACTGGTCTGTGGTCAGAAAAGGTCTGCAGGCGTTGATGAGCTTGCAGGTGTATGCGGTGGCGGACACAGTGACGTTGATTCGTCTTGCTAAAGAGAGGGTTGAGTCGATGTAAAGGCTTAAGGGTTTAACATCCTTATAGACCCTAATGTTATTGTCAACAATGTTGAAGGTGTTAAACTGATTGTCAAGTCTGTTAAGTCTGGCCTGTGTTCCTACGAGGAGTAGTTCTTTCTTGTCATTTAGGCAGAGTCTGTTTTTCACCATCCAAGCTTGGATGATGAGGTATATGTCATTCAGTCGTTTGGAGTCTGCTATGTAGTTGCCTGACATAGGGATAAGAATTTGGGTGTCATCGGCGTAGTTCGTATATGAGATACCCATGCATACCATGTAATGTGCTGTTTTAAGTAAGATGGCTATTGAATCCTGATTTCGAGGCATGAACTGTAAATACTATCAGTACTATCCCCTCTAGCGCTGATGGGACTCTTTGTATTTGATCTACATTGGTCTTCAGTTTGATAAGAGTACCTATGGTTTGGTTACTGCTTGCACACATAGGCTAAAAAAAACAAATGTCTTTAACTGACACTGGTTGTTAATGGGGAGGGTGGAGTGTGGGCCTTTGGTTCCTCTGTGAGCCAATCGGATGTTCCTCCCTCTCCATCCAATCCTTGCTTATCCTCCCCAAGTAACCATTCCTTAATTTCGGTTCGGGTGGCTGTGATTCTATTTGGTTTATGTAGGTCTATTCTGGGGTTTACTGTGCCAGCCCTTGGCCCTTAGTGGGCTGTTTAAGTGGTCTTAAATGTAAGCATGGGGAAACGTAAGGCTGCCGCTCCTATGAGCTCCATTAATGGGAAGGAATGTAGAACGGTGGGCCCCAATAAATCAAACAGTGGTCAACAGAATTCATTGAACTCCTACCTTAGGGAAGTGTCGGACAAGCTCGAAAAAGCTAATTTTAAAGACTAATTCAATTCCATCAGCAGAACCCCTTTACAAGGGTCCATCAATCACCCATGAAAATGGTGATGTCAATGAGTGACATCTGCCCCGAAGTCCAGTGTTATAAACAACTCCTCTACTCATCATTCTGAACAAAATACATGTTATGATGATATATGCGATGGTGAAATCTCCTTATCCGAATAGGCTACATAATTCAATCACTGCTAAAACGTGCAAAACAGGAGATAAGCTTGACCAAACGCTGACACCCTTTGCGATTGATGGTTTTGTTCATCACATTTAATTAAGGCCTCCATGTCAAGGGAAGAGTTCCTCTGAATATAAAGTATGGGAAAAGGTGGAAAAGATGATTTCTGACTCTGTGGGATCCCTCTCAAAAGAATTGAACCATGTCTCCTTGACACGCAATGTAAAAATTCAACTGGTTCTTGATTTTCTTCTGCCTTTAAAAAGTCTGTTTTTAACACTCTTCTTATTATGCATGACATGCTGAGAGACTTGAAAAAATATATATTTTCACCAATAAACAGTATGGCTAACTCCTCTAACCTCTCTTTGGTAGGTACCAGAATACAAATATGTGCAGACCAAGGTCCAACAGTACTACAAGATAATCCAGCTCCGTCCAATTCAGTAACTGGAACTGTGATAAGGGGGAGTCACTAGGGGACGGCGGGTAACAGTAGATATGCCCTGTACCTAACTGCTCATCAATATGGTTAGGGCCTACCCCCAGTGAAGAGAGACTTGGGGGTGCATCTATG
Source organism: Ambystoma mexicanum (assembly GCF_040938575.1). Taxonomy (NCBI): domain Eukaryota; kingdom Metazoa; phylum Chordata; class Amphibia; order Caudata; family Ambystomatidae; genus Ambystoma; species Ambystoma mexicanum. The sequence goes on from NC_090925.1 coordinate 899,756,689, forward strand.
ATTAACCAACAACATCTTAATTTACTGGATCTGGGTTGGCATAATTGTTGGGGTGGACACACTTGATGCAAAACATTCTGAGATGAACATCTCCCTTAATAATAAAATGACACATTGTTCAATGCAAGGATCTAAGGGCCCAGTATAAACTCAAGGCATCTTGATGGTGAGAAGGGTGACTTGGATTGATTAAACTTCGAAAAGTATACATGGCAACTGTATAGTGGTTTCTTTTGCCAACCCCACAAAACCTGCATGTGTTCTAATTTCCAACCTAGGGCTATCTGCTGATTTTAGGAACCCTAGAATTGTTCCTCACTCCCTTTTATATCCATGTAATGAATTCAATATGTGTTCTAATACTGATAATAGGAACTACAGGACACCTACTCCTGACTTTAACTTTGTCTGTAGGAAAGTGTCCCATTGGCACACCACTCCCAATCCTTCTGCAATACATTTGGTTTCTCAACTGAGCAACAATAGGAACATGGCTAGTTTTTCCAATGGGGCAAAGTCAAAATCTATACTTAATGAAAATATATTTCAAGTCCTCTCTACTTCGGAGGAAATCGATCGACAACAAAACCTTAACAACAGTAGATATTGTTATGGCTGTCTCTCTGCAGAAAGACGACATCATTAAATTGTTCCATTATCTAAGGTGGAACTCCGTATCATTAACTCCAGATTTTACAATTAAGATTTACTAATAGTGACTTTTTATACATAACACATTTTTATAATAGCCCCCCGCTTTCTGGAGAGATTACGTGTTTTGCTGCATTTGGAATAATATAGACAAACCAAAGCAATCAATTATGTAAGTAGATCCCTGGGTCATTCTGGCAGGTGAACGTAGCATGGAGATTGGTAATTACCGGCCATCCGACTTTGCTGATCAATAGGAGGATGCACTTTTCTGTGTCCCTCAATCAATTATGCTTGATGCCAGTATATGTTTCAATGGCAGGAAGCTTTGTCTATGGATAATTGAATGGGGACTGTGCAGTACTAATGGTGGTTTTCCTCAGGATATCCCTAGAAAATATACTTTAAGGGGCAACCGAGGAAACAGCTACTGATTATTTTTGTCTATGTTTGGTCAAATGGGCACATGTAATGGAATTCTATGTTATGGAAGGCTTATGTAGTGATCAACACCATATAGTGCTGAAGATCAAATAGGCTCCAACACTATTGGATATAACAATTTGCATCTAAATGAAGCTGAGCTTACTCCAAATAAAAAGATTTTGATGGGAATTTGCTGCTGGTGATTCTTTTTATACAGGACTCCATCCTAAAAGCCAACTTATATTGGTGTAATAAATTATTAATTTCTGATGAGGAACCACATTCGTTAGTAGAGATGCATGATGCTCCTATGGAGCAGATTTCAGCTGCTTTTATAATAACAAGTTGCACCAAGAATTCCACTAAAACTAAAGGCTGGTCCGATAATGATTATAAAATGGCTAGGCAATTATTATGAGCTATGTTGAAGGCACCCGATACTGAAAAACAGGCAATTGATTGCGCCTGTGCAACATATAAACAGACGATCGCTAGACGCAAGTATTAACTAGACAGCATGGCCGGGGACAAATTAGGGGGTGGACGGTCATCCAGGAGTAACTCTGGATGCTTTTGGGAGATGGTGAACAAGGTACTGCACCATACTAGAAATATAATCATTTGGGAAACAATGATCCTGACACTGTAAGGATAGAGATATACTCGAATGTTTATGCTGGTGGAAAACGCATGGTTGCCTCAGAGTTCTGTGCTCCTTCTTACAATGTGACCATACTTGAATTCACCCTGGAGGAAGTAGATTGTACAGTAACAAAACATGCACTGATTCGCTGTCCTGGCCCTGATGGTATGTATACCTGTGGACTTGTTCAGGAGTTCAGGTATGCTTTGGCCCCAATTGTTGACTATCTCTAATGCGATGCTAAGCACTGTTGAATTGAATTCGACTAGGAAAAAAGCTGCAATACTCCCCAGGATGCGGGCGAAACCTGCAGCGTATAGACCCATACCCCTCCTGGATTTGCAATGCAAGATGGTGCAATAATAAGCCAATCCTGGCACAACAAATAATCTGATATGTAATGCATAAGCAAGGTCATTTACTTATCCCATGGTTAATGCATGTAGAGAATTTGATGGAAAAAATTAACGGCTGTGGTTATCTGATGGCTCCAGAGAACATAGAGGCAACTATTTATCTTGTTTTTTTTAAAGCCTGATTGGTTCACTGCTTTGATGCAAGAGAAAGCTTAGCTTTACTGAATCCCAGAAATTGGAAACATGTAATATTGTCAACCAACAAAATACAGGATTATTTACTATGGAGTAAATACAAATATGGCCGTTACTCAATTACCCGAGCATGATTCCATCTGTTACCACTGAAAGTGGTAACTGTGAATTGGATCAGCGACCGCCAGGAAAATAAAACTTGCACTTCATGTCATGCATTGTGTGGAATTTCAATTGCCTTTTATTCTTTTTTGTCCTATTAACACACATATCAGAAAAAGAAAAAAGAGGGGTGCACGTTTCAGGCATTGTCGACCCGCTTTATATTATCTTTTGAGAGCAAATTCCCTTTTGACACTGTAGAGGAGCAGGTGGATGCATTTTACCTAGCTCCCGCCCCCTTACCACCGTCAGAGGTGCAGCAGGAGAAGGGCAATATGTGGGACTCCATGTGTTATGCCCATACCTCATTGAGTGTATGAGAGACAATATGCACTCAGACAACAGTATCGAATGTACCCCCACACTGAAAGTATGGAAGGATGCCGTATGAAAGGATGTCGGCAGCCACCATTGGACATCATGAAGCGCCAAGTGAAATCTGATGTGGGCAAAGTTTAGTCATAAAGAACAAATACAAAGCCATGCTAAAACATTCTGAAAAAACTGAAGAGTGACGATGTAACTTAAGCAATAAGAGAAATGTGTACGAAATGATAAAGTAATCATGAATGCAAAAGAAGATAAAGTAAATTACTGACCAATAAGCGTAAATGCGCAGTAACGCAAGGTAAAAGAGATGCATAGAAGCTTGCTATGGATGAATATATAGCGTGGCAAGGGCGGACATTATTTGAAAATGATGCTGGCTCATGTAAATATTCAATTTGGCTACCTCAGAAGCCGGTCAGGGTTGAAGAGTCAGGATATGCTGGAAGAACAGCTTCATATGCAAAACAAAAATGAGTCAATGTTGACTTGGGATCAAGGAGGCTATTTTTAAGGAATAGCTGCAAAGCACGATAAGAGGCAGACGGATGAGTCATGGACATGAGATATATTTCTTTAATATTAAGGAAGAAGAAAACATTTGCAAGAGTCACATATTAAAGGGGGAAATTCCTATGCACAACTAACTATTGAATATTTTAAAAGAATGCAATATGGGAACAGTCACATAACAAAACACATAAATAAGATCGAAAAGTGGGTCTGGTAAAAAAAATGTGGCAAGTACATTTACAGTAAAAAAAAATCCTAGAAATTAACAAATAGAGCATGAAATATGATTTCTCAAATACAGGCAGGCAAGGATTGCCTTGGCTTCTGCTACATGAGCTTCCCTAGAGTTCATTGTTTTCAGCTTGACAGTGATCTCATGGAGAAAGTTTGGCAGGGTTTACGATCTGTCAAATATGCAGACATCGTACATAGATGTTCACAATTACAATCTTCATGTTCTAAGCCAGACCCTTGCCTACACATTTACAGGTGACATGGTAAACCATGGAATTCTCCTTGTATATTCTGTACATGTGTCATTGAATTTTTAGCGGTTAGACTATCTCTACATGTATCCCTACAGTAGAAATGAGATAGCTAGATCATGTAAAGTGGCGCCACTGATCTAATTGTAAAACATTAAGCTTTTACGCATCAGGCAAACAGAGCTGATTTGAAAGCACACCAAGATGACTAATATCAACCTCTCCACCAAGGTTGGTATGATTAGCAAATCAGTGCCACTTTACTAAAACTGTGAATCCTGCCCCACAGAATCCCAATGTCCTGTACCTCCATCTTTCTGCCATCCTGACAATTCATTGTTTTTAATGGGTCAGGGTTTGTACAAGTTGTGACATCTCAATGCTTTTCATTAACGATTTTCCCGTGTTTTAGCATTATGCTGATGGCACGTACTCTGCCTCTATGTCTGCAGCCTATTAATTTCCCATTTGGGGTTACACTGGCACCTCCCTTCCCCATTTCTGTCCCCCACTCCATCCCCCTATTATTAATATTATTATTGGACTATCCTTTGAGAGGACCGTGCTTTTCCCAAACATCAGGCACACCATTTCTTATACCCTTGCTGGTGCAGGTCCACTCTGTCCTGGCTGTACATTTCTCGCTTAGTCATTGAAGTGTGATTTGGTAAAGTTCTTTTTAAGATGTTGTGATTGTGCAGGTTTACTGTTCTTGGGATTTATTTGATTATAATGTCACTGAACATGCAGAATCCCTTGATAAACATGCATTCACTACAGAAACACTTGCCACCAATAACCTGACATCCAAAATTGATTGACACAAGAAAGACCTCACCTACAACCATACTCAAGTTGGTCACCATTCTTAACAAATGGAAAACAATCATGCAAAAAGACGGCAAATCAGGGGGAGCAGATGAGCGGTAGTAACATTTGCCAAAGAGCTGCAATAGGATAAAAACACCCTCCAAACTTATAACTCATTCAGCTCTTTCAAATGCTCACTGGATGCATATCTAAGCTTCCCAAATCACCTTCAATATAGAACGTGTGCACTGTAACAGCCTCATTCTGTCGGGGGTGCAAAATAGAGTGTAATGCATATCAATGAATCAAAATCAATTAATTGAAAGATGACCACCCCACAACTATCACAAGCACCAGGCCCTGCCTACCATCACTAAGCTTTTCTGCCCCCCCATTTTTTAGATCATTGCCCATCCGGGCTGATATCTTATGTCAGCAGGCAGTATAGAACTACATGCACCCCCTAAGCGGGCTGCCAAGAAACCCTGCCATCTGGTCTTAAGAATCCACAAACTAGGTAAGGCCTTCTGGGTCAGGCTAAGTGATTCTCCTGCCTCTAATTAAGTCATCACAAATGTAACATTTAAAAAAATACAGAAACAATATCTTATACTAACTAAATATGTTCCCTCCCTTCTTCCCTCTCTTCTCTGCCCCACCGCTGTGCTAACAATGATTCATGCAATCACTGCACCCATGTTGAAAAATGTAATAATCATAATTGTAACCATGCTTTTAAATACACTGGATGTATTAATAACCACTGACACAATGAATCACAACATGTTGCACAAATTGTTCTAATGTACCAACTCCGACTTGATAAAGACCCTGAGAGGTCGAAACACGTGTCGGCTGACCACTTGACTAACACAAATAAAACAAAGCCACTGGAAACCAGATTGTGAATAGTACTATTTCAGTGCAAGGTATCTGGGCCAAACTATGTCTAAGTACATATATGAGGTGTGGGCAACACCTCCTCCTACCGTGACCTTGCTGCAAACAATTATTCAAACACACCATAAATACCTCAGTACTGCGCAAGTTGAGTCAGACACCTAGTGCCCAAGCAACTCTACCAACATAAATATATACAGGTGTAGTGTGACACTGAATTAATGATAGTGGCTCTAAAAGATTGTAATGTGGGGCACATAAGGAGTGCCCTAATGAGTACTGTTTGGGTGCTGAGCTGTCGGGAGGACTTTTGCCGGCTGCACGAATTTCCACAGAGCTCCAAAACCTCTTTTTGGTTGTTTACTCACACAGAGACCGATTTGAAATTGTCGCCATGCCCCCTTACCTGCCGTAACGTCATCAAATCAACGTTGCGCACGCATCTGTGCAAGCAAACCTAAGGAGTGCCCTAACGAGTGCTGTTTGGCTGCTGAGCTGTGGTGGGATGACTTTTGCCAGCTGCACGAATTTCCACAGGTTAGAAGAGTCTCTACAGTAAAAACTTTTTGATGAACCCAAAGGAACTACTTAGAATTATTGCATCTATTTTATATTTTACAGACCTCCAAAACTTATTTTTTGGTCATTTACTTACATGGAGACTGATTTAAGATCGTGCCCATGCACCCTTACCTGTCGTTAGGCCATAAAAGCAATGCTGCTCTCGATTAAGAAATAAAGTGGTATAGCTAGCGATAGTCGGGGCAGTTTTGGAGGAGAAAGGTGATTCTAGGATAGGCCAGAAAAGGATTACAACCTATCTAAAAAAGAAGACTATTAATAAACCCACTCCTAGGGAAATAATGTTACCTGATTCAGATGGTAAAGATTCATGTAAAATAGAGGAAAATGTGGATTTGGGTCCCATAGATAACAATTTGTTACTAAATATGGTGTTGAATCTGAGAGATACTACTAGGGCGGGAAAACATTAACACATAATTGGAATGTGTAGAGTTAAATGAAGAGATTATCCCCCAATCTAATGTTGAAAAATCACCAGATTTGACAGGAATAGCAAAAAGAGCATTTGCCTCTTCTCCTGTTAGAGATGACTGCTTTTTCTCATCGGATTCTTCAGAGGAAGAAAACCAATATGAACCAGAACTTCTTAAAATATTTAAAGCCCTATTCACGCTGTGCAACTTAATCTTCACTGAATAAAAAATAATTAAAGAAGGTCTGGCCATGTTGGTTGATGTTGTGGTAATAAACACAAATAGCAAAAACATAAGGGTGGTTGGTGAACAGATCTCAAGTGGGAACGAACCACTGGAATCAGATATTATTGAAGGAAACCAAGAGGAAGGGGTTGTCAATGTGGATGACTCAATACTTACGCTACATAATGAGGAGGAAGAGCCATGTGGGAGTCGGGATGCAATGATTCAGGATGATGAATCGACTAAACTGATGCACACACAACAGGTAGAGAGGCCCATCGTAAATAAGGGTAGGAAGTGTAAATCCAACAGGACACATCTTAGTACAACTCCTAACAATAATGGTAACAAACAAAAAGTAATGTCACTGGCAGAAAATTCCTTGGATGGGATAGAATGTGTGGAATTGGTTGAGTCTTTCCAAATGGTTGCTAAAGACCAAAGGTTAGTAAAACTTAGGCCAGTAAAAAAAGGCAACATACAACAACAACAAAATTAGATACATGGGTTACAAAATAAATCTCTGAGTGGTGAAAGTAAGCAGAAATCTAATTATATCGAAGAAATGGAGGGTCATGATTTGGAGCAAATTGAACAAATGGATAATTATGATATCGATGATTGAGAAGTTATGGAATCCAATGTAAAGGAGAAGCAGGTGACAAAGAATATGATCAATAAAGAAAAAATGTTTACAGATGCGTTATTACATAGATAGATAGATGAACACATTTGTTATTAAGATTATGGATACTTTTGCCACCTCAAACAGTCCTTTCCTGAATAGACAAAATATACTGGAATTATTTCATCAAGTCCCAGAGTTAAAAGTGCTAACAAGTAGGGAGATGACATTGGTGGACATACCGTCATCTGCCCAGAAAGCCAACTGGGCTATTGTACATTTGGTCTCACCTATCATTGTGGAACTTATCTTGGTGTACACAGGGGAGTTTAAGAAATTAGGCTATGCGGTCATAAAGATGACCACTATATCGCCAAATAAGTACATCAATAGAAACAAAATAGTTGGAGGGGATAAAAACCTGGTGGCAAATGTTGACTTAGAGGAGATAGTCAAATGTATTGTGACAGAACTGATCAAACAACCTAAAACAAGTTTTAAGGGTTCCCGACCGACTCTAAGGTATGATGTTTAAGATGATGTCGATTGACACAATGTAATTGATCAAAAATAATCTGGAAATCATCTCTTGGTATACGAGAGGGCACAATTCATTTTTATCTGATAAAGAAGGATTTTCATATATACTGGATATTTTTCCCTTTCAGGAAACTTGGCTAATGAAGGATGTAGCTATTGATGGATATTGTATTTTACAGAGAAAGGCAGAGAGGGGCCTAAGAGGTAGGACATATGGGGGGCTTTTACTTGGTGTTAAGAACCATATCAAATTAATGAAATATGGTGGAGCTGGAAAGTATCCTTATTAACTAGCGGTTATGGTTGAGATTAAGGTGAATGTTAAAGAGCAGAGACTACTAATATTAAACGTGTACATTCCTCCGGAAAATAGATATACTGCTGACATTATAAAGACATTAGAAACAATTCTCGACATTTGGAAATTAGACCATCCGGGGGCTCCATTTTTAGTACTGGGAGATCTAAATTAACAACATTTTAATGAAAGTATAACTGATGGTCGGGAACAAATAGCGTGGTCTTGTAATGCTAGAGGGGCCTCAATTATCCAATATATGGATGAATATAGCTTATCTAGCGATCTTTGGTCAGCGCTTATAGGGGAAAATTGCCATACCAATTGCATATGGATTATGGTGATCGCTGCTCAAAACAATTTACTTTGTCGGTGGTGGACAACTCGTCTTAGATTGATTACATGTTTTTCTCAGATGCTTTGATTCCTTTGATTGGTAAATTGCAATTGATCCTGAATTGGTTTAGTGACCATGTAGTTAATAAATTCTGTTTAAAATTGATACAGTAGGTGAAATAAAAAACATTGGACATACTACCATGAATCGCGCTGGTAATTGACTACACTGGACAATCAGAAATATAGAAAACTATATGTACTGCTTTGAAAAATTGATGAAGAATCACTGCTGTCGGGCATTAAACGGGTTCAAGATCTAGAGTGGATATCTAAAGAGGTGACATGTTTTGCTAAAAAAAAAAGGTTGGGCAAAAAGCTCTTTTGATAGGAACACCTCTGATAGCATTATAGCAAAAGAAAAATGAGGTTTTTGTAAAGCGATAAGACAAATAATACATGATGGATTGGAAGAGTCATTGAAATCCATTAAGATAGCCAATCGGAAAACAAGGTATAAGAATGTTATTAGAAGACATAAAGCCTCTACATCAGCCAAACAATTGGTTCTTGGTGAGAAATATGATTGTGGGGACGGATTTCTGCCACTTTTGGAATATGCACAAAGAATATACCACAAACAGAGGTGGTAGGGCAAAGGAAATTTATAGTATAACTGAACATCATTGGAAAAATCATATTAGACAATTATATTGCAAAGAGAAGGTCTAGACACTCATAGGGCCCATCAAAATAGTATTTTGTGGAATGATAATGAGATTGAAAGATTAATTTCCAAACTAAAGCCATCCAGGCTATTTGGACAAACTCTTGGGATCAATATATTCCACAATTTTAAGTTTGGGTTTGATACCAGCTAACTGAAAAGCCTCTCTTTTAATCCCTATATTCAAAAAGGGAGCAAGAGAAAATACTAATAATTTTAGACTGTTCACTATGACAGATGTTTGTACCAAGATCTTTGCAAAACTCTTGCTCTCAGAGATAAATAAATGGATAAAAAATAGCAACATGCTTTCCAACCTACAGAGTGTATTTAGAAAACAAAAATGGGTGTCTTGTCCAAACTTTGGACATTGTCCTATCTGATTCGTGATTCTCTGAAGAAAAATGAAGGGGCATTATACATATGCTTTGTCGATTTTAAAGGAGCGTTCGATAGTGAATTGTAATTTGCTAGGGCAACAGTTAAATATGTGGAATATGAATCACATGATATTATATTTCATAAAGGAACTTTATACTAAGTACAGATTAGGCTGGACCAAGAGGACACCTTGAGCGATTCCATGGATACACATTTTGGATTGAAACAAGGTTGCCCTTTGGCGCCGACCTAGAATATTCTAAAAAATTGATAAGCAAAATATTGGTTGGTTGGCTTATGCCGATGATACCCTATTAAGAGATATGACACAGATTGGACTACAAAGGAGTATGGACGCTCTAAGTGCCCACTCCTTGAAGAACAGCCTGCTTATGAACCATCAGAAAACAAAAATAATGATAATACGAGTTGATAAAAGAAAGATCCGAAAAGGAAAATCGGCAGTGAGACAATTGAGGTAGTAAGATCTTATATCTACCTGGGCATGTCGATCTCTGATCCTCAACAAATATGTGGAATAGAAAGCTATATTTCCTTGAAAATAGAAAGAAGATCTATAACAATATTGAATGTATTAAAAATATCGGTGGTTTCTCAATCGGGGGCTTCCAGAAATTGTATAAGACTTGTATAATACCTAGTTTCTATTATGGATTAGAAATTTACACAATGAAAGAAACGGTATGGATTAAAAAGGTTGAAGGTAAACTCTGGAGTAGAGTACTTGGATTATCCAAAAATGCCACGACTGAAGTTTTACATTGCAAATTGGGTATTATATTGCTAACTACGCAATGCAAGATTGTGAAGGCAGTATTTTATATTTGATTGTTAAGTGGAAATATGTCGAGTAATTCCATTCTTACTAAATATGTGTCTACATTAAAAAACTGCCAACCTGAGAATACTTTGTGTGAATGGGTAGCCAAAGTTAAAATGTTTTTTATTGAAATAGATCTTAGCTATCAGAATGTATTAGCTATCTCGAATAATGAGAAAGGTTGGCAAAATATGCAAACACATGGGATAGATCTGATCATAGGAGAATACTTGGAAAACAAAGAAAATATATGCTATTTGTTAAACAGGGTTTTCAAGTAGAAAACCCTTGTAAATATCTGACTAATCACTTTAACTACAAGGTTAGAAGATTTATGTTACTGCTTAGACTGGAGCTGCCCATGCTATCCCACATTGGAGCATTGGAAAAAAGTAGTATATGATAGGCGATTATGTCGTCTGTGCCGTTGTGTGATAGAAACAGCCAGACATTTACTTACAGAATGTATTAAATTTAAGGAGGTACACGATAAAGGCTTTTAAAATTTAAGATATCAAATCCAATGTTATCAGTCTGATCAACTAGGGAGTTTCTTGTACTCGGGCGAAAATATTATCATGAATTTTACATTATACCATATGCAGATTTAAATTGTAAACAGGTTATCTTTGACATGCGATACATGTTTTTCGAAATGTTTTGAGATTTTTGTTAATGATTAATATTTGAATTTTAGATTAAGGATGTATCATGTGGGTTTCTGTATATATGTTTGAAATTATGATCATACATTTCATTTTCTCCTGTTTTAGTAAATTCAGTAAATTTTAGCTATTTTATATAATGCTATAATTGACTAGTTGTCTTTGATGTTCTTTATAATTTATTTGTTTGTTTTATGTTATGTAGTTTAAAAAACTGTAATGTTTTATTTTACCAAATGTGTTACAATGTTTAATTAACCAAGATAACACTAATAAAAGAAAGAAAAGAAAATGTGGGGCACTCTAATTCTGTGACGGAAGACAAATGGGTTTCTTTTTATTCGAAACTACACCGTAAGCATGGTATCTTTATTTTGAGAAGTCTGCTGCAGCTGACGCTGAATGCAAGCTACCATTCACAGAAGAATATGTTCTAGTGATAATGAACAAGAGTAAGAAATCTAGAGCACCCGGGACCGCCGGGTTATCTAGCATTTCCCTTAAAGACAACTTAGTCTTCTGGCGAAAGGGTGAAATAACTAATCAAGAAAATTATAGACTGATTGCTCTTTTAGGGATTCCCAGGAGGATTTTTTGTTCCCTAGTTTAGTATGAACATAAGAAGTGGGCCTGTGATGCAGGTATCTTGGATCCTTTCCAAACTGGATTCATCAGAGGAACGGCACTTCTGTGAATAGCTTAGTCATTAATCTCCTCAAAACTGAAGCATTCAGAAAGAAATCGATTTTGTATTTATGTTTCATGCACTTCTCCATGGCATTTGATAGCATCAGTCATCCCTTATTGTGGGATACATTTGTGAAGAGGGGCTGCACTTCGTACCTTAATGATTACGTAAAAGCTAAGGATCGGTCTGTTCAAATTTAAAATTAAAAAAACTAAGTCATCGTTATGAAAGCTCGCAAGACCAAAGGCATACCTGAATGGCTTATAAATAATGACCATCTGGAGGTTGTCGCTGAGTTTACATACCTGGGATTCCCAGTGACTGATTCTAGCTGTGTTGCTCGACAAATGATCACACTAAAAAGAAAGTGAAGATTCTGACTTCTCAGGCTAGATCAATTGATGTGCGGTTTGGAAGTTCCATAGGGCAAAAGTCATGCCAATACTAACGTATGGCTCTGACATACTTTTGAATTGGGAACAGAGAAATTGAGAGCTCCTGGAAGAAAATGTTGTGCTTCCCAAATGTGACTCCAATCAGTTTGATTCAGTATGAGCTTTGCCTTTTACCACTGCGAGCAATGGTTATTTGGAAGAATTTTGCTTGCATGAGGAAAATGATAGAACAATCATTATATTTTCTCCTTTAGCAAGCGTTAGCGGGTGGGAAGGTTCCAGCGCTTGCTCTGTTGGAGCAGACTTGTATGCCAACTTTGGAAAAACGTGTCAGGTCCCTAGATCACCTGATTCCTAACCCATTAGAACTGAAGAAACAATGATGGTCATTTGATTGGATTTGTGTGATTGAAATTTCAAAATTGTATTCTTACGTTGATAATAATATTGACAATTTTTACATAGATCTAGCTCGCCCGAGTGCCTCAAAGTGCTGGATTAACAGTTGATATCATTACCCAGAGTGTGGTACTCAAATTATCAACCAATGAAGGCTGAAAGGATGAGCTAGTGCTGCTGGGATTCAAACCTATGTCAGGAGGCTACGCACAGTCAGAAACAAGCGCTCAGCTCGCTGTGCTATCTGACCACCTTCACAAATCAGTTCCATGTGATAATATCCCTGCAAAAATGTTGCCATACAAGAATGGCGCAATTTATTTGCAGTGGTATTACCATATGGAACCTGCGGGGGACACCCCTGCAACCCTCACATTTTTTATTAAAGGGAGCGGGGGACACCACTGCATCCCCCGCTCTCATTTGCCCCATGTATTGCCCCCATAAATAATGTCGCCTATGCCGTTTCCTGGCGACTATATGTATGGCGACATTATTTATGGGGATAATATTTCCTGATACCCACAAATGTAGTTTTACATGGTAAACCCCTATCCAAGTTGCCTTTTATTTGTGTACATTTCCTGATTTGAGATGGAGGAAATATTTTACAAAAGGTAGGTTTAACTTGTTACAAACCAGTAAAATCATAGTTTTGGCAGAGAAAACCCTAAGGAATAATAGATCATGTCGGTAGTTAAAGCTTTGCAACATTTAGCTTTTGAATGTACTACGTTTAAAACTGTGAGAGATAGCATTTGGGTAAGTTTATTCGAGAATTTACGATAAGATCCGAAGACATATTATGGGAATTGTTGCTGAATGGTCCGCAACTCTATATTAAACTCGAGTTATGAGATTTATTATACAAGGGGAAATTGATTAAAAGAGAACTGATTATAATATCTATTTTGCATTTTATTGTATTGAGTTATAAGGTTTTATATGAATTGTTTAATCTATGTATGGAAAAGCATGTTATATATTTATATTTTTTATATTTGTTGTCTTGTGAAAAGTTAAATTTCTTTAACTAAACACAATAAAACATTTTTTTTAAAAAAGAACCATTATTTCAGTGCCTGGCAAATGGCTATTCCATGCCTACACTCAAGGCAAAACTATTGCCCTTTCCAATGCTTGTTGAAATGGGAAGGGAAGAAAAGGCAATTCAGTTAATAACTGGAGAGACAGACATGAATAGCTTTGCGAGTTTAGCTGAAAGGATTCAAATAAGTACATCAATTGTATTGGTCAGGCTAAAAAATTATGATTGTATGTTATGTTTAGGTTATGTGTTTGAATGTACCCATTTGATGAGGAATGTGAATTCAAAACAAGTTATGGGATTTCTGTAACTAAGCAATGAATTAGCAAGAACGAGTTTCTAATGAGTGACTTACCAAATGTACCATAAAATGCATTGCATTGTATTCTTGAAATAAATGCAGCGGTTGTAATAACATTTTAAGTCCCAGCAAGAGATTTCTGGCATATAAAAGGAAAGCCCTTTTCTCTTCATGCAACTGTATATCTATTTTGGCCAGAGTGCGGGTGAAGCACCAGAACAATGGCAGATGTGGTAACTAGAGCCTGGCACAGGAGTTAACAAGCTGGGGCTGAGGGGCTAGCTGAGACTACCTACCCCCTTCAGAGGTTTATATGAGCCTCTGAAGGGGCTCATATAAGCCCTTCCCACTTATGAAGCGGGAGAATGGAAGACCAGGCTCCCGTCCTTCACCTCTCGCGCTTGGCCTAGAGGGTCACGACCCAGACACCCGCCACGAGAGGAGTTTGTCCATTTACCAAACGACCAGATACCCTGGTACAGGAACATACGGATGTGTCCATCTGCCTGCCCAGCAGCCCGCACTGGCCATGCCGACACCTGTGGCACGGACCAACTAGACTAAAATCTACACGTCGTTAGAGATGCCTTGATGACCTAGACAACGGGAAGCACATCTGTACAAATATACACACTGGACATTCCCACACCGATCTACACGAAGAATATACTCAGTGCTATGACGTAGGCGACAGTCATATTCACGGACGTGCATCTTTAATATTTTTACATAGGCTTTCAGAATGCAGAAAAGCAAGACGCGTCATGAACTCATCTATAAAGCTTGCTCACGCTTCTCTTGAAACCCGTTACCACCATGAGAGGTATAATGAAGACACGATACTGGTCATGGAACTATATGCTACTATAACCTAAAGCACCTATGCACTAAACGGACCACTTATGCACCAGGCCCAAGTAGGCCTCAAACAAGAGCTCCCGTGGACGTTAACAAAGCAAGAGTCAGGTTGCTGATCCTGCAGAAAGAGCCCGGTGAAGCAACCAGCCAAGGTCGCAATGTTGCAAACCCACATTCCAAGAACAAATCATCAAAGGCACGATGTTGCAACCTCGCACTCCGCGCACCAACGTTAAAGTCACACCTGCAAATCAAACCAGACGCACAGTGGAAAAGCAATATTAATTGTGCAGAATTCTGCCTCAAACACGGTCCCTCCCCACGTGACCAAGCCGAACCTGACGAGATGCCAAACCCAGGAGAGAAGAGGCGTCTGGATCACTCGCTACGAGACACAGGCAGATACACATGAAAGGCTCAATGGACATCTGCGACAGTGGGAGCGGTCAGCCTTCCAGCTATGAATAAATCCTCACATTGTCTGCACGTACCCATAGTGAAACATTGTTGCAAATTGCAGGTACACCGAGAGCTGGGAACAACGGTGGTCCCAGGCTGGGAAGCTCACGGGCGCACCAATCAGAACATGGGGCTCTTATCACTGACACCAGTAATATTAACCAATCCCCAGGAGTCTTCATGTAACAATTCTCATGTATCTAATTGTAGGGACAACCCAGATATATCACCTGACTACCCTTTGTCCACTAACATTGTTCTCTATATGTGTGCTATACTAACCCTACCACTCGAGCAACCAATTAAGAGTGGCGATAGGTTTTTTGTTAACTTTCTGAAGTGACGCAAGTAGCGCGTCATAATACAGTAAAAAGGGCCTGCGAGCCCCACGATTGTGTGTGTGTCAGGACGGACGCGTACGCTCCTTGACCCATCCCTGCCGTTTTGTCTAATAAACAGCAGAGTCACCTTGCTCCTTGTGTGTGTCTCATACTCTATCTCATCTGGGATATACACGGGAGGAGTTGGGGCCTCCCTGCCTGGAGGTCTGCGGACGGCCCGGCCGACCCCGGCAGAATTTCCCCCCGACGAGTTGGAGGCACTGCTGAGATCTGTTTAAGATCGACTTTTTATTTTTTACTTTTTCCAGGCACTCCCATTGCGAGGAGGCCCGGCGGCGCGGCCCCCTCTGCCGTTGCCCCCTTCTGAGGACTACAGGACCATCGCGGAGCTGCGAGAAGACCGGACAGCGCAATCCGGATATTGGCCCTCGGGAGCCGGTTGAGAAGTATCCCGCCCGCGGTCGGCGAGTGTACAGACGTGGTCCAGACGAGGGGAGGTGGCGAGCCGCTTGGAGGGGTGCACGCAGTCGAGCGGCCCTGCATCGAGAGAACTTGGTGAGCATGACACGCACAACAAGCAATGCGAAATTGTGAGGGAGGGGGAGGAAGTAAATAAGGGAGGAGGGAGGTGTTGTACAGATGCACGGCGAAGGTCTAACAACTTAGTGTTGCCAATGGAATGAATGGTAGCGAAACGAGTGCGAGAGCAGTCGGCTACGTCACGCGAAAGAGGGGGGCGGAGCACGAAAACATCACGTGCGGCCGCTCGTAAGACATTGATTGGCCTAAGTCGCGACTACGTGTGAGGGTGGGTGTGTGTGGTTTCCTACGATTTGACATTTATTGATCAATGAGTAGACGAGGATCCCTATTGTTCGAGCAAGAAACTCGATAGGTAGATGACGTTTCTCTGTAGGCGGTAGCTAGTTGCCTAGTTGCCCAATACAGAAGATAATTGGCTGGTTAAGCCCTCCTGTTGAGGGGCGTATCACACGCGAGGCGACGCAGCGTGCGCAGTCCGATTATATTATTGATTTGATTACCTTGTTCCAGGAGTGACAGGAAGACAGCTGTAGGGTTAGCGGGGGTAGATTGCAAGTGTATTTTGAACTTAAAGAACATAATAAGAATGTACCAGTAGCTCGAAGAGATCGGTGACGTCACCAGTAGGGATTTAATAGGATATCGCGAGCACAAGGAACTTTGGTTTTGAGAGTGGTGGGGAAGAGAAATATGATAAGGGAGCGGATACGGAAATAAACGATAGACGAGTGGATCGGAAAAGGAAAAGGGGAGAGGGGCGTGGCTGCGCACGGAGAACGCCGGCCACGGCAAGTGTAAAAGGGGGAGGAAAACGGGGGAAACAGGACGACTGTATAAGAGCGTCGTAAAGGGTACGCAGCCGCGGGGGGCTGCGTGCGCTTCGGCCGCAGGGGGCCGTAAGGGAGGGAATATACAATATAAAATCATACACATATATATTTTTGTTTTTTATGTTTTTTAATAATTTTTATTGCATATTCTGTCAAAGGATTGTCGTAAGTCCCCACACTTGCGGGGCCAGGTAAACAATATAAGGTTGTATATTGTAAACTGCTAGTGAAGGGAAGGGTAACAAGGGGAGCGCCACTATGTCATACGGGACAGGGTCGGGAGGGTGGGGGAACACCCTCACTACCCCACTACAACACATATGCACCACACTGCCACCCCATAGGGAGAAGTTAATTAAGTACAGCACAGAGTGGACCCAGAGGACGGACAACAAGATGTTAACACCATGGCCGCCTAATGGTAGTTTCGATCCATATGCCCAACATTCACTGTTAAACCATCTGCACAATACATACAAGGGGAAGAAGTTGGCAAGCCATGTGGAGGTGTTTAACTTATGGAGGATGTTCCAGGGGTCCAGACCAGGACCAAATGGAATGTTCACTATGGGGGAAATACCGGAAGAAAAGGAGATTAAGAAAGGAGAGGATGGGAAAAAGGGGCGTGAAAGCACAAAGAATACGGGGAACGGAGGAGAGGGAGGAGAAAAGATTGATAAATCAGACGACATAAAAAAGGAACCGAGCAACGAGATACCCATAACACCGGGAGTGAAAACAGAGGGAGGAGGGTTGTACCCTTTAAGAGAATTAGGAGAAATAGAAGGACAGTTAAGGGCGGCTGAAGGATACTCGAACCCGGCATACAGCCCTCCACCATATGTGGCTCATAGGAAGATGCCAGTGGGGGAAGGGAGGATTGGAGAAGAGCAGACTGTAGAGATAGGAAATGATGAGTGGGTAGCTGCACAGATATTATTAAAATTACGAGGGTCACTAACTGGAGAAGAGAGCGAGGTAGTAAAGAGAACAGACGAGGATAGTGCAAGAGAGAGTGAAATGAGGGGGGAGGAGCTATTACGGCAAAAGGAAGAGATTTTGGAGGAAAGATTACCAAAGCTAAGGGATGAGCAGAATGAATTGATCAAACAGCTTGAGAGGGAGGAAAGAGAGAGAGTGAGGAAAAGGAAAGAAGGTAAGAACGAATTGGAAAAATTAAGGGAACGAAGTGAGGAGCAAAGGAGAGAAGCTGAAAGGGTAAAAGCAGCAGCAGACAGGGTATCAAGAGTAGTGCTGAGAGAAAAGAAGAAGGAAGAAGAAGAAAAGGAAAAGGAAATGGCAATATGGAAGAGGAGGGTACTATCAGAGACAGCTAAGAAATATGAAGAGGGGAAAGTAATAGAAAGTATAGTAGAAAGAGAAAGGGTGAAATGGGAAAGGAAGAAAGAGGATGAAAGAATATTGGAACAGATGAGCAACGAAGTGATGGAGGAATTGAAAAGGAAAAGGGAGGAAAATAGTAGGGAGATGGAGGAGAGAAGTGAAGGGGAAAGAGAAGGGAGGAGTTGGGAGAGTGGAAAATGGGGGGATGTATATAGAAGTAGAGAAGTAGCAACAACATCAGCACTAGGGGGAACAGTTGGTAACAAAGGAAAAGGAGAAATGGACCTAATAGACTTGGAAACAGTAACAATAAAAGGGAAAAAGGCAGAGTGGGGGGTGCCATTTATGAATGATTTTTGCAGTGAGGAGGAAGAAGGAGTGGAGAGGGAAGGAAGAAAGAGTGAAAGGGAAAGCTTAGATAAGCTATACCTCACTCGAACAAACATAGACTCGCCATGGATCAGTAGGAGAAGGGAGGAGCTGGAGAGAAGTGAGGAGGGAGTGCAAAAACTAGTGGAAAGACAAACCCATGAAACCACACCATCCCCATCTCCATCACGCCCTCCCCCATCGCACCCTACATGCTCAACCACCACACGCTCGCTGCGCAGAATAAAGCTTGCGCCCTTCATGGACGAACTGACACCCTATGCATGTCGGCTTAGAGACCTCCCTAGTTGCAGGCAAGACAGACAAATAAACACGCCCACATTAAACACAGGAAATGACGAAAGGAAGGGAAAGGATGGAGAAGGAGTTAGGAGCAGGGGTAATAAGGACGAAATTGAAGAGGTAAAGGAAACGGTAAAAGAGGAGGGGTGTGAGGACTCGATATTATGGAACGTAAAGGGTGACACTAGACACAACTTAATGCCACTGTTGGAGAGAGGAGGGGTTAGACCACAGTATGTCCCTTGGAAGCATACGGATAAAGAAAATATAAAATGTAGGCTCCCATCACTAAGTGGAGGTGCGGGTAAGTGGATATATGAAATGGAAAAACACACCGCAGGACAGAAATTAGCAGTAGGAGATGTGAAGGGCCTGTTAATATCAATATTAGGGGATAGAGCGGATGACATTTGGAAGAGAGCGGGATTCCATGGGGTACCATTTGCAAATGCAGACATGCGCTATGGCAGGCACTGAGAGTACAGTACCCAGACACATCAGACATAGGAGCAATTACTTCCCGTAAGATGCGTGAGAATGAGGATCCTGTTGATTATATCCAGGATATCCAAGAGAAGTGGCGCATGGAAACTAGAGAACAATGGGACAAAACACTAGCCATATTTTATCATATACTAGTACAAGGGCTCCCAGAAGGAGTTCAGAAACAACTAAAGAAAGTAGTGGGAATGGAAGCAAAACCCTGGCCAGAAATACAACTGACTATAGTACATCACTGTAGGACATGGCAAGGAAAAATGAAACAAAAGGAAGAGGACAGGAAAACAGAAGAGGC
Source organism: Ambystoma mexicanum (assembly GCF_040938575.1). Classification (NCBI taxonomy): domain Eukaryota; kingdom Metazoa; phylum Chordata; class Amphibia; order Caudata; family Ambystomatidae; genus Ambystoma; species Ambystoma mexicanum. Next base: position 899,776,467 of record NC_090925.1, read on the forward strand.
TAAACTAGTACAGAAAAAACTTACTAAATACACAATGGAAGGGGCACTAATAACTACGCCCACACCAATGGCCCAAAGCCCCACACAAGTAGTGGCTGCACAAGATCCCGCTCAAATAGCACCTCCACAGAGTGAAACACAGCAAGTGTCGCCACTGCAATTACACGCACCAAACATGGGAGGAGGGTACCCAATGCAAGGAGCTGGGTATTATAGTTATAACAGTGGGAGAGGAGGATTTATGAGAGGGAGAGGATACGGATATAATACCCAACAGCCGGTGGGAGGACTTAGAAATTCCTACCCCACAGGGCAACCAGTATACCAGGACAACACAGGGAGCTTCCCATGGCAAAGCAGGGAACCACCCGTGTGTTGGAGTTGCGGATTATTAGGACACATGTCACGTACGTGTAGGGTCAGGCCAGGAACACCAGCATGGAATGAACAGGCACAACCTAGGACCTCACACGAACAGCAGGGCATACAACAACAGCAGACGTTACAACAAGGAAGTGACCCACAACAACAAATAACACAACAACAGCCACAAACATATTCACTGCCACAACAACAAATAACACAACAACAGCCACTGCCACAACAACAAGTAGCACTAACACAACAACCCCAAACTCAACAAACGCAATTGGGTAGGGTGACGGTGTTGGGGCACAACCCTTACACAGGAAATGGCCAATCATTGTACCCTCAATAGGACAGCCCACAGACGGCCTTGGTGTGTCCCATCCTGTCAGTAACACCTAATAGTGCGGAGGAGCCACGCATAGAGGTAACGATAGGTGACAAAAAATTATCATTCCTTGTTGACACCGGGGCAACCCGGTCTTGCATAAGGGAAGGTAAATTTAAGATGTCAGGCGAAGCCATGAACACCCAAGGATTTTCTGGGGCTAAAGGGTTGGTTCCCTTTACTGATAACGTTCCCTTATCTATTGGAGATTATGATCTGTCGGTTCCACTTTTATATTATAGTGCCTCACCAGTAAATATACTGGGGAGGGACATAATGAACAGATTGAATATGACGATCTCCTTTACAGAGGATGGCATAATTTGCTCTACTCCAGGGATTAACATGCTCGCAGCACGACAGATTATGCAAGCATACTGTGGACAGACAGCGATTAGGGCGGAGCCAGTAGATGGCGAGCTATTCCAGTATGGAACAGACATGGCATTTGCATGGATGCCAGGGATAGAAGGGAAAATATGGAGGAGGCCAGCAGCCTATCTGTTCCGACCAGAAACACCTGTTAATGAACCAGAAGGAAAGGTGTTTGTAATGGACATTGAGAGCATTATTGCAACAGCTGATTATATTGCTGTGCACGCCCAAGATAAAGAAGGGAGAGCATGGAGGGCAGTGATAGCACTAGCAGAAGGATGTAGGCTGACCCAGGTGTCAGATGAGGAGCTGTTCTCAGAAGAAAAGGAGGAAGGCGAAATGGTGTTCATGATGAGTGTAGAAATATGGCTAAGAGTGGCTCACAAACAAGTAGCACAGAAAATTGCAATGGCACTTGAGGCACCCGCGTGCACCCCAGTCCCATTCTTTAAGGAGGATATGTCAAAGGTGCCCAAATCATTATGGACTATTAGCCCTTATGACGTGGGATGCATTAAAAGCATAGGGGGTGTAAGGATAAAATTTAAAAAAGGTGCCATACTACCAAGAGTGAAACAGTACCCACTGTCAAAAGAGGCAGATGAGGGCATATATGAAACCATAACGGCCCTTATAAACAATGGCATATTGGTCCCCTCAGAGTCACCATGTAACACGGCTGTGTACCCAGTGCGCAAGGCTAAAGGGGGGTCTTGGCGCTTCATACAGGACCTCAGGCCCTTGAACAACATAGTAGAAGCAGAGTATCCAGTAACAGCAAACCCGGCCACAATATTGTGTGGCATTCCAGCAGAAGCATCACGATTTACAGTGATTGACCTTAAAAATGCTTTTTTCTCAATACCATTACACCCAGACTCACAAGATTTGACAAGCTTCACTTACCGAAATACAAAGTGGAAACATACCAGATTACCACAGGGGTATTGTGAATCACCCTCAATTTTCAATAGAGTAATACAGATGGATTTGGGTAACGTTGAGGTGGAAAGCACAGTGTTACAATATGTGGATGACATAATAATTTGCAGTACAAACAAAAGTAAATGCAGAGAGGACTCGTTAAAAATGTTGACGATATTGGCTGAAAAGGGGTACAAGGTAGACATGGAAAAGATACAATACTGTCAGGAACAGGTACTTTACATTGGCCAACTGATATCCCAACATGGAAGAAAGATTGCACCACAAAGAGCACAGGCCATTTCAAACACTCCAATGCCACAGACTGTGAGAGAACTGCAGCAATTTCTGGGGCTGTGCAACTACTGTAGAGCATGGGTATTTGATTACAGTTCATAAATAGGACCCCTGCTTGAGGGTTTGAGGGAAGCCAATAAAGGGGAGAAAAAGTTGGGGTGGACTATGGAAATGAGGGAGGCCTTTGACGAATTGAAAGACGCGATATCAACTGCTCCAGTACTGGCATCCCCAGACTATGAGCGACGATTTTTTATATTTTCACATTGCGACTCAGCAGTGATGAAAGCAGTATTGGCCCAAAAAACGAGCATGGGCTATAAACCAGTAGCATTTTACAGCGGTCACTTAGACCCTGTGATGTTAGGTCACTTCCCTTGCGAACAAGGTCTCGCTGCAGCTGCTTTTGCAGTGGAAAAAGCATCAGCAATAACCATGGGGTGTCCAACTACACTGTTTGTGGAACATGCACTATTTGCAATATTGAATAAACCCAAGTCCACACTAACAACACAGAGGGCATCAGGTTATGAGATCATTTTGTCTAGAGCTGAACTAGCAATTGTTAGATGTAGCACGGTTAACCCTGCAAGGTTCCTAGCAGAAGTAATTGAGGAGGGAGATTACGCCCATGACTGCACCCAAATAACTGAAATGTACTCATGTACTAGAAAAGTTGAAGAAAACGCACTCGAGGGAGGTGAGCTTTTGTTTATTGATGGGTCATCAACTATTGATCAAGGAGATGGGATACGGAGGACTGGGGCAGCAGTAGTAAAAATGATGGAGGCGCCGGTGTGTGTGGCTATGAAATGTGTACAATTACCACAGCATTACTCTGCTCAAGCCGCGGAACTGGTTGCACTAATATTGGCATTGAAGGAAAGTTTTGACAAACGAGTAACCATATATTCCGACAGTGCATATGTTACATCCACTGTCCACTCAGGGCTATCAAAATGGAGAAGAAGAGGGTTTAGGAGAGCTGATGGCACTCCAGTGCAACATGCCCTCTTGTTGGCTGAACTAATTGAAGTAATAAACGACCCCCAAGAACTAGCCCTAGTCAAATGCACCGCACACACCAATGGTGAAGACCACGTCTCAAAAGGGAATGCAGCAGCAGACGCACATGCGAAATATGCTGCATACTTTGGTGAGATATGGAACCCCACAGACTCACAGAGAGGGAGAGGGAGGGGAATGGCTAGGGAGATGTTGATAAGAGAAGGGTACACCCATCTCCCAGCCACACAGATTATGGAGCTACAAGCGGCTGCACCAATGGCCGAAAAAGAAATATGGGTAAAAAGAGGATGTACAATGTTACCAACCGACACACTATGGCGCCAGGGTGGCACTGGAAAAGTTGTAATACCATTGGCACTTTTAAACACCGCCCTGAGCCAATTACATCACCCAGCCCATACAGGCAAGGAAATAATTGCAGCACGAATTAGAGAAGATTGGTTCTGTCCCGAGTTAAATTCTCATGTGTCGAATTTTATCAGCAATTGTCTCACATGTCAACAGTTTACGGCCGGTCATACCCTAAAAGTGATAAGAGGTACCATACCCCGGCCAGAAGGACCTTTTCGGCACCTTCACATTGACTATGTTGATATGATCAACATATGTCAAGGTAATAGGTATATGATTGTAGTATTATGCCCATTCTCTAGGTGGATTGAAGCAGGGCCCTGTTCACACCCAGATGCATTTAGAGCAGCCAAATTCCTAGTAAGGGAGGTCTTCCCCAGGTGGGGAGTGTGCGAGGTGTTAAGGTCAGACAATGGCCCGCATTTCGCAAACGAAATGTTCCAGCATATCACATCCCTGCTGAGCATAAAACACAAATTTGCATGTGCATACCACCCACAGGCTAACGGTGTATGTGAACGCCTGAATGGCCTATTGAAGGAGGCAATTGCAAAAATACAACAAACAACAAAGAAAAGCTGGTTGTATTGCCTTCCATTAGCCCTATTTGAATTGAGGAATAGGCCAGGGTCCGACCACCACCTCACCCCTCACGAGGTGGTTACTGGACGTCAAATGCGCCTTCCCCTAACACCAACGTCAAGGGCATTCACTGACCACGAAAGTTCAGCGAGTGTGTTAGGCGATGAAATGTATCAATATGTGTCTTCTTTGATTACTAGTGTTGTGTTTGTGTCTCAACAGCTCGAGCGCACACGGGGCGGGTCTACCAGCAATCAAGAAGAAGGCGCCAGTACAGAATTGGAAAAGGAGAACTTGTGCAAACTTGCCAAAGGTGACCACGTGCTACTTCGCAATTTCAATAGGAAGTGGAACGATAAGAGGTTCACTGGCCCCCATCTGGTAGAGGACGTATCAACAAGAGCAGTAAAACTAAAGGACAAGCGTGCCTGGAACCACCTACATGATGTAAAGATCTACAAACTGCAGACCCGCCCCAGCGCCAACGACAGGTCCATTGGAAGAACAGCAACAACATCCCCGACAGCGGAAGGAAGTTCTACCACAGACAACGACCCAATTGTTCCCTTACCGTGTCACTACCCAGCTACCCCGGAGACAATAACTGACGAAGAAAGGGGTGATCCCCATACTGCCCACCCCATGGTCACACGCTCAAAGAGTAAAAATACTTCCGCCATCTGAGCCCAAACCCCCCGCCCATTGACTCCCAAGTAGAGTTATAACTGAAACTGAAAGACATTGCCTGCACAAATACACATGTAAACACGTGAATGTTCTCTTTTTCTCTCGCACATACAGGAACTGCGTATTATTGTATTGTTAAGAAAAAAGCTAACTAACAAGTTCACTGCCCAGGCGTAGATGGTACTCCCAGACGATAACTACCCAGAAGAATTGTCACACCAATTTGTATACGAAATAAAAAGGCCAACATACCTAAAAAGGAGAAGGGTACGTGTCTACTACACAGCATTCCTCCTGGCCATAGAATATTCCATGCCCCACCTCCGCCCATACTTGCCGGTCCTAAGAGACCGATCACTTAGAGTAGCGTGGGAGCAGCTCTTCGCCTGGGCACTGAATGACTATTTGATAGGGAGAGCTTAAAGGAAACAAAAAACTAACATTTAATAACAAGCATTTTGAGAATTTTTAGGCGGGCAACTTTAACGTCGCAAGAATACGCTGCCAGGACCGCAGCAAGGTAAGAGCAAAATGCCGGTGAGATTAGCATATGTAATAAAAGTAATAGGGATTTTTATGATCACCGGGTTCTTGGCTGCCTCTGTATGGTAGTACAGCTATGCTATCAATTTTATTGCTGCACCCAAACCTAATATACCCCCGTCCCCTGCTGCAACAGGTGTTACGTCAGGTGGTAGTAGTAACATTGCACCCAAGCAAAATAGAGTTAAACGCAGCACATACTCAGACAATAAAGGTATTGATAATTATATACAAGATTCAGCACACGTCACAAACAACATATGGTACCAACACATGACCCGCATTGGTAAGCAGACAACTGAGGACAGCTGCTACGTTTGCTCATTAATACCATACGCCATGAGTGCTTCACGAACATTTGTTGCCACAGAAATAGATGAAAAAACAGCACAGTGCATAATATACTTGGCACTGTTCCAAACGAAAGGAAGATTTCAAGGAACAGTAGTGCACATGACATGGAAAACACGAGACTCATACCCATATGAAAACAACTTCCTCAAGACCTATTTGAGTTACCACAAGAGCAGTTTACATGCTGAAGCATTCAGATACATAACAAGCGGCCCTGCAAAAGGAGAAACAAAGAAAGTAACACTGCAGTATCTACCATGTGATTGGTACGCCACTGAAGTTCCGGGTAAACAAGGATGCTGGGAGAGGCCGCTGGTGACGATAACAGGAAAGGTGTATCTGGACAACAGCTGGGAGATAGGAGTGATTGGCAGCAACATGGTAACAAAAGAAACTATCTCAACTATCGAGGCACACAATCACCGATGTTGGACGACGTAGATCAAGTATGTACCAATGCTCACGTGGGTAGAAACAGATGAAGACCCAATAACAATACTACCGTTGACTGCGCCCAAGGTGTGCTACCAGCATAAAGGAGAGGTGGACGTAGGATATAACACCAATTGTGCAAGTGTGATGGAGTTACCTGAGGGGGGAGCAGGAACAGCAGTAATAATGGACCATTATTGGGCCTGTGGAGAAAAGGCATACCATACACTGCCTCCCCTGTGGAATGGTGTGTGCACAATGGTGCACGTCAATGTACCATCACTAGTGGTACCTAAGAAGCATGTCAATGTGGCGAACTTTCCTAAAATGGATGAAGGGGATAAGAGAAAAAAGAGATCTGCACCACTTCAGGAGGAGCAAGGGAACAGGACCAACAGCAATGATACTGTCCTAAATAGAAGAAAAAGGCAAGGAGAGCCACTGACAGGAAATTACCTGTGGGGAAGGTCGGAAACGGCACTAACATCAATACCGCCAGAACACAGACTATTCAGCAGAGCAGCAATGTTCTTCTCCTCAATAATACACCCGGGACTGCAGGCTTACGCAAACGCAAAATGGCTCCAAATAACTAGATGGGAACTAATGATGACCATCAATTCTACAGTAAATGGGTTTAACGCAATAAAAGAGGAGCTGCGAGCTATAAGGATGGTAGCACTCCAGAACAGATATGTATTGGACCTTCTCACAGCCATGGAAGGAGGAGTTTGTGCAAAGATAGGACAATCATGCTGCACGTTCATACCTGCCAACGATGCTGACAATGGTACACTGACAGAAGCAGTTTCACAATTGGCCCAGATGCACTCCAAAATGATGGATGAAAGTAACGGTGTAAACAAGGATAAGAGCTGGTTTTCACTATTATGGTCATGGATGCCATCCTGGCTGTCAGATGGACTGAAAATAATAGTGGGTTGTACTATTTTGGCTGGAGCTACGCTGATCATAATTAGATTCTGGAAGGCCCGGAAGGCACGTACCACTGACGAGTTGCTGGAAATGGTGGGAATGCACCCCTTGATGCCAGCAGATGACGGCCAGCATACAGGTGTGATAATACAGGAGAGGGAGAAGTTGCGCACCCAAATCATCACCAACCATCTAGACCCACCATCAGTGAAGGTCGAGAACCCAAGAAACCCCAGGAGCTACATAGGAAGATGGGTATACTGTACTCCTGGAGGAACCTGTGAATATATGTATTGGTCATTTGAAGATCATGTAAACCATTATGGACATCTAGGCGGAATAACTAAGATATGGCGAGTAAGAGGAGATAACGAGAAGGATATGTTTGTGGTCGACAAGTCGACCAGAGGGGGGACTGAAGCGGGAGAATGGAAGACCAGGCTCCCGTCCTTCACCTCTCGCGCTTGGCCTAGAGGGTCACGACCCAGACACCCGCCACGAGAGGAGTTTGTCCATTTACCAGACGACCAGATACCCTGGTACAGGAACATACGGATGTGTCCATCTGCCTGCCCAGCAGCCCGCACTGGCCATGCCGACACCTGCGGCACGGACCAACTAGACTAAAATCTACACGTCGTTAGAGATGCCATGACGACCTAGACAACGGGAAGCACATCTGTACAAATATACACACTGGACATTCCCACACCGATCTACACGAAGAATATACTCAGTGCTATGACGTAGGCGACAGTCATATTCACGGACGTGCATCTTTATTATTTTTACATAGGCTTTCAGAATGCAGAAACGCAAGACGGGTCATGAACTCATCTATAAAGCTTGCTCACGCTTCTCTTGAAACCCGTTACCACCATGAGAGGTATAATGAAGACACGATACTGGTCATGGAACTATATGCTACTATAACCTAAAGCACCTATGCACTAAACGGACCACTTATGCACCAGGCCCAAGTAGGCCTCAAACAAGAGCTCCCGTGGACGTTAACAAAGCAAGAGTCAGGTTGCTGATCCTGCAGAAAGAGCCCGGTGAAGCAACCAGCCAAGGTCGCAATGTTGCAAACCCACATTCCAAGAACAAATCATCAAAGGCACGATGTTGCAACCTCGCACTCCGCGCACCAACGTTAAAGTCACACCTGCAAATCAAACCAGACGCACAGTGGAAAAGCAATATTAATTGTGCAGAATTCTGCCTCAAACACGGTCCCTCCCCACGTGACCAAGCCGAACCTGATGAGATGCCAAACCCAGGAGAGAAGAGGCGTCTGGATCCCTCGCTACGAGACACAGGCAGATACACATGAAAGGCTCAATGGACATCTGCGACAGTGGGAGCGGTCAGCCTTCCAGCTATGAATAAATCCTCACATTGTCTGCACGTACCCATAGTGAAACATTGTTGCAAATTGCAGGTACACCGAGAGCTGGGAACAGCGGTGGTCCCAGGCTGGGAAGCTCACGGGCGCACCAATCAGAACATGGGGCTCTTATCACTGACGCCAGTAATATTAACCAATCCCCAGGAGTCTTCATGTAACAATTCTCATGTATCTAATTGTAGGGACAACCCAGATATATCACCTGACTACCCTTTGTCCACTAACATTGTTCTCTATATGTGTGCTATACTAACCCTACCACTCGAGCAACCAATTAAGAGTGGCGATAGGTTTTTTGTTAACTTTCTGAAGTGACGCAAGTAGCGCGTCATAATACAGTAAAAAGGGCCTGCGAGCCCCACGATTGTGTGTGTGTCAGGACGGACGCGTACGCTCCTTGACCCATCCCTGCCGTTTTGTCTAATAAACAGCAGAGTCACCTTGCTCCTTGTGTGTGTCTCATACTCTATCTCATCTGGGATATACACGGGAGGAGTTGGGGCCTCCCTGCCTGGAGGTCTGCGGACGGCCCGGCCGACCCCGGCAGAATTTCCCCCCGACACTTATGTGAGCCCTTTCCCTGTGAGCTCCACCGTCTTAGTTCGGCACTGGTGACGAAGGGGTGAGCCCCTCCACTTGGTGCAGGAGATGCTGAATACCGCACCTCCCCCCGCCATGGCTCCTGATTCCCACTGAAGAGACCAGAAATCAACATGTGCAAATCTACATCTGCTTGGCAACAATTTCAGATGATCATGGTGGTTGACCCGTGGTGCAAGAGTGAGGCAGGCATCCGAGAAGCAGCTACATGTGAAGGCCAAGGCCCACTGGCACAGCTTTTGCCCACTGCATAGTTATTTTTGCACCTGCTGGCTACTGTTGCCTGCCTCACCCCTTCCTGGATCAGATCATCATGGTGCTGGGCATTAGCAGTGGGAGCCTGTCCATAAACCAGTGGACAAGAGCGAGGGATAAGACGGTCTGGGGAGGCTGAACCTGCTGAAATCTATGGGGTTATTGACCTTTTTGTTTCAATGCTGTCTTTGTTTTTTTGACATTTTCACCCAAGAACCTCACTCTCATTTCTCCCTCCCATGCACTTAGTTTGTCATCGTTCCTTGCCTGCCTTTTTCAGATCTCTTTGTACTGAATTTGTTTGTTTCTTCTCACCTGAATTTTAAGCTTTTGGGATAAATAGCCTCTCTCTATTGAACTGTCAGTCCCCTTTAAAGTTAGAGAAATGTGCAATCTTTCTGTCATACCAATACTTGTTGATATTGGAGAAAAGAAAGAGCTCTTAAGAATTGTCATTTTACCAAAGCAAAGAGATTTTTGCTGTACATGAGTAGCGAAAAAGTAACTTCTATTAACCGATGCGCAGCTTGTAACGTTTTAACTACAATTTACTGCTAAGGAAAAAAGTTCTAGATATAGATAAATAGAATTTTGAATGATTGTGTGTGCTATAATATAAGTGAGTGTGACGAACTGGATTCCTCCCCGCAGGTGTTCAAGGATGAGTAGGGTTGAAATGGCCCCCTCAGCCTTCACATGTCTACAAACCAAAACCCAACACAATAACAAAGGTAAAAATGTGACATTTAAGATATATATACCTCCTTCACCTTTTTTGGGTAGCGTGGGCTGAGGAAAGGCTATGATCTTAAGAGGCGTGTGATGGTGAATCAGTAAGTGACCCAAACAGCAAAGTAACAGTCCAAAATAAAGGGAATGAGATGATGCAACAGACTGAGAAAAGTAGCACTCTGAGCGTGGTTCCAGGGATGGTAGGTAGGTTACTAGCCATGAAAAGAATATGTTGTCGTTGAAACTGGTGTTATCATGACCTAACCAGTCTCCAGGGCCCAAGTAGACCGAGGGGGCAGTGCAGAGTCAACAGTACCTGAATTCAGTTTTTCTTGGGTTGTGTGAGAAACCAGAAGGTATCTCACCTGCTAGTCCCCAGGGATCTGCCATCCAGGTGGCCAGGACACGGCCATCGCTTTTGGATCCAGTTCGTGGACCAGTGCGGCAGCATCACCTGGGTGAGCGGTCTTCTGGGAGTGGGACGCTGGATGGTAGACGCTGTATCACCTTCCCTCGTAACACCTTTACCCCATCATAGCCGGTAGGATATTTACGAACTCTACTCCCCCCTTTCATAACATGAACACTTTCTCACTGACAGCCCTCTCTAAGGGAAAACAGACTAACACCCGTGCCGTGTACATGACATGTCCCAATACTATGGTCAAGCAAGGTCAGGCAATTATCAACAATCACTCAACCCTGACTTCCATTACACTTGCCCACACGGATAAAAGGCAGAGCACGTGAACACAAACTGAGCGAGGCAAAGTACTTGAGGAAACAGCAGTTCCAAGATGGCACTTTAATGAGCAGAGAAAGACGGCGGAACAGAAGTGGGTCGCAAGGAGGGAAGTTCCCTTGAGAGAAAGGGTAAGATCAGGAAACCATGCTGAAGAATCCTGCATTGTGTGTTGAAGGTACCCAGGGCCCTCCCGAGTCAGAATTCAAGGCGGTAGTATCTCCAGCCACCATGGTACTGTCCTTGTCTCCAAGAACAAAGCTGCTTCAGTGAAAGCAACACAGCGGTGAGTTGGGGAGACCAATATGAGACAGGTCTGTGTTTAAGCCAAGGTTGTAAGCAGCAACATTTTATTGCGAGTGCTGGAACGAACATTTTTAAAACGTGTGTGATAAGAGACGCGAATGAAGTTAAACTGCTGATGAGTCATTGACTTTTAAAGCAAGCTACGATACCTTTGACATAGTATTCCGGCACTGCGTGGGTGCTCAATCGAAGGTTTCTGTAAGGTACATAGCTGAGAATTGATAAAACTAGATAAAGTTGATCCAAGCACGGCAGAGGGACATCAATTGAATACATGTGAATTGAAATGGCCCCGAGACGGTTCAAGTCAAATCCTGCGCACAGTCAAAAACTTGCGATCTCGAAGTAGAGCAAGTTTGGAAAAGTACACAGATTTGGTCCGAGTCTGACAGAGGGACCTCAATTGAAAGCTTTGTGTTAAAATGGGTCTGAGCCCGGCAGTGGGGGGCCCGAGGTGAATCGAAAAACACCCAAGAAGTAGTACATGAGAATCCTGAGAAGAAAGAAAGGAACTTTTGAATGTTTGTTTGTCGCATCAAGCCCTCTGAAGTAAGAGACTTTGAATGTCAAAGAAACTTTTACATAGAACGCCCTGATACTGAAATTTGAACTGCATCCTCATGCTAGAGAAGCCAGAGGCTGTGCTAAGCTCGAGTGTGCCACCTTGTTCTGTGCTGAAAACGTGGGGAAGGGAGGCCAACAGCTTCAATATCCTGACATATCATTTCGTGAACACTTTTCTTTTAAATAACATTGTTTGTCACACTAATTGTATTTAGAAGTAAGGATTGTTAATAGGTTTGTTAGTATAGGCCTGTTTATTTCGGACAAAACACCACTAGGACCCCGTCATTATTATTTGATGGTCGTAGCTTGCTCCCATCTTCAGATTTAGGATTAGATAGGCTTTGAAGTTCAATAAACACCCTTGAACTGTGATCACTTGTGTCTGTCTTACTGTTTGATACCATGCCTTCCATATAGTTGACGGAACATTGATGCGAGCATATCAAGCTCAGTTCAGGTACGTTAGATCATGTGGACCAAGCAGCAGCAGGTGTTGTAGGGGTGAATGCAGTCGGCCTGTGCGGTAGAAGGAAGGCTCTCAACAATGCAGTTGGGGTAGTCGCAGGGTCACTTTGTAGTTTGGCCAGGCTGAGTCGGGCTTTAACCACTGAGAGGGGACAATGATTGACATCCCTGCGGTTTGAGTCAGCAGCGACAGTGTGGGAACTGGTGACCTTGGAGGCGTTAATGTGCACGTCAATGAGCACACCGTTCAGGAGCTAGCTAGGACGAGCCATGGTTGTAACCCATGGTGAGAGTTGGCATGACTCACCAGTGATCTAGATCGGGTTCTGTCATTGAGCAGTTGATTCGGGCTTAACTAGGGCACAATGCAGCATCCAGCTGGTTATTGTTCCAATTGTTGGAGGAGTGCAAAAGCCAGAGCTGACACCTTCTCCCTCATGCAACGTGCGATGAACATAGAGCGATTGATTTGGTGTGGTAGAACAGGAAGCTTCAGGTGTTCTGGTCCTCTGGCTGCTGTAACGACCACTCGGGGCAACTCGAGGACAGGATAGTTCTGTTCAGGGACTGCTCTCCAAGCTTCAGTAGATTCCGGTGGTAGGTCCGGTCCCCAGCAAAGGTCACTCCTGAGGTCCCTGTGAGTGGGTAGGGAACAGATCTTCCTTCTGCCTTGGACAGGTCCTTCTTCATCTTAGGATGAGGGCTTTGGAAAGTACAACTTTTCCAAAGGAAGTCCAGAGAGTTCTTTCAGAGTGATTCTGTGAGTCTTGTGAGGATCTGGGAGAATCTGATGAAGGGTTGGAAGACCCATTTTTTGGAAGACAAAGGTCCTCGGGTGATTGGGCTAAAGCTAGCCTGCCTTTGTGGCCCGATCCCAGCTCTTGGATGGAGTGCACTTTGACATTTGGATGTTGCACCCAAAGTGCTTTGCTCCAGAAGAAGCGGAGAGAAAGGAAAGGGATAGAGACCCAGAAAAACAAGATGGTGGAAGTCTCCTTTCAGTGGGCACAGCAATCCTGCCTACCCTAATCCCGACCCCCTTCCCTTCTCACTAAGAACAAAGCCCCTTACAGATGCAGAACGCTAGTGTGTGCTACTCCTTTTGAATGGGTGTGCTCCTTTGATGTCCGGGCCCAGGATAAGTGCCTGCTGTGCGGCGCTCTATGGCAGAGGGGTTTACCTGCCCTTACAAAGAGATCAAAGAAGAGGCCTGGTTCCTGTCCTGCCGTTTGGCAGACTCCACCCAGATGACCAGAATACACATCACCTTTCACAGCAGAACTGTCTCACAGGGGCTGACACATTGCGATATCAATTGGGATGTGGCAGCCATGATCATAAGTAGTGCCATGCAGTATACCTAAACTTGGGCATAGCTTTATTTTAGAGTTTACAATCCCACCAGTATGGGTTACTTATGACAATTTGAGTTTTGGTATGGGTGCATATCTTAAATGCTTCCCCTGCATTGCAGGGACTTGGCTGTTGCTGCAGCTGTCGAGTGGGCATTTTGTGACCTTTGAACCTGCTGTACGCCACAAGCTGAGCAGGTGCTGCGGATCAGGCTACTGATGCAGCAGGGCACAAGTACACTATTCTTTTGGCATTGAGTGAGAATCTGGTTAGCAGATTACCTTTTTGGAGAAGAATTACCCGCATCATTTTATGCATTGATAAAAATAAAAAAACATGGCTTTGCACCTTTGCTAGATGGCAATTCCTCACAGTGAGAATTCTAAAGGCAGCTTGATTTCCTCCTCTTCACAAGCTGCCTATGTGCCCAAGTCATTGCGGTAACTTCCCCAACATAAAGTTTGGTGACCACTTTTGATTTCAATTTTCATAAAATAAAATAGAATTATACTCTTAAATATGGCCTGTTTCCTGCCACAAACATTGGGGTGGGATTGTACAATATGGGATGTTAAATCAGAGGGTGTACCTTAGTGGAATTTAGAATTGTATTCATAATACATCCAACACAACCCACGTGAATCAGAATTACATATTGATCATGGGGAAACAATTTCAAATATACGCCATCAAGATTCCCCACTCAGAGGCACCCAAAGAGGTCAAGGAAAGAAAGGAACAGAACCCATTCTGATTACCATGGTCTACTCTCATTCTGTTCAGCCTCTACTTCCGCATAAACCCAAAACCTGATGAATCAACAAAATAGAAAAGGGCTTACTCCCATTAACACAGTCAGTTCAGGATATCCTACAGTATTATATGTTGTGCCCATATGTGGGTTATAGCACTGAAATCAGAACGCGGGGTGTCTTTGGTTAGAACCATCACACCATAGGACACAAAGACAGTGTGACGAATTGAGGGAATTTGTCCCTTCTCCGCAAGGGGGAACCTCTCCTTTTGAGTCTAGGGAGGTGAGCCTGCTACGCAAGACCCTCCCCTAGGAATCTGGGCAAATGGGACTTCAGTGGGAGAGACTTTCCCCCTTGGGGACCAGGACACCCATTCCTGTGAGGAACTCCTTAAAACATACCCCATGTTTGCATACATGGGTCTATCAGAGGTAAAGAACAGTGTAAGGCCAGAGACTTGGCTGAAGACAAGAATAAAATATACTGTTTCAACCAAGAAAGAAGATCCGTCCCTTGAAATCCATTTAACTGAGACAACGAGACAGAAGGAGGAATACAAGGCAATGGAGAGAGACACGTACACAGACAAGGGAAGCCCCCTAAAGGCATAACATCTGAGAGAGGCGGTGTTAAGGAGACACGCAGAGCTTGTGAGTTTCAGAACTGCTTTGGGAGCGAGAGCAAAGCAGCAGACATGCAGTGTCCAAAGGAAGCAGAGAGAAACTGAGAAGACAGAGGTGGCATGACCATGACGACATTGTGGGGGGGCCGGAAGCCCATACAACATTGCTGAAACCACTACGCTGCAAAGTCAGTGAAGCGCCCGAATATCCTCAGTGTTACCTGGTTGCACACAGAGAGGGTAGTGACAGTGGAACACCGGAGAAAAGGAATGACCAAAAAGAACATGAGCCAACACCAGTCCTGGAGATGTTCCCCACAGCATTTAGGATAACAGGGTGAATTGGAGAACCGCGAGGACGCCAGGGAATCATTATGAAGTACAAGGAACTCTTCTCAGTGAAACTGACGAGACAGTGAAAATAAATTCAATACAACAGATGTTCAATGATGGGAGAAAGGGAAACATGATAAAGGTTGGAAAATAATTCAATACACATCAGACACAAACACCCTGGGAAGAGGCGAATGGACCACACACACTAGGAAATGAAGAGTGGAACAAATCAGAGAGAGAGAGCAAACTAAGAAGGATAGAATCACAGTTAAACATGAAAAAGAGATCATCAGGACTTGGCAACAAATACCCGAAATTGGGGGAGATAGCTCATACGTTAAAAAGTGAAGAATAGCACAAATCATAGAGCAAGAGAGCATGAGAGAGAGAAAATATTCTAATAAAGGAAAATTAATCTTGATACAACCACTGGGAGAGAAAAGTAAGTCTGCAGCACAATGTTGAGACTGTAAACGAGAAGGAGACTTCGATGAAGATAAGACAGGTAATCTCCGTAAGAGAAAAGACACACAATCTGAGTGATCCCAAGAGATGGAGAACATGACTTACCAAGAAAGCATATCACAACTAAGCAACTAGATGTTACATGAATACGAAAGTCACATCATCGTGGAGCAAAAGATAAGAGAAAAGGTTAAAAGGGTTTACTGGAAAACAATCGCTAAGAAAGAGAGAAAACTCAGAGAACCTATGAAAGAGTTACAAAAACATGTAAAGAAGGTGGCCATAGACTATTTGAAATTAACCAACAAATATGAAGAAGAAGAAACCCTGAGAGAAAAGAATCAGGAGAAGAGACACATTCTCCGGAGGTTATTTTGTTAAGAATAGTGGTAGGGTTAGCTAGGATTCGTTTTTGGACAGCTGACTTTTTATTTGTATTACTTTCTGACAAGAGACGAACATCTTGTTTATTTACAAAGGCAAGGAACACCCACATAGCAATAGGCAGAGCTAGGACTTTTTCTTACCATTTAATAAACAAACAAGTAGAAATGTCAATAAAGTGTCCACATCCATCTTCTGACCCACCACAGCAGGTAGACCACTAATTTGCGTCCTGGGTGTCCACATTTGCATAGTAATTTCCTTTCATGTATCCTGCTCACCAGCCTAGTCATTACGAATGCATGCATATTTGTGATCCATGCTTGAACGCTTCTTAAAAGGCAACATAATATGATGACCCAAAATTGTGAAGGCATGGGATGAACTCTATTTTTTTTAACAAAAACAATATTTCCTTGCGGTACAAGGTAGGAGTGGCAAGTCAATAAAAACAGCATCAGTCTACTTGCCAACCTTACCCGAGTTACCTTCCCTCTATCACCCTGATAACCGGTGTTAGCACCCTGGCGAGGGGAGCCAGCCAATCAGGGGGCTAGGAACACAGGCTTGAACCGCCGGTGAAAGCCTGCGTCCATGCTGCCCGACGACCTGCTCCCGCGCCGCCATCTTCCCCCAACCTCTGGACCTTTTTTGGGGGTTTTTTCACCCTCCCACCCCCCACTTACCTTATTTCTGCGACAGCAAGTGTCGCCACCGCAGCCGCTCCTTCTCCCCGGCTCCCACTTGCTGCCATGCATACGGAAGAGGGGCTCAATACAGAGCCCCCACCTTCCCTTTCCATGGCAGCCATCTTGGAAAAGTATTTTCCTTCGTTCAAGGGGACGCGCGTAGGGCGTCCTGTTGAACGAAGGAAAATACTTTTTTTAGCACCCCTGTTTACCGCTTTGGCAACCCGGGGTGCTAATAGGCTTAATCCCCCATTCCAATGGCTGGATCGGGGGGTAACGGGTCGGAGCCCTCGTTATCCGCCCTTGCTTCGCTTGGGCTGATAACTTGGGCTGCCGGGCTGTTACCCCCCGTTCCAGCCCTTGGAACGGGGGATTAACGCCATAATACTTACACCAGCAGAACATTGTCTACCAATAACATTGTTGCAACAACATTGTTCATATATTTTGCCTATAAAAAAATCTGCAGTTTCATGAGTAAATCATTTTACAAAATGTCACTAGGGAAGTCATTGCAAAAAGGTAAAAACTCTTTAATGGACCATGCACAACCTTCCAGCAGACACAAATAGAAGGTGGGCCAGAGTGGGTGGTGCATGTATATAGCACATACTGTCAGGAAGATGGGGAAAAAGAACAACGATTTTCATATGCCAACTCCCTTTTGCCCTCAAATAAAATTAAAGTAACTGAGACAATAAAATAACATTGTTTTTTAGAGCTAAAAATTTGAACTGAAATTACAGATTCCCCCATACATTACTGCAGACTTCTGTACACTCACATCAAACGCAAACGCTAGTGCCTGCATGCGGTGTTTCCCCCAGAACTGCTAGGCCACTCCAGGACTTCATGCCACCCCAGGCCAACTGGCATTGTTTCTCCCTGACAATAGGACCCGATTTGATGCTTCTTGAACTATAACGGCCCCTGTGTTGTCCCTCTGATGCTGGCACTCTGGCCTAGAACTGCCTCATTACAGTACCTAAAATGACCACAGGAAACAGGAGGCAGCTCTAGGACTGCTTCACTCAAAGGGACCAGCATGGGGTCAGCGCAATAATACCTCAGAAGTGGCAGTGCCCACTGACTGGCGTGGCACTGCAGATACGTCATTATATGTGCTAATGGAATTGACGCATTACATCTAGGTTTCCGTTTCTGATAAAGTTTGTTTGAAATCTGTCCGTCATTCCCTACAGCAAAATTAAGCAAAAGAAATACACAATAACAACATAAGGGGCCAAGGCGTGTGCATTCGTGACAAAACTAGACAACAAGCAAAATGGTTGGTGCAACTCAGAAATGCCGCCATTTATTTAGTAAACTGCAATGCGAGGCTAGCAAGCGAAGAACCCGGCTCCTCTCAAGTTAATTTGCTGCCGAAGGCAAGGAAGGGGTTAAGAATAAGGCAACACTGTACCACTTGTTAACAGGTGTCCTTGAGCAGAATCCAAGGACAGGGAGATTGCTAATCCTGTATTCCAGAGCATGATCAAATCACCAGGCAACAGATATAAATAAAAAAGGCAGGAAATGAGAAATTTAGATACGAGTGTGTCAGAGGGAAAATGAAGATTCATTGTGAGGGGAGGCCGCGCGCTGAAGAACACCTCCAACCCAGCACCAGGCCGCACTGACGGGGGGGGGGGGGGGGTCTGCAGGGCTGATATTACAACACGGCCATTTCCAGGCGCTGCAGTGGTGGTGATTATGTGTTTAGTTGCATATACATTTGGACACCCCACCTTTTCGTTTTGGGGTCACAGCTGTCGGTCGACGGGAAACATGCAGGTATCAAGGCCATGCAATAGAGCCCTGTTTTTTTTCATTCGTCACGCTCATATATTAGCTTTCTGGCAGAGGCAGCTGGGAAGCACCTGTTGAATGGCAAATAAACCAGGGCAGATGAATTCACCCATAGCAACAGTTGTGTTTGTCGGTATTCACCCCTTCACTGCCAGTGAGCAGCCTCGGCTGCAGTGACGCCTGCTAAAGGAGGGATTTTGTCATGCTGGCACCTACTATAGGCAATATTGTGGGTTTGGTAAGTTTCCTTCAGAGGCCTGGAAAATCTGCCACTGAGCTGTGAGCGCCCATCTCACAGAAATCGCAATAGGAATGAGTGTCTGTTGCTGCCGAGTGGTTGCAGAACTGCACTTGGCATTGCAGTGACACCACATCAAACGTTTACTGTCACCAATGCTCACTACTCGTGTATATGTCATTAACTTTAATTGATATGAAAGAAAATAAATAGGATTGAACTTTTGAATACCCAATTAAAAATAATATCTAAATTCGTTGGCCCAAAATGTCTGTCTGTCAATTTGATGCATTATTTATAATAATAATAAATAATAATAATTTCGCATTTATATAGCGCTATGAACCCTCAGGTATCTGAGTGCTGCTTATTATTACCCACGGTGTGTGGTGCTCATTTATCGACCTCGGAAGGATGAAAGGCTGAGTTTGGACCCACCCGGATTCGAACCTGCGTCAGCAGGCTCTGCACATGCCAAAGCGATCGCTCTACTCGCTGTACCACTTGACCGGCTGCATGTGTCGCCTTATGTCAGTTATTACAATGTATACACACCAAATGTTCTTATTATTTATTTTATTTATTAATTTGACATTTGCATGGCGCTTATACACAAGTGTTTCAAGACAACAAGTGGGAGGGGGCACAGAGGAAAGAAATAAACAGTAATGGTCATACTAGGACTTGTAGCCAGGGGTGTTGCTAGCTCTGGAAAAGATTGAGGGGCTATGCTGATGCCAGAACCGTCAGGACTCGGGCTAGATAGGCTTTAGGTTGTAGCCCCCGAGCTTCTATCCGGGGCTACAATCAAAAGACCCAGGGCTATAGCCCATTCAAGCCAACAACGCCTCTGCTTGTAGTATTTTGACCGTGCAAGGACAGTAAACAATAGTGCAGGGGAGGGTGCAGGATAGGGAGGCGGGGCTAGGTAGAGAGACAAAGAGGGTGGGGGAAGTGTAGGAGGATGGGGCCCAGGGGACAGAGCAAGTGCTAAGGGGAGCCACAGAGGGAAAGTGCAAGGGGAAAAACAAGGGGACGGGAAATAGTGGGTGTCCGGTCAAAGGTTTGAATCCAAAAGGATCACATGCCATAGGGTCGAATCAATAGGACCTAAAACAAAAGGGTAGAATTTGTTTTAAAAAATATATTTTTTGGGGGGTTTCCGTATAGGAAATAAAAGTGTTTTTTACCAAACAAAAGGGGTTTTGGGGGAGAACCCCTAAAAAAGAAAATTCCCCCAAATAAAATCAACCCTTTTGTTTTCGGTCCTTTTGATTCGACTCTTTTGTCATTCGATCCTTTTCATTCGAACCTTTGACCTACAACCGAAATAGTGTGATGGACGGGGTGGACCAGAATCAGCTAGACCGGGAAGGGGGCCCAAGGGCAAATGCTGGTAAAGGGCACTGAGGGGGACTGGTCAAGCAGGGCCTGGCCCCTGTAAGAACTCATAAGGGACCCGGCACCAGTCGCAGCGGCAGGGGGACATTAGCTGGGAAGGAGGAGGAGAAAGGGAAAGTCTTTAGCAGTTTTCGGAAAGTAAGGAGAGGGGGACATAGAGGCCATTACAGAGGGAGACTCCTGCCGAAGAAAGAGATCTACCTCCCACTCTCTGCTTGGAGAAACGTCTGATCTGCAGAGAGTTGGAGCTAGAGGAACGGAGAACTCTAGCAGGGAGGTATTTAGGGAGAGAAAGCTGGATGTAGCAAGGTCCCAGGCCGCAGACAGCCTTGTGGATGATGCAAAAATGTCCCTCATAAAGCCTTTTCTATCTTCTGACATTCACCCTTCAAGTATTTATTTTTGCGTGCCGTCCCTTGTCTAGCTAATGATATGATATGATATGATCATTCTTTTATAACGCGCCGGTACACAAGTGCTTCTAGGCGCGACAAGACAAGGTAGGGAAGACAGAGGGAGGACAAGACAAATTATCTTACTAGGCCTTGTGTAATACTGATCGTGCAAGTGTGAGAATGCCAAGTGTAGGGGGAAGGGAGAGGGGAAGTGTAAGGGAGAGGGGAGGAGGAAGTGCAATGAGGGCAGCAATGCTCTGAGTAGGTGCAACCAGGGCTGCACGGCTCTCGGTAATTGCAAGGAGGAAGGGGACTGTAGAGGTTACAGTTACAGCCCCTAAGTAAGCGGTAGGCCCGGAGGCAGTGCAAGGGAGACTGATAATGGAGGATCCTGGTACCCAGTGAGACTCTGAGGGTAGCCTGCGGACAGTTGGTCAGCAGGGGAGGAAAAGAGAGAAAGCAGAGGCAAAAAGGAAAGTCTTGAGCTGCTTCCGGAACTTCAGGTGGTCCAGCTCAAGTTTGAGAGGGGCAGGGAGGCCATTCCAGAGGAGGCACCTGGAAAGGAGAGAGATCTACCCCCCACTCTCTGCCTGGAGAACCGTCTGACCCTCACAGAGTTGGAGGTAGCTGAGCGAAGGGCTTGAGAAGGAATATATTTTGGAAGAGAGAGTTGGATGTAGTGCAGGCTCCAGCCCCAGAACGCCTTGTGGATGATGCAGAGGGACTTGAACTTGATCCTTGCAGCCTCTGGGAGCCAGTGGGGAGAATTTAGAGCTGGAGAGATACAGTCCCTGGACTTGAGGCCAAGGATAATCTTGCAGTCCTGTTCTGATTAGTTGCAGAGGGCGGAGAGGAAGGAAGAGGTAGTTGCAGTAGTCCAGCCTAGAGAAAACCAGGGCAGAGAGACAGTGAGCTTCTGGGGGAAAATGAGAAAAGGAAGTATACCTCTGAGGAGGTGCAGCTGGTAGTGGGCCTTCTTGGCAAGGGCCTTGATGTGCTGAGAAAAGGAGAGGGTGGAGTAGAAGATAACACCAAGGTTTTTTGCCTTACAGGAAGGCGAAGGAAGAGGGCCCAAGGAGGGCGGCCAGAGTGAAAGAGGGAAAGCGGGAGCAGGGGGTCAGAATGAGTAGGATCTCTGTCTTACAGGCATTAAGGCAGAGGTCATTTGAGGAGCACCAATCCTGGATCGCGGATAGACAGTCCGGAATGAGCGAGAGAGGAGAGGAGGCTTAGGGAAGCCTGAAGGAGAGCTTGGTGCCATCCGCATAACACTGAAAGTTAGAGAAGGTAGAGATCAGGTGGTGGAGAGAAAGGACCCACGTTGGACCTGGGAGGGTGAGTCCAGTAGGAAGGAGGTCAACCACTCCACAGCCTGATCTGTAAAGCCCAGGTTCTCATGGAGTCACTTGATGAAGATGATGTAGTTGGCAGTTTCAAAATGAGAGGAAAGGCCAGGGAGGATGAGGACAGAAGGAAGGCTGGAGTCAGCATTAGCGAGTAGATCTTCATGGGTGTTCAGGAGAGCAATTTCCATGTCTCTGGCTGCTCTGAAACCAGACTGATGGGAATGGAGACAACCAACAGATTCAGTGTGGAGAGTAAGCTGGGAGATGGCCAGCCTTTCCATGAGTTTGCCGAGGAAAGTAATGATAGAGATTGGGCATTAGTTTGCCAGACAGGTAGGATCGGCAGAAGGTTTTTTGAGGAGGGGGTGCACAACGGAGTGCCTGAGGAGAGAGGGGATAGATCCAGTGGTGAAAGAGTGATTGGAGAAATTGGCCAAGGCTGGAGCAAGGGTGTCAATGTGGGCTTTGATGGTTTTAGAGGAGCAAGGGAGCACCTGTTTGGATGACACTTTCATAGATTGGACTTGTCTAAAAACCTCATCCTGTGTTGTCAAAGAGAAAAAGGAGAAAGGAGGAGGAGAGGGAGAGGTGGACGGAGGGGGGCCGCGAGAGGTAGAGCGAGAGGAAGAGTAGAGCGAGGACAGGATGTCCTGAGTTTTAGTGGTGAAGTGAGAAGCCAGTGCCATACAGAGAGCCTTAGAGGGAACAGGAAAGGTGGAGACTGCTGAAGGATTGGCAAGCTCCTTGCAGATTTTGAAGTGTTTGGCCGTGTTGCTAGAGGTTGCAGAGACGCAGGCTTGGATGTGGGCTCTCTTCTTGGGCAGGACAGAGAGTCTGTATTGCCTTTGGAGCAGACGGCAGGCCAGTTTGTCAGAGGATGTTCTTGAGGCTCTCTGCTTCCTCTCAGCCACCCTGCATTTATATTTCAGGGTGGCGAGGCCGAAGTCATTCCAAGAGTTGCACTTGGACGTAGGCTCCAGATGGATTCTCATGACAGAGAAAAGTATGTCCAGAGTGTTGGAGATAGAAAGATGCAGGTTAGAGAGGGCTGTGTCAGGGTGAGAGTCAGCCACAGGAGTAGGAGGAGCAGAGAAGATAGAGGCAAAGGCATCCACTGACACACGCTTCATGGGCCGAATGACCGAGAGGAAGGTGGCAGCGCTGGTGTGGGCTTTGCCTGAGGGACAGAGAGTTTCAGGTGATAGGAAAGCAGAAAGTGTTCAGTCTAGGACAGAGCAGTGGTGAGAGGTCCTCCCTTATACTGTGTCCTGGTCGGGCTCTGTTTTAGCCAAACATTTTCTTCCTAGAATAAAACCAATATAATAATAATAATAATAATAATAATAATAATTAGGCTTTTATATAGCGCTACAAACCCTCAGGTATCTGAGCGCTGCTTATTATTACCCACGGTGTGTGGTGCTCATTTATCGACCTCGGAAGGATGAAAGGCTGAGTTTGGCCCCGCCGGGATTCGAACCTGCGTTAACAGGCTCTGCACGGGTGTCAAAGCGGGCGCTCTACTCGCTGTGCCACTTGACCTGGGTCAGAGGATAATACCTCCTTTCACTGTTGCCATCCCTGCACCACCATATTCACATGGGCCACCTTCAGCTCCCTCCACCCCTTGGTTCTTTGCAGACCTCATGTGATCTTTTTCCAACCTGGGATAGCCCCCACTACCAAAAAACCCACAAACTACTTACTCAAAGAAAATGCATCTGTTTCCTCCTGTCAGCCATCCCCTTGCACCCATCATCTCTCCTGTTTTCTTACCACAATCGATGTTCTCTGGCCTGCAGGACAGGTCACACATCTACTGGTGACAGGGCATGCCTACTGAACTGGCTTGAGGCTCACCTTACCTCTTTTTATCATCTTCTTGTGATAACTAATTACATTATTGTTGTCTTAATCCAGTGGTGTATCTAACACAGGGGCAGGAGGGGGAGCTTGTCCCCCTCCCCACGTACATAGGCCTCCACAGAGCAGAACATCCGGACATTTAAGAGTTAGGCTAAGTGATGGTACTTCAGGTGACACTCTGCCACGGCACAAATTCAAGCCCCACAGTTTTAGTTCAGTTGCCTGGGACCTCCCTTCTGACTGACAACTGACACTTGTGAATGCATCATGAAGAAGGACCCAGACAACTGATTCACTCTTCTTTAAAAGCACAGATTCATTACTTATTTGTCACGATGATGTAAGGCCTAACTTGCCCTATGCTAAGGTGGGATTACCCTACCTAGAGAAACAAAGGATAGTCTGTGTCAGTAAGTTCATCTGTGTCCAAAACCTATACTTGCCCTCGCAACTAAAGGCATACAATGTGCAGGGATGTCAGCAACCAAAGAAACAGTGTTCAAAATAATGTTCTGAGCTTCTTCCAGCGCCTGACTTGTTTTCAGCTTCTCCCTTCTCATGTTCAAAACCAGTTCCACAAAAAGACCTTGGGCTTCCTCTCCTCAAATTAGACACCGTTCCACAAAATGTCCTCGGGGCTCCCTTCCACAGGTTTAGCACAGTTCTACAAAAATATCTTGGGGTTCCCTTCCCCAAGTTCAGCACAGTTCCACAATAGATCCTCGGGGGAACTTTTCCCAAGGGCAAAACAGTTCCCTTGATTTTCAATTCACAGCCAATTCAACTTTCTTAGCAGATATAATTTACAGGCTTTTCATCAGCTCTCTTTATCCGCCTCCATTTTATGCTCTTGAACATTAATTAGGCATAACCACCTCAGCCTCTTAACCTTTCTTAATTTGCTCCAGGTAGGGGTTATTCAGTTTAGGCGCAGTTTTCGGACCACACGTTCCACCGATCACAGATCACGCAACCGAAAGCTATTGGTAATTTGTGATGCTCAGTGACTTTCCTTGCACTTCCTTGTCGACACAGATTTCCTTCTGTAACTGTATCATTAGTCCATGTGCACTTTTGTATTACCTTGACAGTCTTTCAACTCTGCTAACATGTGACTTTCACACACTTTACTTCGTGGTATCTCTTGTGTCCCCACCTTGCTTTCGCACTATCCCATCGTGCCCCTTAAAAGCTTTTGACTCGCCTCCTGGGCTTTCATTAATTACTTAGAGTTGATTTGCATTTTCACTTAATTCCCAAAAAGGCTTTTTTTACTTGGTTTCAATGCATTCGGAATCTTTCATCACTTTCCTTTCACTCGTGCGGTATTTCATATACATTGTAAATTTCTTTCATTTGTTTGGTATTCAATAATTCGGTAAACACTTTGCTGTTCGATCGTGTTTCAATAATTCACATTTGGTCTCCAGACCCACTTGTGGCATACTTTTACTTGACCGGCGTATGCAGTTACATACACCATGCCCCGGGAGCGTCCCGCTGTGGGGAAGCTGCTCCGGGTGCTCTGGTTTTCCTACCAGGTTCCCGCTCGCTCCTTTCCCTTTATCCGGGAGCTTCAGCAAGCAGCACTCCCTTCCTCCAGGCTTTTCGGCAGTTGTCGGTGGCGGATGGGAGACTTCTGTGTTTCCCACTCCCAACGGGGAACCTATGGCATAGGGCTCTGCAGAGCTCTTGGCCCTCTCTGGGCCCGCTCTGGCCTTGCCGTCCTTTTGTCTTCCCTGAAGTAGTCAGCGTCCTTTTCACTGGCCCCTCATCTGCCTGCTCCACGTCCGATTGCTGCACTCTCCTGACCAGATGGATCTCTCTGTGTTTCTCTCTGGCATCTTTTTATATGCACCTGAGAACCATTCATTGGTTGCAGGTGCAATTCCTTTGCCTGACCATGATTACTTCTGTCACCAGGACATGCCTGATTATAGTAGTGTTCTACAGTCCTCTTCCTCGTCCTAGTACCAAAGTGGTGTGCACAGAGGGTAGTGTGCATCACTTCTAGTTGCTTCTTCTTCATCCCAGTGTTAAAGGGATATGCATAAGGGCCAGTTAAAGTGTATACCAATGGGGAAGACTGATAATAACCTACAAAGGTGGAGGGAGAGTAAGCTGTATTCTGATAACTTCTTGATTTTGCCAGATGGGGTGTAGGTGGGACTATTCCGTCCCTACAATGAGATGTTCTTGTAGTTATTCTCTTCCTCGTCTTTTGACACTGAGGATTTGCCCAAGGGTTGGCTGGAAATGAAGAAATACAGGGTGTTTACAGTACCCCATAAAAGCCTGAGAGACTGAGGGTTCATTGTTGAATGGAAATGGGGGATACCGCGTCCCTCCCAAAGTTACCTTTCCTCCACTCCTCAAGGACCCTTCACCCAGGTGATCCTCTCATGCACATCCACATTTGTGGCTACTAAACATCAAGTAAAGTCTTTTTCAGCACTGCTAGTATACGATCACCATTATGCTAAAAATACCTTGTATTAAGGCTCTAATGACCTTAAAGAGAATGTGTGCCATGAAGAAGTAGAGGTTTGGCTACTGAGGAGGGAGGGAGGAGCAGGCAGATTCTAATTAAATGGTTTTATGCTATTGCATCACATAAATAATATTAATACAAACATTGTATAAGGTTTTTACATAGTGATTCATATAATGCCATTGCAAGTCACCAAGGGGGTATGTGACCAAATAAAGGAATGGGGTCAAAGATTGAGATCCTTACACATTTTAGAGGACACTTGGGTGACCCTTTTGTCTACAATAGAGTGCATTGTATTCCCTGTACTAATACACACACCAGGGTTTTCTGGGGGTTCACTCATGCACAAGTCAGCCTCACAAATCACCCTGAGGTTTTCCTCTCTGTTGGTCAACTTGGGAAGATGGCCAAGGGGAACAGAGGCAACAGGGAGGTATATGGATGGCAAAGCTCGTGGCCTCGCAAGAGTACTTTAGCTTTGAAGGATTTAAGTTGCAGCCCACTCTCCCGCATTCAGCCTCTGACCAGGTCCAGAAGAAAGATCGGAAGTATCATGATCAGGAACATTGACAAGAAGCAATATTTTCGTGGCATCCACATACGAGTGGTATTGAAGCCCCAAACCCTTAAATGATGTATTAAAGATATGAGGGTGATACACAAATCTAACATGGTGAGGCAGCCTCCACTCCCGTGAAGAAGGAAAACCAAACCAGCGATGTTCCCTTATTGTGGTGGATGAAATACATGAGTGTTCTTGTTCAGTCTCCTGACTAGTAAGAAGTGGAAGTTTGATCCCTAAAGAGTTTGAATCTGAATGGGTGCATGAGGATAGTGGACTTGAAATCATCTGTTTTCCAAGAAAACTCAGGGCTTAATTTTAAGTTGAAAACGGGATAGAAATGGCCCAGGCAGTATCACACAATGACACAAGATACTGTGCTTGAAACATTCATGAACTCAAGAATGAATTTCATTGTCCCCTGAAGAAGGTCCAGCAGTCATTACCCATAGGACTGAAGCATGTAGGGAATTAGGTGGCTGCTAACCTACATGGCGGAACCCATCAATTTGTCCGAATTTGCACAATTATTGAGTGAATTATAGTGCAGTGTCAGAATGTTTGTAAATGTTTTCCTAATGTTTGTATGTATCTCTGTATGTATCTGTGATAGTCTCTTGGTATAACCCGCCTCATTATTTATGGTACTATTGTTGTATTCAATTTTGCACAGTCTCCCTTTAATAGTATCCATGTATGTCATAAATAGCTAAGGGATTTTGGAAGCATTAGCACTTTATTGTAATTTAATAAATATTTTCCTATGCACGATTGCACTTATTGCCCCTGAGCTTTCTCAGATCGATATAGGTCTTGAAAGCATGCTGCAGTCCGCTACAGCTAAAGGAGAGTAGAAAGATCCCTGATGGACATGCTGCTCCCACCTCTTAGAAAAGAGCATAAGCAGTCCAATGCGGTCCCATACACAAAAGCTACCTTCAACCCCCATTCCAGAAGAAGCTTATGATTCACTGCATCAAAGGCTACAGATAGATCTAACATAATAGGCAGTGATAGAGGACAATCATTTGCATAGATAAGGCTGCAAACCTATACTGATAGGATAACAGTCTCAGTGCCATCCCTGGGGCAGGAACCAGAATGATAAATATCCAATACTCCTGCAGATTCTAAAAAGTCTTGAAATTGTCCATCACAGTCTTTACTAGTACCTTACATGTCCCATTAAATTTGATTATGGGTCAAGAAATGCTGCAGTTGGATGGGGAAAGGGAGGTATTCTTCAGGAGGGGAGTCAAGATGGCCTATGTGGCCACTCCAGGAAACAGAGACATTTAAAGGTCTGGGGGCAAGTGCAGCTCCATGGGCTTTGGAAACAATTGCAGGAATATCATCAGCTGGGCCAGAGGTGGGTCAGAGGGAAAGAAGCAAAAGAAGTATGGTATCGAGCCAACTTCCTTCAAGATGAACAGAAGTGGTGATGTGTACCTCAGTGTGCGTGAGGTTTTTTTTTAGGAATGTGAGGTCATGTTATTGTTAGGATTTCCTCAAGATCTTTGCTTGCTTTTGGATGGCCTTCCCCATGTCAGTGAGTTCTTGAGTATGTCATAAAGTGGAAGGCTTCCTTTTGTTTGAATGTAGTTTTAATTGGGAGTGGGTTTTGGAGTTCTTAGTCACATGTGACTGAGCTGGTCAAGTAAGGTTTTGACATTGGTTGCGAGGGTGGCAGTAGAGGCCGGGGGAAGTCTCCTGAGGGGGTGTCTTTTGTTTTCTTGGAAGCTTAGGATCTTAGGAGACTAAAGCCAGTGAGTAAGATGTTGAGAGAGTGCTTTATCAGTGCTATAGTGATGATGTTCCTTATTTCCCTGAGGAAGTACTTTATTTCTGGTGGATGGTAGATCAGGTGAAAGATGTCTTTTGAGAATCGGAGATTGGGAATCAGAATGGAAGAAACGTTATTTATCGGCTTCATGAGGGATCCTAGATAGTGAATTTCCACAATATGTTGAGGATGACATCAAGCTAATTCTAGACATAAACATAGCCGTAAATACATATTGTGCCTCTTGGGGGATGTAACAAGCACCACCATTACTAGAGCTGATCAGACACTGGTTTGGCTCAGTTTGGTAGTGGATAGTAGGTTGACTGAGATGGAAGCACCACTCACTTCCTTACAAGAATCTGGTTCGGCACTCTATTCTTTTGAACTATTTGATAGAATGTTTACTCTTGCAGAGGCTGTCCTTAGATATTCAAATCAATACTTACACTTCTCAGAGATGCACTGGAAGCGCATTTCCATTGCACTGTGTTCATACATGCTGGCTTTATTCCTTCCTCACAATGCATTGACATATGCTAACTTCATACCTCTAGCAGTCCATTTCACTTTTCCCTTCGGGGGCGGGGGCCTATGAATTATCTGCATACTCAGTTAGCACTTTAAAAATCATATTTTTTTTATTAAGTATGTTTTGGTTTTAAGCAAACCTTCAGTTTATGTACAGTGTAGTCAAAATGGCAACGAAATATATAAAAATACAGTTCATGTATAAAATATATATGAAATACATTTGCCTAAAATCATTCTCACAAGATATAATATTTAAATATTTAGACAATCTTTGTGTCTAAACATAAAGGGAAACAGGAAACCTATGAACCTTTTCCCTTAGCATTATAATTTTTTATAAAATAAAGCCCTTCCAAGGCCTTCAAAATGTATCAAATGGAATGACCATCCCTATTTGAGAACCATGAAACAGATTCCAACAAGACTTCCCGAAATTCATCTGAATTCACCATTTAAGTAGTTGAAGAACATCTGTCTCGGTGTACCCACATGTACACACTCTGTATACAAATGTGGTAGTCTCTCTATGCTTCCCACCCTTTTGCATATCCTGCATGTTCTTTGCGTTCGCTTAATCTTTTCTCTTGCATGCAAACTGTGCCAGGTGGGTAGAAAATGTAGTCTTAAACGTAGTAAATGCTTTGCCACCTCCTTACTGCGTCATTGTCTGCAATATGATTTGTTTAAAGGTGGGACATATAGAGGCCAAGTATGAGAGTGACGATCTACCTATCATATCTCTTATCTCTTACCCTTTCCCACAGCTCTATTTTTTGGAAGATATTATTCCTGAAAATGCCTATTCCTTCAAGAAGTTCCAGAGAGACATCCAGCATTACTACATTCTGAAGTGAATTTCCCAGCAACTTACAATCTCCTTGGTGCATAATGATATTAAAAGCCCCCCAAATGGTGGAGGAATTCGCTTGGACATATAATATTTTTGCAAAAAGCATAAGCCTTCTTTTTATTATGTTTATCCTTAGAGATGACAGATCCTTCTCTACTATAATCGCTTACACACGCTTACACAAAGATAAATCCCAAAGATAACTTAATATAAAACCTTCTAGTCTATCTATATCCTTCCAGTCCATTCTAATATTTATTTACAAACCAGAAGTCACCACAGGAAAAAAGATTTTACCAATATATTTCTGTCATGGGCAACCATCAGTATTGCCCCCTCATACGATCAACATTTTTGACTTTGGAAAGCAGTGGGATAATATTCTGTTTTAAACTTGAAGCTAATTAGTTTTGCCTGGATTCTTAGAAATAGTAACACCCAAGTACTTACATTCTTCCACCACCTCCTAAGTGTCGCCTCCAAGAACCCACTTATACTTTGTAGCTCTGCTGCCTTTGTATTTGTATTTCTTTATTTGTATAGTGCGCCGTGCCCAAAGGCATGAATTACCAGTTTCTTTGTTTTTTTGTGAGTCCAAATCAGGGTTTTCTCCTGTGCATATTTGTAGGCCGACTCCAGAAACCTGTTTCTTTGTTTTTCGTGACTCAAAATCAGGGTGTTTTCCTGTGCATATTTGTATGCCGACTCCAGACTCTGCTGAAGGCCAATCAGTGTTTTATCCAGCAGAAAAACAAGTTACTCTCTTACCTGGTAACGTTCTTTTGATGGGATGGTCCGACGACGTATTCCATATCTATGACAGTAATCACCACAGCTGTGCTGCTTCGGAAAATCTTCGGCGTCTGCGTCCTGCATCGATGACGTCGATACGCCACCCTCGAGGACCTCCTCCGACGGCTGACGTCACCGGATGTTATAAGTAGGACGCACGAGGCCCGTAGCCTCAGTTGTAGTTTTTTCCCAGAACGTGTGCCACCAGTCTTCTGCCAGTCAGACACACAAAGCCTTGCGGAAACGTAAGCTGCAATTGCATAAGAAATTCTGTAGCGGGGAAGGTAGGGAGGGAGCGATATGGAATACGTCGTCGGACCATCCCATCGAAAGAACGTTACCAGGTAAGAGAGTAACTTGTTCTTCGAGGGGATTGGGTCCTCTGACGTATTCCATATCTATGACAGGCTCCCAAAGCAGTACCAATGCAAAGAGGTTGGGAAAAGAATATAGAAAACAGAAATTTAGTATGCCCAATCAAATTGTTGAGTAAAGGACCGCCTTGCCAGATCCTGCCCCGGATGGAATCGAGGGAAAAGTGACGTACGAAAGTATGTACCGAAGCCCAGGTGGCTGCATCACAGATGTTGCAAATAGGAACACCCCTCTGCAGGGCAGTAGAGGCAGCCATACCCCTGGTAGAATGGGCCCGTAAGCCGACCGGTGGGCCCTTACCCGCCAAGCGGTAACACTCAGAGATAGCCAAAATAATCCAGCGAGACAAAGTCTGTTTCGTCACGGCCTGTCCCAAACGCTTACCAGCATAACCAATAAAGAGCTGATTGTCCACTCTGACCCGGGACATGCGTGAAATATAAAAGCTTAACGCTCTCCTAGGATCAAGCCTATGGAGCCGCTCCTCTTCCTTACCAGGATGTGGAGGAGGATAAAATGCCAGAAGAACAACCTTCTGGCCTAAATGAAATTCCGACACCACCTTCGGAAGAAAAGAAGGACGAACTCTAAGGACAACCCTGTCCTTATGAAATACAGTGAAGGGTGGGTTAACTGAAAGTGCCTGTAACTCACTCACTCTGCGAGCGGAAGTGACAGCAACTAAAAATACAGTTTTCAGAGTTAACAGTCTCAAAGGGCATGAATGCAAAGGCTGAAACGGAGCACCCGTCAGAAACTTGAGAACAAGGTTCAAATCCCAACCGGGCACCTGGAAAGGTGACGGAGGAAACACATTAGTGAGCCCTTTCAGAAACTGAGAAATTAAAGAAATTTTAAAATAGGAACACTCTTCAGACGAGCGCTTAAATATGGACAGCGCCGCCAGGTAACCTTTAATGGTACCCACTTGAAGGTCCCTGTGGGCCAAAGAAAGCAAAAAAGACAGAACCATGGGAATTTCACATGCAAAAGGATCCACATTCTTAATCCTGCACCAGTCGCAGAACTTCCCCCAACTGCAACGGTACAGGGACTTTGTTGCGGGCCTTCTAGCCGAAAGCAACACCTCCATCACGTCTTCAGGGAGGTCCCAATCCTTATACCTCAACCTTTCAGAAACCAAGCGTGAAGGTTGAGGGACCTGACCTCTGGATGGAGAACCTGACCCCCCTCCCGTGAGAGCAGATCATCTCGGTAAGGAAGACGATGTGGAGGGCAGATGGACAAGTCGAGAAGGTCCGGGTACCACGTCCTCCAGGCCCACGCCAGAGCAATGAGGATCATCCAGGAACCGAACCTCCATATCCTCCGCAGTACTTGCGGGATGACGGGGACTGGAGGAAACGCGTACAGCAGTGGGAATGACCACTCCACCACGAATGCGTCTCCTAAGGCTCCGTTTGGAGGAAATTCCTGCGAGCAGAACCTTTCGCACTTCTGGTTGACACTGGAGGCGAAGAGATCCACTTGAGGGGTCCCCCAAAGGGCGAAGATCTCCAGGAGAATCTCCTGAGCCAACTCCCACTCGTGAGAGATCGCGCTCTGCCTGCTCAGAGCGTCCGCCGTCTCATTTTCGTCTCCTGCCAGATGAACTGCCGAGATCGAAACTTCCTGCTGGATTGCCCAGAGCCAGATCTGCATCGCCTCTCTGCACAGAGGAAGTGACCCTGCCCCCCCCCCCTTTTTGTTGAGGTAGTGCATGGCCACTGTGTTGTCCATCAGGATCTTTCCTCGCACAGTCGGCAGAAAAGCCTTCAGGGCTAGCCTGACGGCCCTCAGCTCCAACAGATTGATATGGAGTCTGGACTCTGACGGAGACCAACGACCGTTGACTGTCAACTCGTTGGCATGCGCTCCCCATCCCGTGAGGGATGCATCGGACACGATCGTCACCTCCGGCCAGGGCAGCCAAAATGGAGCCCCCCTCATCAGATTGCCTTCGTCGGCCCACCACAGAAGGTCCTGGGCGACCGAAGACGGCACCTGAACAGGGTCCGACATCCTGCCGGAGGACTGAGACCACTGGAGCTTGAGTGCCCACTGCAAAGATCTCATCCGCAACCTGGCCTCTGGCACCAGAAGAATGCAGGATGTCATGAGGCCGAGCAGTCTCAAGAACTCGAACACTGGGAGAGTCTGGGCAAATTGAAACTTGTGCACCATCTGCTGAATGTGATGAGCCCTCACCTGGGAAGGACAACACTGCCCCAGGGACATGTCGAGCACTGCTACGATGTACTGGAGCCTCTGAGTTGGTGTCAGATGGGACTTCGTTAAGTTGAGGGAGAAGCCCAGCTTGTGGAGGGAGTGGCAGGTGACTGACAGATCATCCAGGACTTGCTCGGGAGAGCGCGCCCTGATCAACCAATCGTCCAGGTAGGGGTAGACGTGAATCCCCCCTTTCCTGAGGTGCACTGCCACCACTACCATGAGCTTGGTGAAGACCCTCGGGGCGGAGGTCAATCCGAAAGGCAGGGCCCGAAACTGAAAGTGCGAGTCGCCAACCGCAAACCTCAGGTACTTCTTGTGCTTTGGATGGATCGGCACATGAAAAAAAGCATCCTTGAGGTCGAGAGACACCAACCAGTCCTGAAGTTGAAGGGCCTGGAGGACTTGAGAAAAAGTAACCATCTTGAACTTTTCCTCCCTGAGGAGTTTGTTCAAACCGCGCAAGTCCATGATGGGTCTCAATCCCCTGTCTTTCTTGGAAATCAAAAAATAAGGGGAATACCATCCCTTGTTCCTTTCCGCTACAGGCACCAGTTCTATGGCGCCTTTCTCCAGTAGGGATTGAATTTCCTGCGCACGGAGCGGATCCGGACTCTTCAAAGAGAGATTCCCCGGTGGATTGTCTTGAGGCCTCTGCCGGAAAGGAAGACAGTGGCCGTGGGTTATGATCTCCAGAACCCACACATCTGAAGTAATGGCGCGCCACTCTGCAAGATGCTGCGCCAGCCTTCCCCCAACCAGCGAACCATGGGACATGGCTTCATGACTGAGCTGAAGCGGCTGTGGCGTTGCCTGAGGGCAAAGAGGCAACAGCCCGTGCGGCCTTGGCACCTCAAGTACCTTGTTTTCCACCTCTGGCACTCCTATGGTGGCCCCTTTGACTGGCAGCTCCTCTCGCTTTACCAAAGGATGAGTAATAACAAAAGGAACCTCCCCTCCATTGCTGTCCCCTAGGACGAAAAGGCAGAGGTTGTCGAACTGCAGCGCCCATCGACTTTGCTGCAGCTTTGGAGGTCTGCAACCTCTCAAGGCTCTCGTCAGCCTTGCTGCCAAAAAGATGTTCCCCGTCAAAGGGCATGTTGAGGAGCCGGGCCAACCCCGACTTCCGCAACCACGCAAACCTGCGTATCACGGTGCTCGCCGCCATTGACCGGCTGACGCAATCTGCCATGTCCAAACCCGATTGAACGGCCTCACACATAGCTTCCTTGCCATCCTGAACCATGGCAAGGAAACCATCCCTTTCATCCCCTTCGGGAATATGTTCAGCCGCCAAGGAAACACAGTTCCACAGAGTGTGCGTGAAACGAGACAAGGCTCAAATGGAGTTGGCCGCCTGAAGCGCCATACCCCCTGCAGAAAACACTTTCTTCGCCCAGCCGTCAAAACGCTTGTCGTTCCTATTAGGAGGGATGGTAGGGTACCACGCCTGCCTTTCCGGGTCCATAGCCGCCTGCACCACCAAACTCTCCGGAGTAGGGTGCTTGGACAAGTAGCAGGGGTCACTAGAGGCTGGGCGGTATTTTCGCAGCAAAGACTTGCTCACTGCCGGGAGACTCTCCGGAGCAGTCCAAGCCGCTGCCAACCTTCTTTGCAGAGCCATATGGAATGGCAGTACCGGGTCAGTTGGCGGACCAATGTCGAGGATATCCGTAAGGTCATCCTTGACAAACTCCCCTGGGGGAGCAGACCGTCTTAAGTACTTGGTGACCCGTGACATAAGTCGCCGGTACGAAGAATCGGCATGAGAGGTGTCCAGCCCACTAGCATCATGCAGGGACTGCCTCAGGTCCTCAAACTGGCTATGGCCCGAGAGAATCTCGTCAGGCACCGTGTCAGGCACCATGCCATCATCAGAGCCCTCATCCACCTCTGAAATGAATTCCAGATGGTGGTAAGAAGGCACAGAACTGGAACCAAAGCCATGCTTGACCTTGGCCACAGCCTTCCTAGGTGGTTCCCCCGAGCCACGGGGTACCCCCGTCGACACAGCCCCGAAAGGCGTTGAGGGCGTCGAGTGAATCGGCGCCAATGTCGAGAGAATCGGCGTCGACGACAGACGCGGCGCCGACAGCGTCGACGCCGACAGCATCGACGGCGTCGACACAGGCCTCGAGGGAGGAGCCCCGAGCGTGTCCCTCGGCATCCTGGGCGCCGACAGCGTCGACAACTTCCTCGGAGGCGGAGCCTCGAGAGAGTCCATCGACGACCTCGGCGCCACAGGCGTCGATGTCTTCCACGAAGACTTCACAGGCTCACTCGGTCTTGAGCGCGTCGAGGACCGGGACCTGGACCGGGCATGCCGAGAACGATTCCCCTTGTCCGAGCGGGACCTTTCCCGCAAATTGTGACGACCACCCGAGCCCGAAGGCGTGCGAGCGGCGTCTCTCGGCTGATCACGACCGATCCCACTCGGAGGTGCGGACGGACCAGTGCACTACGATTCGAGAATCGTCAACATTTTCTTCCCGAAGGAAGCCCATTCCTCCGGTGTCGCATGCTTGGTGAGGTAAGCGACCCGCTGACGGGCAGAGTCCTCGAATGAGGACGGGGAAGGCGACCGATGACGGCGCTTCCGGGAGTGCCTCGAAGAGGCAGAGGAGTGGCGAGACCGACTCCGGGACCGAGACCCACTGGACTTCCGACGACAACGCAGAGAGTCGCCCCTCGAGTCGTCCGTTGAAAGCCCTGCAGACCTCGACTTCCGGGGCTTGGACACCTTACCTACCGATAACTTCTTCTTGCGCTCCCGCAAGGCTTTCGACGTGAGCGACTGGCAGTCGACACAGTCATCCGTGTCATGGGCCTCCCCGAGGCACCAGAGGCAGGCGTTGTGCGAGTCCGTGACCGACATCTTGGACCCACAGTCCCCGCACTTCTTAAAGCCCGGACGCGGTGTGTAAGACGATGTAGACATCTTCACGAAGAATAACTTCACAAATGAACAGGTTCGAAGAACCGAGATGAACAACAGAAACTCCAAAGAGCCGAGGCGTACCGAGATTCATGAAGCGAACACGTTCGCGGAAAAAACGGAACTGAGGCTACGGGCGTCGTGCGTCCTACTTATAACATCCGGTGACATCAGCCGTCGGAGGAGGTCCTTGAGGGCGGCGTATCGACGCAGGACGCAGACGCCAAAGATTTTCCAAAGCAGCACAGCTGTGGTGATTACTGTCATAGATATGGAATACGTCGGAGGACCCAATACCCTCGAATTAGGTAATCAGCATAACCTAAACCATCTAACCCTCATTCCACCAAAACCCGGGGGAAATTTAAAATCTGATATATTATTCCTGCAAAATCAGACAAATAGTGATTAAACAGAAAGGGAGCCATAACACACCCCTTTTTTACTCCTCTCGTTATCAAGATGATCTTTGACAACCACCTCTCCACATTCAATTGAATCCTGACACCATTTTCCTCATGTAACATAATGGCCAGATTTCACAAGTCTGTTGGAATATTGATGGACAGGAGTTTCTTTCATAACTTTATCAAAAGTGGACTTAAAGTCCAAGAAAGCAATGTACAATGGGCATCTGTTACACTCACACTGCTCTTCGATGAGGCATTTTAGGATAAACCCTCTCTCCTGGGTGCCAACAGCTTTCCTGGACCCAGTTTAGAAAATACTCAGGGTATTATTCTGACTAGCCCAGTCTTGCAATCTTTGCAAGATACAAAGAGCAAACATCTTCTCCATGCGTCCAGCAACAATATGGGCCTATAGTTATCCATATAACTTGGCCCTTTTTTGTGAATGGGGACAAGTTTGTATTGATGCCAGGAATCCAGAATAGTATGCTTAAGTAAACAGTTTTCAAACAGCCAGTCAACATGTTTATTCCGATTAAAAAAAAGATCCATCAAACACATACAATATACAATAATAATATAATACATGGTGACTTAAAATTACTATTCATAATTACATATAAAAGCTGATTCCCAGAGATGGAGACCAATCAAAACAAGGCTCTATAAAGAGATACAATCACACAACATACAAAGGAACATGGAAAACATAAAACCAGTGCAGATCTGATCCATACAACTTAACAAGTCGTTGCATATATCAGTAGCGAATAATTAATTAAAAGGAGAGAAAAACCCACAGAATACTCCCAGTGCAGTAGGGACTCTTCAGAGAATAGCCTATTTTCAGTGCATTTACATAAGCAGCCCCTTTCTTCGGTGCCAAAGCTCTTTCAGAAATGTTAGTAGTCTCCATGCTGTCAAAACAGAATCTGCTGTCAGGAGATAAATAACCGCAGGCCAATATGTACGGATATTGGCTGACCTAAGCACCGGCAGTATAGTAGACCGTCTAATGTTGGTATAGGCAGAACAGAACAATAAGAGATGTACCATGTCCTCTCTAGCAGTAACACATGCTGGGCAACCCACCTCGTTGGGAAACCCATGCCATTTTGCTGTGTTGCCCCTCAGCTGTAGGGAGTCATATACTGCACGAGAGATCAGCCAGCAATCTCTCAAAGTAGAGCCCCAAATTAAATAGAGCATACTCCATGAGATCTCTATTCCTCTTAAACATTTCTTGTAGGCTCCCTTTGTAGGATCACATTAGGCTTTTGGCCAACAGGTGGTGAAAGTGCCCGAATATTTCCACTGGGCAATGCTCCGTCAATGTAGGAGAGCCATGTGATTTTCCTCCAATTGTCCTTGACCATTAGGGATTTAGTGATAAAATAGCGTACAGAAGCATATTCATTTGCCCAAAGCCTGATCCAAAACATTATAGGGGCCAAAGCCAACTGATCATCCCAAAATTCCACACCCAGTTCTCTATGAATGGAGATACAGGGAGCCGCTCCAGGAAGTCCCAATAGCCTTCTCAAAAATGAGTTATTTTTCACCTGAATCGCAGTGACTGTCTGGAAACCGCAGAGTGGTGCTTCCTACAAGGTAACTGCTTTCGTCTGGGCGGAGTACATTTTTAGGACAACATCCAATGATTGTCCTTTACAGCGGGACAAAAATCGAGAAATCCCTCCCACTTGTTGGCTAAACTTGGCAGATTGTCGCTTAATATGCGCCATACCTGTGACTAACTCTGAGAATTTTACCTCCAGATACTCAAATTCCTTCACTATGGGAATAATATCTGTTACAAATCATTGGGAGCATCTTCGCCGGCCTCCTTCGCCCCGTACATCCCATTACTGCAGATTTCTTCATGTTAATTTTAAGCCCTAGATCTTCCATAAAGGCTGCATAAGCGGAGATCAGCACCTGGAGGGCCCTTGGGGTTCCAGCAATTAGCACAATGTCATCTGCATATGCCAGAACCAGAAAAGCCCTACCCCCCAGGTACGGAAAATCCACCCTCGTGTCCACCAAAGCCTTTAAAAGGCCATTTATATAGAGGGTAAGAAGTATCGGAGCTAGGACACACCCTTGGCGGACACCACAACTAACCGAGAAACATGCAGTGCAGTGTCCCCCACACCACTGCGCACACACGCCTCATTCTCCCTGTGCAGTGCCTGCAATACCATCAACATATTCTCTGGGCAGCCAATTTCTTATTGCTTCCATGCGGTTTATTATTTTCACATCTAACTGAGGAATTCTAGTCCAAAGTCCTTTTAAGATTAGTATATTAAGCTGCATTTCACTCCAAAGGCAATATTGTTTACAGGATGCGCTCTTATATAAATATTATAACTATGTTCCAGACCGCACAGTCAAAACATATTAATACATTTTTGGAAGAAGAAAATAAGCAAGATTTCATTGTGAGAAAGGCATTTATAGTACATTCATTTAGGTACAACACACAGATTTTGAAGCTTGCCTTCAATACCTCAGACACGTACCTGCTTTTGTTCCTCTCCCAAACTGTCCCACATTGACGCAACAATTTTAGACACATCACCAAAGGTGGCGTTAGGATTCTGTCCTTTGATAGCCGCCTGCGTGTCCCTGAAGAAAAGGGCGTATGCTGATACAGGCTTCTGGGGCTCATTGGGGTCCTTCTTTTTCTTTTTCTTCTGTGGTTTTGGTTTTTTGCCCATGTCTACAGATGGTCGTTTCTCCCCCGTCATCTGCAAAGACCCAAGAAGAATTAAATCAGCGGTAGAACGGCATCTTCATGTTTAGCAGGTGACAGCCAATTCCGATCATCAGACAATTCAAAAACAAGTTTAAAGCTGTAAAGTCTATGTAATATCATCACAAACAGCAATGAGAGATGGGTAGACCAGAATTAGTGCCTGTAAAACACACGGATTTGTCTTTTGTCTAGTCCTTCACTTCTTTTAGGGCAGATGTTCATAGTCATTTTCTGTCTCCTTTAGAAGAGGACTGCCTTCCTAGGTATGTCAACCAGTTACTTATAGTGTGCCCAAAATATCTTTCTTTGCATCAGGTCTTTCCCTGATTATACTAGGTGCATTCAAGGTCGCCCATTGGTCCTAGTCTAGGCTTGCCTTTTGAAATTTTTCCGTAAGCTTAAAAGCAACCTATTAGCCCAGTTGTCTACCCACTCCATTCCCATTACTGTCTCTTCTCCTCTCCTCATCTTTTGGGTCTTTTTCCTTCTCTGGTTCCTTTTTGTCCTTCTCCTCTCCATATCAGCTTCTCTCCACTCCACCTTACCATGACCTCTCTTACTTGTTTGGTGTCTTTCTGCCATCTTTCCTCCTACTTGCTTTAAGTGTTTCGCCTCCTCCTCCTTTCTTTTCTCCCTTCTTAGATGCTCCTCTGCTTCTTAGATGCTTCTCCTTCACCTCCTTCTCTTCCTCTTGGTAAATATTCCTCCTCCATCTTCCTTCTTAGGTGGTTCCCCTCAAACTGCTCCCTTGCTCCCTCCTCCTATTCTGCGCTGAACTCTCTAGTATCTCTCCTTCACCTGCCCTTTTCTGCTCACCTTTCCTCATGTTTGTCAACAAACTCCTACCTCCCACATTCCCCTCGTGGGTGTTCTTCAATTCGTCCAGAACTGAAATTGGGTTTGTGAATATGATATGATATGACATTTATAATGCACCTATACACAAGTGTTTCAAGGCGCAACAAGGCAAGGGAGGGGAAACAAAGGGAGGACAAGACAACGATCTCACTAGGCCAAGTGACATTGAGATCGCGCAAGTGCAGGAGAGAGGGGAGGGAAAAGTGCCAGGGGAAGGGGAGGAGAGGCAGGTGCAAGACACAGGATCAAAAACAAGTAGTGCAGCCAGCAGGTGGCAGTGCAAGGGGTAAGTGCAGACAAGTGTCAGATAAAAGCAGGTGAAGGGACTGTAGGGTTGCAGATACAGACCCAAGTGCAAGGGTTGGCAGGAGGCAGTGCAGGGGTGCAACTGGATGGGCAGAGACCTGGGGCCTGAAGTTCAGAGGGTAGCCAGGTGACCAGTGCAGTATCAGACAGGAGATCAGCACGGAAGAGGAAGAGAGAAGGCAGAAGCAAAGAGGAAAGTCTTGAGATGCTTCCGGAACCAGAGATGGTTCTGCTCAAGTGTCAGAGAGGCAGGGAGGCTATCCCAGAGAGAGGTGCCAACCGAAGAGTTCCAGAGAGAGATGCCAGCCAAAGAGAGAGATCTGCCCCCAACTCGTTTCTTGGAGAAGCACCTGACCCTCAAGGAGCTGGAGGTGAAGGAGCAAAGAGCTTGAGTAGGAAGATATTTCTGAAGAAAGAGTTGGAAGTATTGTGGTCCCAGGCCCCAGAAGGCCTTAATGCACAAATCAAAGGGTCTTGAACCTGGTTCCTTGCAGCCACTGGGAGCCTATGGAGAGATTTCAGGGCTGTAGAGATACGATCCCTGGGCTTGAGGCCAAGGACAAGTCTTGCAGTCCTGTTCTGGATGAGTTGTAGAGGACAGACAGTAGAGGCAGGCAGATTTAAAAAGAACTTGTTGCAGTAGTCAAGCATAGAGAGCACCAGAGATCTGGAGACAGCAAGCTTTTGGGGTAAGGAGAGGAAAGAAAGAATACCTCTGAGGAGGTGCAGTTGGTAGTTTGAATTCTTAGAGACCTCAGAGATGTGAGGAGAGAAGGAGAGTGTGGAGTCGAAGATGACCCCAAGGAGGGCCAAGGGAGGCCGGCCATAGAGTGGCAGGAAAGAAAGCTGCGGGTGTGCCCATGAGGAGGATCTCCCTCTTACTGGCATTCAGGCAGAGATCATTAGCGGCACACCACTCCTGGATTGCAGACAGACAATCCGGGATGTGAGAAGTAGAAGAGGTGTCAGAGGGGATCCCTGAAAGCGAGCTGAGTGTCATCCGCATTGCACTGAAAGTTGGAGCAGAGAGCAGCAATGCGTGAAGCGAGAGGTGCCAGGTATTGGTTGAACTGCCAGGGAGAAAGGCTAGACCCCTGGGGAACACTACAGGTAGAGAGAGAGGAGAGGAATGACCCAAGTTGGACCTGGGAGGGTTGGTCCGCGAGGAAAGGAGTCAGCCAGAGCCTGATCAGTGATACCCAGGTTATCACAGAGCCGGTTGAGCAGAATGGCATGGTTAACCGTGTCCAAGGCAGAAGAGAGATCAAGTAAGATGAGGATAGAGAGGAGATTAGCATCAAGGTTAGAGAACAGGTCTTCATGGATGTTCAGGAGAGCAGTTTTTGTGCTTCTGGCTGGTCATGGAGACAACCAACAGATTCATTGTGAAGATTAAGCTGGGCCAGCTTTTCCAGGAGTTTGCCCAGGAAAGGAGTAATGGAAATCAGCCGATAATTAACCGGAATAGAGGGGTCGGCTGAGGGTTTCTTGAGGAGAGGGTGCACAAGGGAGTGCTTCAGGGGAGAAGGGAAGGTACCAGTGGGGAGAGAGTGGTTGCAGAAGTCAGCCAAGGCTGGAGCGAGGGTGTCAATGTGGCCCTTGATGGTTTTGGAAGAACAGGGAAGAACCTGTTTAGACAAGGCTTTCATAGATCTTGTCTAGAAACCTTGTCGGAGGTGAAGAGAGGAAAGGCAGGGAGGGAGGTGGGTGGCCAC
The DNA here is from genome assembly GCF_040938575.1 of Ambystoma mexicanum. Lineage (NCBI taxonomy): Eukaryota > Metazoa > Chordata > Amphibia > Caudata > Ambystomatidae > Ambystoma > Ambystoma mexicanum. The sequence goes on from NC_090925.1 coordinate 899,819,069, forward strand.
AGGGGGGCAGGAGGAAGAGGAGAGAGTGAAGGGAGAAGCAGGAGAGGACGGGAGGGTGGACTGGATGTCCTTGGTTTTAGAGATGAAATGAGAGGCCTGAGCCATACAGAGGACCTGGGAGGGGACAGGAGCGGTAGAGTTGCAGACAGGGGAGAGAAAGATGCGGGGAAAGCCTCAACTGACATGCTTCATGCGCCGAATGACAGAGAAGGTGGGTGGCATTGTGGGGGTTAGCTTGGCCTGAGGGGTAGAGAGAGAGACAGATTAGAGGAGAGGAGAAAGTGGTCACTCCAGGAGAGAGGAGTGGTGAGAATATTATAATAAGAATAAGAATAATTCACATTTATATAGCACTACAAACCCTCAGGCATCTGAGCGCTGCTTATTATTACCACAGTGTGTGGTGCTCTTTAGAGCTCATTAGAGAGGGGGAGGTCTGAGGACATCAGAACATCAAGAGCGTGCCCTGCAGAGTGAGTTGGGCCAGAGGGAAGAATAGAGAGGGAGAGAGAGAGAGAGAGAGAGAGTCGCAAAGGACGCAAACGAGTCCTGTGGCGGGACAGGAGGCATCCAGGTGGATGTTGAAATCTCCAAGGAGGAGGAGTTGAGTGGTTGAGGCCAAGAGGGAGGAAGAGAGGTCCGCCCACTCGGAGAGGAAGGAGGTGATCTGACCAGGAGGCCGGCAAATAGTAGCCACTGTGAGAGAGTGGCCAGGAGAGAGAGAAAGCCTACAGACCAGGCATTCGAAGGGGGAGAAGGCCTGCATATGGGAACCTAGCAGCAGCTATGCAAAACTCAGAAGTGTGCCCACTGATTTGCAGGAAGGAGGATGTACTACATGTTGTCCCGTGCATTTAAATGTGTTTCAGGCCATGCTGCAGCAGGTTGACCAGTGAGTTGTCAGAGAGAGTAGATTTAAGTTGGAGTTGTTGGTTCTTAGTAATATTGAAAATGTTGAGAGGACCTATTATAACGGCAGACACATAAATATATTTAACGTGGGTGGGAGCATCAGAACAAGCCTGAACCTCAAAGCATACACCATGTGAACAATATCAAGCAGTCCCAAGGCAAATCTGTTTGTCTGTGGCCAAAGAAATCCTGATAAGTGGGGAAAAGGAAACAGAAGAGGAGCACCACATCTGCTATAGTGAAGATCTCAGGTGATCGTCCATAGAAACACATTTGACTAGTGCTTGGTGCATATGAGATCACATTATCCAGAAAACATGGGCTTGAGAACGGTTTGGCACATACCATGGATGCAGGTAATGGTGTGCCACCAAAGTCACACTCATACAGTCTTTACTAGCAGCCTTTGTAGACATCCAGAAGGCAGAGGAAGTATTGCCATTGGACGAAATAACCAACTTGAATATTGGCTAGGACAGCCCGCAGAAGTGCTATGAAATAACCAGATGGCTGGATTGTGTTGTGCATAGACTACTGGCAGGTGAACTAAATCATGAAGGGTAATACAAGCCTGATTGATGAGATTCTGGTGAAAATGCGATCCTACAAGTACATCCCCCATCCTGTACTTGAGAAAGGGGTATTGGCAAGAATTTCAGACTGATGGAGCACAATTCAAATTAGATTTCACCTGTCACCTCGATCTCAGAGTACTATATCATGTTCTTTGCGATAAAGAATACCCCGGGCCAATCTAATCCTTAATGAATCGGACAGTGGCCAGGCAATAGTGCTATCGTCAGTGCCTAATTGAGGTCACAATTTGGGCGTATCATGACTATGCTTGACAGATCCAAATCTTAGGGTGCACTGTGAACAGAAATGCAAGTAGGCTATGGATGCAGTGAACTACTTTGGCTAGGTGGTGGGCATTGGTCAGACGAGGTTGGTTCTGGAAACAGTATAAGCCATTTCTGCGTATTAGTTTCCTACCCCAAAGAAGCAGGTGAATAACTTTTTGGGCAAAACTAAACTTTACCAGGGTGTATTACACAACCTTTGGTCATTTGCAGCTCTGCTGCAATGTGAAGCTGCAACCGTTTTAATTGCATGGGAAAGATGTTGACTGGGAAGGAGCAGATAGAGCAAAGTAGAGAGTCATGCAGGCAGGTTTTGATGCTCTGAAGAAGGTTGTGTGCTATGCCCTTGAACCAGCCTTTCTTAATCCAAGAAAGTCCTTTCTTGTCCAGATGTTCACTTTAGATACTGGATTGAGAATAGGGCTCAGTCAGGGGGCAGAAGATGCGTCTGCCAGCGCACAGTCTTCCTGTCCCACCAGCTTTAGCCTATTGCCCCTATGGGTCAAAGATGGACAGTGACAGAGTGATAGAATGTCTAGCGATCATCTGGACGTTGAAGGAACTGCTGCTGTGCCAGTAAAACACATGCTTAGTGTACCTACCTACACTCTAGGTGTGCTAAGAACACAAGTTCACAATGAAACATTTGCCTGGCACCAGAGACAGCACTGGTTTGTCCAAAATGATTGGAGAGCAGAGCCATTGAAGCCTGGCATCTTCCAAGTTAACCACCAATCTGGGTGAGTTGTCATAAAAGGACTGAATTGGGGGGACTCTTTCTGAGCTGATGGGGCTATTCCACAGTTTAGTGCTGATTTATTTCTGCTGATCAGATTATGTGTGGAGCCTTGGGGAGGGAGGGCATACAGTGGGGCATGGTGGTTGACCTTAGAAGTAATAGCAAATCATTAATCTTGCAGCTTGGCTCCTCGACAGCTATGCATGGTATATGGTGTGGAATGTCGGGTGTTACAGGCAGACAAATACGTCTTTAATCTTGTACACACCCAAATCCTTTTTGTGAATAGGGGCTGTCACATATAGCCTCAAGAGCACGCTACCTCTGAAAGAAGGTACAAATGATTTTATTAAAGAAATTGAAAAGGGGCCTGCTAAGGGCTGTCCATCTCTCTCTCTCTCGTCCATACTGGGTGGTTCCCTCTCTAGGCCAGGAATCCCTCAAACCCAGGAAGGTGACTAGAGGTTGGTTATCCCTACTGTCTAATCATGGGCAGTCTGTTCGGGCTAGACTAGGGGCAATAGCCTCTTTTTCTCTCCCTCTCAGAAAAATCTGAGCCTAGGGCCCACAATACAGTTAGTACAAGAATAGGTTCCTTTCAGACACTCCTGAGATGGTTCTTTCCTTTCACACTCTTTTAACCCTCGTCCCGATTTCCTACCCTTCATCGCCCTTCCTTCTACTCTCCTCCCTTTCCTCCTCTGACTCTCCTCTCGTTCCGCTCTTGCACTTCCCTCCTGTCCCTTTGATGTTCTCAATCTATTCCTACTCTCCTTCCCTCTGTACCACTTCTCTGTTCCCTCCCCATACTACTACCCTTCCTCCTCACACTACTACCCTTCCTCCTCACACTACTATCCTTCCTCCTCACACTAGTACCCTTCCTCCTCACACTACTACTCTTCCTCTCGCTACAATACTACTAATCTCTCCTCTCCACACTACTTCTCACTCCTTTACAGTACTACTACTCTCTCCTCTCCAGTACTACTCTACACTCCACCCAGACCATCTCCCTCAGTCACCCTGCTTTCACTCACCTTGCGATGCCTTCAGTCACCCCCTACTCTCCCCTTCATTAGCCTCACTCACAACCAAGTACCACTTTCCTTCCTACCCTTACCTTGCACACTCCTTCAGAAGTTTTTTTCTTCACTTCTCTGCACCATCGTTCCTCTGCTTGATCATTTGGTCCGCCTTCTCCTTCCTTGACCTCACCTGAACAACCGACTCCTTCCTGTTTCATGTGCCCCTTTTTATCTGCCCATCCCCCTCCATTAGCTCTTTCCCTCACCCAGTTTGCCAGGCCATCCACTGGCTTTCCTTTCCCAAGGTGATGTGTTATAGTTAAGCAAACACATAAAGGGGATAGTATGCCACAACCCCTTCTCGTACGTGTGTCCTTCTGTCTTTGGAAATGGCATCCAGCTCAAATTATCATCAAAATCCCATTTCCTATCAGGGTTGACCGGGGCATCTGTCCCAGCCCTTCGCATATGGAGTTTTGCAATGCAGGTCTGATTTGTGGATTGCACCACCATTCCATAGCTACTTGCTGCCTCTATGCCATTGGGTTGCTTGTTCGTTCTCCACCGCCAGGTGATGTTGTCCTATGGGACAAACAGGGAGAAACTGGTCAGCATTGTAATGGGCAATACAAGGGGGTATTTATTTCAAACCTGCAGGCACAAGTAGAAGGGACAGAGACTGAGCTCTCCCAACTCCCACACCCCATCTCTGGGGCAGGACTGGCTCTGATGAAAACCCTGGTAGGCATCCCACCCTATGTTGAGAGGGCTCACCATCCCCTCTTGGTAGGGTCAGGTCCCTTACTGTGTCACAGTGCATGTGTGTGTGACATGTCAGGGTAAGGGTGTTTTCTCCTACATTTATGTGTCTTGACCTGGGGGCTTAGGGTCTGTCCATTTGTTTATACATGTGCTTTAATTCTGTAAATTGGAAAAACCCTCATATGGCGTGTCACTAAATCGATGCCAGGGCATGAGAGGTAGGGACAAAGACTACTTTTTCTGCTAAGCCTCTTTCTGGGACAATCCGTAGCTGTGCTTCTCCTAGTGGCTGGATATGATGGAGTAGAACCGGCAAAGAGATGGTAACTGTCCCGAGACTCTGACCACTACCACCATCCTTTCCCCACCAAAATGCATACAGAGCAACATAAGTCAGTGTCACAGTCATTGCACTGTGGAGGTACATTGACGATTGTTCAATTAATGTGCCCTTGCAGATGCAAATATAGGAAGAGAATGCCTTTACAACACTTCTGTTCTGTGTGCGCACCACCAGAAGAGGGAGCACATTCTCAATGACAACTGGGAGCTGCTCTTTGGAGGTAGGCTCCCTAATATTTCTTTGATTGTGTAATTTGTTCTTGTCTCCTTCTTGGCCTGATAACCTAATGGCATGACATATATGATAATGTTATTGTCATGTGTTTTCAGTTGATGTGTAAACATGTTATGCTATAAATACAGATTTTTTTGTAGAAGCTTGCAATGTTGTCTTCGATTAGATGCATCATGTTAGTCCGCATGCATCTTTTATGGTACTCTCAGTAAAGCTAGTCTCTTCCTGGACTGCAAGGGTGGTTGTTGACCTGCTATCATCCTCCCATGACTTGGGGAACCACCATTACAGTTATATTCAAGGGGATATTTTTGTATACAGTTAAACATGTATAGAAGAAGTATATGGACTGTGAGACAGAGGTTAATATATTGCCAGGTTATGTTGGTTGTGGGCATTTCAGTTGATGAGGAGGAGGGTAGGAACTGTTTGCAGTTGAGATACATAGGTAAGCTTGCTGTCTGTGTAAGAAATCAATGGGCTGATTTGTTAGTGTTTCGGCTGTGTGTGAGGATCATGAAATAGCTACGTATCAGTTGGAAAATATCAATATTGTAGTTCATAATTTGATTCAGTGAAGTACTCATTTAATAGAAGATCGAATTTGCCTCAAAATAAATCACTGTTAAATTAACTAATAACCTTGCCTGTGTAACCTTTGTGTAGCGCTTGTTTTCCGGCCCTGACCCAGGCCAGGGAGCACTCGTTCCTTGCCTTGGTCAGAGGCAGTCTCCATGGAAACCACCACCCCTACCGGCAGACCTGTTGGAGAGGGAGGGGCGCTGCACCTAACCATAAAATGGATGTTAACAGAAGATGGGCTACATCCTGCGTTCTTACCTTACTAATGGACATACATCAAGGTGAATTATTATAGGGATCCAACAGGGACCTCTCTTTATATATAAGAATACTTAAACTGTCCTAAACATTTCTGATCCCCTTCCTAGCAACCCCCTAACTTGAGTACCATCAAAATGTGGATCTGCTACATCAGTCCACCCTTCCTTGGAGGGGTATTGGGGAGCCATAGGGTGAATCTGATCCAACAGGCCCCTTCTCCAACTCCAGGTGCCAACCACATGGAGTGTGAGGCCAGTGGATGGGTTCTGTGGGTGGTTCCCCCCCTACCTAGGTGGCCTCGAGCAGGCCGCCACATCCTACAGTTACCTCACGCCAGGGTACCTCCCCCTTGTCCCCTATATATACTTCCTACAGCTACTTAACATGCCTACTTAATATTCCAGCTACTAATTTCCCCCCTCTACATCCCCTACTTAACATTTCTATGATTTATAAATATACACTACGACATAACATTTAATATATAAGAGACCATGGGCCTCATTACAAATCGCCCGGTATGGAAACAACGGTGGCGGTAAACCCGCCGCCACCGTTGTTTCCATGCCGGGCGATCACAATTCCTGCAGGCGGGCGGACGAGGAAACACCGGCAACATTACGAGATGCTGCCGGTGTTTCCATGATCCCCATTCCCATCGAGTCCTATGGGACTCGATGGGAATGGGGATTAACACCATTCCGCCTCCGTGATTCCCAGAAAACCGGGGTTGTAATGCCCCGGTAATTTCGGGAATCACGGAGGCGGAATGGTAATACGAGTCCGGCGGTAACCAGGCGGTTTTACAGCCGCGGTTACTGCCGGACTCGTAATGAGGCCCCATATATAACTAAATAAACATAAAAACTAACATTGACATACAACATATAAAAACATAATAACTTATTTCACAGTGGCGATTACTGCTGCAGTCAGTCACCCCCTTAACAGTACCTTAGTGGGCTGTTTCTGGTGGTCAGATGAATGGGGGCCTGTCCTTTGATGATATATGGGGACTGGCCTAGCTTCTTTCTGATGGGTGGCCCCATCCACCACATGGGGCAACTCACACACAACATACAAACTGTGCTGTTGAAATTGTCACTCTGCACCCCCCTGCATCTGGTGGGTCTGCCCGCAGCCTTCTTTAATCTTCAGGGTGGCCCCATTAGCAAAGGAAGCCACCCACATTCAATGCCACACCCATTCACACATTTAAAATCTTCTGGGTGGCCCCGTAGGCATGGGGTCTGCCCACTTCATCACCACGCACCCACAGTGCCAAATTTTCTTCAGGCGTTGTCCCGTTGGCGTGGGGACGCCACCGTACTCACTGCCGCGCCGAAATTTGAGTTCAGGCGGCATACCCATGGCAACAGAGACGCCACCATTGATAATAGCTGTTCCCGTGGCCTGAGCTTTTCTTCACCTGGGTTGCCACGATACAACAGCACAGGACTTCACCTTTACTGCTCCGCCCTCTGGACCAAAGCAGGATTCCACTCTTCACCTCAAGGGCCCACCTCGCTGGCTATAAAGTGGGCCGACTGGGTGGATGGCCAGACGGCCCGTACTGGGCAGTCCACCTTCAGCCCGGGCAGCCCCACGCCCCCTGCCCATGCTATTGGATATTCCCGGGCCTGTCCGGTCTGGCCCCCAGATGGGCAGGCACCCACCACAGCACTGCGGACAGTCAAGCTGCCTCTGCCAATTAACTCAGCCCCACACAGTTAATTCTTGCTGCCTTGTTGAACATCCCTCTGGGTTGTCATGCATGTCTCCACTTTGCCCACAGTTTGGGGTGGGAGTATTTTATTTCTGACCTGCCTATGTAGCTTGTTGGTAATGCATGATGTTATGCAATTACATAATTCTCTAATTAATAACGTGACTGGTGTTTGAGTCAATGCACTGATCGTTATAAAACACTTAAATGAACCAAATTAGTTCTGGGGGAGGGGGAACTATAGTAATTCTTATGAAGCACACTGAAAATTGAAGTCCTCCTCGCTACCACACGCCTCGCTTAGGAAAAATAATAAACAATACATGGATGCCACTTTGGGGTAGTCACTGGTAATCCTTGATGAACTTTCTTTAAAACAAACTGACACACCCCACACATTCTTTTAAAACGATGCATCCCTCCTGCAGGAATTAGACAGGTTTTAGGTGCAGACACATCCCTGGCTAACTCACAGCACATTTCTTGGCCTAACACAATAATTCATCATCTAATTACTAGCCGCGAATGACAGGTTTATAAGTTGGGTTTGTCCAGCCAATCAGAAACCGCTCTGGCATATTCGTCGAGTTTGTTCAAGTTCTTTCAGCCAATCAGGACCCTAGACTCTCCTAAAAGAAGTTCAACCCCTTGCATAAGGCCCACCTCACTTCCTTTGTGGGTTTTGCTGGGCTACGAGGCAGAGGCGTTGCTAGAGGGGGGATAGGGGGCTATACCCCCTGGTCTTTTGGTTGTAGTCCCGGATAGAATCTCAGGAGCTACAGCCAGAATGCTAGCTAGCCCCGAGTCCCGACAGTTCCGACATCAGCATAGCCCCGGGTCTTTTCCAGACCTAGCAACACCCCTGCTGCGAGGGAAGGAGTACACAGGGCATGCTCATGCTTAGATAGGGTTTGTAGGGCTTTTGGTGGTTTGTGGCACGATTTGTAGGAATTGTAGCTCTTTGTGGTTTGTCTTTAGTCAAATATCTTGGTGTTTAGTGTGTTGCGTAGAACATTTTTGTGCCCCTTTGTTTCCATGTTTGCTGTGTGGGTTGATAGTGAGCTGTTCGTCCCCACATATACAAAGAAAGAAGTAATCTGCACTTTCATCTTTTGCGTTTTCTCATTTGTGTCTCCTTTTAAAATTAAAAATGTCAAATTAATGTTTTGTGACCTTAATCCAATACCGCAAAAAACAAAAAAGGTTTGCCTTTTTTCCCAGTTTCACCTCTTGTGCTTGTTGCTGTCATCTCGTCTCTCAAGCTGCTGGTTTATCATGTAGTGTTATACTACTGAAATAGTGTAGGGTTTGTTATTGTGATTTGGTTCTTGTGCCAATTCCGTGTTTCACACTTTTGAATTATCTGGGTGTGTTCACTGATCATGCACAATATTCAATCAGCTTTGTCAATTCTATTTGAGGTTCTCAGGGCATGCATGTGATGCTGGGAGGGGAAGGGAAGATGGCTGCAGCGAAGGCAGATGAGGATCTCCGTTCCCCCTCCCAGTAGAAGGATTTCCACATGATGCATGAGGAGGGGGGAACCTAGTGGTGTTTGTGGGTGCTAGTTTGAGGCGGGACGCTGAGGAATTGGGTGGGGCTCAGGATAAGGAGTGGGGGACTAGGCAGGGTAATTAGAGGAGGCCCTGTCTACTTACACAGACGTTCGGGTGGGATTGCCTAATGTGGAGCGTCCCGCAGAGGCAGAGACGCCAGTGTATGCCCTCAAAGAGAAAAGGCCATTGGAGGAGGAGGTGCGCATGTTCTTCATGTGGGAGGAGAGGACAGCCACAGAAAATACCCTAGGCGGGAGAGGAAGTGGCAATTCTTTTCTGTGGGTGGGGCACAGTATATCCACTCAGAAGGGTATGGATACTGCTGATGACAATGAAGGCGGTCCATCAGGCAGTGGCTGGAGGAGGTGCCACAGCAAGTGATGGGCCTACCTCAGGTAGAGGAGGAGGTCTAGCAGGTTGCTAAGCAGACTCACCCAGTGCATGCCCTAGTAGAGGGGGCCTGCAAGGCACAGGAGGAGCCCCAGGGAGAAGGAACTTCTACTACTCTTACACAGCCCACATGGTCGTTGGTGTGGGACATTTTTATCCTGTCCCTGGGGAAAATTATCAGGGGGGGTAGCTTTTGGTGCCAGGGGGGCAGACAGCTCCGGAAGGGGTACCATATTACAAAGTATTCATGAGTAGCCCTCACAAGAGTGGTGAATGTTTTCAGTGAAGGGTCCAACATTTTTCCTCAAATTAGCGCAAGCATAGTCAGGGAGCCCTAAATAATTAAGGAAGGTCCGGGGTGGTTTTCCCCCAGAGAACCTTTCTTAAAATACTGTTCTGAAATTAGACTTTTTGCAGCACAATTTCTAAGAAAAATGGGATAAAAATCCATACAATTTATAATTGTTTCTTTACGGCACTAACAAACATATCCAGTAAATGTCATGATTCATGGCCAGTCATGCAAGGTGAATAGGAATATTTTGAGTGGAGAGGCCTAAATATTTACTCAAATTCGCGCGAGCAACCGAGCATGGCGAGAGAGCACAGAAAAATTAAGTGGGAGCAAATGTTTAAAATAATGTGCTGAAACGATGCATTTTTAGCACAATTTTTGACAGAAAGAGGTAAAAGGCCATAACATGCACAGTTGGTTGACATGAACAATTCCAGGAAGTGCCATGTCAACAACAGTACGCTACATAGTAGCACTTTATATTATTTTTCTGAGGCTTCTGCCACAACCTATCCATACCAGTAACGGTCATTTTCAATCACATGCACAATGTGCTTCAGGTATATGATTTCAATTGATCATAATTGGCATAGATGGGACCACCTATCTACACCAGTAATGGTAATTTTATATCAAACACATGAAGCTGCTACCTCAACCTATCTATGCTAGTACATTACTGGAATAGATAGGTTGTGACAGCAGCTTCATGCATGTTATTTAAAGTGACCACTGCTGGTATAGGTATGTTGTGCATCACAACCCATCTATTTCAGTAATGGTCACTGTAAATCACATGCATGAAGCTAGTGATACAAACACAAAAAGACATACTCACAGACACACACGTGTAGAAACACTCTGATCGACACATACACCTCACATGCAGACACAGCCACAGATTAACTCAACTACTCATTCATTCATGCATGCGCGCGCGCACACACACACACATATATATATATATACAATGCATTACATTCAAACACATACATACATATATACATATAGCCTTCTGGGACATGCTGATGCTGCATGTGTCAGAACACCAAAGCGGTTTTGTGGTGCGCTGCGTCGCACACATCGGCGTGCCACTCAGGATTTTTTAATCAGGGCTGTTGCTCAGTCATTGTTTATGCACGTCTGTATGCAAGATGCCCAAGTCACTGAGGAGAGTGTCCCACAGATTCACCTTGAATTAGGCTGCATCCGCACTACTCACAAAGCTTTCAACAGATGTCAATGATTTACTGGCCACCAATCTTGGCTTTTATTCCTGGTGTACCTGGAACATTTTGGGCTGGTTGGTGTGCTTTCTGCTGCCTGTGTTCCTTCTCCAATTGATGTTGTAAGCACTACAGCAAAGCATACTTGCATGTTTGCACAATTTGTCTTCCTAGTGATGCTTGCTGTGAGACCTCTCCTTGTAAGTCATGTGTATTATTATTTATGAAAAGCTGCCTCTTTTACATTCAAGCATGGGTCCATATTGGAAGGCAGGAGGAATTCGATATTACTGTTAAATCCAACTACCCATCGATGCCACGAAAGGTTGAAACAGGTCCTTTACCAGCTGTGCTGCATCACCTGCCAAGGCACAGGGTTTTCACTATGTTGGGTAGTTTGAGCTCAAGCAGGTACACCAGGAGAGCCTCAATTTGGGATGGGTTATAGGGCTGACTCACTTCGAGGCCTCTTTGAAAAGTTGTTGTATGGGCAAGGCATTCGACAGCAGCTGCCAGTGAAACAGTGTTACAAATATCCCAGTGTGATATGATTTTCCAATAAGCTTTCCAAAAAAGAGTTGGGCAAGAGGTTCATTGCCAATATTATAGTCAAGTTACTCTGTCATGGGTCTTGTGACATTGGGCCTCATTACGACCCTGGCGGAAATCGTGGCGCCAAATGCACCATGGAGCACGGCGGAAAGCTGCCGATAGCGCCATGGGGGTTGGCGGATTTACCGCCCCATTCCGACCTTGGCGGGGCGGTAAATCCCCATTCCCCATTTTACCCTTCCCCATTCCCATTTTTGCCCCATAGGGTATAATGGGAGTGGGGAAGGCGTTAATTACGCCACCGTAAAATACGGTGGCGTAATTAACAACAAGGTCCCGTAGCGCCATGGATTTCTCCGCCCGGAAAAACCAGGCGGAAAACGCTCCATGGCGCTACGGGAACTCGTAGTAGGGCGGACGGGTCCGCCGCGAATACCGCTGGCGTAAACCCACTCCGCCAGGGTCGTAATGAGGGCCATTGTGATGAAAGGACGCTTACAATTTCCATTTACATAGAAAAGAGGCAATTCCAAAGGAAGAGAACACTTTTACCAAACATCCTGCGTTGAAGGGAGAGGAGACCGAACTAGAAACGCGCAAATTACTCAAGAAAATCTGGGGGATAGTTGTCCTTTCAAAAAATATAATCTTGGTTGGATACATAGTGAAGATAAATCAATGTTCTGAAACACTTGTGTACGAGCGCGATATAAATAGATCATATCATATCATTCCAAACGGATAGCAAAACCTCCCCAAACTCAAGCTTCTAGATTTTGGTGCAACCCATTAGAGCTTATATTTCTGAAACCCCATACATGCTAGAAAACCCAAAGCACCACTTCTACACATACAGGGAATTCATTTCAAATGCACTTCATATCAATGTTGTTTTCTATGCATGCTTTTCTTTTATATCAATACTTGTCATTGATAATCGAGAAAATAAAATAGAATATTTTGAATGATCATGTATAAAAAACATTGCAACTCACTGGTCGATAAGCTGCAATGTAATTATGGGCTTAGAAATTAGACTGTCATATTAAAAATATTTAGACATACCATAATCTGATTGATGGAACAACTGCAGCTGTGCACTATACCTTAGTGAGACTTGCACAGGCAGGCCAATTTCTATTTCTGTAAACCAGCTATAAATATAACATTTTGGTGACCTGCTTTGGTTCTATTTTATTTACATAAATGTGAGTTTTAACTCTAACGCTAAATACATCCTGTTACTTGCCCCTTGTGGTGTGGGATGGTATAACAGCGGACATTCAATTAAGGCGTGCACCTTAGCTATGTCTATAATTGGATCATCAAAGATTCAACAGTATGCTTGACTGATAAGGGGAGTGATACACCTCAGATCATTTGACTACTTCTCATGTCTGTGCATAGTGCTGCAGCATGTAGCACTGCATAGATGTGGTACCGGGTGCAGCTCCTCGTTCGGAAGAGGAAAAGGGACAGGTCAGCTGCAGGAGGATCCCCGCTGCCGCAGCTTGATAGAAGACGAGGCTACAGAATAAAGTATCTGCTGGTGCCCGCTTACAAGGACAAACCCACTACACGATCATGGAATGTTTATATTCATATTAATAGAACTATCACTAACCCACCATGGACATGAATTTATTATTAAAAACGACCTTACCTTCCTGAAGAGGAGGATGACGGCCAAGAGACCAGAGAAGGAGTGTGTGGAAGGAGTGTGACGGTGACTGGAGAAAGGGGTCCGTGGAATGTTTGTGCATGGGGATAAGGAATGTGTGTAGTTAGAGTAGGAGGAAGAGGGAGTATTAGTTGTGGAAGGAGGCAGTGGTAGTGGGAGTGGTTGAGTAGTAGTGTGAGGGAGAGGCAGTCATAGTAGTAGGAAGTAGAGAGAGTGGAAGCCATAAAGAGTAGAATGGAGAGAAGTAGTAGTAGAGAGGTAGTGGTAGTAGTGTTAAAGAGGGAGTAACCATGATACAGAGTGGTGGCAGCAGTAGTGAGAAGCCGTAGTGGAGTAGTCACAGCGGTAAAGAGCTGAGAGGTAGTACTAGCAGTGGAGAAGTAGCAGTGGCAAGGAGATAGTAGTAGGAACAGGGGAGGAGAAGTGCCTCAGGTGGGAGTAGTGTGGTAATCGGAGATAGTGGTGGTAGTGAGACAAGGAGGTGAGAAGAAAAGTGAAAACAAAGGGTGGAGGTAAGAAGGCAAAGTGTGCGGTCGGAGGGACAGTGGAGCACTCCTGAGGATAACATCTCAGGTCAACAGAGTAGAAAAGAGTCAGGTAAGAGCAGCGTGCATGCTGAACCATTGACACCCTGTGGAAGGAGGCACCAACTCAAAACTCCCCTAAACCACTACGCAGGGATAGGACAGGGAGAGCTAAAAGATGTTCCAGGAGTTAGTAAGCCACCATTTTAGGGAAAACACCAGTTGTGAAAGGAAGAACCAGACAGGTTGCACTAATCCATAACACTATCCAGGATTAGGGATGCCTGGGTTAGTAAGATGGGAAAAGGCCGGGGACATCCAGTGAGAGAGGGGCGGCCCTAGCTCCAATTTTCCCAAACCCCTTCAGACCCACAAATCTCAGGAATCCCTGAAGCAAGTCTATCTGTAAGAACACCAATAAACACCATTGGACTGACAGATGGTGTCAGTGTGGTTATTTGTGGTGGGCGCCCCTTCACACAAGTAGCACTTGTGCCAGCAATATGTGAGTCATGTCTGCATAAATGTGCTTGTGTTGTCACTGAAAGAGAATTATTTTAAATTTCTAGACAACTTCTACAAACAGATCCATGGGACTGTGATGTGGGTGCGACAGAAGCCCCCAGTGTGGCTAATCTGTAGGTGGATAAACTCCATTTACTCTGAGGAGAATCCACATTTGCACAATAAATACAATATGGAAGAGATATATTGACAACGTCATTTTGATTTGGAGAGGAAATAAAGATACAGCTGAAGCATTTGTACAGCGGCTCAATGAACAGGGTAGATTCCTTAAATTTACTACGATTTACAGCAACAACAGTATGAATTATCTTAATGTGACCATTTACTAGGATTCAGATTTCGGAATGGTAAAAATCAAACCATTTAACAAACCTACAGATAAGAATGCACTGCCAAGTTATAGTAGTTTTCATTCAAAACATGTGAGAAGCAACCTGCTGTTTGGGCAATTTCTCGGTTTGAGAAGAAATAGCTCCACTTAAGAGGCATTTTTGGCAGAGGCGGCTGTATTGAAAGAAAAACTCCTGCAACGGGGTAAACCAAGCAAGGAAAAGAGCCCTTAATAATAACAGGAAGCCTTCAATATTCAGGTAAAAGACAGTCCGTTTTCAAACTTGTCTATGACATAAAAAAAGATAATATGTATATATATATATATATATATATATAACTATTATCTGCACCTATAGTAGGCCATTTTGTACTAATGAGACATAATGCAGAAGAAATCCGCTGGACAATTCTGTATAAAGTTAACAAGAGTGATGATGCTGCTGTGGATAAAAACAAGCTAATACGGGAGGAACAGGAGCTAATCTTTCTTACACAGAGTTTTGAAAAGGGCCTAAACGATAATGTTGAATGGTCAAAGATTACATGCTAGACAAAGGTATAAGAGTTGAGCCCCTGCCAACATTTAGTATGTACTAATGATTTGGATTTGAGTCCCTGTGCACTGTGACACATTTTCTTGTTAGCGTTATGATCCGTGTCTCCCTGGTTACAGGTATGGCGGGTGAGTAAGGGACCTGACAGCGTGGTTCACATCGGGACAGATCTGTATAGGCGGATTTAAGAGCGTACACAACCGGAAGTATATTTGTCGACTACGTGACACAGAACCAAAAGAGAAGGGCACATGATCGGCAGGCCGAGTAAGTGATTAGAATTAGAAGCAGCCGTAAATTGGTTGCAAAGTTATATCCAGTATTTTCTGGGTTGAGCAGTCTGGTAACAAAATTCGTTTGTTTTACGCAGGTGTGAGAAACGCCAATTGCTTAAGCTGAAGGAGCAGATATAAGCAGGGACCTCCAGAGCATTACAAGGTAGATTGACCAGATGCAGTAAGTGGAGGCCCACGATGGCCATCTAACTCCTTGGTAGTCTGCAAGCTTTAGTGTACAACTAGGAATATGGTGTAGTTTCAACAGGTGTTTCCCAGGCACTATGGTGCTCAGTTATGCAAGAGTGCAGACTGATGACTGAAGTAAGGGCAGTATTTCTGTGAAGATAAATGTGGTTTATCAGTATCATCTGTAAGTGAGATAAAGTTACGAGTTTGGACTAAGGGTGATAATAGCACTAAGCTTGTGAAGCATGTGGTGCATGTTGTTGTTCTTGGGGGGAATAAGGACCCGGAATGGTTGGTCTATCCATGGATATATGCACTATGAAATATTATTAGTACCCGGCGAGAGTCAAACAGAATGCAACATGCATTCTGATTGGCTCTTGCCGGTTCGTTGATTCCAGCTGCCTTGTCCTCGGCGGGGGGCGTGGCTGCCCCTAAGCCAATGAGGAGGCTCGAAGCGGGGCCATCCCCGCTCCGAGCCTCCCACGGCTGAGAGGCTGCCTTTGCCCCCCGCCGTGGACTCAGGTAAGGTTTTTTTTTTCTTTTTTTTCCTTTCCTCCCACCGCCCTGCCCTCCCCACCCCACTTACCTTCTTGCTCCTTCGTCCCCCGATGGGGAAACAGGTACGTTTTTTTTTACTTTTTTTCTTCCCCTCCCGCCCCCCAACCCCACTGACCTTCTGCTCCTTTTTTTTCGGGAGCGGACACGCTCGGAAGCGCGTCCGCTCCCGATGGCCGCCATGGAAAGAGAAAACGGACTCCGTTTTCCCTTTCCCGGTTGCCATTTTCTTGATCGTTTCCTTTTTTTTTTTTTGAAATGTCGCCGCATTTTTGGGACAGAAAAAAATGCTTTTAGTGCCCTAGTCACACAGATATTGCGGGCTGGGGTACTAATAGCAATATGACCCTCGTGGCGGGGGCATTACCGACTCAGGTAATGCCCCTGGGCCTTCGTTAAGGCCCTCGCTGCGCTCGGGCCTATAACTATGTGCCCCGGGGCATTACCTGAGTCGGTAATGCCCCCCTCCCGCGAGGGTTATATTGCTTAAGTATAGGATGGGCTGACAAAAATTGCGATGTGAAACAAAATCGATGCATTGAATTAGGTCTGTTTCTGGGTTGAATTAACATAAAATGTGTTTTGACAATTTGTAATTCTCAATCTATTTCAGATTGAAATGAGCAAAGTTGGCATCTCCTTGGACATGTGGAGGACTTGATCATCCCAGAGAGGGAGAAAAGAAAAAATGATGTGTTCAATGTGCGACTTATGAGAATCTCATTAACCTCATTGTTGAGCTATAAAAAAAAAAAAGACAGTCCATGTCAAAAGGTCAATGCCCTAAAGGCCCCTGAAGACGTTCATGAGACTAGAGTATGTTTGCACATTGAACGAAACATGCTGGGCAATCGTGAAAGAACATCGAGATATTAAGCACCTACAATGCACTATTTAGAGGTGATGCCTCTTATGTATCAAGTGTGAATATATTGTCATTTTTAAAATGTATATGACTATTAAAGGTGTTTTATATGTTGCACTTTAGGCGGTATGAATGTGGAGAGTGTGGTGATAGAAGGCACTGTTTGTCAATTGGATTTTTAATGTGTTTTCTCCATTGCTGTTTGAGTTGGGACATTGTCAATGAAATAGATGGATATTAAGTGTGGTTTATATATTATATGTCAACAGCAGATTCAATAAAATATTTTGTATATTGATGAAAGTAATTATTGTTGTACTAAATATGTATGGTCCTTTTGGGTTTGTGGGTCTTGTGGATATTCCTTGTGTTGTCGGCGTCACTGTTGGCAGAATATCGACCCTTGAAAGAGTATCTGTGACTTGAACGGTACCCTTGGCTGAGTTTCCCCTGTACACACGCTCTCCTCACCTGAGCTTTCCGAGTCGATGGTATCTTGCAGGCCTCGACGTGCCAGGTAGTCTCTCTCCTTCTTCTGGTGCGTGGGCTTGTCACGGAGAGAAGCCACTGTGGCCGCTGGGTGAGAACAGCGGCTCAGTGACCTCCTTTCCGGAACCAAGCCAGAAAATACAGGGAAAAACCCGCAAGGGGAAAAAAAACCTGAGAAGAGGTGTCAAGTCTTGTCTCAGAAGGCCAGTTGTTAACAGATGAAAGAAGGAAGCGAAGGATCTCCAACAATGAGGGTGTGGCCACAAAACGTCCAAGTCCAACGGCAGCAGTAGGCCTGAAGAGCAGGCGGAGAAGGCAGCAGCTGAAATGACTGAGGTGGAGGTAGAAATCTTCCAAGAAAGCACTGCGGAGGAGCACGGGAGAAAACCCCACGCTGACTGGACTCAAAGAGCAAGAGAAGAAGAACGGGTGAGAGAAAGAGAGAGAGAGAGAGAGAGAGAGAGAGAGAGAGAGAGAGAGAGAGAGAGAGAGAGAGAGAGAGAGAGAGACCGCCGGAGAAAAAGGCACAGGTAGCGCCGCCCAGGGAAGGCGGTGGAGAAGAGTAACCACGGGGGAAAAAAAAAACCCTGAGTAGTTCCAAAGCTAAGTGCAGAGGAAGAGCGAAGGACCCAGAGTCGAAAGGTAAACAACAGAGGGGGTTGCAACGCAACGACCTGCCGGGAGGCGGGGATTTAAATACGCCTGGCCGCGTGGCGTCCCGCGTTTGGAGCTGCGGCTGCGAACACAGAAAAAGGACTAAAGTAACCTTCCTCTGCGTCCTCTCAAACTCCAACGCGGAAGACATCGCCAGTCACGGCGACCGCCGCGACTGCGAGCGACAGTATGCCCCCCCCTAGAGTGCAACCACCCAGGCTTACCCGGGTGCAAGCGATGAAACCTGGCCAACAGCTGAGGGGCATGTATTTGGGAAGCTGGCTCCCAGGAATCCTCCGATACCGGTAGCCCTTCCAGGACAGGAGGTATTCCAACCGACCACGAAGGAATCTAGAATCACGAATGGCAGAAACTTCGTATTCATCCTGATCGGCAGCAGTGACAGGAAGATTCCGGTTGAGAGGCCGGCGATGTGGATCTGAATAGTAGGGTTTAAGAAGAGAGGTGTGAAAGACAGGGTGTATGCCTTTGAGAGATGGAGAGAGTTGTAGACGATAGGCAACAGGATTGACCTTGGAGAGAATGGGGAAAGGTCCCAAGAAACGTGGAGACAGTTTAGAAGGTTTTGTCCATCTGGGAAGGAATCTGGTGGACAACCACACCTTGTCCCCAGGTTTCCATGAAGGTGCTTCCCTGCGATGTTTGTCGGCTTCAACCTTAATCCGCTGTCTACAATCCCCCAAACTTAGCAATGCACTGTCCCTGGCCTCCTTGATATTTCTTAGCACCTCTTCTGCAGTTGGAGAGTTGGAGAAACTGGGCACCTCGGGCATTAAATAACGCGGGTGAACCCCGTAGGTACAAAAAAAAGGGGATACGCCTGTGGTAGTGTACCTGAAGTTGTTGTAAGCAAATTCCGCATTAGGGAGTAGAGAAACCCAATTATCTTGATGCTGGGAAATAAAGCATCGCAAGTACTGCTCCAAGGTTGCATTGAGTCGCTCCTTTTGGCCGTTCGTCTATGGGTGAAACCCAGAGGAAAGGGCCCTTTCCACTCCCAATCGAGTACATAAAGCCGCCCAGAATTTGGATATGTACTGGCTTCCTCGATCGGATATTATCTTGTCGGGGAGGCCATGAAGCTTGAAGATATCTCGGGCAAATGTTTCTGCCATCTTGGTGGCAGAAGGGAGTCCTGGAAGAGGAGAGAAATGTGCTAGCTTGCTTAGAGAGTCCACCGTAACCATGATACATGTGCATGACTCGGAATCAGGAAGTTCCACTATGAAGTCCGTGGAGATGAGTCCCCACGGGCGAGTCGGCATCTCCACTTGGGTGAGAAGTCCTAGGGGCTTCCCCGAGGCATATTTGACTCTGGCACAGGTTGGGCAGGTCTTTACGTAGTTGAACACGTCTCTCCTGATGTTGGGCCAAAGAAACGACCTCGAGATAAGTTCCAACGTACCATTTCCACTTCTGTGTCCGCCTAGACGTGAGTCGTGACACCATTTAAGAACTTTCCGGCGCAGCGACCCTTCAGGGATATACCACCTCTTCTTGTAGAAGACCCAACCGTCCTTGATTTGGAAAGGGGAATCAGCGGAAAAAGAGATATGAGGAGCCTCTTGTGCAACCGCAGCCTTGACCTCCTGAAGGAAAGAACTCACCGTGGCTAGGATCCGATTTCTGTGGAACAATGGCTCAGGCCTGACAGCTACCGTTTCCAAGTGGGAATCCTTGCGAGACAAAGCGTCAGCCAGACGATTGAGAGACCCAGGGATGTACGTGATCTGGAAGTCGTACTGCGAAAACAGGTAGGCCCATCTAGCCTGCCTGGAGTTCGAACATTCCATGTCCTGTAAAGCCTTTAGGTTCTTATGGTCGGTGCGAATGAGGAACCGATGACGGGCACCCATGAGAAGGTGCCTCCATTCCTCACAAGCCAATTTCATCGCCAACAATTCCTTCTCCAGAAATGAGTAGTTGAGTTGGCTGGGAGAAAGAGTCTTAGAGAGATAGGCGACAGGATGCTCCACCATGTTGAAGGACTGAAGCAACACCGCCCCGACAGCTATAGCGGAGGCATCCGTCTCCAGAATAAATGGAAGGGTTTGGTTGGGTTGCTGCAGAATCGGGGCAGAGCCGAAGAGGGTTTTCAGATGACAGAAACTTCTTTCCGCCTCAGTAGACCAGGAAAAAGGATAGGCCGTCTTCTTGAGTAGGCGGGTGATGGGAAATACCACCTCCGAAAAGTTTGGAATAAATCTCCTGTAGTAATTGGAAACACCCAAGAACCTCTGGACCTCTCGGACGGAGGTCGGGGCCGGCCAGTCAAGAATAACGTGCACCTTGTCAGGATCCATGGCGATCCCTCCTTCTGATAGAACATATCCCAGATAATGTACCGAAGGTACAGCGAATCTGCACTTCTCTTCTTTGACCAGTAGATTGTTCTCCTTAAGACGCTCCAAAACTCGTCGTACTTGTGCTATGTGATCTCTCATGTTAGGGGAAAAAACCAAGATATCATCTAAATAGATGATGACCGAGATGGAAAGCATGTCAGAGAACATTCGGTCCATGAACCTCTGGAATACCGCTGGGGCGTTTACCAAACCGAACGGCATAACCTTATACTCAAATAAGCCCAGAGGAGTACGAAACGCGGTTTTCCATTCGTCACCCTTGGCGATCCGCAACAGATGGTATGCGTTGCGAAGATCCAGTTTGGTAAAGACTCGAGCACCTTGCACCACCTCAATAATGTCCGTGATTAGGGGCATAGGATACCGGTCACGGACTGTCACTGTATTTAGGCCCCTGTAGTCGATGCAGGGTCTAAGGTCGGCGGAATCTCTTTTCTTAATGAAAAACAAAGGAGCTCCTGCTGGAGACTTTGAAGGTTGGATGAGACCATTTTCCATGTTGGTATCCAAGTATCTCCGAAGAACTTGTCTCTCGGTTTGGGTGAGAGCAAACATCCGTCCGAATGGAACCAAGGCATTGGGCTCCAGATCGATAGTGCAGTCTTCTGGCCGATGGGGTGGAAGTCTGGCATGGAGGCACTCCTGAAAAACCTCTGAAAACCCAGAGCAGAAATTGGGTAAAGCATGGATACCCACATGGTTGTTGGGAAACACCTCGACTGGCTGAAGATCAGCTCGACCTTCCAGTGAAAAACAGTTGGTTGCGCAATACGGGGAACTGAAACTTATCTGATTCTCGGTCCAGTTAATCAGAGGATTATGTCGACGGAGCCAGGTAATGCCCAAGATGATGGGGAAATGGGCAGCCCTGATAATATCAAAGCTCAAAACTTCCTTATGTTGGTTGATCGTCAAGGAGAGATCTTCAGTGGTATGGGTGATGGGACCTGAGGACAAAGGCGAACGGTCCACACCTTCCACCTTCTGACCTTCTGCCCGGGGGATCCGACGGAGACCCACCTTGTCTGCCCACAGGGTGTCGACGAAGTTCCCAGCCGCGCCACAGTCCAATAGAGCCAATGTTTCCACCTGATGGTGTCCGAGGTTGAGTTGTACTGGAATGACCATCAGCCTGGAGTCCTCCTTAGATTGAAAGGAGGTCACTGACAGAGAGACATAGGGACGATGAAGATTGCTCGAAGACCCTCGGTCGCTTGTCCCTACTGACGCCGAGGGTAGTCGTTTCCCGACCTCTTGCTTGACAGTTCTGTACAGTCTCTGAGAAGATGTTGATCTGATCCGCAGTAGGCACACAGTCCTTTCTCTCTTCTGCGATGTCTTTCAGCTGCGGACAAGGGCGCCCTGGTGGCACCGATCTGCATGGGTTCTTCGGTAACAATGTTAGTAGAGCGACCAGGGAGAAAGGTTACAGAGGGGTCTGAGGTATGGCCAGGAGTTCTTTGCTTACGACGTTCAACTCGTCTCTCTTGAAGGCGATACTCTATATGAAGGGCAGCAGAAAGCAGATCTGAAAAAGTAGGAGAACGAGGAGATCTGGCTAGCTTGTCTTTAATCTCCTCCTTCAGTCCTCTTCTGAAAATGGCATACTGTGCTGTCTCGGGCCATCCTGCTCCGGCTGCTAATGTTTTGAAAGAGGAGATGTATGACAAAACGTCTAGCGAGCCTTGCCTGACATCCAACAGGTCTTCGCAGGCTGTAAAGGAGAGCTCGGGTCGTTCGAAGGTCTGCTTGAGAAGATTCTGAAACCCCGAATAGTCCTGCAGAATGGCGTTTCCACTAGTCACCAATGGGGTGGCCCAGGACAGAGCGTTTCCAGTCATGTTGGATATTAGGAAACCCACCCGGGCCTGATCTGTAGCAAAGGTACGGGGTCTGAATGTGAAATGAACCAGGCATGCTTCAAGAAACTCCTTCACCTTCTTGGGGGAGCCATCAAATTTCCCAGAGGACAGCGCCATGGGTGGCAATTCCGAGGGAGTCGGTTCCCTAGCCGCAACCATTTGTTTAAGCAAAGCGTTCTCAGTCTTGACCCCTTGTAGTGCCTGGGACATGGCCTGGAAAGCCTTCCACAGCTCTTGGACCTGTTCCTCAGCTGACATCGTGATACTCTTTGGCGTTGCAATCTGTGACTTGAACGGTACCCTTGGCTGAGTTTCCCCTGTACACACGCTCTCCTCACCTGAGCTTTCCGAGTCGATGGTATCTTGCAGGCCTCGACGTGCCAGGTAGTCTCTCTCCTTCTTCTGGTGCGTGGGCTTGTCACGGAGAGAAGCCACTGTGGCCGCTGGGTGAGAACAGCGGCTCAGTGACCTCCTTTCCGGAACCAAGCCAGAAAATACAGGGAAAAACCCGCAAGGGGAAAAAAACCCTGAGAAGAGGTGTCAAGTCTTGTCTCAGAAGGCCAGTTGTTAACAGATGAAAGAAGGAAGCGAAGGATCTCCAACAATGAGGGTGTGGCCACAAAACGTCCAAGTCCAACGGCAGCAGTAGGCCTGAAGAGCAGGCGGAGAAGGCAGCAGCTGAAATGACTGAGGTGGAGGTAGAAATCTTCCAAGAAAGCACTGCGGAGGAGCACGGGAGAAAACCCCACGCTGACTGGACTCAAAGAGCAAGAGAAGAAGAACGGGTGAGAGAAAGAGAGAGAGAGAGAGAGAGAGAGAGAGAGAGAGAGAGAGAGAGAGAGAGAGAGAGAGAGAGAGAGAGAGAGAGAGAGAGAGAGAGAGAGAGAGAGAGAGAGAGAGAGAGAGAGAGAGAGAGAGAGAGAGAGAGAGCGCGCTGGAGAAAAAGGCACAGGTAGCGCCGCCCAGGGAAGGCGGTGGAGAAGAGTAACCACGGGGGGAAAAAAAAAACCCTGAGTAGTTCCAAAGCGAAGTGCAGAGGAAGAGCGAAGGACCCAGAGTCGAAAGGTAAACAACAGAGGGGGTTGCAACGCAACGACCTGCCGGGAGGCGGGGATTTAAATACGCCCGGCCGCGTTGCGTCCCGCGTTTGGAGCTGCGGCTGCGAACACAGAAAAAGGACTAAAGTAACCTTCCTCTGCGTCCTCTCAAACTCCAACGCGGAAGACATCGCCAGTCACGGCGACGGCCGCGACTGCGAGCGACAGTATCATCCTCAAACTAAAGACAGTCACTGGCTGCAGTCACCAGTGGAGTAACTTTGCTGAAAATGTTGTCGGGGACATGACAACTAAAGGAAAGGGATGGGGTGAAGGGAAGGCGGATGGTGGCTCTGAGGGATCGTTTCAGCCAAATTGTAAAACAAAATGTGGTTGAATGGTAGATTTGACCGAATTCGGTCACCACCATTAGTTCGAAGCCGAAGATACCGAACATGAAGAGCAGTGGTTGCAGGGGTGGCCCCCTCAGGCCATGTAATGTATTTTGGGCTTCGGCAGTTGCAGGGGTGTCCCCCGGTTCCTCAGCATTGGTGGCAGGGAATCAAAAAAATAACAGAAGAAAAGGGACGCTGCAGCTACAGATCCGACCTGCGTTAAAGGGATGGATCTGCCGCTGCAGGTTACGGTGAGGCAGCCGATGGAGAAAAGGTAAGTAGGGGGTTTATGGGTGTACTGGTGGTTTGAGGGGACATGGGTTTGTTTTTTTGTACCGCGGTAAAAATGTATTTGCAGCAAAAATGACTACAGTTATTTCCGCCGTGAGTTTGTACGTCGGTCAAACAACCTAAAGCCCTGAGTGATAACACTAAACTACTATACCACAAGAGTCCATTGCGGAATGTCTGTTATAACTTTCATAAGACTGGTGGCGTAACTTTAAAATTCAATTGGGCCCCCACACATCTTCAACCGGCTTGCCATGCACCCAGTGACACAACATAACATTCACAAACTTAATTCCACTAGACCGTAATAACAATGCATTTATCATTCATTCAGACACAAAAGTCAACACACATATGCTTGCACACACTTTCTCACACACAAATGCACCCAGCACCTCCACTGACATACACTGTGTGCACACAACATTTATATGTATATATACAATAACATATGGAAACAGTGGCGCAACGTCCATTGAGCAGACCAGACTATCACCCCCTGATCCCTGAAATTTTGGCCTACGTTGACTTGACCTAGCTGATCTATAAAGCCATGGAAGAAAGGACCAGATTCACTGGAATGTCAGTAATTTGCCTGATGTTTCCTTTCACTCAAAGGCAGAAACCATAGGTTAATACAGTGCAGTGGGTGACCAACTATAATTGGTATAGCTTTTTAAATGTAATTTATCTCCAAACTTGGGTTCTGCACAGCACCTTATAGGTCTACGTGCTAATAGATTTTTTTCTACAAGATTCTGACTGACTAAAATTAAGGTATCTATTCCTGTGTTCAAATGGCTTCAAGCAGTGGAGTACTGAGAGGGAGAGTCTCAAGGGGGTGGTCAAGCTGCCCCCCGTAGCTCTTTTAAGAGCCAGACTGGGACATTTGTGATTGGGACACCTCTCCCATACGGCACCTCAAAGAGGGTGCCCAACGGCAAAAGTGTCCCACTGGCAGAACAATGTGTGCTGAGCAATTCCTGCTCAGCACACTCATAAGGTGTCCTGCTGCCAGGACAATGTCCCAAGGCACTCCGGGCAACAGAGGGTCCTCACGTTGCTGTGTATCAACAGAGTATTACAATGTGAGCTATTAGGCACTGGTGGGAGGGAGGGGGGTACTATTAGCAGGGGCTTTTGCCCCTCTAGAAATGTGAATGGGGGGGAGTGATCAGAAGTGAGAAGGGTGCATAATGTTGCATGCTTTATGAAATAATGACTATGTTTTAAACCCAAGGAGGATTTGTTAGGCTCACATTAATCTGCATGATGCTATTGTGACTTTGCATGCAGGATGGGGAGAATGAAACTAAAGCCATACTCCCATTGCTCAGCTCAACATATTTCTATGACAATGTATATAGTGTATGGTTAGTTTACTATGAAACGCTAGTTTATTATGTAATTGGTTTGCTTCCAAGGCATTGCTATAAATAATTATATGTTATATGTTATATGTATTATAGAAATAATAAGCACATGAAATGTAAAGCAAAACCATAATAAATATCTTTTGCAAGTTATAATAGTTATTAATGTTTACGACCCACCTAACACGGCCCATACAATAGAAAATGTACTGTAGATGCCATTTTAAAGATGTACAGTCACCGCTATGCAATCTGGCTACTAGGCGATCTGAATGCAAAAATCGGTGATCTTAGTAATAACCAAGAAGCGAATGATAGGTTGATGAGTTCTGCAATTGTCCAGAAGCCCAATAGCCAAGGACACAAATGGGCGAATCTTGCCAATTGCCATGGTTTAATTAAACTAAATGGATTTACTCCAGGCGACGCCATGATGCAATACACCAGGGTTGAAGGAAGATCAGCAGCCATACTCGATTATATCTTTACTAATGATTTGGGCCTTAACTCAATAATGGATATGGGCATTGTGGAACGTGAAGAGAGTGATCATTTTCCTCGCTGCCTTTTGTTTGCTTTCCTGGGAAAATGTGACAGTGACATTAATCATGATGATAATGGGGTGATTCATGTGAATGAAGGCAAAAACAGAATTGTATGGCATTGTCGAAATCTTGATAATGTGACTCATGTTGTATCTGGACTGCTACCTGAGTTCACTAAGGAAGGAACTTCTGGTCTTTTGTCTGCCAGTCAAATTCTGACCAAATTCAGTCTGCTAATCCAGAATATTTGCGAACATGTAAGCGCACGCAGGGGATATAAATCTGCCAGCGAGCGGACTAATATTATACTCCCTCTTAGAGTCGGTAACGACAATAAGATAAGAGAAGCAAAAAAGCACCTCTGACATGCTATTAGAATGGTAGTAAAGAACAAAGACTCTACTTTATCTGTTCAAACTGTTGCATGTCATATTAAATCACTTAAAATGAACTACAAAAAATGGGTTAAGCAACACAAAAGGGAAACCGAAATAGACTTATGGAAAAAAATTGCTATGATGGCCATGTCAAATAACAACCAAGACATCTGGCATCTCCTTAGAAAACACAAAAAGTGTGATGTGACTATTAATTGTATATCTGAGGAAAAATGGGCTTCATATATTAAAGAAACCTTAGGCAAAACTGAACAGCCAACCAACACCTTCCCATTGCCAGACGCCACTTGGGATTGCAAGGCATCCTTCTTAGACATTGTTAGGATAATAGATAAATTGAAAAATTCCCGGGCGGCAGGCCCTGATGGTGTCTGCAACCTTGTGATCAAAAAACAACCAGCTCTATGGGGTGAAGCACTTTTGCTGTTATTCAAAAACATTGGTAGGTTGAGCGCTGTTCCTCCCTCGTGGCAAACAAGCCATATTTTAACTGTTCATAAAAAAGGATCCTGGGATAACCTGGCAAATTTTAGAATGTTAGCAATGCTGGATGTCTCCTCCAAAATCTTCACCAAGGTGCTGCTCCGGGAGTTGAATGTATGGATTGCCGCTTCTAACATCCTTCCACAAAATCAGATAGGATTCCGAGAAAAATCTAGAACCACGCACAACCTATTAATTTTAACATCGGCAATTGAGCATGCATGGGCCAAACGGCAATTAGATGTTTATTGTGCCTACATAGACTTTTCCTCCGCATTTGATACCATCCTCCGAAAATAAACTGTGGCAAAAACTTAATTCATGGGGTATTCCGCAAGGACTTCTGCGGATGTTGATGTTGCTCCATACAGAAACCTTGGTTCGAATAAGACTTAACACGGCTGGCAGGTTATCGACAAATATGGGTACTTGCCGTGGTGTGAAACAAGGGTGTATGATAGCGGCAATCCTCTTCAACCTCTATTTGTCCGATATGATGAATGCTTTTACCACAACTAATGCTCACCCTGTAAAAGTCAATGGGGTGACTGTCCGATGGCTTGCCTGTGCGGATGACCTGCTCATACTGGACTACACGCCAGGCGGTCTCCAGCATATGCTCGATACACTGGTGGCTTATTCCGCTGCAAATGGTTTGATTATAAATATCGATAAAAGTAAAATCATGGTATTTTCTAAAAAACGAAGACCCAAGAAATATTTGTGGTACTTAGCCTCAAAACAATTGGAACAAGTCACATCATATAAATACCTTGGTATAATAGTGGACGCAAAACTCATATGGGAATCCCAATGGCTAGCACTCCAGAACCGCTGCCTAGTGTCCAGGAATACACTGAGTGCCTTTATTGGTCGCAATGGAGGCTAATCTGCCTCTTCAGTTGTAAACATGTATTTGGCCAAAATACGATCAATGATCCTATATGCTGTCGAGATATGGGGTCACTCTTTCGCCAAATGTATGGTGGTATTTGAGGCTAAACTCTTGAGGAAGCTCCTTCGGTTACCACACAGCCTGAGTGTTGAATACTTGTACCTTGAGTTCGCAATTAGAGGAATTTGGTGTGCCTATACATGTCAATGTGTACTGAGTTATGAAAAGGTGGTTATTCTTGAAAATGACACAATTATTTTGCCATACGTAGAAGCATATCTTCGGTTAGAAGGAAATATGCTTGGTGGTACCTTTGGCATTCTACAAAGAATATACCATAAATGGATGCCTGGGAGTACTCCTGGAATGCTAACGCTAACTGCGCAAAAAAGGGACATAAAAAAGAAAGTGTCTGAGTTTTGGGATCAGCAAAATATTATTAATGTTGGCTCGAAGTCAAATAGTGGCCTGTTTCTTGAAGAGTATTTAACGAGAACAATGCCCCCTAAATATATCCTTGCATATCCGAGCACTAGCACTTTTCGTACCTCCCTTTTAATGAAATTCAATATGACTGAAGCGCTAGCTACCAAAGGCGATATTCTGAATATTCCACATGAAATGAGAAAATGTCGCCTATGTGGCAATAATGTCTCTGAGTCACTTTATCACTTAATTATGATTTGTGAAAGTCTAACCATGATTAGAACCAAATCTTTTAAATCTTTTAACAATGCTATTGATATGACACACACTACTGAATTATGGATGTCTTTTATGAGAGGTAACGATATTAATCTAATATACCACTTTGTTACATTCTATGTAAAGATTGTTGCGATTTTTAAATGTATACGTTTTTTATCGTGTCCTTGATGCTATATATTTTTAAGAATACTGTGATTTTAGCTTGTATTGATTATCTGTATATGTTTGTATGTTCCCTGTGTTATACAAAGCCTTTTGGCTAAAAGTATATCTAATCAATAAATAAATAAATAACTATATCAACTAAGCCTGTAAAGATGTGCGCAGTCGCTTAAATTGTCCTCATCCCAGTTTCACCATTTAACCAATTGTGTGATCCTGAGCAAATTATTCAATCACGTGGTGCCTTATCTGCAGCTCTGTAAGTGATTCTGATTCACTTCAAAGCGTATGTTAATGTATCATGCTATTATAATGGAAACGCCTAATGACTATAGAGTTGCTCCATATATGACAATAGTGCAATTTAGGTATTTTGCACCATAAAGTTATTTATCACTTGGCTTATTTATGGCAACGTATTTAAAAGTCACTTTCCTGATGACTCCAAGTATCAAAGACTGATGATGCACCTTGCAATGTCCTTTTCTGTGAAGTCACTTCTGTTGGTGCAACCCATATGCTAATTAGGAAGTTTGCATGTATTTTGCCTCAGAGGGCTTGTATAGAGCTCTTCAACAAACGTACACAAACCCAATTAAAAACAATGCACTTTTTTAAAAGGTACCTCTGCTCTGCTTTCAAATGCCGCCCGGGCTACATCTCATGATACACCAACCTAACCTCTTTGCACTCACACACCTCCAGACAGAAACCAGGAAGCTGAATGTCTGTGTGTCGCACGAACACGAAGCCGCAAAGAGATGCTCTGTGCCGCTGGCCACCGGAAGTGCTGCTGCCAGCGTGACAGCACAGGCGCCAGGCCCTGCAGCACCCAGTTCAGCACCCTGGCTGCTGACTTTGAGTCAGGACAGCCAGGATGAGGGACTGAGCCATGCAAGGCATCCCGGCCCTGAATGTGTTGCAGCGCGACTGCCAGGCATCTCTGCATTATGTAATGAGATAGCGCAAGCCTTGCTGTGCACCCTAGCTGGGCTTGCGCTGTCCAATTACATAATTGATGATTGTGGCCCCCCTGCCCTCTCTCCAAAAGATGGGGAGGACAAAAAGACATGTCACAGAAGTCCCCACCTATAATTACGCCGATGGCATTCACCTCAAACTACCAGCCCATAGACTATTGTAGTGTTTGTCTGCTGGAACCTTTTGCTCATCTGGAGACCCTCGCTGGAGCTCTCTCCCTGCAAACCTTTGCCACCCTAGGTAAAAGGGGGGGTCGGTGTCAGCTCTTTAGGAGTGGGGAGTTATTGGAGGGTGAGTGCAGGGCCAGCCATCTTGGATGGTGGGCGTGGTGAACCGCCCCTGTTAAATGAAGTGCGTGTGGCCCGCAAGCCCGTGAGGAAGAGCTTTATGCTTACTACATAACTAGAGCACAAGCCAGCAATAGAAGGGGTGAATGGCGTACCCCTTGCGTTTTTGAAGCAATTAAAAACAACGGTTTCCTTCCTTCTGCTGCATTAATCGTTTCGTAAATTCACTAACCTTATCCACGCAAACACAACAGCAAACTGACAAATATCTGTGCACAACATCTGCAACGTGATTATTTGGTTTAAACGCTGCTCGCCACCTTTTAAGGCGTGCAACATTTAAAACTAAGAACATTTTAAATTAGACCCTGCAGAGCAAAATGCCAATAGCAGATCTTTTGCACACATGTGGTTGTGTGGCTAACAGCCTGGCCTGGCAGCCTGCACGAGACACGGCCGCAGTGATTAGGCAACGTTACTTCACGACGTTGATTCATTTTCTGAAAAGCAAATGCGCATTTGTCGCGTGCTGTTTTTTCCAACGACGTTGGCATATTTAACCCAGATTGGCTCCCTTCTGCACTGTCTATTCCCATGGCATCGGTTCATTGTTTCAGGGCTCGTTACCTGTGTGACTAACATTGGGGAGTGTACATTTGCAAAGGGCAGAAATGCGAGCTTTCTGAAACACCTCTCATTGCCGGCCTACAGATAGGAACGCAAGAAATGGCGTGCGGTCCACGTGGAGACTTGAGGGGATGAGTGATATTACCCGAACACGCCAGCACTTTATTCTGGCACCCTGCTGCGTGTGTGTTGCACCCACTCCATGTTACGCCTGTACCGGGCATCATTGTCCAGCCTGATGTCGAGGTAGTTCCAGCTTTGAATCCATAGGAAATCAAACTTCCACAACACCCCCTCTGAATTCGGAATCCAGTGCCCAATTCCGCTGTTTTAGGAATGTTCCCAAATACATTTCTATGAATCAACGAATTGCTCCAGGAAATGATAAAAATTCAAAGTATGTACTTTAGAATCTAAAGTGTAAAATGGCAGACCAGAAGTACACCTCAAAATACCTTTTTTTGATCCATGTGTTTCCAAAAAATGCCGGGGATGCCGTAAACGTGTCCTCCTCACTCACCGCACAACATTATCAGTTCTGACCACCGGCGTCATTTTGTAAGGTGCATTCGGCCCCAAGTCAAAACCAAGAGTTCACCCTTGGCATAACCTAAGGGTGCCTAGACCTGCATGACAAAATCCACCTTAATGTTCACTAGTGGAGCTCTCTGTGGCAGGCAGACAAGCCCTGTCTGGTTGCTGCTTCCACAAATACATACTTGCGTCACCTTTTGCCCAAAGGCCTGCAATAGCAGTCACAATTCCACCTATCTTTGCATCAACCACTTCACTCGGATACTCTGCAGTAATTGCTCCCAGCAATCAGGTACGATTTTGAATGCCACGTTGTGCTTCACATGACCTCTCTAAGACTTCCCTGGGATTTCCATATATTTTCGTTTATTTTCTTTGCATAACTGTGTTTAAGGGCGCTTTCTGAGAATCCGTTCTGGGGGATTGTCCCCCAGATTGCACATCTGAGATATGCATATCCAGCGGCAGCAGTCATTCCAAAATCATGGTGTATTGTGGAACAAAACAACAGGGTTCTGGGAATCCCTCTACCAGCAAGAACACAGCCCATTGACCTGTTCTTGGGCGGATGGCCCCTGGGAGAGACTCTACCAAGTCTTTAGCTCACTGTCTGTTAGAAAACGGTCCCGGATTCGCGTCCCTCCCGTTTCTCTATCCTCTCGCAGGCGGCAACAGGTACGTTTACCTGGTAAAATACGGAGGGGAGCCGTGTTTTGTCCACGAGTCAACTTGGGCAGACGCGCTCGTCTGAAACCACCTTACGGACGCTTTGTTTGGAAGTTGCCATGGCGATTACGGCAATGGGCGCAGCATGTCCCACGTGATTCCTTACGTAGCGAGTCACGTGATCGGAGTATTGCCGGAAGTCCGGTATTTAACTCCTCCTTGCCCTCCACTCAGCGCTTCTGATCGTGTTTTGACAGCAGCGTTTGTTTTTTCTCTTGGATTTACCGGTACCTTGACCTCGGATTGCTTCTCTTGGATTTTGCGCCTGCATAGCCCTTGTATTGATGTTTTCTTGGATATTTTCGACCTCGGACCGTTCTTGGATTGCTTGGCTTTGTGATTTTGTGAGTTTATTCTTGATTCTGGACTTGGGTGGGTTCAAGACCGCTTGCTACCTGATACTTCTGCCTGTTTCTCTATCATTCCTGGGGCTCTACTCTACTGTTGTCTTATTCCTCTTCTATACTGTTCTTCTGCTCCTCATCTACTAACCTCTGTCTGGCTCAACTAGGGTCTTAGGCGTCCTCGTGCCGGCGGGCACAGGTTTGGGTGCTGGACTAGAGACTGCCTAGGCACCTTAGGCGTCCTCGTGCCGGCGGGCACAGGGTTTCGGTGCTGGACTAGAGACTGCCTTGGCACCTTAGGCGTCCGTGTGCCGTCGGGGTAGGTGCATGGTGCGTTGGAGCTACTTACCACCAAACTGGACTCTGTTTTCATGAGGCAACAAGGACAAGAATTCACCTGGGGGTCTATCATTTCCCGGACACACTGGTAAGAACTCCTCCCTGCCTTTGCCATTCTTTTCTCTGTACCATTTGTTATCTGCTATGCTAAAATACCTTTTTGTGGTCTACAGAACCCATCATTCCTGAGGATCAAATTGCACGAAACTTCTGTGCTTAATGTTACGTTCTTCTGCAGGTTAGTGTTCTGTATGATGTGAGGTATCACTAGAGGTTTCTATACTAATTGGTAATTAGTGGTATTTCTTCTGCAGTCATCAGGAGTTGTCCGGAGCCCTCGTCTTCGTGCAGCTGTTGCGGTTCCAGCGAGGTCATAACATCTTTCGACCAATTGGTTTCTCAGTCTGTCCTTGTATACCCCTGAGAATCACATTGGTAGAAAGAATTCTTTACTTCACGACGCGTTCAACAAGAGGCAATCTATTAAAGGATTCTGACACTGTCCCTTTCACAGAGGAGAAATATCCCTGCATATCAGTCTTTGTCCTGCCCAGGGGCAGTCCAGCCCCGAAATGCTAGGCAATTCTCCCCTGAACAAGAGTACCAACAGCAACCTCATACACGTGTTTCAGCCTTGTTGGGCATCATCAGTGAGATGGAGCTGTGCCTCTCTAAGAACAGTGAGCAAGGGGTCCACGTCTGGATTTCACTGGTAACTTAGGGTGAGACCCACAGCTACTTAATATGCAAAACAAGGGGGGTTCTGGGAATACCTCTACCAGCACGAACACAGCCCAGTGACCTGTTCTTGGGTGGATGGCCCCTGGGAGAGACTCTACCAAGTCTCTAGCTCACTGTCCCTTTCATTGTAGAACAAGCATCATTTTGTGTAGCTGATTACCGTCAACTTCCTTGTGGCCTCAGCTGCAGCTCAGGTCATTTCATGGAGCTGTGATCTCTGGGCCCGAGTCAACCAGCCAAACACACCACGTCATTCTGTACTTGCTGAAGATCATTGATCAAGGCTTTAAAGTTAGCCCTGAATAGAAAACCTTACAATAATTGAGGCAAGAACATATCCACACTCTTAAGCAAGCTTGGAGGGGACAATGTGCACAAAACTTAAACCTCTACAAGGTTCAGGGTTGTGACCAAGTCAAACTTGAGAGGTTTTTCACAAGTTCTAGATGTGAGGTCCTTTTGGGTTTGGCCTCGCTTCTATGTAAAAGGCAGGCGAGTAGAAATATAGGACAGTTGATGGTTGGGATTTGAAGAGGCAAGAGAGACTCAGGTTTATTAGGGAAGGGAGCTGTACCTAATATAGTGTAGGTTAGAGTAGAACTGAAATCAATTATAGGGCCTAGGTAGAGGTTGGTAATTAGGTTACATTTCTTGTGGAGAGCAGGGGGTGCCTGGAACACGATTTGTAGGTGGGTGTGCATTGTGGATGGAGTGGCAGTACAACATGTGTGCATTTCTAAGCCAGGAGAAGGTCACAGCACTGAAAATGTGTGTTCATTCACTAGGCAAATAAAGGCCAAAGCAATGGAAACCCCACATAGGTTTAGTGGGCACAGGAGAAGGCCAAAGTGGGGAGACCTTTATGTGCACTGAGTAGGTGGAGAAGCAGGGAGGACACAACCCACTTACAATTAGTAGGAGGGGAAGGCCAAATCACTGAGAACTCCACATGCATTCTGTAGGCGGAAGAGGCGGCTAAATCACAGAGACCTTCACATGCATTCAGTAGGCACGCGATAAGGCCAAAGCACTGAGAACACAAGGTATATTTAGTAGGCCGAAGAGAAGGCCACGTGAATGTAGTAGGCAGAGGAGAAGGCCAAAGTAAGGAGCACAACACCTGCCCTTAGTAGGTGTGAAGTAGACCAAAGCAGGGATAATCTCCATGTGGATTTAGTAGACGTAGCAGGCCATTTCCCTTCTTCATCACTTCCCTTACGTACCCATTGAACGTTTCCCTAGTTTGGGCACCCAGTAGTCTCATTTTTGTGTTTCTTGTCCTGCATAATAAATTGCTCAGTGCACAGCAGCGCACTCCCAGCCAGAACGCAGATGGCGTTTGTACTCACGTTAATGGTTGTCATTGATACAGCTGGGCGAGTGCGCCGAGCACCGATGGCACTACTAGTTCGTCCTGCCCCACTGATCCTGTGCCTAGAGACTGTCCTGATCACAAACACAAACACTTCAGCCTCATCTTCCCCTCAGATGCTTTAATAGCAATAGACCTCCTTACCATCTGAGTTCTTACATGTGGTAGGTGACAGTGGTAGGTTACCTTTGCCCATGTTATGGGTCCTCACTTTAAGCTCAGGACAACTAACTTGAGCACCAGTCACCTACCGCACATTAGTGTCCACTGATGCATGTTGAAAAACGTAACTATGCCTAGGCATTTGACGTTAACAGGGATGATGAGGGACTCCATTGTGATATTGACATGAATCTTCAACTACTTCTTATTTAGTTGAACTTAACCTTTTTCATTTAATATGGAATACGCTTTCCTCCTGATTCTGTGACAGATAAACCAGTTTCTGCAGAACTGCACTGTGTATGCTCCTTCCTTGTTATGATATGATATCATATGATAGGTTATTTATAACGCACTTAATACCCAGAGGTTTCTAAGCGCAGCCTTGCTGATCGAATCAGTGTTTCTCCATTTCGTCTTGCTTGCAAGGTGAGCACGTTGCCCCTGAGCTATCCTCCCGAGACAGCTATCCTCCTTGGGGCAGACATTCGAATCGGATGCACTTCTAAAGAGCCTGGATGTTGAGGAGAGGGAGGTTATGCAGGGTTAGTCCTGTAGACAAAAATGAAGATTGCCTTCCATGTTTAGAACATGAGAAATCATCTGTCGTGTTGGTTTTCC
This sequence comes from Ambystoma mexicanum, assembly GCF_040938575.1. Lineage (NCBI taxonomy): Eukaryota > Metazoa > Chordata > Amphibia > Caudata > Ambystomatidae > Ambystoma > Ambystoma mexicanum. Next base: position 899,854,455 of record NC_090925.1, read on the forward strand.
TTCATCCATTCAAGAGTATTTTTCATGATGATTCAAAGAATCAGTATTGGCTTTAAGAGTTTATGGTCTTTGGTAGAGTCTAATGATCTTGTTCACTTTTCATTCTCTTTTCCTATGTCTGTACAGTAGCACTGCATAATATTGCAATCAAAGGCTGGTTCCCGGAAAGTCCAATTTTCCAGGTATTTTCCTGACATTGGTTTTGCATTGTTTTCGGAAGAAACATTTTCTGTGTATATCCCATTTCCAGCCCTTAGGAGTCGGGGAGGGCTAGACGGACAAATATATGTTCTATAAAATGCAAAAGTACTTATAGGGATTTTTACATAAATAAAAACATTCGCTTAACATACACACCCATGTAAATGCACGATTTCCTGTCACTTTGTGTGAAAAGTGTGCAAAAAAACCTGCTAAAATGAGCGTCTAAAAATGGCCCCGTTTTATATGTGAAGAAGCATATTACAGACCAATTATGCTTTCCAGTTTAAAACAGAGAAGCAAGATATTCATAGGGGTCTATAAAGAAACCTGAAATCAGATATTCTGTGTGTGGAGTTGTTGCTATGGATGAAAGTTTAAACATTGAATACATTCTGTTTCCTGAGATAGGGAGTCAGACTAATGAGTCCCCCTCTCATCGTGGCCTTGAAACACTCCCGGCCGTAACAGCCTCTGCTGTATTCAAATTATCAAGGAAAGATTCTTTATTGTTCGTGGGTTGAAAGGTTTTCTTAGTTTCATCCTTCAGAATATATAAATTAAGTCATGTAGCCTTGATTAACCCTATTAAGAATAATCTTCAAACAACAAAAAAACAACAACAAAAAAGAATAATCTTCAAACGAACACTGCCATGGTCTGAAATGTTCCTTTCCTGTATGTCAAAGTCAGTCACCCCATCAAGTAATGTGCCAGAGACAAAAATATGGCATAATTTTGCACAGGAATCATCTACTGGTAAATAAAAGGTATATTCTTGCGCAGCAGGGAATTTAGTTCTCCAGACGTCTACCATATGAAAGCCCTCAGCCATACATTTAAGATCCTTTGTCATCAAGATTCCGACCATTAAAGTATATAAGGACTTGATGTTGTGGTGGGTGCTTAACTTTGAGGATAATATATTATATCATACTTCTTCGATTTGGCATAATTCAACGATACAGATAAATAATAAACCTTTGTATTGGAGGAGTTGGATCTCAAAAGGAGTGTTGACATTGGGAGATTTATTGCGAGATGGGGTCTTAAAATCCTTTGAGGAACTTCAAGGTGAATTTCATTTAAGTGGTCGGGAAGTGGTACGATATAGGGATCTTGAATGTTGCCTGACCCGAATGTTTGATATGATGGGTTTGCAGTTGAAAAAAGAACCGGTGGGTTGGACTATTTTCCACCTGTTAGCGCATAATGTCTCCACGTATCTAAAACTCATGCATATAGATGATTCGTTATTACGGTCCTGGGACACATTGAAGCAGAAATGGGAAATGGATTTGGGTTTCACAATCAGTAATGGTGTTTGGATATATATATGGCAGATTGGTCATAGTAGTAAAATGGATCTCAAATTGCGTCTTGTGCGTCAGAAAGTTTTGGGGAGGTTATACTGGACTCCAGTGCAAATGTTTAGTTTGGGATTAAGTGCAGAGGATGTTTGCTGGGGGTGTGGCTGTGAAAAGGGGACACTGATTCACATGTTATGGAATTGCTCGAGAGTGTCTACTTTTTGGTCGGAGGTGCTGGCTAGATTAAACGTTACTTTGTCGATATCCTTTCCGAGAGGGCCCTTTCAGGTTTTATTGTTGGCAAAGAGAGGTTGTGTTTGACAACCCGTTTATATGGGTGTTGGATAGATAAGGTGTTAGTAGTGGCAGTGAAACAAATCATGAAAGTATGGAAGTCTAGAAAAAAGCCAAATATAGAGGACTGGATTAATGATCTGATTATATTGTCCGAATATGAATTGATTCTATCCAAGAAGCAGGGTAAAGAAAAAGAATATTGGTTTTTGTGGAAACCTTTTACTGATTTGTATGGTGATATAACACAAGATGATGGAAGTGAGGTATGAGTGTATTTGGTTGATGGTTTGTTTGTCTGGTGTGGATTGTTTGTTGTTTGTTTTCTTTTGTTTTTTTTGTTTGGTTGTCTATTAGTTTGTTTTATCTGTGGTTGTTTTATGGATTTTGGGTCATTTTACTATGCAGGTATCTTTGTTTAATGATTATTTCTTATTGATTTGTTTACTCTGTCATTGTATTTCTTATTTGATGCTCATTTTTTATTAATTATTTTGGAAAATACTTCATGTGATCATCTTTATAATGCTTTTATCCTTTCTTGTTGTATTTGTTTGAAAATTGTAAATAAAGATGTAAAAAAAAAAAAGATCCTTTGTCACACCGGCCTCTGAGTGCCTACTATTCGCCGATCGGACCAATCTACTACCCATAAAACAATGTAAATCCCCTTCAATGATTATGTGATCACCACGCGAGCCCCGAAGTAAGATCCCTGAAACAAATACTAGCATTACTGCAGGGACTATATATTGACCCGACAATGCTCTTAACACCACCTAAAATGATGTCAGCCAGTATAAACCTACCTTTTGGGTCCTTAATAACTCTCTCTATGCCAACATTCAGTCGCTTAAGGATAAAATTACATACAACTCTAGATATGGTGATTTCACTTCAAAATAAGACTGGAGTATGTCTGGAATTCAGTAAAACTTTCTGATCAGGCTCCAGTACACGGATCTCTTGCAGGAGAGCGAAGCCAACCCTCATCCTCCACAATTTGTTGAGAATCTTATTCTTCTTGGAAGAGCAGTTTACACCTCTGACATTCCATGGGGAAAAAAAAGAATATTCAACAATACTTAAACAAAGGAAACAATATTTGCATACAATATGTGGAAGAAGTCATAAGCATGAGCGTCATGTGCATGACACCTAAAGTGAGCCGTAGCCTTCCATTCACACAGGCCCTGACTCAACACAAGATTGAACATCGTGCAACAGTATCTGAAACACATGAAAACCAAATGAAAGAAAAAATGCATATAACAAAAGAAAACATAATAAACAAATAATCCCAAACACATAACTAATACCATCATTTACAAACTTAACAAAAAAGATCCGAACCATATACTTCATTATGCCCCACCTACTCATGAATAACCTGAGCCTATTGCCATCAAAATGTTAACTAACTACTACATATAACCAAAAGGAACTTAAGAGAAGTCCAACATGACTACAAATCTGAGTATACAGACTGGACTGGTAATAGTAATCATTGAGCAACTTCCGACACCGAGGGTATCTGCAATCTCATTAATAAGACACTCATTTACTGCTAATTCGAGGGACAATCATGATCACGTCGCACTGCACTGGAGCGCGTCCAAGTATGGCAGAAGTAAAACTACCACAGCGATTTAAGTGTGGGTAATCTGTGAGCGAGCAATATTTCACAGCATCAAAGGAATGTATGATGAAATCCTTATTATTCAATGCTTGGATATCAACTCCCTTCGTATTATTAAATAAATACCATCCTTAAAACCAAATCGTGGCAAGAAGCATTGCTGGATACTCAAGTATTTAATAAAAGGACCAATTTCCTAATGCCAGCTACCTATCTGATAACCCTTTCCTGCATACATTTGGCAGAGTGCTCTAAGTGGCCACAAGTCGGATGAAAGATATGATACAATAGTTTATTTATATAGCGCCTATACACAAAGTGTTTCAAAGCGCTTCAACGGAGGGAACAAGGGAAAATACAACGACATTCTTACAGGCCATGAACAGTAAGGATGTGAAATTAACTATCGTACTCGGCCTGACGACATTTCAGATAGTGCAAGAGCTAAGACATAGATAAGGAAGGGAGGAGGAGAGTGGGAAGGAAATGGAAGCAGACAGGCGACTACCATACTAGGCCTGACGACATTTCTGGTAAAGCCGGAGAAAAACAAAAGGTGAGGGAGAGGGGTGCAGAAAGGAAGGGGATGAACAAAACAAGCGACTATCGTACTAGGCCTGACAACGTTTCAGATAGTGCTGGAGGGTGGGGGGTAGGGGGGCAGTAAGGGGATGGAGGAGCGACAGACAAGGTTTCTATCATACTAGGTCCAGGGACAATTCTGATAGAGTAAGTGCATAGAAGAAAGTAAGGGGAGGAGGGGAGGAGATAGGAAAAGGGAGAGAGGAGGGGAGGAGAGAACAGAGAGTAAGCAGTCAAAAAGAGTGGAGAAGCAAGAGGGGAGAACGAATACAATTGCAGAAATCGGTAGTAACACATAATATTGCAAGCCAGGATACAAGATGAAGATGGGAACAGCATGATTCAGGGCCACCATGAGTACAAGATGCAAGGAAGTCCAGCATGAGAGTTGAGAAAGGGTGACGCACCGTGAATCAATGTCCATAAAAATAAAATCCAGCATTGGCTTGGGGCACAAGGGAACAACACGGGGGACCAGAGAGGGTGGGGATGGCCTGTGGCGACAGAGGGTGTAAACACGTGTTGGTGCATGCTTACCTGCTGTTTTAGCAGGGGGTCGGACCCTGGATCCTCCTGGTCTGAACAGGTCCAAACAGGAATTGCCCTTTTCTTTGACTGCCCTTCACGTTGGACGCCCGGGCGAGAGACGCCTGTGATCCAAGAGTTAAGAGCAGGAAGGAAGAGGCAGGGCTAAGAAGGTGGGTGGTGCTTAGGCCAGGTGACCTAGATCCACTTACACCTGCTCCCCAGCTGCATTTTGCACTCCCCAGAGTGCACAATGATGTCAGCGCACAGTTGTTGACCCTCATTCCTCCACAATACTATTCGTACCACAACAAGATCAACATCCTCGGCGTTGGGGAGGCGTGCCTCGTACGTACGACATGTCCTAGAGTTCATTCCTCTACCCAATGCGCTGAGACATGCACACAGCTCTTCCATCGGGACTCCGACAGACAGTTCAGATGAGAGGATTCTAATTCGTCACTGTGGCGCTGCTGTGAGCTACCAAGACTCACATGAGGTATGTAACCATTAATAACGTTAAAGAAATGTTCACAGTACAAAGAAAAAAAACAAAATCACCATATTAATAATAAACATGAATCCGCAACAGGAGTAACGCAGAAATATGGAACAGTGTCGCTAACTCTCTCTGCCTGGAACTGGACCACCTCAAGTTCCACAAACAACTCAAGACCTTCTCTTCTCCTCCTACTTCCCTCACCCCCTCCCATGCTAACCATCCACCCTGTCACTGAGATTGGCGGCCTGATCCCACAAGGGTCCAATGTGACCCTGCCCCCCTGCCCAATCACCACGAGCATCCCCCCGTGCACTGCCCTCTTGGGCCACACCCGCCTGTCAGGTGGTTTGCCTTTACTCAGCACTTACCTGTTGGGCGGTAGACCTTCCCCCTTCGCCTTGAACATTTCTACCCATGCACTTACCTGTTGCCTTCCAAAAGACACCTCTTGCACTTCCTCGCCCCCGTAAGGGACTCTGATAGCACTTACCCCCATCCAACCACCCTTTTTTCTTTCTCTTCTTTGCACTTGCACGCTCTTAACATCACAAGACCTAGTAGGACCGTTGTTTGTTTCTTTTTTTTATTAATGATCAATTTTCAATGTTTATTTGCTCCCTTGTAACCTCCCCTTTTGCCCTGTGCCGCTTTGATACACTGGGCCTCATCACGAATTGGGCGGTATTCCGGCAGTATTACCGCCGGGATACTGCCCGGGCTAATAGCGTTACCGCCACCCGGATCAAGGGTTGGGAAGAAATGGGTATTCCCCATTACCCATTGGTTCCATTGGACCCAAGGGGGCATTTTTGGCACAATTAGCGCGCTAATAGCGTTGCGCTAATTGCACCCGAAAATGGTCGTTAAGTTGGTGCATTTACCCCCAGCATAGAGCTGGGGGTAAATGCTGCCAGACTCTGGATTGGGCAGACCCTTAAATGCGGCAGCCGCATTTAAGGGCTAGTGCCCAACTCGTGATGAGGCCCTGTCTTTTTGTATAAGCACCTTATAAATAGTCAATAAAATAAAAATACATAAAAAAAGATTTGCTCATGCCATATCAATGTCATTATTAGTGTCACACCCATGTGTCAGATATCTTGCCCCTCCTGGCAGGGGGTTTCTTCAAAGAGGGATCTGCACCCATGGGCTCCATCTCATGTTCATCTAGGTCTGACAAAAAGGCCTCAGCCCTTACATTAAAAGAATGTACATGCCCATCCAATATCACACGCGGGGGTCGCAGGATAAATAATGTAATATTTTAGATTCTTTTGCCTCACCTTTTATTGAAACATAAGGAAAAACCTTGTCTTTTGTACAATGTCTCTACTGAGGTCCCCAAAGATCATAATTTTGTTTCCACCCCAGGACAAGTCACCAAGCTCTCTTGTTCACCTCAGCACCATTTGGTTAACAGGGAATTTTAGGAACTTTACAAAGAAGTGACGTGGCCTCTGTCCCATTGAAGGTTTAGGCCCCAAAGATCTGTGAGTTCTTTCAATGTCCAGGAAATGTCTGAAGTCCAGATCCAATATTTTGGAAAGATTTTTCTGTATAAACTCAGTCGGATTTCAGTGTTCCACATTTTCAGGAAAGCCAGGCACATGTATATTATTCCTCGTAGAGTGTTTTTCTTGTTCAGATAATTGGAGACTGAGCCTCTCATTATGTATTTGAAGTTCCCAGATGGTATCTACCATTTTAGTAATTCTCTCATCCATATCATTATTCTGCATTTCCAACCCATCAATCTTAGCGGCCATCACCTGGCATCTCTCCTCGGAGTTATACAGCTTTGCTTCAGTGTCAGCTATATCAGACGTCATTGTAGTCAACATTTCCAAAATGTGGACATCCCTCTCGACTTTTCTAAAATCATCCAACTTTTCATCACCTTTGGGTCTTTTGGCGGGTTGTGAGGGCCCAGGAATCAAAGCTTCAGTCATGGTAAAACAGGTGTTGCAGGAGCTCAGCTTTCAAGCTGCCACCCCTGAAGCTGACCGTTGTAGAATCCAACTGAGATAAAATCGATAGAACGTGCATTAGGGAAAATACAGAAATGATATTTGATCCCTAGGAAAGAGTGATACGTTTGAATTGAGTAGATTGAAGGAATTGTTTAACAGTAAAATAGACCAGCAAACAGAGGATTATTCTACGCTAAGCAGGCTTTTTTGGCAAAGTGGGGAAGTGAGCAGTAAGCTCTTGGCTAATAAACGTAAAGGTTATTTACATCGGTCTGTCATTAAAAGTATAGTAAGATGATGGCTCATCAAATTTAACTAATGAGGAGATACGCAAATGCTTCAAATTATACTAAATCCCTTTACTCAGAAAACATAGTTCCTATATGCAACAAATTAGATACCTTCTTTAGGAAAATTGATCTACCCGCACTGTCCAAGGCTAGTAGTCTGGGATAAGAAGGAGAGGTCACTGAGGTTCAAGTTATTTTCACTATTAATCAATTGTAAATTGACAAGTCGCCGGGTCTGGACGGTCTGCCTGTTGAGTTTTATAGGTCTTTCTCAAATCAAATCAACACATTTTTTGATGGCAGGAGGGCAATTGTGCTCAACGATGAAAGAATCTCTCTTTACATGAATCCCAAAACCTGGTAAAGACCACACTAAATGTGAAAATTATCGACCAACCTCTTTGCTTTATGTTGACATGAAAATCCTTGCAAAGGTATTTGCAAATGGATTAAATGGTTGCATTTGGGAGGTGAGTTATGCTTCGCAATCTGGGTTTGTAAGCCAACAATTTGGCTATGGTAATATTAGAACTCTTATTAATGTGCTTGGCCACACATTTGATCATACATCAAAAGTAGCTCTTATTTTTGTGGATGCAGAGGAAGCTTTTGAAGAGTTAACAGGGTGTTTTTAGCATTTACGTTGTGTAAAATGGGCTTCGGGCAAGGCATTTATAAATATGGTGAATTGCTTACACAATGGTGCATCAGCCAGGATTTGAACTAATGACGCTACTTCTGAGGCATTCAGCTTACATAGAGGAACAAGACAGTGTTGCACCTTATCTCCATTATTATTTAACATTGCCCTAGAACTTCAGATTACACTTATTCGTCAAAATGTGGACATTCATGGGTTGAAATTAGGGGCAGTTGAATTTAAGGTATTGGCTTACAGAGATGATTTGGTTGTTGCGTTGGCTAACCATCATGCTTGCTGTCCACCGTTAAAGAGCCTCTTTGATGAAATCGAAATACTCTCTGGGCATAAGATAAACTGAACGAAATGTTTCTGTTAACTGATAGTTGTTGTAAGAAGGATTTTGAAGATTGAGATTGCAAGTGGTCGAAAAAGAGTGCTGTCTAATTGGGATTACAATGGTGCAGGATTCTAAGTAGATTGCGGCTGCTAATGTGGAGAAAGTGGTTCTGAGCACGAGAAAGGATATTGATAAGTGGAAGAATATTCATTGGAACATATGGGGCAAAATTAATGTCATAAAAATGTCCTTACTTCCAAAGATTTAGTATATTGTTCAATCGCTGCCTTTTCGCTTCACAGACAAATTATTTTGTAAGATAGACCAAACATTTAGGGAATTCTTGTGGGGGGGTAAAAAGACTAAGAGGATCCCCACATTAAATTCTAGCACATGAGTTTACAATGTGAGGGTTTGGTTATCCACATCTGGGTAGATATTATAGGGGCTTTGTCCTTAAGAAATCGGTAATATGATTGGGGCGTGGTCAAGCGCAGTTCAGAATGGTGGGCTAAATCAGAACTCCCGCTCCTGTTTTCAATAATTATATTCTAAACATTTTATTTGTACTTACCGTTTTTCTTGTCGGACCTGGCTTCTGCACCCTCCAGCAACTTGCGGAGCACTCTCCTGGCTCTTCTCTGTGTTTCTTTTCTCCGAGATAATGACGAGGCCTGACGCAATGGTATTGCGTAGAAATTAAGCCACATTTCTTGTCAGCGACGCTGGGCTGCATCAAACATTTGGCGCGGCCCCTTGACACAAATTATTAAGGCCACTAAAAGTCTTAAAAAAGACAAGGCTCCTTGACCCGATGGACTCTCTATGGATTTCTTTGCACATTTCCCCTCTACCCTTTCACCTAAGCTTGAATCTCTATTTAGGTTTTTCTCTAATAGGGGTGAGTTATTGAATCTCTTTTGATCCTCTTTCCCAAGCATAATAAAGATAGTGAATTGCCCAAAAAGTATAGGCTAATATGATTAATCAATTCAGATTGTGAGATTTGTGCAATCATTCTAGCCAATAGAAAAAGAGTACTCTATGTGCAAATTAGTTAAACTTGATCACGTAGGATTATAAGGGTAGGATCATCTCCACTAATTCTAGACTTTTATTAAATCTCATTCATTTTGTAAATAGGAAGAATCATCCAAGAAAACCCTACATGGCAGTAGCTCTTAATGCGAAAAAAAGGTTTGACCGTTTTGAATGGGACTTTATGTTTCGACCCCTAAAGTGGCATGGAATCAGGGATGGGTATATTAATTTAGTTAAACTTCTTTATTCAGATCCAAAAACATCTATTTTTTTTAACCATTTTTATTTTTCGATAGAAGCATAGTCAATTACAACATATAATCATTATACTTTTTTAACACAATGCATAAAACCAAATTTTCATTCAGGGTTAATGTCACCCGATGTTGTGTAAATTTGCCTCCAATTTTTAAACTATAAATTATTGTTTTACTTTCAACAAATGTTCAAGAGTATAGCTTTTGTCAATAAGAGTCGCGTCATAACTTTGCAGTCTGCTGCTATACAACAGACATTTCACAGTTATATCGATTCATTCTTAATTTTATTTCCTCACCCCCCACCCAGATCCTTTATCTCTAGGTTCCAGAGTCTTTTGACCTTTCCGTTGAATCGACCCAATATGAGGATCCCACTTCTTTTGTGTTCCTGGCTGTCAGGGGGTATAAACGTTTTTGAGAATCTGAGGTTTGAGGCTTCCCTTTTTTTTTGAGGTTTGAGGTTTGAGGCTTCCCTTTTTTTTTGACAAAGTTTTGTGAGGGGGAGCCAGTAGGCTAAGGTCTCTGCAGTGATCATTTCTTTCAAACATAGGTTCTTGAGTGTAACACTTAGACAGTTAACTCCCTCCCCCCCTTTACTTTTCGCCTTGTTCTTTTTTCTCGTTGTGCTGATTCTTTCTCTCTTTCTTCGCTCTGGGTTGTTAGGTGATCGATATATTTCTGAGGTTGCGTGGTTTATAGAAATGGGCTTCCCTGTCTCCGACCAAGTCTCTAAACGGGGACCATATGGATAAGTATCTCTGGTAAGTCTCTGTTCTTATGGCAGTTACCTTCTCCATTGCCATTAATCCCTATATTTTCACCCACCACCATGGTGTCGCTGGGCCCTATAGCGTTTTCCACCTTTGTGCCAATGTCATTCGTGCCGCCGATAGTAAGTGTCTTATTAGAGTGGATATATGCCCTGATGCCGCATATATACCCTCTGCCTCCGCTCCCAGCAGGATCACTTTAGGTAATAGTGGTAATTCTCTGCCAGTAATGTCTTTGATGTGTCCCAGTATCTCCTTCCAATAGGTAATCGCCTTGGGGCATGTCCACCACATGTGGAACAGGTCTCCTCTCCCTCCACATTGTCTCCAACAGTTTGGGGGATATTCTGAGTTTATTTTGTGTAGTCTGTGGGGGGACATGTACCATCTGTAGCATAATTTATATGCAGCTTCTTTAATTGCTGTACATTTGGAGGATCTATGAGCTCTTGTCCATATCTGGTCCCACTCTCTTTCCGTTATCGGCTCGCCTACATCTTTTTCCCAATTCTCTTTATATCTTAGGGTGTCCGTTGGTTGTGCTCCATCGAGTAGCCTGTAAATTCTAGATATCCCTCTCTCTGGTTTCCCCTCTTGCATTGTTAGTTCCAAGCCTGTTAGTGTTCTTGTACCCGCTCTTTTCACTGATGGGTGGGAGATCCAGTGTCGTATTTGCATGTATCTGAACCGTTCATTTTCCCCCAGATCGAATTTCTTTTTGCATTCTAAGAAAGGGATTGGGTCACCGTTTTGGTACATGTCCTGCAGTGTTAGAGTGTCTGCGCCTTTCCATCCTACCCAGAAATTCTTCTTCAAGCCTGGGGTGAAATCGATGTTATGTGCTATTGGGGATAATGGGCCCAACCCTCGTTTGATCTTTTTCATTTGCATGGCTCTGTCCCAGTTACTCAGGGCTGTTTTAGTAGCTCCTAGTAGTTTTCCTTCTGTTTCGCGGGCCTTGGGGTTCAGTGCTAGGAGCGCTGTTATTGGGATCTGTGTGGATGCTTGTTCTATGGCTCTCCATCCTTTGGTGTCGGCTGGGTTAGCCCACTGTAGTATGGGGGCCAAGTGCGCTGAGATGATGTATCTTCCCAAGTCTGGAACTCCCAGGCCTCCCAGGAGCGGAGGACGGGTCAGTATACGTCTCTGTATTCTGGGTCTCTTTTTTGCCCATATGAATCTAAATACTGCGTTTTGAAGTTCTTTGATCATCTGTGGCGGGATCTCGGCGGGTATTGAACTGGTCACATATATTAGGCGGGGGAGAAGGGTCATCTTTACCGCTGCTATTCTGGCAATATTAATAACCAATTTTCCCCAGGGTTTTCCCTTCACAGAGGTACAATACAAGTCTGCCTATCTTACTTGTTTTGGTCCTTAAATAATTATTAGAACTAATATGAATCAATAAAGACATTGTGGGTATTAAATGTGGTGATCGTGAATTTAAACTTGCTGCATGCGCTGATGACATATTCATTTTCCCTGAGAATCCGAGCACAACACTTCCTCATCTACTAGAGACGTTTGATCTGTTTTCCTATTTCTTAGGCTATAAATTAAATAAGGACAAATCCGAAATGCTTCCTCTTAATGTCTATTGTATAAAAGAAGATTTTACCCATGTTGGTCTTAGTTGGAATCCTATTTCTATTAAGTATTTGGGTATCTCAATTGCCTCCTCTCTTCCTCAATTAGTAAAGATCACCCTACAAAATCTGCAATCAAAATTAAATGATCCAGTAACCTTATGGCCCCCCTTATATCTTTGGTGGTGGGGAAGATTGCAGGCTATTAAAATGATGTTCACTCCTGTCATTCTATACTACTTGCAAATGCTTCACACATCCCTTTACCTTCCTACTGCTTTAAATCTATTGACAAGATTCTTATAAGTTTTTTTTTATAAAAGATCTCTGCCATCTATGCCCTCTTGAAAAAATGTAAAAAATATCGCAATCTGGACCCAATGGCCTAACTAATAACACTCTAAAGGCCGATCAACTAAACTGGGAAAATGTACTCTACTTGGAATTCCTAGATATAATTGGTATGGGAATTATACCCCCTTCCTGGAGTACGTCGTTCCCATATTTATGTGTGGCAGCAGGTCTGATCCTAAAAATGATAGGCCAATTTTTTTGATAGATGCAGATTGTAAGATCTTCTGTGCATTCCTGTTGACCCATCTAGAACAATGGGCCTTGATAGAACACCCATTTAACTAACTTCAGACAGGGTACCGCAAAGGCCACTCTACCAACTTTAACAGCATTCAAGAAGCCTCCTGGAGGATGTCTAAAGGTTGTACCTACATGGCATCAGTTGACCTGTTTGCTGTCTTTGATAGCATTGACTCGAATATGTTATGGGCTAAATTGGCTGGTTGGGGTATGCCAGCGGGGCCTCTCAGGCTTTTAAGCGGGGTCTATGACAACTGCGGAATACAGGTACGGTTGAATCAAAAAGGTGACCTCAGTAAGAAAATCTACTCTTATCGGGGGTCAAGCAGAGCACGGTTGTTCAATCAATACATGTCTGATGTTGAGAACTGCTCGAGTGTCAGAGGTCTAACTTCTCCAAAGGTTGGGCTGGAGAAAATAGCATGGTTGGCCTATGCAGATAGCTTTTTGATATTCGATCAAACAAGGGTTGGTCTGCAGAGACTGTTAAAGGTTTTTGCAGGGTATGCCAAAGATAACAGCCTTATAATTAACCCCAAGAAAACTAAAATATTAGCATTTACGAGGAAAGGTATGAAAAGTAGACATACCAGTTGGAATATCCAAGGGGCTCCTGTAAAAATTTGTCTTGGGGTTGTGTACTTGGGGTTTTATTTTGGGGCTCACAAAGGCTATACAATCGGTCTAGACATTCTGCTGCATAAGGCAGCACAGTTACAGTGCCAGATAATGAAAATAGATCGCAAGTTTGGCAGATTTACGATCAAACCTGCCATTTTGTTCTTTAAAGGGAACATTTTACCCAAAGTAACCTATGGCCTGGAAATACAAAATGAAATAATAGCTAACTCATAAGACCGTTTTGAAGGTAGGCTGTAGAGGAAGATCCTCAGAGTTCCGAATGCGGTACCATTGGCGGCTATTAGGTATGAATTTGGGGCTATATCATTAAAAGCCTGGGTTGAGTGGCGATTATTGACACTGTTCTCTGAACTTATGGCTCCTTTACCCGATTCTTTAAATCAGACTTTGGTGCTGCTTTCAAATTTACACATGACCCCAATGGTAAATCCAACTAGCCGGGGCTCCTCTGGAGTAGATGTGAAGCAATCTTGACAAGAATTGCCTTTGATCTGGAGACCTTAATTAACAATCCCCTGAAAACAAAACAGTCTCTGTTTGATTCTGATTGGATATTGACAATAGATGCTTTCCATTCTTATACATCTATGATTCCTATTTCCCATGAGCATAAACGCTGAGGAGCTCTCTCAACAATATTAATTACATTTCCCAATCAGTATTATAGGGGGCTGTTACTCGGGTTACGGTGGAACCTGTTTTTGACCAAAGAAATAGGGGGATATGATTCTTGGTTTTGATGAACTGCGGGATAAGTATGGCTTAGCTAGGAAAGAAAGGCAAAGAAATGCAAATTTAAGTACTCTGTTATTTCAGAGGATTGTTATGATGAACGCCCCACTGACAAACCTGAGCTTTTCAAGATTTTTGACAGTCCACCATGAATGGTGTCAACCTTTCTTTGACTTATGCCTGTTGGAGTTGAGATCACGGATGGGTGGGATCGTATGCCGTCAAAATGATTTGCGCGGCTGGGCTGCGAATTGTCGCAACATGAATGGGAAAGGGTGATTAAGAAAGCAACCTTACTGAAGTTAGATTTTAACTTTCGATTTGTGAGACAGAATATTTTGGGGAGGATGTATTGGACCCTAGAAAAATGTGTTCATCAGGCCTCCAGAGAAATGATTGTTGTTGTGGTTGTGGCAATGTAGGGGAGACGTTGCTGCACATGATGTGGGGTTGTTCTAGGGTTGATGTATTTTGGAGAGAGGTCCTCGATCACATAGAGCAAGTTGTGATTGCCAGTGTTTCAAGGTGTCCGAAACATACAATACTATGGCTGAGTGGATGTAGCAGGGGAGTGACTTATAGGTCTAAAATGTGGTTTTTCAGAGCTGGTAATTGCTCAGTAGCAGTTGCTCAGAAACAAATTTTAAAGGTATGGACAATTAGGAAAAAGCGTCCGATAGATGCATGATTAAATGATCTAGCTATAGTGTCCACTCATGAGAAAGTCATGTACAAAAAGAATTATCACTCTGATATGCATGTGGACATAATGACCTATATGGCCAATTCTAACGTGGGTATTTGTCTGTCCATTTCATTCCTTATACTACTTACATTGTTACAGGCTTCTGTTGTAGTAGAATGTATTCAATGAATTATTTTGTTTTAATTTCTTTTCCTGTTGTATTACTGACTTTGTTGCTTTGTTGTTCTTGCAGCAATTTGCAGAATTATTTATCTTGGTTTGGAGAGAACTGCATTGTATTTTGTTTCTATTCTTTGTTTGGCATTGTAATGTATTTGTAAAATGTAAATACAAGCATGACATCCCAAAATAGAGTTTAAAAATAACATTGAATTAATAAGATACATATAGATTAATAATAAAACGTGCAGCCCCTGTGTTTTTCCATTGAATAAATGTTAGTGAATTTCAGGATAACCTGTTGCTTACAATTTATGATCTTAAACTGCAAACACCTTAAGACCCTAATCACTGGCAGGCCCAAGGATGAGTGGCAGCTATATTAAAGGAGCACTGCGACTTGAAACTTTATATATGAGCATATATTGGCTACTGAGCATCCCATGTCAGGGAGTCTTACAATAAGTAGTACCAAAGTTGCAATGGCAGTTACGTTAATTGAGTATAATGAGGAAGCAATTGGAAAGAGAGAGAGGACAGGAAAATAAAGAAAAATATTACCACTAATGAGTATGTGCATACTGGGGAGTTATCATACACAGTATATAGATGATGTACACGAGCTGGGTGGGGACAAGATGGATGGGAATAGCAGTTGCCAACTTAGGTGCTCCTTCAAGTAAAATCATGTGCCTTTTTAGGGAAGTTTTGACCTTGCCAGGTGGAAGGGTGTTCCAGGGGTGTGGGGTGAGTAGGGTGAAGGAACGAAAGAGAGAGGACCCAGAGGGGTGTGGGGACGACAGAGTTTAAAGATAGTGTCAGAACGGCGGCCCCATGGTCTGTATGGAAATGATGGCACTTACAGCGTCCCTTTTCTTCAGGTCATAATAAGTACTGGATCCTTCGCTTAAGTCTGCAGGTCAAGCAAGTCACGTTTCTCCTACTTCCATTAAGTGGATACGGGACTGCAGTTTGTGGAGCCTCAAAACAGGTATTTCTTCTGTTGTGACGCTCCTTGTTTTGCTGTTCTGTGTTAGTCCTATGCTTCCTTGCTTTCTGGAATACTCCAACCTTGTCCCTCCTTATCCTGGTCTCCAAATCCCCGCTCTGCTGTTCTTTGTTTCCGCTTCCATCGCAGAATGACGGATTCCACCTGCAGCTCTTCTGAACCGTGCTCTTTTGGAAGCAGGAAGTATCGACACAAGGGTTTGCCATGTGAGTTTCTCTGGTGGCGCCTTGTGTTAGACCTGGTTGCCTGTACTGAATTCGGCATCATCAACAAACACATTGCCTCTGTACAAAAAGGCAGTAAATGGTCTAAACTTTCTCTACTGTCCCCCAAATCTGACAGATAGCGAGAGATCAAAGAGCGTGCCGATGGGTAGTGATGGAGTTAAAACAGGTTGCTTGGGTACTGGCCTTGGATAGATTTGTAGACTGTAAATATAATGCAAAACATATATATGTCAAAACAACACATTTTTTACTGTGAGGGCGAGAACCTCAAATGTAAAATAATGTTTTTTCTTTTTAAAATGCAGGCAGCGACACCCCTCAGTCCCGCCCCCCCGCACCCCCCAGATTCCTCATTTTAATAAAGAGAACCAAACCCAAGCAACCTCCCCCCCCCCCCCCACCTATTTTCTCGTTTCAAAATGTTGTTTTACATGCAAGGTTTTCTACCTTGTAGTAATGGTATGCAACATTTTGTAGCGATACCATACAAAGCAACGCAGTGTATCGGACTGAAGGCTTATGAGCTACTGTTAGCATAATTTACTGCAGTTATTAACACCGATGCAATGGTAAGTGGACATTGCACACACTCCAAAACACAGACAAAAACAAAATCACACTTCACACAGACCTACGAATTGTGCGAACAGTAACATAGTTGGTATGTGTGATATACTAGAAGAAACAATGTAAAGAGGGGGCAATTGCGCATGGACAGGCATTCTACAGAGGCAATGCGCAGAGGTGAGTTACAACCGTGGTTGGTTGAAGAGGGACTAAAGTTAAGTATCTTGTTGAGGAAGGTGCAAACAGCCACTAAGTACATTTATTCAGGATTAGAGGAATTGTGCTTCAAACAAAGAAGCTCCGTCCAGTGACAGATAACAGTCAAGCATTCAGTGCTACAAGAGGAAAGCTCTGGGCTAAAGGAAGGCAAGGGGAATATATGATGTGAGTGTTTTTGGCAAATAGATGGTATGAGAATCCAAAGCAGGAGGTGAGCGTGCCAAGGGAAGAGGTGTAGAATGTGAATAAGAGGGGAGAAAATGGCAGGCCCTTATGGGACCCTGGCTGTTAGTGGGACTGAAGAGGATATCCTAGCAATTCAGGAGATGAAAAATTTGTCAGCAAACAAGTTGGAGACAATTCAGCAAGAGCAGCAGAGGCACTAATGAGGGAAGCCAAGCAATTAAGGAGGATGAAGGAAAGTCGCGAGTTGTGGGAAGTAGTAAGGATGTTTGAGACATAGGCGAGTGTTATTGTAATAGAGTGATGAATTCAGAACCTTCACTGGAGGGGATTACGGAGTGCATGCATCACCAGGTAAATGTTGATAACATTGAATACCACATTCTCAATGGTTTTAGAGTAGTAGGGGATGAAAAATACAACAGAATGGGGAAGGATTCAGATGGAATAGGTAGCACCATTACAAAAATGACAGTTCCCTGACGGTGTGAGTGCAAAGCGAGCTGAATGAGCACTGGAAAGGTTGGTATTCTGGAGGATGGGTGACAGTTCAGCCAGTGTGGTGACGGAAAGCAGGAGGTGGTAGAGGGGGGATGAAGGAAGGATGAGGAACGATGGAAAGAAGGCGAGTGAGAGCTATGAATGTTAAGGATTGGAGGAGAGGAGTAACAGGCAAGTCAGCAGAGGGAGAGGAAGGAATGGAGCGTGAATTAAGTTGGCCAACACTGGGCTGGGGTATCAGAGACAGTATGCAGGGGTGCGAGCAGAGAGAAGAAATGAAATTGGCCTAGCAATGTGACTTGGCAGAGTTAAGGAAGCAGGATAGTTCATGGAGAGAATCCATTAATGCAGTAAGGAGTGCTGGGGAATGAGGGTTTCACCCTCATCATAGTTTGAGCTGCATGGTGTTTCTCAATTAATGGGTGAAACAGAAGATCCAGGGTGTGGGTGGGAGGGTGTCAAGGAGCAGATGGGATAATGGTGGTGAAGGGGGTACTAAGTGCTTGCTTAAAGTTTTGGAAGACCTTCTCAGTGATGTCAGCAAGTGTTGGAGAGAGGACCTGCATGGAAGGGCCAGCCTGATCAAGACAAATAGCCATGGTGTTAGGTCAGAATTTACACATGGTTATTGATTTGGAGGGAGTAGAGTGGAAGTGGACAGATACAGTGAGGAAGTGATCAAATGAGGGGAGTCAAATGAGTGTTTGTGAAGGTTGTAGATAGGACAGAATGCTGAGATACACTGCGTTGCCATGATTGTGGGTAGATTGGTTGTGGAGGTGACAAGATATCTAAGCAAAAGATAGTGGGCTTTCACTGTGTTTTGGCAGTATAAGCCTGGCTTAAATTTGTTTGGGACTTCAGTTGTTAGAAATTACAGCAGGAAGGCCATATCATGTTAAAACAAGGGTGAGAGCAATACGAGGAACCAGAAGGATGTTAAATGGGAGTTATGATGCAATAGTGAGACCAAGCAGTTGAACAGCAATGTATTCAAACCAAGAGGGGATGAAGTCAAGTGGGAAAAAAATAAATAAGAAAATACCCATCTGTCCTTATTACAAAGGTACCAAAAGAAAAGAAGGGGTCCAGGAGAATGAATCCCTTCCCCTGCATAGGCTTCCTTCAGCCTTAATAGTCTATTTTCAAATAGTTCTTAGTAACAATGTGAATCACATTCTTTAATTCTTCTAGGGAATTTTCCCATGTTTTCTGCTTGCTCTTTAATGCTTTCAATACAGTTCTTTGGTTTCTCACAATAGGGTCTTGACCCTTATGCCTTTTGGATTCTTGCAGTGTCTCTAGATGGCTTTCTATCTTTGGATCACACTTCAACGACTACTTGGACTAAATGAACTGTCCATCTACTTTCAGGTATATACAACCACTGGGGCAACGATGATGAGTCCCCTTATATTCTTGACTTTCTTTAGGGTATTCAGAACCACTGGGAAGAGTATGATTAATCCCCTGAGGCTCTTCCTGCCCAGTTCCCCTACCGGATCTCCCGCTGTTCCTGTTACCTCTATTCTGATGGATTGGCGTCACTGATTCTTCCTGTGGGGTTGGGCTACCTCTCGGATCTTGTGCACGTCTAGCGTGTCTCCTTTCTTCAGGCTTCAGTGCGTGGCTCCACTGAGCCTTTCCAGTTGTGGTCTCAGAATTGTTTGAGGACCAGTCGGCCCACCTCTTTAGGGTCACACCACTGCCTCGATTCTTGTTCTTGGGCATAGACAGTTTGGCTCTCTGCCCTCTCTGTGTTTCTTCTGCCTCGTGGTTGCCAGTGTCTTCTCCGCTGAGGGCCTCAAGTGGCTCTCTGGTCTCTCGCTAGCTTTGTTACCTCCCAGGTTCCACCAACAACATACGTTGGTCCTTCTTCTGTTTTTATGGGGAAGTACTGTTCCCGCCCGGCGTAGAGCCATAGTCCTTTGTTTCTCTCTCTCCCTCATGAGTGCTCTCCCTCATTTTCTTAATATTCGCAGTCCCAGTATGGTTGGCTGACAACCACTGGGTAATCTTTATTTCTGGTATCCTCTTCTTCTTCTCAGTATGTTTTTTTTCTCTTGTGGTGAATTGGTGTGACATTACAATAACAAACATTGACTTGTAGAGGATGTTTCTCCTGAAGCTTTAATGGTTTCAATGGTTCATCATAGATGGATTTATGGAGTTCCTTGATGGCAGGGGTGTCCTTATTCCCAAGAGGGGAGTCTCTCCCTGTGAGGTCCTGCTTACTGCCACTGCTAGGGGGAATGTTACATAGCAGGTGCACCTCGCTAGTATCACAGGGAAGGACTCCCCTCTGTGGAGAAGTGATGAGATCATGTGAATCGTCACAGCTGATGGGTGGATTTTGCTGGTTATTACACCTCAGAAACCACTCTTCTTGTACAGGTTGGCGAAGTGGGAGAGGATAGAAAAATAAGTATGAAGGGCTGGTAGTGTGGCTTTGTGATCCTGGGATGATCCAGGTTTCTGTGAGGACCATTAGTGAGATGCGTGGAGGTGTGTGATTCAAAACAACTGCTTAGGAAAGAGGTATTTCTACAGATGAATTCAGCACTGCACAGCCCTAGAATAAGTTCAGTGGGGCGATATGTAACATGAGAAGGAATAATGCCGGTCCAAATGCTTTTAGGAAGGGGAGGTTTGGTGACACACAACTATAAAAGTTCTTCTATTTTGTGCTTAGACCCTCTTTCTGCAGCCAGAGCTGTTTATTATTTTTTTTTTATGTCTATTTAGGTTTGGACCAAACATGACACTAATGTCACTACAGCCTTCCCTAAAAAAAAAATAAGAATTTCCAAAGGTGGCTTCATATTTTCTGTCAACACAGGTTGAGAACCAGCTTTCGATTTTAAAAGTGCAGAAGAAAAACATCCTAGTGCGCACAATTATTTGCATTCGGTAGACAGAAGGTTGTAAAGAATAAAAACGTGAACTACAGTGAAATGCCAGATTTGTATATATAGAAAAGACCTGAATGTTAGTTATTTTGTGCAGTCACAAGCAAATGAATGTCACCTTTATAAAACAAAAACATATTAAACAATTAGATATTTTAGCTACTGAGAAGATAACCCTTGAAATGACTGCCTCTGGAAGAACACAGAATAACAATGTAACTGACTTACATAAGCGCGAGTTGGGTACAAACCATTGTATGGACAGAGCTAATTAATTTTATAATTAGTGGCTTGCGATGCCACCAAGATGGGGTTTTCTGTGGGAAGCGGAATGCAGGTCATAAGATAACTCGCCAGAGCACATGGTTTGAATTATCTATGTGAATTTCGACACTCATAGCTCATTGTGGTTTTGTGGAGTATAATGGAGTATATAGAAAATATGCTGAAATCTCGAGAACTATCAAAGCGAATCCAAACAAACGTGTTGTTTTTGAGATACCTCTGATCAATGGAAGAATTCTTGGGTGTGGTTAGATCACTATTTAAGCCCTGGCCTAATGGGAATATTGCATAGGAATATCAGAAGAAGAGAGCAGGACACCGGGCTAGAGGGAATCCGGCCCAGTAAACCATCCTGCCTAAGCCAAGTCAAGCTGTTCTATTGTTCATTAGAGTTCGTATCAATTTAGGAAAACCAATAGTTTCCAGGTGCGACTAAGTAGGCACATCTAAATACAATCTTAATTGACTGCAGAGGGTAGTTTCCTGGTGGGAACATATTAATACGTCTTTCCCTAAGCCATCACAGGAGCAAGAGTCTATCAGCATCTGTGTGGCTACCTATTAATAAAGGTTATATTTACCTTAGCATCTAATATTTCAGCAAAGACTTCAATCATTTTTCCAAATTCTCATCTAGACAACAGACGTGTTTCCACGGTAGGAAAAGTGGGTGTGAAAACATTGCTAGCTGTGCTTAGTAGAAAAACCAACAAACCAACAGTGATTTTTTGAGGCACAAAAAGCCTTACCTCGAGGTTTTCAGCTATTTTCTTGAAGGCAGTTCATGATACACAACAGTAATTGGTGTGAGCTTATACAAAAGATACAAATACAATTGAAGGTGTATTTGTTTAGAGTTATTTGTTTTCATAAACTTAAAATACCAAATTGTGACTGACAATTTAAGGGAATCATTTGTGTTTCTTTGCACATGTTGGCCTGGTAGATGTTGTGCAAATGTGGGCAGCGTAACACCAATAAAATAATGTGGCGCCATTATACATGATGTCATAAGTCACTTTAATATATCAAAAAAATTACACAAAGCATTGGCTAAAATATCTATGAGCACATCTGAGGTGACAAATTTCAAACTATTGTTTTTAATGCATATATATATATATATATATATATATATATATATATATATATATATATATATATATATATATTATAATTTATTAGTGCATATGGTCATACATAGAACATATTTTGCACAGTATAATTGAGAATGTCTGCTTATTTGGAAATGCCACAAGGCAAGGATTGTTGCATAGCATTGTTTTTTGAAAATATTATCTCGTTATATATTGCATGTTCTCTATATACATGTCATGTTTGATTTTCTTTTAAACGAAAATAAAAATACCATTATGAAGAAAGTTGTTTTCCCGCCCCCAATTTTCATCGAGATTGTTACACTTTGGGATCATTAAGTCTGGATTGTCTTTATCGTTATTGAGATAGAAGTATTCTAGTTTGATGATGATTATTATTAAGGTATTTATTGAGTGCAACCTAGCTTGGAGAAGCAATGGAGCACATTACAATCATAGGAGTAAGAACATGGTGAAGGAAGCAGAGAAACATGAAGCAGGGAACTAACAACCGGGGAGGTGAGAGGGGGAGAATTGGAAGCAAGGGATCTATCTACAAGCACCCAGCGGAGGAAAGAGTGGAGAATAGATCAGCCAGTCTTAGGTATGGTGGTGTAAGGGGTTAAGCGTAAGACCCGGACATAGTGGCAGGTTACATTTTTGGTTATAAACATTTATTGTCAATATAATAAAAGGTTTTGAGGAAATCCTTTTATTCTCTAACTCATTGAGGGATTTGCCTGCCTCAACAAAACTAAGGAACGTCTGTGTCAGGTTGTTAAATAAACAAGGCATCTTTAGTCCTGTGTCTAAAATCCTAAACTGACCCTTACACTCTAAACTAAATACAAGGTGAAAAGCTGGTTTTCTCTGAGCTATAGACTTATAGCTTTCTCTTGAAGTTTCAAACATGAAGTTCTAAGGCGCAGAAAAGAAAAAGAAATAAACTGCCATTAGGAAAGGGGGCTTCCCTTGCCCTAGATTTCGTCCAGTGGTTTTGATAATATTTTATCACAGTTCCAAGTTGTTCAAGGAGGAAATCTCTTCCCTTGAGCCTCCTCAAAAATATACAATTCTCTTGAATCAAGACACAGTTCTATTGAAACACAACATAGTTCTCTTGAATCTTTAAAGGGGTATGAGTCTTCCCTTTTCTGTTAAACACTTTCATATATATATATATCTTTCCTATTTTCCTCCTCCTTCCCTTCTTCTCTCCTCTCCTAATCCCATAGTTGCTGCGATGGGTGTCCTGGGCCATTATGCATCATAGGGGCCCTGACCTGTCACACCAATTCTGCCCATCACCTGCGTATCCACAGCAATTGCAGCTGCACACCCTCCACCTTCCTGTAGCACTCAACATTCCTAGCACTCACTTCATCTGTTGCTCACCAATGAGATCGGACTCCCCAGCACTTACTCCCTCTTACCTCATCCTTGCTGCACACTTGCACTTTCTGAATACTCACAAGGCATAGTAGGTTCGTACCTTCTACCTTTTCCCCTCTCTGCTCTTAAATATTGTGTTTTTAATGTATTTACCACCCTTGCTCCCTCCCTGTCCTGTGGGTGCTTCGAAACTGTATTTTCTTATTGTATAAGCGCCTAACAAGCAAACAATAAAATAAATAAAATATGGGGGGTTTGACCCCCGGGTTTCCTCCTTCCTTTCCCTGCTATACTCTCTGGCCAGGTAACGTTCTTTGTTCCTTAAAATGAGGTATGAACCATCCCTTTTTATCCTGTATCTTCTTATCTCTGGTTTACTCGCCTGCCAGAGTATCGTCACTTTCTTGCTTGGGTGTGAGTCCCAGACTCACTGTTTACCTGAGTCGCTATTCTGTTTCTATGCTCTCTGTTCAGTTTCTCTGCTTACACTTCTCCAATATTGGGTCAGCGACCCTTTATTCTTCACTCCACTGCCTTTATTTAGGCTGTTTCTCTCAACAATGTTCGTATCGGTCATTATTTTACTGTCTTTACTTGGGCTTTCTTGTGTAGTAGGCATTGCACGGCGTTTGGCCAGAAGTGCCCCGGTAATCCGCTCACTCTCCTCTGGGCTTACTGTCTCTGTGCAGCATCTTCAGCATTCCTCGTGTTTCACCGGCATCTGCGCTCCCGCTCCATTGACTGGCAGTGCGCCTTGTGAGTTTTCCGCTTCCTGCTTTGCCTTCCTCTGAGTTTGGCAGCTCCGGCTACCCGAAAAAGAAAAGAGTGAACTTGTCCCATCCTGGATCCTCTGCACACCCTACCGTTGGCCTCTGCGCTGCACTCAGCAGTGTGCTTGCCGTTGGCGTCCTCACCAGTGTCAGCATCAGTCAGGTGCCTCTCCAGTCTCTGGCTCTCTCGTTCTCCTTGATTCAGTTCACCTGTATCCTTTTTAATGTCCCAGTCTTTCTATGCAGTTCCCAATTACAAGAACGCATCATCGGCTTACCGTGTCTAGTCATCCTCATTACCCCATCCCTCTTTCTCGTCTCAGTACCAAAATAGAGGGCGGAAGGTAAATGAGGTTCTGGGCTAGAAAGACCTGGGAAGTCAGTATCTGTATTACAATATGCTGTGTAGGAGTGTTGCACTGGCACATGGCTGCCACTAAAAGTTATGACTGTAGGGTTGTCTTGACTCAGTCTTTTCCTGTCTCCCTGCAGCTTGTCCTCTCTCACATGGTACTGCTGCAGATAGCCACCCACACGGTCAGAGTCAGGTAGCGTCTGCCTTTCCCTGGCCACTTAAGAGAGGCCTCCTTCCAGGGAATCGGTGATGAGGTCAGGTTCGTCACACTGGGGAGTGGAGGGTGGGTGCACCTAGGTGTTAGGGAGGAGCCATTCCTTGAAGCAGAAGGTCTTGAGATCCTTCCTGAACTGTAAAAGTGAGGATGTGAGTCTGATCTTGATGAGGAGGAGTTTCCAGAGTCTTGGGGCATGGACAGAGAAGGCTTGTCTTCTGGCTCTTCCTTGCTGCACAGGCAGACTTCAATTCTGCTGTTGATTGTGGGATTCTTATTTTGTGGTAGACTGTTAAAATGCCCTGAACGAGTTTCACCCAATTAATAATCCAGCATACTTAATGCTATTACTTGTGTGAACAGTAGCAGACTTGGAGAGGATCACCTGAACTTCCCTGTCCTGTGTTTTGGTACCCAGGAATGAGCAAGATAAAGTGATTGTGGACAGTAAATATGTGTCACACTGCTAAACATGTCAAAGGAGAGTGGCTGGGTCACTACTCAGATATAGTTTTTAGAAGTAGAAGTGAGTGGGGAAGTTGGGCTTATTTGGGTGGGTATCTAATTGTACTGTACAGCGCCTAAAAAGGTTTCAGACTCTCATATTTATTAACGGAAAGGGGGCTTCATTAGATACAAAGCTGCTGACTGTGGCTGTCCACATCATGTACATGCTCTGTATGTTGAGGAGGATGCAGACAATCATATCCTCATTGAACCTGTTAAAGCTTTGGGTGGTGCACTTTCCTACCATTACAAAGAGGTTAGGAAATGTGTAATACATTTCTTATTGAACTCTAGAATCATTTGGGCAAGGCCCATGTGGAGAGAGATACCATTCAGGGAGTCTGGGAACACAGACAGAAAAGGGTTTTTTGTTTTGAATTTCCTGCTGTTGTGGATTTCCACTCTTGCTAGGCAGTGTAATATAAAACAAATGGTCTGTAGAATGAAAATGCTGACACTTGTAATGTTCCTCTGCGGCCACAACTCAAAATGATTTCTTTTGGATTGTAGATTTGGAATGCAGAAAGGTATCTCTTCTACATCCCAAAGGTGAAGCCAATACTCATGAAAGTGTGAATGGGTGACCACCTAAACTTGTCCGAGGTTATCTGCTTGGTTAATATTGAAGATGAGGATAGAGTTAAAGCTCTTTATTAACAGCAACCATCATAGTGTTCAAATAAACATTATCAAGTGAACTGCATCTGCAAACCAGTCAAGCAATGAGAATTTCCATTTTCAATTTGATTGTAGTTCAGTGCCTCCTCCCCTTGAATTCCACACAAAATTTAAATCTGACCTGGGCTCCCACTACCATCCGAAAGAAATGCACTTTGCTTTTTCGAATTCTGTGGTGTGTGCTTTCCCCTACTAGGTCTATCTGCAATGCCAATCAGGCGATCATGCCTGGAAAGGCTACAACCATACAGATCAGTGATGCAGAATCAGAGGTCACAATAGACGAAATCCTAAATGGGAAACTCAAAATATTTGGTGCAAACGTTCGCAGGAATTCTGTCCATGAGAAGCAGGAGATGTTACATTTTACAGAGGTACTGCAACACATCTGCATGAAGGCATTGCCTCATGGATCAACTAAAAAGAAAAGGACCATGGTTTACTTTCACATCTAGTAGCCGGGGTAAATCATATTTTTCATTTAAGTTTGTCCCACTTCCTTGCCTTTCGTTGCCAGCAACATTCACATTCTCACATGTCCTAATGTCGGATAAGGACATCTTCTGGACTCGGCTTGGTAGTCTCATAATTACTACACCAGACCTTACCAGCTGGCCAAAAGCAATAAAATCTCAATTTCTTTTACTAACACCATATTGAAAACTCCTAATTCCACTGCAAATCCTTCAACGCGGGATGCACCACCTGCTCCAGATGCTTACCCAGATATGCAGCAACCATATCACAGCATGCAGGAGGGATTTGAATTGGTTAATACCAAATGAGATGACATAACTGGCAGCATTAACTCTTTACAAGCTAAAGTATTAAAATAGTGCGTGTAATTACAGAAGCGGAGACCAGAATTGTCCTAGAGGAAGATGGCCTAGCAGAAGTACAATCCAAAATTGCAATGAGTAAGGAAAGTAAAGCAGTAAAAATGAATGCGAGGATTTGGAATCATGCTCCTAAGAAAATAATATACAGATTGTGGGAGTTACGGAAAGTGCATCACAGGGCAGTATGGAGCAATTTGTTGAAGATTTAGTCAGGAAAGCTCTTGGAAACCGCACGCTTGCCACGGATTTCACAGTTGAGTGAGCACACTGATCACTAGCACCAAAACCTAGACCTCGGGTAGCTCTCCTACAATACTTGACCATATTTTGAACTACAGGGATCGTGGCCCACTAGTGAGTTATGCTAGAGAACAAAGTGATCTTTTTCATGGTTCCAATAAATCATTCCTCTACCCAGATTTCTCAGTGATGATACAACACGGGCGAAGATCCTTTTTAGGAGTCAAGAAACTTCTTAGTGAACGAAACATTAAATATGCTATGCTCTTTCCAGTGAAATTAGCTTCCAATTAAATGGCAATAACTACTTCTGGACTTTTCCAGAGGAAGCGGTATCCTTCATTGAAAGCAACATTCCAGTACCTCAGAATCAGACAATCAAATTAAACAATAGCCAATTTGCTGGTGTCATTGTTTCGGGCCACAAATATGTGAAAGACATAGGACATATTGGAATTATCATTTGTCATGGTGGCTTATGAATCCAAGTAAGTTACAACACAATTACTATTAGTAAATTGCAAAGCCAATGTGTACCTCTACTAGCATTTTCCCTGTATTTTCATTCAGTGTGAGTGAATATGAAGAATTTTCACAGTTTTTAGATATGTTTTTGGGATATACTGCGACAGTGACGGATGCAGTGGAGAAGCGGGGTTCATGTTTAAAATATACTTGGCATAATTCCAACCGAGCATCTATTGGATACTGTGAATGTTTTACCTATACCTATGACACTGGAGCCAGGAAGGGTACAGAAGTAAACGTCATGAGTTGGAACATTTGGGGACTAAATAATCCCATTAAGGCACTAAGCATTCAATTATACATTGAGTGACACAAAGAACAAGTTATGATGCTTCAGGAAAGTTATGATGCTTCAGGAAACACATGATGTCAACACTGTACATGACTATTTTGCCAAACACTGGGGTCCATATAGATACTACACTTACTACCCTACACAGGACAGGGGTGTACTCACATTGATGCAGACAACTTTGCAGTTTAGATGCATATACTTGTTAATAGATCCCATAGGAAGGTATGCCAAGATGTAAAATGGCCCCAATATTGATGATCCATATTTGTATACATATATTTTTTCCCAATAGATCACCTCCGAGGTAGATGTTGCATGGGGTGGTGACCTGAACACTATTTTAAATGTAGATCGCACAGATACTACAGGTAATCAATACGTGGGCACAAGCAGTATTGGTTGCTTTGGGAGAAATGAGCTAGGTGGATGTCTGGAGATACTTACACCCCAATACCAGTGAATACACATACCACTCATCAGTTCATGATATTTCACCCTGTATCAACTATTGGCTAATATTTCAACCACTGACTGGTCAGGTTTAGCACTCTACTATACTCTCTTGTACATTCTCAGACCACGCACCCCTCATTCCTGCTCTTTTGTTGGGATCTGACATTATGGGCAGAACACCATGGCGATTTAAGCCGTCATCCCTACTAGATTCTGTGTTTGAATCAGCCATGCTCGAACATATACAATGTTTTTTTTTAGATTGAATACAGCCTATTTCTTCCATGCCAACATTGTGGCAAGCATTGAAAACATGTATACAGGCACTGACATGCCCACAGAATTTGAGCTATTTAGTAATATTCATAGGGAGCTTAAGGAATCAGAGTTACGATTGATGCAGCTAAAAGAGCAATATGTGCCATTGTGTGCCCCTGAAATGCTAACAGCTATTAAAAAAGACCTAGATATGTTTCGTAAAAATGCTGAGAGGGAGCCACAATACATCTCTAGACCAGTAATGGCCAGGGAATATGTGGAGGCAGATATGCCCGGCAGGGCACTAGCCAAACTTATTAAAAATGAAATGTCTGATGGGTATGTCCTCACAGTGAGAAATTATTACAGAGAATTATGCACAGATCATCTGGCAATACTAGATACATTTCTTAAATTTTATGGATATCTCGGTGCATGGTTCTAGCAAATCAAAGGCACACAATCTAGAGTTTTTGAATAAATTACCTACATTGATATCTGCGGAAGCTAGATTAAAATGAAATGCTCCTCTGTCCTTGGATGAGATACTTGCTGCAATTGACATGCTCCCAAATATCTGATGGATATGATGGATTAGTTGCCGATTTGTATAAGTAGTACAGGTAAGCCCTGAGATCATATTTGCTCAAGTTACTGGAGTAGGCGATGGCAGTGAGCTGTCATTCCCAAATTCTCTGAAAAGCTGTGATTGCTCTACTACTAACGCCTAGCAAACCTTCAGCGAAACTTGGTTCATACCAAGCACCATCACTGCAAAATGTTAGTGGTCCATTTTTTTACTCGAGCATTAGCTAGTCGATTGTAGCCCCTGATGCCTTTTCTTATACATGCAGAACAGTCGTAGTTCATCCCTGGCCGATCTACAGCCCTGAATCTAAGGCGTCTATTCAATGATCTCTCTTTAAATTAACCTAATGGGTCAGCAACTGGAGCAACGCTTGATTCTGAAAAAGATTTAGATTCTGTACCCTGGAATT
This sequence comes from Ambystoma mexicanum, assembly GCF_040938575.1. Taxonomy (NCBI): domain Eukaryota; kingdom Metazoa; phylum Chordata; class Amphibia; order Caudata; family Ambystomatidae; genus Ambystoma; species Ambystoma mexicanum. The sequence goes on from NC_090925.1 coordinate 899,883,765, forward strand.
TTCTCTTTGATGTAGGGGAGCTAGGCTTGGGCGCATACTATATGTCATGCATTAAGCTATTATATCTCCAACCAGTTCCAACAATCAGGATTGGTACCAACTATTCAAAGAGATTCTCATTGGGAGGTGAAAGCAGGTCTGGCTGACCGCTTTCCCTCTTCTTATTTGCCCTGGTTATTAAACCGTTAGTCAGTATATGACGGTATAAACAAATTCACCAAGGAATACACGTTAGTGCAGACCCAGAAATAGTCTATTTAAATTCTGATGATGAGTTATTGTTTTAAGGAACTCATGGTGGCAACAGTAAAGACCGACACAGGTGATCACAGTTCAAGGGTATTTATTGAACAATAAATGCAGGGTGGAAAAACGCCTAAGCTAAACCTAAATTTAAGATGGGAGCAAGCATTGACCATCAAATGAAAAGGCAGTCCTGGTGGCGTCGTGTCAAAATAAAAGGGCTTATACTAAGAAAAACCTTTTGCCAATTCCTTATAACTAATTATAGAAAGAGTGTGGGATAGGGTTTCAAATAAATAAAAAAGTGGTCCAAATAATAAGTCAGGATGTCTCCCGTCCCCACGTTTTCAGTACGAGACAAGGTGGGACCTTAGGGCACAGCACATGCTCGAGCTTTCTCAGAACGAGCCAACAGTTCCATTCCAGCTATCAGGTTCTTGGATGGTAAAGTCTCTTTGCATTAAAAAGTCACTTGCCTTCAAGGCCTGATGTATCTAACAAACAAACACAAACAAAAAGTTATTTTCCACAGTTCACGTTGGGTGATGGCTTCCCCATTGGGTCCCTATCTTCTGGGCGTGACCCCTCACGTATCATATTCAACCAATCAATTGAACAGTTCCTTTCTCAAGGAACTTTGGGTGATGACTTTTCACCCCTGGAGCTCCCTCGACCGGGCTCGGACGCACTTGACAAGAGGGACAATTCACATCCCATCATCTTCCAATACCTCATACTTTCACAAGTCTTAATGTCTTTTTAAACAGTATTTCAGGCTTCATCTCTGATTGTCAGCTTCCGTCTTCCGGGTTCACTCTTGACAACTTTAACCACATACTGTTCATGAGCTCATTTCGCCAAACGGGATTCATTTCCCTTAGCTTCACAATCATCTGTCGGTCAAAGACTTTCGACGGTACAGAGGATTTTACAAGACCCCTGTATGACCACTTTGACCTCTTTTTGCCTCTTCCCAAGGGCTTCTGGTTCTGGTCGTTTCTACCATCAGGTAATCGGCCAGAGTTTCCTGCCTGAGCACCCACTGGTGCCAGCCTCCTCTGTTGCTGGTTTTTGCCCTCGTTCCACAATCAAATCTTTAAAAGTTCAAATTAGCCGTTGGCTACTTTTTGTTTAACACAATTTGGTTTCTTATGGATTCTCCCTTCGACTCGAGCCTGTGATGAACCGTTTGCCTTTCTTTATCCTTGGAATCAAGGTACTGCCCCCAAGACCAGCATCCTTCCCCAGCTTGGTTATCAGCGGAGGCGGATCTTGCGTACCGTAGACCTCTGCTGCAACACGCTCTAGCTATTGTTTGCAGTCTTATGTTTCCATCCGGTGGAGGTTTCACAGGCCTTGATCAGAAAGGGCAAAGTTACTTCTCTCCTTGTCAGCCTCTCGGTATTCGCCGTCTTTCGCCTCCTTTTGAACTGCCGTGCTGACTTAGCTCTCACGTTGTGTGGTCTGCCTTGCTCGTCTTGTGCTCCACCTTTTATTCCTGTGGGGAAGGGAAAGGGCTGTCAGGTGTGTGTGATTCTGGTTGATTGCCTGACTTTGCCTGACCCTTGTATTGGGACATGTCAGGTAAATGGTAGGATGGGGAAAAGGTAATGAAAGACGAGAGATACCACGTTTCACCCATCAGTGTCCCACTCCCACTCCCAAAGGACCCCCCCATCCAGGTGATCCTCATTCACTGGTCCACCCCAGGAACTGGATCAAATACCGAAGGCTGTGTCCTGGCTACCAGGATGGCAGATCCCGGGGACTAGCTAGGGAGACACTGTCAGGCTTCTCACATTGTGCATAAGTAACCCAGAGACCAATCTAGCACTATTAAAGGCAGATAGTATAGACTTTGGAGAATATTCTGGTCTATTAACTGGTTACATACTTAGGAGTGAAAGTATCCAGAAGCCACACCTTATTATATGCTGACAATACAGAATATACAATGTAGCAGTTTGGTAAAACGAGCTGAATAAGTGGAAGTCATTATCTATCTTATTCATGGGCAAAACAGCCTTCTCAAAATGGTAGGCTTATTTAGATTGGCTCGAATCCTAGGCCAAGTTAAATTATTTTTCATCCAAAACTTTTATGAGGGATTGTTCCCTTGAACTTTCCTGGATGAAGGTTAGCCCACGTTGCGAATCGCCGGATGTCGCGGGAAAAATATTGATGACAATCCGGCTAATTTTAAAAGAGAATAAATGTGCATAATGAAAGCTGCTTTTTTGCAAGGAAGATGTGAACTGAAGAATGTGGAGACCGTTATGTTCAAAGCAAGCTCATTGTTCATTTTCAGAGTGGAAACCAGCGCCGATATGTAACTTTTTCTTGAATCCGTTGGCTTCTGCCTGAATCACGGTCAAGGGTGCATGCTGAACACATGTCTCTGGAACTTTCTACTGGCTTACTGAACAAAGGGATGTGGGTTTTGATTGGCACTTGACATCACTGTCAGAGGTGGTCATTCCTCATACTTTCTTTGAGAAAACATACATTCATGGGCAGGTCACAGAAAGAGTTTAAAAAGAGCTGTCTCTCAGGCTAAGGCTCACTCTCTCTGCCTCTCTGGCTCTGGGTCGGTGTGCTGCATTTTATGACGGTGTAGGCAGGCTGGGGAAAAGACTTTGTGGAGTTAATTGAGGCTGAGTGGGAAGAAAAAGCTGATACAAAACTGTGTGGGCTCTCTCTATGGAGGCACGGAAAAAGAAATGACCACCAGTCTGAGTGGAGGGGGTCCTGGCTTCGCTCTGCGGAGGCACACAGAACCAAGCGTTGTTTTGGGTAAGATCCAGATTAACTGGTGCGAGTCAGAATTCTTCCCACTAACATGCAATACAAAACCTGCAATGTATATGTTAAAACTAAAATGGGCACCCCATTCGGTTGCATACTTGGGAGTGAAAGTATCCAGAGGCCACACCTTATTATATGCTGACAATACAGAATATACAATGTAGCAGTTTGGTAAAAACAAGCTGAATAAGTGGAAGTCATTATCTATCTTATTAATGGGCAAAACAGCCTTCTCAAGATGGTAGGCATATCTAAATTGGCTCAAATCCTAGGCCAAGTTAAATTATCTTTCATCCAAAACCTTTATGAGGGATTGGTCCCTTGAACCTTCCTGGATGAAGGTTAGCCCCCGTGGCGAATCGCGGGTCGCCACGGGGGCTAACCTTCATCCAGGAAGGTTCAAGGGAACAATCCCTCAAAGGTTTTGGATAAAGAATAATATCAATTGGACCAAGATTTGAGCCTATGATTTTGGACACAAATAATTGTGAATAATTGTGGAGGGATACCATTCGTTGTTTTGTTTTGAAAGCCCAGTTTTGAGAAAGGCCTGGATGGCCAAAACACGGGTCAACCTGAATAGGCATATGTTTTTTAATAATTACAGGTCACAACAGACCTTGAATTGAACTTCTTTTTTTTAAACCCTACGGGTTGAATTTGAATATCTACTTGAATTATTTTTTGAGGGGCCTGACGCAGCTTTAGAGTACCTTTTTCAGTCTATAATAATGTACTCATCCTACTAATACCCCCTAAACTCTAACCTATCCCATTACTAATATTCAAGGCAGCTCAGTCCAAAGCCCTGTGGTGGAAAAATGTTGATGACAAGCCGGCTCATTTTAAAAGAGAATAAATGTGCATAAAGAAAGCAGCTTTTTTGCAAGGAAGATGTGAACTGAAGAATGTGGAGACTGTTATGTTCAAAGCAAGCTCATTGTTCATTTTCAGAGCGGAAACCAGCGCAGATATGTAACTTTTTCTTGAATCCGTTGGCTTCTGCCTGAATAACGGCCAAAGGTGCAGGCTGAACACATGTCTCTGGAACCTTCGACTGGGTTACTGAACAAAGGGATCTGGGTTTTGATAGGCACTTGACATCGCTGTCAGAGGCGGTCATTCCTTATTCTTTCTTTGAGCAAACATACATTCATGGGCAGGTCACAGAAAGAGTTTAAAAAGAGCTGTCGCTCAGGCTCACTCTCTCAGGCTCTCTGGATCGGTGTACTGCATTTCCTGACGGTGCAGGCAAGCTGGGGAAAAGACTTTGTGGAATTAATTGAGGCCGAGTGGGAAGAAAAAGCTGATACAAAACTGTGTGGGCTCTCTCTATGCAGACAGACGGAAAAAGAAATGACCACCAGTCTGAGTGGAGGGGGTCCTGGCTTCACTCTGCGGAGGCACACAGAACCAAGCGTTATCTTGGGTAAGATCCCAGTAAAAACGGAGGTGTGTGCCTGCTATCTGTGGGTGCATTTTACAAACAGTCGCAGACTGGAAAATTGTTTTCAAATTCTTAAACGTAGACAGCAATTTTTCATGTGTTTTTCACAGTTCATTTAACAAGCTTCAGATATAAAAGAAGGTTTATAGCTGCCAAGACTAGTGATAAAATCCAAGGGCAGTTATAACAGTGCTCTGGCTGTCTGTTGCAAAGAAGGGCGTTTGAAGCCTATTGTATGGAAAAGCTATTGTAAACGAAACGTGTTCATGATAATGTTTATTTTCAGTTTTGAGTCACAGGGGATGTCATGAAAAAAACCTCAGTGCATTACACATGTTTTAATACTTTGCATACATTCTAACTAATTATAAAAATAAAAAAGCAAGTCAGCCTCGATCTGTTTATTATGTGTCCTGGTTATTTGTGCTAGCATCTAGACAGATGTGAAGCAAGTGGTTATTGCATTCGACCGCAAGAGGTATTTTCATTTTACTGCATGTGGTAAAACAACTGTCTCTGTGAATGGGCTCATATCTTAAGGGGCTGTTACATAGATGACAGCATTCAGGTGTCCTGGTAAGTGTATTCTGAGATATCGCCAGACACACCCCAATTACCACATGATAATGAAATTGTGATTTAGGGTGCACCAGGTGCGGTTTTGGCTTACCGCTTATGGTCCCGATATAAAAATATCAGGTAATCTTATGCATTTGGGGCCCACCATAATACCGCTCATGCCGATTGTGCATGAAACTCCCGGAAGTTGAGGAAAATATGGACTTTGATTTGTGATATGTTTCTTTCTATCTCTCCCTTGCCCCTCCTCCAAAAGTTGCGATTGATTTACAAGTTAGAACCTTAGATGTTGGTACAATATTAATTTGCTCACAAAGGATAAATATTCACAGGCAGACTTAAAAAATAACTTGTTTGTATAAAGTGTGATTGCTTGTTCTAGTTGTACAGTGCGTTTACTTGGTTGATACAAGGTGTTATTCGTACCCAAATCAAAGGTCATTTTACTGACTAAGTATTGAGGAAAAGCAAGGCAGCCTTGCAGAGATTTCTTCGCCTAATGTATTAACTCACTAAGATATGTTAACAGCAATATGCACCTATATATGTCTAGGGACAAAACCTGTACACTGGGTTCCTCATCTATTTAGAAGACATGATGCAACATCTTTCAATTATATTTGTTAGCTCTTGTCTTATACACATTTGCGTCAATTTGGGAGTGCGTCCCCAGACCCACAAAGAGTGGAAAAAGCAGAGTGTTTATATATTACAACTGTTTATAGGTGTTCACTTTTGCTGCGATGTGCAAGTAACCCGAATATGTTCTTTGTTGTGAATGGGCTGCTCAAAGAATCGGCACGGCCAAATCCACTAAATATTGTGAATACTTTTATGTGCAACATGTGCAGAAAACAGAATAAAAGTGCACATTTTGCATCAGAGCGGATAAATAAAGCAGAAATCTCAGTACAGAAAAGACTTCTTACATGCAGTTTAACACTGATCTGTGCTGTTGGCCTGTAAGAAGGGTAAAACATGTTTCCCGCAGCCAGTGCCCGCCTTAGGGCAGGGCCAACGAGTCGACCGCCTGGGGCACCATTAGCCCCACGCCGCGCCAGCTCGAGGGAATCTTTCAAGGTCTCCCATGAGCTGGCATGTGGGAGAGGCACGGCAGGACCCCTATTGAAATGAAATGCGCCCCGCTCTCGGGAGTGGGGCGCATTTACTAACAATAGGGCACTGATGCTTTTGCATGGGCGCCTATTGAAAAATGTGGCAACCCCCACGCCCCTGCATGACATCACGGAGCGCGTGGGGGGAGGTGTGTCAAATGTCTGTCTTGCTGCTCGGGGTGCTGCTGCCGCTAAGGCTGACCCTGCCCTCAGTATTTCTTATTCAGAAAGGGACACGTACTAGTAGGCACTCCTGTGTGGCACTTTCACCTGCGCTTGGCTGGCTCTGTCACAGGCCAAGCGCTGGGCAATATACACAGCAGACTTCTTCCTGCCCTGCATGCTTATGCTGACCTGCCGCAGGATAGTTTGCATTTTTTGTGCCGCCCTCAACCCCCCACTTGCAATGTGGAAACAGCAATCAGGCTTGGCTGTCAGACGCATGCGCTTGCACCCGGCCAGCCGTCTGAACGCAGGACCCCTTGGCGAATGGGGGAAACTGTGTGCAATCCCTGCTGGTGGCAGGATTTGGCAAGCAGGTTGCTGATTGTACCCTGCTTCCAGCTGTGTGTGTGAATCTGGGCCACAGATTTGGCGTTCCATACATTCCCTGTGTCGACCCCATGCTGGGCAGAATAGTCCAGTTTGGGGCCAAAGCAGAAAAATGGCGACTGTGCTTCCCTAGGCCTCAAGTGTGGCCCTATTCGAACCCCAGTGGGTTACCGTAACAGAAAGGTAAGGATGTTCATGTGATTGGAAGCAGAGAAAACAAAATGCACAGTAGCAATACGAGAACAAACTAAAATGTGATACCTGTAAATAGTCTTTGCATTTCTAGACCCCCCCCCCAATCTGAAGAAAACACATATCATGGTTAAATGTGCACTGCAATGCGCGGCTTCAAGGACACTGGAGTGTCTAGCATTCTGTCATGTCTGTCAACACAGGCACTTCTGCACATACCTTATAATGGGAGTCTGTCTCCTCTTCCTGGGTGGAGCTGGAAGGAGACGGTGTAGCAGATTTACTTCCGGGGGGTGATGGGGACCCGTGGGTGACAGCACTTCTCATACTCATCTGAGAAATCAGTTGTGACTGGCTCAGGGCACCCATGTGACAGGGCAACATCCCCGCTCGATTGATCAGGGGGACGTGATGGCTGGACTCATAGGCAGTCCCTTCTGAATGCAGCATTTCCTGGATCTGGGGTTAGGAGAATATTGCTTTTTAATGAACGAATGCCTTGTAGCGGCTGCATAAATAGAATAACTTACAAGTGCTGAATATTGTCAAATAAATAAATAAATTCAATTCAGTATTTATGAGACCCTGAACCTTTATTCTCAGGGGCAGTCTTACAAATTGTGATGAATAGATCAGTCAACTGGGTGTCTTCACCCTTGTGTGCATGCCTCGATAGAATGTCCTCGGCCACTGCCTTTTTCATATTGTACACATTTATTTGTTTATTTATTTAAAATGTGTAGAGCGCAAACTAAGCCCCAGAGGCGGAAGAGCCATGAGGGAGCGAGAGAATGTATGACAGGTCAGAGGCCCAGAGAGGCTGCCAGGGCACAACATGTGTCTCAGCGGTTCTCAGAACTGCCGGGAATGGCCTCGGTTCCCGGAAGATGGGGCCCTTCCTGGGCCAATCATAGCCCAACATCCATGGTTGCACCTTACAATCTCCATAAGAGTTTTCACAATTGCGTTTTCCCTCAATTAAACCATTTTAATGACCCAGTGTTGAGCTTTTACTGAATGTTCCTACTATTTGATACAGTATAGCCCACTTTTCGGAGAGAGTGTTGTTAATACCACTCGTGGTATTCTGTACTTAAATCTATATGTCAAATATTGCCCAATAGAGAAAGCGGATGAAAAATATCACTGTCAGTAAATGCATTATTGGCAATGGAAATGTTATTACCGCCGGACATTTCCATTATAGAACAATGTAAAAGTGAAATGAAGATCAGCTGCTCTCAGATCAAACATCCTAATGAGCTGTTTCAGTCTGGACAATGCATGTAGGTGTTCAATGCCAGGGGCCCCCATGTCTTCCCCGGAAATGTACATGTTATGGGCTCTTGTAATGTATGGTACATTTTTACCCCTGCCAGTATTTATATAGTTTCTGGGAAAGCAAGAAAACATGTGTTCCTTTGGCTGTATTTTTACCACTGGCTGAACGTACCCATTTGGTGGTAATTCCATAATGAGAGCAGTATTGCATCATATCTGCAGTGCATTCGTTAAAGCCATGAAACCACATTCTTACTGCTTTTTTCAAGACAACACAATAGTGGTATCTTAGCTCTCCGCATTCTGTGTTATGGCATTGGGGCACAGAATCTGGAGCGAAACCCTGATTTCGTTGGCATGCGGGCATGTATTGTGCAACAAATGCTGCTGGCAGTAAATGACTTCAATGCTGCCACTGGGTGGTTGCCTGTTGGATATTGTGATGGTCATATTTCTATGGTAAAGGGCATAATTGAGTAAACTGTGCTCACAGTGTTCATTTCTGTAATTTAAAGGCCCACAGTAAGAGCAAGCAATTCTTTGGGTACCTTGCATGCTTCAATCAAATGTGTACTTTCATTAGTCATTAAATAGAAAGACTGTCATGCAGGTGAATGATCTCCTTCAAAATCAGGTTCCATTCATATCTACTTTTCGAAGGAATGTGACATGATAATCATATTGGAAAACTGTTATAATGGAGAACAGAGTTAAGTCTAACGTCGTGACACGGGAGCTGATCTGGCAGGTGGCTAGGCAGCTATTAAACCATAACTTTTTTTTATATGGTGGCCACTGGTGCAATTTTACTATTTGGTATCCCTCAACGCTACTCAGTCCATCACCCTTGAAAGGATGACAGACTGGCCCAGCCCTGCTGAGAGTGAACCCTGTGACTTAGATATTCATAAAGGACTTGGGAGTACGCCCTTAACTCACTGAGCTATCTTTCCTAGTTTAAGATCATATGTTCATATAATTGAAGGTATCCTAATCCTTTCAATTGGAGGCGACCTTCCTGAAGCAAACAACAGACTTTACACAGCAAAGCTTAAACCGAAATAATGAAATATACCAACACACACTGGAACAGTCAATTTGAAGTAGGAGTTGTGGTATTTCAACCAGTCGGCATTCGAAAGGAGAGTCATTGTTACTCACTGTGATCCGAGATATTAGGTTCTAGGGAAAGGGTGCAGGTGTTCGGTCTGCGAAGCATGCTACTGCCCATCAATCATCAGCTATACTGATGTGGTACGTCATAAAGGGAGCATGACCAAACACAGCACCTGTGGATCGCCATTCATATTGTGAGCATTGCAGGCGATTGGTTCTGCAAGACTATCGCGGAGCCCAAAAGGAAAGCTTGGAGGAACGCTTCAAGAATGTGTCTGACAGGGCGTAGACACGCAAGGCATGCACGCCCAAGCTCGAAGACAGCCTCATGACCATCCAGCATAGATAGATCACTCTGATGCAGGCAATTACCACGCAGCGATCCTAGTATAAATAGTCCATTGGTACAAAGACATTGGTCAACACGACTAGGATGTCTAAGGAACTATAGCAGATACACCACTTTAATGTGCATACTATGCTGGAATTTGCTAGAGCTTTTTATTCGAGATCAGCTGAAAATGTTCATTAGCACAGAGTTAGGCATTTCGACAGACAACACTAATATTAACGTCTGTGCCGATCAATTGCCAGCTGAAACATTATCCTCATAGCATCTGAAAACATTTCAATGTAGAGTCAGACCTGGTCTCTTAGGGATCCAGTTACTTCCTATGGGTTATTTCCTCAGATTCTGAAAGGGCCTATTGCACTTTAATGGTGTGTGAACACGTGTTCTTCCTTTGTTGCAGGTTTTTTTGTATAGTCAATACAGATACCAGTTGCACCCATCAATCGCTCACCGGAATTCCCTTTAAGTAGACATTCAAATGGATCAGGTCCGTGAGAATCTACACCAATTTCTACAGTGGAAATATTTGGGAACCTATGTTGTCTAAGTCAACGTCCCCGATGTGAAGTCGCCAACAAGCTCCTCCCCAAGATAACACAGGGCATTTCAGTGGTGAGAAGGAGCAGGGTTCTTGTTGGTCAAATGTACTTCAAATTTGATTGTCAATTGGTTGGATGCAGACACCCTGCATTCAAATGGCTAGATGCAGTAGCATCCATGAAGCTCAAAGACCTTGAATGGAACATTTTAACAAATCCTCAGGATTCAGCGCCGCTTCAATTCCTATCCCATAAAGCCTAAGACTAAACAGCAGCAGATAGCAGGGCAACCCTGAAGCAACGTTAAGATGCGTTTCAGCCAATGCAGTTAAATAGGAAGTCTGAACAGGCCCTATAGAAGCACAAGCACATTTTGATGATTGGTCTGAAAGTGGTCCATTAGGGCATGTTCTATTTTATTGGACAACACCATATAGTGACATTGTAAAGTATGAAGTCATATGTCTTGTAGAGATTGCCTGGAACATTTTATTTTTTTCTGTCAAACCCTGTACTTCTAAATGGTGGGTCGCATGTGAAGATAGTTGTACGGATCTATGTGAATTGAATGCATTTTTTTTTTAACAAAAATATTTTTAACGAAACGAAAATACTGAAAAAATACACATTTTTTTATTTGGGGGGGTGTCACCCCCGAAGCCCCCTGTTTCTCTAGGATTATAACCCGAGCTCAAACACCCTCCCCACTCATTTTAATCCCTTACCCCACCCACAATATATATTTATAATAAAGAATTTGGTGTTTTTTTCTGTATTTTCTATTCAGTAAAAAAGTTATTCGTTAACATGTATTCGTTAATATCACTGGATCCCAGTTGTTGATGTTCAATCTAAAGATACAAGAGCCCCTGTGTTTAATTGTAAGAGTAGTTTTCCTAGCACTCTGCTTCTCTGGGAGAAGATGTCCCTTGCTGCTCTGGATCACACCGACGAGCAGCTCATAGCAAACATCGGGGCATGATAGGAAGCACCAAGAACCAAGGTCCTGTTTCTTCTTGTTAGTACCAACAATGCAAAGGTAGATATGAATACATTCACTGCCCAATGTCCCATAGTGAAAAGACAGCACACATATTGTGTGAACATTAATACAGACCAATCGAATAAATGAACACAGAAAATACAAAAGCAAACTTATTTAGATAAGAAATAATATTTGAAATAAACGTGTAAAAGCCCTAGCATAATATGCCCCCTCATCCTTGCCCCAGGCCTTCCTCGCCACCCGTGCCCACCAGCTCTAGCGACCATGCATATCTAGAGACACTGTCTGACCGGCTGGCACCAGTACCACAGCATATCCTGAATTATGTACCTTTTTGTCCCAAAGCTGGTGCAAATCCCCACTTCTCTCACCAGGGGCCAGATAACAGAAGCGTTGCACTGGTGCAAGTAAAATTGCACCGCATTAGCAGTGGGGCAATGTTTGCAACTAGTGCAAAAAACATGCACTTTCAAAGCATTTTTTAACCAGGGCAAAGTTTGCCCTTATGCTAATACCATTCCGTATTAGCAGTAGGGCACACTTTGCCCTGGTGCAAACATGCATTGAAAGTGCATGTTTTTGCACTATGGCAATTTTTGCCATAGCGCTCATACCATGTAAAACTGCCCTTGTCATGCTGCAAATGTTTTCTAATATGCCCCCAATGTTTTTTGCACTAGGACAAACTTGCAATTTTGGACTTGCACTGGCATCAGGAGAGTAAGTGGAATGGGCAAAGCAGTGTTTGCAAATGCAAAAGGTCTTGCTGCACTATTGCTGGCATGTACAAGGAGTTACAAAGAGAAAGGTGGAATGGCCCAAATGTTCCCAAAAACACTATGGGCCTGATTTACAAAAGCCTTTTCCTATGGGGAAACCCCATTATAAAAGGGTTTGTAAATCAGGCCCTATGTTTCAGAAACTAGTATAGCAAACTCGTTTTGCAGTTGACCACATCTGACCCTTTACAGACCAGAGGCAGAACTCTAGAACTGGATTATCTAGTATCTAGAACATGCAAGTGACCTGATTTGACCGCAAGACAAATTGACCAGAGAAAGGGTTGGATATCCTCTTATAAATGATAATAATTGTTATTTTATAACGTGCTTCATACCAACGTGTGGTTTCTAAGCACGGGATCGGAATTCGAACCTGTGTTACGCTGCATTGTCTTGCTTCCAAGAGAAATGCGCTGCCCCTGCGCTATCCTTCCTCCCCTGCGGCTTCAACAGCTTATGCAAGAGCTCTCATCTGTGCATGTGATGATTAAGCAAGAGCCGGAGGAGACCACATAAAACCACTCTTGCGGGCCAGGGATTCTCTCCGTTTGAACCTGCTCTGCGCTACCTGTTAGGGGGGGACTCAGTCTATGTACGTTGGGGTTTACTATCATCAACTCTGAGGACATTTTTAATGGAAATTGTCTGAATTGGAGGTTCTTGCATTTTAAATTTGTAATGTTTTTATAATGGTGAAATGATGTTTATTTTTTTTATGCGTGATGAGCAATTATGTTGTTAATTGTTTTTATGGCAACGTTTTGTATTCCCAAAATAAACGTTCTACTACTATACAGGCTCTGGGAAATGCTGATAATGATCCCAAAGCGGTCCAAGAGTCGGTGTCTTTACGTAAACAATACATACGTCCACCTTTGAGCTAGCAGAAACATGAAAGGGAGTAAAACATTCTCACCGAGGTTTAAAAAAGGAAGCTATTTGTTAAGTGTTTTGACATTGGCTTTAAGAGGAATGACGCGTTCTCCCATGCGCTTGCGCGTTCTAAATGTCACTGGGCCTAGTAAGATCGCTGTTTTGTTCTCCCCTGTTCCCCTCCCTTGCCTTGTCGCGCTCTGAGACACTTGTGTACGAGCGCAATAGAAATACAATATCAATATCAATGGATGGCAACATGTGATGGCGGCACACTTCGCTCATGCCGCATGCTTCTCAAAACGTTCACCTTTTATAGGCTGAGCATTAGCTGCAGTCACGCAATTACTGCTGACATGATCAGCAGATGACCATGTGAAGGGATCAATTCAAAAAGCCTATTTAAAGGCTCGGACTGGCCTATAGAGCAATAGGCCCAGCGCCGAACCAAAAACACAAAATGCTGGTGTGGGCCAGTTTTCCTGGTCAAAGTGGCCCACTTTTTTGACCAATATGGGCCAGTTTGATGAGTGAATTCTCTCTGCGGCTAGTAGTTTTGAACAGTGTTGCTGAATAATTATTCTTTAAAATGCACAGTGTGCATCACACTTTATCATACAACTCCCCTTTGGTTACTATTCAAATGGTGTCACAAAAAGAATGAATTGCCATTTGCAAAGGTGGGACACTTTTTCAATGGTGCCCGAGACACTTTTATGGTCCAGTCCGACCCTGTTTATTAAAGGATAGTTCCTGGACTTTTTTTTTTATTGTCCCTACGGTTCGGCCATGTGTTTTTAAGCATAAATCGGTAGATCGTAGAAAACTTTCCTATGGACCTTACCCGACTTTTCGTCCATTAACGCACTCGAAATCAGCCGCCATTTTGTGATAATCCTATCATTTCCCCCCATCGACCTGGCTCACCTGCGTTTGCGGCACTAAATCAAATCCCCCGCCCCTGAGCCTGACATCAGCAGACGCGTTCCGCCCATTTCCCAACGCCAAAGCACGTTTCGTGTCAACAATCGCTGCGCCTCAGCTAATGAAGTGTCGCCATGGAAATGGCAGGACGCCTCTTTCCTCAATAAGTATAAACACACCGTTTCACAACACACAGCAGCAGATTTTCGATTCCATTACTCTCTCTGTGTTACTTTGAGTATTCTGTGACTCGTTTCTGTGCTCTGGTCAGCTACCTTCGCCGCTTCTAGGCCTTGTGAACACCTGTACCATCTCTGTAAATTATTTTACTTTCTTTACCACACAATGGCTACAATAATGCCGTATATGTACGAGCCCGAGTACACCGAGGAGGAACTACTGGAAAGGCAAGCACGCGAAAACGATGGGGATTCGGACGGCAGTTGGGAGGACCAGTCAACGGATGAAGAGCCTGGACCATGTCGCATGGACGGCGTCTCCACCTGGTGCACGTGCAATCGGTGCGAGCTAATGCCAACTGAGGAGGAGAACTGCTGCTGCCGTGAAAATTCCGGGTGCTTGGCCTACATTTCGGAAGGCGAGCCAAGTCCGCAATGCATCACCGAGCTGCCAGAGTTCAGGGAAGCCTGCCTCTCACGGACCGTGTTGAGGATGATGATGGTGCTTATGCACGAACTTCGCGGCACTGTTCGTCCGCGTAATCCGAGTAACGAGTAAGTATACTCTGGTTGTGATGTCAGTGATGCCACTACTATTTCATGGTCGTCTCCCACATATAAAATTACATCTACATATCATTCGAACACATGTAAATTGGTTCCATATTGTGCATTTTCTAGATAGAATTTTTTTCAAAGCAGAATGACATTTTTTACCTGAATCGACATTGATAAGAAAGTTTTGTCATTTTAATACAGTTTGCATCTTTCTTTTTCACAGGTGGTACAGGCTGGTGGCCTATCGTTGCTTCACTTGGTGGCTTCACGGGAGGCTCGGACACCGCGTTCGGAGAGTAATACCTGCCTGTGCGGTACTTGCCATTAGACAACATTTCCCCAGCGAAAGTGGACAATACCGCAGATTTTCCCTGGATGTGCTGCAACCGGAACTTTACAATGTGTAATGTTTATTATTTATGTTCAATTGAAATTAAGATCTAAAATAAAACCCAACATATATTTTAACAATGGTTGTTTTGATTTTTTAAATGAATCTAGTGTGTCTCCATTGAATAGTCTTCCTGTGCCTTGTCTTGTCACACCACATGTCTCCGGCCAGCATCCTCCCTCACGCTGGCCGCCCACCTTCAATCCACATAACCGTTGAACCCATATGCAGCAGACATACATATGTTATTTTGCGGGTTGGCATCAAGCCTCCCGGCCTTGCCTCCTCCCCCAAAAATACTTACCACACCACTTTGTTCAAGCGTTGGCAATAAAAGGCCGTTGGATTTTATTGATACAAAACATGGTTATAGGTAAATAATCAATATGGTTGATCATAATAAATCATCCTTTTGGGTACCGGGTACAGAGATGACCCCCTCTGGCCCGTGCCGCCTTGCCACCACAGGCCAGCCTGCTGCTGACTAACTGCCTAGGCATCCAGGGTCTCCAGGGTGAACTGCACCCATATATTCTCCTGGGAGGGTGAGGTATTTATAAACTCACCCCCCTGCCTTCCATGTACTAGATCCTGCAGCCTGCCTCTTACATGCAGTTAGATGGCCTCTCCTTGGTGAGGCCCTGCGGCAAACGAGTCTTGTCTGCACGACCACCGCCCCAATCCAACCCCCGCCCTATCAATGGCAGTTCGCACCGGGGTACTTGCGCTGGCAAGTGGAGCTGTCAGGGAGCGATAAAGGCCAAGAGGTGCCAAAGACCATGTACACTTCAAAGTGGTCTATAGAGCATGGGTTGTTGTTCCCATGTCTACCTCCAGACCCCGTGTCTCCTGCCAAGCATCCCCCCTCACGCTGGACGCCCCCCTGAAATCCACATAAGTGTGTCTCCATTCACGAGTCTTCCTGTGTCTTGTCTGCACGACCACCGCCCCAATCCACCCCCCGCCCTATCAAAGGCAGTTCGCACTGGGGTACTTGCGCTGGCAAGTGGAGCTTTCAGGGAGCGATAAAGGCCAAGAGGTGCCAAAGACCATGTACACTTCAAAGTGGTCTATAGAGCATGGGTTGTTGTTCCCATGTCTACCTCCAGACCCCGTGTCTCCTGCCAAGCATCCCCCCTCACGCTGGACGCCCCCCTGCAAACCGCATAATGCCACGACATATACACGTCATTCATTCACAAACACACCCCTGTTTCGAATTCTTTATAACCCACTTCATATTTCTAATGAGAACTTCTTTGCGCTTTGCTAGTCAACCCGTGAAGGTGCTGGTTATCTGCTCTTCGTCTCTGTGAACTTCCATGACCACTTCGAGCAAAATCGTCAGTTTGCAACCTGTGAACTGCTCCCTGTTCTACGACAAGAAACTACTCTGATCCCTGCATCTAACTGTTTGTTCGTCAAGGTAAGGCCATGTAACATAATCATTTTGCGTCCAATTTTTTAATTTATATCTATTTGCTAGAAGTCATCAAATTGCATCCATGTTTTCTTTTCGTTCAAGACAGTACATGCAAGGAACTAGTCACATGTTCTGAGTTTAGTCAAATTATTTTTCTATTTTTTTAAAGTTATTCAAATACTTATCCGCATGTGAATAACGTGTATAGTTCCAAGAACCAAAACGAACCTTGCATTGAACCTTTTATGTGTCATTTAATTTTTTAACACATTGGTATTCATAGAGAATTGTTGATCTTTACTTTTCAGAACTTTCCACAATGCCTGCCTGTTCCATTGGCGGTTGCCCTTCGAAGACCCATAATAAATCTGAAGGTACTATAATGCATGTTTTCCCTAAGACAATAGATCAGATAAGAGAATGGGTCCGATATTGCGGATATCCACCGTCTGAGCTTGAAAGTAGAGTCCTAGAAGTCTTTGCGGACAAGAGGGGTGATCGATACCGCATCTGCAGCAGGCACTTTAGCTCAGACATGTACTCCACATCATTGCTAATAAAGAAGAAAACACCGCGAGCAACGCGAAAATTGCTCTCAACCGCTATTCCCACTCTATTCGTCCACATCCCTCCACTGGTGAGTCAAGTTTACGGATTTAGCTCTCGGCCTTGCGGTAGTGTGTAGCATTAGCTAACAATAATTTCCCCATTTATGTATCCACTCAATATGAAGGCGGAAGATTCTCCATCCGTGTCGTTATTGCAGTCATCAGCCACTTCAAGCGCCTATCGGGTAATCTTACTTAGCTATTCTGCCACTGACTTGTTTTAGGCATGTAAATCAATAGTTTTAATTTATCGTGTAATTATTTTACCTAATGGTACACCCTAGTACTCGTCCTCTAGTCTTTGTTTTCAGTTATAATTATTGTTATCCAAAATAATGCAAGTACTGTCTTTCAGGGAGATGCTGAGGAGTCCAACGCATTGACAACAACCGTTGATGTCACTCAGATGCTCGAGGTACGTTTCCGGACAGTTCCATCGATGGAGATCATCAGATCTTGCATTCTTGTAGCGTGATTGTTACACACAATGTTTCTTTCGTTTTTAGCCATTGATATGTCCTTCTGTCGTCGCCCTCCTATGTGTCTTCTTTTTTCAATATTGTGTTCATTACTAATGAAAGTCCTATGTTTCAGGGAGTCGATGGAGCATTAGTCCAAGAAGAAGGGGGAGCATGCAGTTACGGGTCGGCGCAACAGCTTGCAGAAGTGTGCACCGCAGTTACAGCGTCCCTTGATGTTCTTATGCATTTCGAGGTATGGATACTGACAGTTCGATCAAGCGAGATCATATGACGTGATTACATCCGCTATACTTCCTTCTTTATTAACGCAAGTACTATGTTTCAGGGAGATGACGGAGCTTCTTCTACAAGAACATCACCCCTAGTAGTTGATGCAGATCTCTGGGTGGTGACACTTCCAACGATCGAGCAAATCGAATCATATTTAGATATCCATTATTTATTTTAGACAACTGATCATTTGTGCAGGTCTATTTAGATGAGCCGTTGACGCCTGCACAAAGTTTATGTTCTTTTTAACAAAATAGAAAACCATACTAATGCAATTACTGTGTTTCAGGGAGTTGCTGAAGCGTCATCTTCAATAATATCATCAATGGAAGTCTATGCGGAGCCCGAGGTATGGATCTTGACAGTTCCATCTAACTAGATCAACAATGCGTGAATAATTGTCGTTTGAATGTTCTACACAATGCGTTCATTCGTGTTTTGCTATTGAGATGTACGTGGGTATTGGTCCCCAAGTACATTTTGTGTTTTCAATATTATTATACATACTAATGAAAGTTCTATGTTTCAGGGAGTCGATGGAGCGTCAGTGCGTGATGGATGTGCTTATCATGGAAATATAGTCGTTGCAGCGCAAGAGGAAGTGGAGACATGCACACACGAGTCGGAGCAACAGCGTCCAGATGTTGAAGTTCGAGGCAAGAAAGTTTCAAAGAAAAGAAAGCAAAAGAAGGTTAGTGTCCTGGTCACTATATTATGTTGTTTTTCACTGTTAATAGTTCAATACTGTAAGTTGTGTTTAAACTGAACATCCCTTTTCCAATCTGTCATCTAGTTGCGAGTGGGTGTACGAACTAGATCTACACAGACAGTGAAGCGAACGAGAGATGTTGCTTGTCAAATCTTTTGGCAGGGACTTGAGACTGGAGATGCATCGTGCCAATGGTAAGAATATGAAGTGATTGACAACGGAGCTATACCACCACCAGCCATTGATAGTGAATGTCCTCCTGGTAGTTCGGATGCAGTCGGAGATCAATTCACAGAATCCACACCCGCAAAAACTAAGACCGCGAGAAAGTTGAAGAAATTGTTTTATTCTCCCATCGCCGGAGAAGGAACAGATGTTGCAATGGAAGAGAATGAAATGGACGACAATGAAACACCATCAATATCACTGAACATAGCGGAAGACGATATCAGAGATTGTACCTTTAATGTGAGTGACATGTCCTCAACGTTACAGGCCGAACCAGCTGGGATGCAGAGTGACAGTATAAGGAAAGAGGCCAAATTCATTGTATTCGATAGTTGTTTGATTGATATTATTATTATGATGAAATGTGGGCATTCGGTTGGTGGGGAAGTATGTGGGGAGCCATTGATTAATGTGACTCGTGCAATTCGAGGCACTAACCTTAAAATACATGCCACCTGTACACAATATCATCCGTTCTCATGGTCTGCACAACCCATGCTGGGGCAACTGCCAGCAGGCAATCTACTTTGTGCAGCGGCCGCACTTTTTAGTGGTTCAAGTTTTAAAAAGTTAGAGTATTTCTTTCAGTTTGTGGGAATCCATTTCATTGCGAAAACTCAGTTCTACAAATACCAAACCGATTATCTATTTCCAGCCATTAGCGAAGCTTGGAGAATGGAAAAAATGTCTATTGAAAGTACATTCGCGGGCAAACGGTTCAGGCTAGCCGGTGATGGACAGTGCGACAGCCCAGGATTTTCAGCCAAGTACTGCACCTACCACTTTCAGGACATGGAAAGTAAGAAAATTGTGAGTTCGGTGATCGTGCAGGTGTCACAAAGTACATCCTCAGTGGCCATGGAGAAAGTTGGCTTTGTAGCATCATTGCAAGAACTACAATCGCGGGGAATGGTGATCGACCTGATAGCCACGGACAGACACGTTTCAATTGCCAAGACAATGAGAGAAGAGTACAAAAATATAAATCACCAATTTGACGTATGGCATCTTGCAAAAACAATCAATAAAAAAATGTCGGCTGCAGGTAAAAAAAAAGATATGCAAGGTATTTCACAGTGGTCCAAGTCAATCAGCAACCATCTTTGGTGGAGCTCAAAAACATGTGAAGGGTCGTTGGAAATTCTACTGGAAAAATGGCGGTCAGTAATGCTACACTGTAGCAACGTTCACCGCTGGACCACAAACCAACATTTCCACAATTGTGAACATGGCCATTTGTCCACAGAGGAGGCACGGAAGAAGAAGTGGTTGATTCCTTCATCACCCACTCACAAAGCCATTGAAAAGATTGTATTTGATAAAACTATAACAAGAGATTTGAGGGGACTCACGGAATTCTGCCACACAGGAGATTTGGAGGTGTTCCACAATATGTGCCTAAAGTACAGGCCAAAACGATTGCATTTTGGCATGGAGGGCATGATAAATCGGACTCTTCTAGCGGTCTTGGCACATAACCATAATGTTGGCCGTCAACAAAGTAGGACGACCGGAACTTTAGGGACGCTTCGCTACAATAAGGCCTTCACTAAAAGAAGTAAACAATGGGTGATCAAACCAGTGTTTGAGGATATGCAATATGAGTTTATTGAGAGACTTATTGTTGATGTCCTAGATAGGCACATACATGGAGTTGTGAACGAACCTGTGCAGGGGACAACTGCATTGCCACCCAACATTGCCTCTGTTCCATGTCCACCTAAAGCAGAGCTCATTGAGAAATACACATCACGGTTTAAATGATTGTAATTTGATTGTCTGTTCTCTCGAGTCTCCTCATGTTGCAGGCCCATTGAATATGTGTATCTATGTAATGTGTAAATAAAAGTGATTGCTCAGTGTACATGCAATGTGTCTCTCCACCCTTGCCCCTCCCTTCACCGTGCAGTAGTGCGAACCACCCAGGTGTCACCTGTGACTTTGCTCTGGAGTCTCCTCATGTCGCAGGCCCATTGAATATGTGTAGCTATGTATTGTGTAAATAAAAGTGATTGCTCAGTGTACATGCAATGTGTCTATCCAACCTTGTTCATTTGCGCATTAAATTAAACCAAACAGTAAAATAAATCATTTTTAAAAAAATATAGAATGTCTCCGTATTTATGGTTCTCTGGGGCTGCAAAGCACGCAGACAAAATGCAAAGATGGAGTGTAAATTTCAAGTCCTGTGAGATGGCCTTACACTGAATGTAGCTAACTAGGAATGTGTGCTCGTTCAAAGTGAAGGTCAGCTGCTTTGATTTTTTGCTCGGGTGCCGGAATGGCCCACGACTCAGTATAAGGTTCTATTGTTATTTGACCTTGACAGGCCGGCACCATCCCGAAAGACTTCTTTTTGGGGGTGTGGTGCAATAACGTAAGAAACGATAATGAATAAAATTTCAGAAACGATAGCCATTTAATGTTCGTTCATTAGAAGAAATAACGTCGGCATAGAAGGAGTGGTATTTCGGGGCTGCCCTACGCACAGACACAATGGAAAATGCAAATATAATGTAAGTAACTCTTTAGATGAGTTTATACCGCAATTTAATTACTATACAGTAGCTTTAAAGACGGGTTAAGTTGTACTTGTTCGTTCTATGTGGCATATTGTTTTGTACCGCGCACTATCTTGAGGAGAACCATCTCCTTTTACGGAAGCACCTCAAAACCTTCCTCTTTGCTTCTGCTTTCTCTCTCCCTCTCCCCTGCTACAACTGGTCCACTGTCTGCGACCTCGGTCCTGGGCCCTTCCACTCTCCACCTGCACTGCCTCCCTGTCAACCCCTGCACTGGGGGACTGTCTCAGTATCCTACAGCCCCCCCTTCCCAGCACTTGTTCTGCACTTACCTTGCACTCGCCACCAGCTGGCCCTATGTATTTATTATTTGATGCTACTTACCTTGTACTCCACTTCCCCCCTCCCCTTCCCCTTGCACTTTTACCTTCCCCCTACCCCTGCACTTGTGCGATCTGAATGTCACCTGGCCTAGTAGGATCGTTGTCTGTCTTCTCCTTGTTCCCCCCCCTCCCTGCCTCGCCACGCCTTGAAACACTTGTGTATAGGCGCGTTGCAAATGCCATATTATATCATATCAGTGACGAAGTGGTCCACTGGCGCTCAGGCGGCTCTGAAAAAGGCGGAGGAGAGGGGGTGGGTTACTGGAAATGACGTATAATACCCAGTTGCACTGTCCTAGCTATGAAATAATTTCCCGACCTAATATATAAAATTAATAATTTTAATAAAGATCTGATGGTGAGACTAATTTCATTTTTTATGTTTTTAAAACAGGTACATCCTTCATTATTGTCTGTGTCACGAGTACCAGACACCGGCGGATGGCTTTTACAACCGCCAGTTGCTTCTCCGCGTGAACAACGTTACCACCCTGACCATTTTATGGGACAATCGCCAAGTACAAGTATGCCCTTACGCGGTACTAATGGCTAGATGCAACATACATACCGTTGTGGTGGCCTAGTGCCTCGTTGTTGGAACAGCCATGCGATTATCAGTGCGACCGAAGAGCTTATTTTATCGTAAACCAACACCCTGTGTACTGCACATGAACATCGCTTGCCTCAAGACGAACTATTTTGGATCGAGAGCAAAGAAAAATGCAAATCGCTGAATATGCTCTAAACATTTGATGTCCAATAAATGTACTTTACCAAATTTACAATCTTGCGGTTTGATTTAAAAGTACAGTTTCATATTCCGAATTGTGGCGCGCTGTGTTGTGAGCTGATCTGTGTTGGTTTCCGGGTTCTGTGTGGAGTCGCGTAGAAGACGCCTGGGCGCGTTTGCCTACGCAGCACAGTCACGTCACGGATAGAGGCGGGGAATATGAATGTTTTGATAAAGTCTTTTTCAGGGGCGGGGGATATGATTTAGTGCCGCAAACGCAGGTGAGCCAGGTCGATGGGGGGAAATGATAGGATTATCACAAAATGGCGGCTGATTTCGAGTGCGTTAATGGACGAAAAGTCGGGTAAGGTCCATAGGAAAGTTTTCTACGATCTACCAATTTATGCTTAAAAACACATGGCCGAACCGTAGGGACAATAAAAAAAAAAGTCTCGGAACTATCCTTTAAGTAAAATGACGGGGCATGCTTCAACAGTAAGAAAACGGTTCCAGAACTGTGAACACGGTTGTAAACTGTGACAGAACTATTAACTTTCAAAAGTAAAACTAGTGGAGTGCATTTCCATTAGTTTTCTCTCATGTCAAGCTCTGCAGGTAGGAGGGGGACCCAAAAAGCAATTTAATGCAGATGTTATGTTGATATGTTTTTATAGTGTGCCCAATCACCACCTCAATAGTTTCTGAGCTCCTGGGCTTGTCCATGAAGTGGCGTACCATGCCCCCAACAGGAGTATCCAGACCTTAGTATGCTGGAGGAAAAATAAAGCGAGGGCAAAATACGAGGAAGGGAAGGCGTGAAACACAGCGCTGCGGCACGCAGCAGGGGAGTATGTTTTGTGATAGTATGGCTGCACGTTCCTCCTGTTAGTTGGACCGTAGTTCTGTACAAAGGAGGAGACAGCTATGCTCCAAAGTGTTGTGATAATTGGCCCCTGTATCCTAGGCAGATACGCAACACCGAATTGCAAGTTAATCCACAACGTAATGTTGGGTGCATGAGGTGCTCGAGCGCCGCATCCGCAATCCTGTAAGTTTGGTGACATGTTTGCCTGGGCCGCTCCATAGCTTGTGCCCCAGAAACGGTTTCAAACAGTATTTGACTTGCTGGATAAGTGCCTAACAAGCAAACAATAAATAAATAAATAAACCCTCAGAGCCAAGAGCGACATAGCCGAAGATAGACTGTGTGTAAAGGATGATGTTGTCGGTAAGAGAATGCAGTGGTTAAAGCAGTCTGGTACAATTGAAAAAGCCGGTCACCTTGAAGTCAAAGTGGTTATGTTTAAGAGTCTGCTCAGTGTAATGGCATGCTAGACTTAATTTAGTTCACAGTGAGATAGAGTGGCGGTAAAAACACAAGTGCACAGCCTTCTATAGTGAGAAAATATAGCCTGAGCTCCCTGTGCAGGCTGTGTTCCTTAGACTGTGAAAGGCAGAGCTGGATACACAACAGAGTAGGGATGGAGAGAAAAGCCAGATGCCTGTCCTTCTATATGCACTGACAGTCTGGCACCCTTCTGTTTAATTTTGTTGCGAAGTGCGGACTGTTGCCATAAAGATATGATACATTGTGCTGCCTGTACAGCGCTTTATACCACAGTAAGGTCACCTCACAGGAAGGAGGAGCGTGGAGGACATCTTTCAGGGTGCAAAAGATCATCTCTGAGGGGCCCTCAGCCAGATACCCACCCAAAGTGGAGAGAATGTTTGTGAAAAGGTGAATGTGCTCCGAATTGGACTCGCAGGCAAGATACATTGGGACCTGGCCAACTTGTACCGCCGGAAACCCTTTTAATAACAACATTTGGGCAGGGATGATTGACAGAAATGTGAAGTTGGAATTGTGGAAACTCCCAGAAAAGTTATCAAAATGTTCATTGTTTCCCCCTTTATGTTACAAAGTTTTTATACTATGCCAAATCACTGCCACGGTAGTCTCCGAGTACCTATGCTTGTCCTTTTGCACAAAATGTTTAAGGACATGAGCACAGTCTTTGGCTCAGCTGTAATCAGGCTTGTCAGCCTTCCACAGTGCCAGAGTCCCATTGTGACAATGGAGAAATTAAACTATCCACAAGAAAGCATGAGGGCAAAGCACTCCCACTTACTCCCCTAGGCCATGAAAAGCAACAAATAGCAAGGTTTTATAGGCAGGAAAGCTGGATGGAGCAATGGGCACTTTTAAACCAGGGTGGGATTTAAAACATGGCACCTCTGAAAGAAAGGTCATGGCCCAGGCTTCCTGCAATGTCCTGAGATCTGCTAATAACCTTTGTGGGGATGTTATAGTGGTGGTGTGTGAAGCAGGGCCCCTCTTAGGCTGATACTCTTCTTTCCTCAGAGTTAATCTACATAATCCAGGCTTGTGTGCTTTATCTTATTGATTTTGGTGTTTTGTGAATGCTACCTGCTGCCTTATGGCCGATTCAAAATGCTTGAATGTTTCATCTTTAGAGATACAGTCTGAGGGCCGTACCATGGGTTATTGGCCCTGAAAAACAGAGTTAAAGGCCTGAGCACGCCAAGGGCGTTTAACAGATTTTATCGACCCAGAAATCTTAGTAAGGCACGAGGAGGGGGTGGCGGGGATCCTATAAAGCTGTTATGATCAGTGTGGGGAATGTGATGGAGGGGTTAAAAAAGGCAGGCAAGTTGCCTGGGATGTTTGTTGGGAACTGGCTTCCTGCCATCAAACTAAGCATGTAGTAATGTGCTGAGGGAGAGGCTAAGCTTGCTAAACTGGGCTGGCCACATCTGCTGCGTGAGCCACTCCAACCGGGTTATAATAAAAATGAATATGAAACACAACAAAAAATATCACATAAAATAACCTGACATGACAACCATCTACTAATACGGAAACCAGCTTCATGTCCCACCCCACCCCCAAAAATATAACGGCTGAATAAATACATAAAGACTGAAAAGGAAAAAAGAAAATGAGAACAATTTAGATACAGTATGGGCGTGTGTGTGGTGTGTCACCGACCTAAAAGCAGAGGGAAGATGTCAATCTAAAGCATAGATTCAACTTAACATGCATTAAGATTTATATATCCTAATAGACAAACACTGCACATCATAGCCCTGCAGCTTAAAACATGACATATCATAGCATAACACAAGCCAAAGAGCATACCATTTCAAGGCAAGGCAAAGGACCGCGTAGCCACATAGCAAAAACATGGCCAACACCAATAGAGATACATGTCTGCTTTTTCGCAAGGAACAACAAATCATCTTTCTAACCAAGAGTGCAATTTCAGGGCTTAATGACAAAATTGATTGGCTGAATAGCTGAGTAAGATAACCACTTCAACTTGATCTGGACATACTGCCCAACTACATATGGATGAATCCCCACACATCTATTAGTCCACATAGAGATGCGGAGAGCGTTCCTTAATTTTCTCACAACAATGTACACTCCTACTTTACTTGACATAGGGATACACATATTTTACACATGTGATGTTTGTCCTTATGGAGGCGTATTTTATATAAAGTACGTATATGAGAACATTCGTCAACCGTTGCACTTTTTCCTGACTCATTTCTGGGCGGTTTTTTCACCTCTCACCTGTGCCAGCAGGGCATTTAGGACTTAGCTATTCTGTCCTTTAGGGTTGATTTCGCCTTTTTTTCCTCTCCGCAATTTGTCCTCGTACTGAGGCATTCTGCATACAGGGGCCTTCCCATGAACACCGCACGAGAAATCAATTAGGGCTACAAATGACTTTAGATTACAAGTATTGGGTGCATTACGTCCGACACCCAATTTAGAATCACGTGTCAGTAGGGGCTCCAATAGGAACCCACAAGTTCCACAAGTGCAAGAGCCGATCGCTTTACATCCACTGATATAAACACAATATCATGTGATTCTATGGGCTCCAATTGAAACGGAATCGTGCAGACGCCTTTTCGTATTTAAAAAAACGTCTGGCATCACATTACGTATGCATCCTGGGCCACACCCACGTTGAAAACCGGAAGACGGCGCTGCACGGAATGAGGATAGAACTCCCTGAGGTAGGAAACAGACGCTAACAACTAGGCGAGCGCTCAAAGGGCTTTAGTCAGCCTTCCTCTAACTTCCTTTCCCCCCCTCTCTCTCCCTCTCCTTGCTGCCAGCTTTTTGCATGCGACAGACCGAGCTTTCGTAGTTGCTTCCCGAGGAGCAGCTTTATAAGATAAGGCTCCCCGCCACCGAACAGATTTCTTTCACCATGTACACTTACACCCTAAATAGGACCACGGGATGTTTACCCTGAAGGTAAATGTTGTCTAGCTCAATTAATATATGGGCAGCTTCTCCTTCCCCCTGACTGTGTTTGATGTGGGTACTTGGTTGCCCTTCTCTGTTTCCAACCTTATACAGACAACACAGCAACCAGTGGGACATATGATCTGGCTCCACCCTCCAGCACCCAGTAGTGATGACTTCACCTCTCTGCGCATTCATCGCCTTTAGAGTACTCCTTGGTGGAATGTATGATGGGTCATTCTAGACCATCTTACTGATGGTAAGCCATTTTCACAAAACACACTAGTAGCAGTGCTAGCAACAACTGTAAAATCGTGAAATTTCATCTCCTGGTTGTACCCAAGGCTTGATTTGAGGAGTCTCCTGTGATGTGTTTTTTTTTAAATAACTCTGTAGTTTTCAGATCCCTGTTTGGCCCCTATGTTGGCTTTTAGTGTTTATTGAATTGACACCAATTGAGAAGCCAAATCGAGTTAGTTAGAAACTCGCAACTGGTAATTGAATACTAGTGTTTTTTGGCAGGACATTTAGATATAAGTTCTGATTGTCTCTTCTTGTTTTCTTCTTTTCCTTAGGTAACACGTGGATTAACAAAGTTCTTTTTTTTGTGGATGTATATACAACAGAAATTAATAGTGGCAAACTTAATTCACGCTATTATCTGTATTCCTTTGTGGATAGAATTGAATTCCTAAACACCCAATTGTTGGGTTGGTTTCTTTTTTTATCTATTTTAGCTTACAGCGCCTCGGGTGCAACACAGTGTGTTAATTGTTGACATAGACCTGACAGCTCCCTGACGAATTTCCCTTCACTTGGTTTATACCCTTTTTGTTTGGTTGTTGGAAAGAAACATGTTGGATGATTGTGTGTTCAGAAGGGTGTGTATGGAATATTTTGAATGAGAGAATGCTATGTTTGAAAAAAACGTTGTTTATTTTGTTAAAATAACTGCGTATTTGCACTAGCACAAGACACTTTATTTACAAATACCTCAAACCTTGGAGGGCAGTTACTTTGACCAGCCCCCCACACCCATTAGACCGACTGTCTATTCTATGCTTTTGCACTTATGTCTTTCTCATTGTTGAAGCCTAAGAACAAGACAGGCAAAGTTGAGTGGAAGTAAACCACATTGTTCCTCTCCCCAGAATTATCCTATGTCAGTACAATATTTATAGTGTACTGTTTTGTTCTTCATTTTGTGTTTTTTGTGTGTTTTTATGATCGACTTTTGTATATCAATAAAATTCATATATTTTTCTAGATTGTTGACACTGTCTGCTATTGGCAGACTATCATTCAATTACATTGTTGGTCCAGAGGTTACCTGTGTGAAATAGAATCAAGATGCCCGTTTGACCTTAATTAATTACTAAAGGTTGTTGACCTTTTTGAGGGTGGTTTAATACGGGCCTTTTCTTCCCTTTCTACCTCCTTTTTGTGTTATTGGTGGCTTAGCATAGAAAACATATAATAGTGGAACCCAGCAAAATAGACACAAATGTAGCATGTCACACACAAACGTCAAAAGAAAGCCTGCTCTTTGATGTGTTATAGATCATTATCACAATAAGAAGAATCTTTGTTATCCCCATTAATCCCATGTTGCAATCAAAAATCTTTTATCGGAATGTACCTTTTAAATGTATAGCATAATGCAGATTTGAGCCGACTGGCTGGATGAATGCAAGTTATTATGGGCAAGTATGCATATTTGGCTTCAATATAATTCTGGAGCCCAGTGTTCTGCAAAACTGGATGCCGACTCTTCTCGAGTCTTCTGCATGTACAGGCAATGGTGGGTCCCGTTCCGGGTACGTTGGCTTCTCCCAGGAGCCATTGAATGTGTAGAACTGATTGGCTCATATGCCTTGGCTATCTGATGGGCCTTGGTTCATAATCAACATAGTCTCAAAACCATATCTAAGTGCTTATTGCATGAGAGTCCTTCTCGGAATGCTTTATCAAAAGCTTGTTGAAGTTCCTGTCGCAGAATTTGATTCCAGAGTTTTTCTCAACCAGCACCTGTGCTGATGCTCATCTCCCACAAATGATCTCTCTAAATATAAAAGGGAAATGTGTAGATATGTGTGTGTGTGTGTGTGTGTGTGTCTGTTCGAAAATGTTCAGCATAGCATCCTCCCAACAGGATATAACCTGAATCTATTACTTTTAAAAAAGCCCTCATTAAAAAAGTAGAAGAACTCGAACAGAATCAAACACAGGGCTACAATAATTTCTCTATAAAAGACAAAGCTGCCCTAAAGACACTGATCGAGAATGACCAAATAATGATCAAACCCGCAGACAAAGGGGGAGACATTGTCATCATGGATGCCGAAGACTACAAAAAAATGGTTCTAGCCCTCCTGGAAGACCCCACAAGTTACAGACAGCTGGGCAGAGACCCGACAGAAGATATTCGGCAACTAGTAGCACCCATTTTGGAGGAAGCAATAGCCGAGGGACACATCAGCACAAAATAATTTGACTTTCTGAACCCCAAGACACCAAGAAGACCGGTGTTCTATATCCTCCCAAAGGTTCACAAAGGAAAAACACCACCCCAAGGCCGACCCATCGTATCAGGGATAGGCTCCATCTTAAAGCCATTATCTGAATTTGCTGACTTCTTCCTAAAACCCATGGTATGTAAAATGAGATCTTATCTCAAAGACACCACCGCTTTATTGCACCTACTGAAGAACCGACCACTTGATCCAGGAACACAACTGCTGATGACTGTGGACATAGAGTCGTTATATACAAAAATACCGCAAATAGCCGCACTACAAGTGGTGGAGAAGGTGCTTAGGAACGCAGACCTGCCCATTCAAACACCTATCACTTTAATAATGCAATTAGCAGAAATTGCCCTAACCAAAAACCATTTTTTGTACGAAAGCAAATGGGTGCTATGTTCGCGCAAGGTCAGGTAAACCTCTATGTGGCTGAATTTGAGGAGAAGACGATCTACAACAACACCAAGCCCTGGTTCAACAACATTGATTTATGGTCAAGATACATTGACGACGTCATCATGATTTTCAAGGCCAATGAAGAAGACATGACATCTTTTATGACCTGGCTGAATGAACAAAATAACTTCCTGAATGTCTCTGAGACACACAGCAGAACCTCCATCCACTTTTTGGATCTGAAGCTGGAAATAAGAAATAGCGAGGTAGCAACTATGGTGTACACCAAGCCGACTGCCCGAAACGCACTGTTAACGCGTTAACCGTTCGGACAGTCCCTCAGATACCGGAGGAACTGTTCGAGCATGGTAGATTATGAGATGCAAGCTGGCCATTTGGCGAAAAAATTGCTGTGCTGCGGATATCCAAGGCGGATGATTAAGCAGGCTGGAAAAAGAGCATGAAACATTCCAAGAGACACGACTTTGGAACAGCATGGGAAACAGACAGAAAATAACAAACAAACTACTGCAGTACTGAGCTACTCACCCATGGCAAACAAAATCAAAAAGGAAATACTAAGACTCTGGCCAATCCTCCATGTAGGAGAGACACATCTGGAAAAACCGAGATCCGCCCTAAAAAGAAGGAAAAATTTGCGAGACCCACTGATCCATTCATACAAAGAACTGCAAGTGCTCAATCCTAGCACACTTTGGGACCAGGCGGCCTGACTGGTCAAGACCCATGAGGCAGGTGCAATGCTTGTGCAAATACAGCAAGAACACTAAAGATCGACATCGGATGGCACTACCCATGGACACAAACAACCTTTACAAGTTGCAACAGCAATAATGTAATTTACTTGATCACCTGTCCATGTCAAATAAGATATGTGGGGATGACAACACGCCCAATAAAAATAAGAGTAGCGGAACACCACTCATGCATTCGCACTAAAAAACTAACAGCACCCATGGTAGAGCACTTTATAGAAGAAAAACACGGTCCAAATGACTGGACAATCATTGAAAAAGTGGCCATTCCCAGAAGGGGCAGGAATCTCCATAGTCTACTCTTCCGCAGGGAGCAACTATGGATTTTCCGTTAAAAATCAGACATTCTAGGCCTGAATGAATCAACCAGTTGGCAAACACTTGCCACCTTATGAATAGGATAGGGGCTCGGTATTCAGAAGACATCCACCAGCACAGGAAAAATCCGGCTCTGGCACAACAGCGCACATCTTGTAGAATTACTACACAATGTTTAGAAACCACTGACGTGTTAATATAGAGTAGAGGAAACAAGTACATATTGACCCTCATAATGTGGCCACAGGAATGCATAGCCATTTTCAACCTTTCAACCTTACAACGACTGCATGCCAGAACTACAGCATTCCGGAACTGTTGTATCTAGCAACCCACTTAGATAGTAGACTAAATAATACGGCCACAACTGTTGACGCTGTACCAACGGATCCGCAATTACTCTGCTCACTAGGATCCCAACAATTTAAGATCTATTTCGAATTTCATCACTCAAAGGAAACAGCATTTCCACCTAGCTGAAACGAAGGAGCACGCTTTTGCTCGCTATGATCCCAAAATGTTAAAACCAAGTGAGAAATCCAATACATTCATATGAAACAGTAAATTCCACTTAGCAGTAATGAAGTAGCACATGTTGTCGAATGCGCTCATATCACAGCGCATTCTACTGTACCAACCATAATCATGAAAGAACACATTCCAAGATGGTGCTCAAAACAACTCGAGATCGCCCGACACACTTTTTAATATACGTAGACGCGCCTGCGTCACATAGCAACAAATACCAGACGCTGGTCCGCGGCTCGCGCGGCAGACGCGAAAGAAATAAACCTTGCACACCTTGATTACCACAAGGTAAGGACTTAAAATCTAACTATGGACCGTTCCTCTGCACAGACAACTCTCTCTTAAACTGTACCTGTGATATATAGATGCGCCCCAACAACTAAAAGAAAGCACTGAACTTCAAAATCTGTAGCATCAACAATGAACGACATGATAGCCCACTGTTGATATGCCTAGAGGCTTATCATAGTTTTTCAACTCTCTAGGCGCATTCGGAACGTTAAAAAAAAAACGTCTGAACAGAAGCACACCAGAGATGCCCTGTCCCAATGGACTGACAAATGCAGGAGTAAATAAGGGCAAGAACTGTGATGCTCTATTAAAACAACTCGGATATGTCACGAAGAGACATAGAGACACAGACACCTATACTAAACAAACATTATGTGTCTCTTTCCTGCTTACCCTATACCCTGTTTTTTCCACTCACAGGTGGGGTAGTTCAACAAGTATAAGATATATGCTGCAAGTAGATACGAAACAGCTTTACATATTTTGCTGTTTAATTGTCTGACCCTGAAGAAAGTGGTGAAACCAACACAAACCACTGAAACCGGTAGGCCTAACCCGACCTGTGTGGAGTGGAGAAGAACCACCCAGATGGCACACGGTCGCATGATGTCCTTCTCATGAACAACGGAAAAGGATGGAAACATACTCCATAAATACTACAAAGAGAGTCAAAATAGTTGAGACTCGCTCAAAGGGGTAAAAGACCGAGACAACACAGTCCCATGTTTTGTGATTCCGCAGGGAACACAGAAAGATTGGTAACAACTTTTTAGTAGATTTCTTAATTATCTGCTCTGTAGAGAAAATAAATAAAATTTGGAGATATTTCATCTACAGAGCAGATGACACTTGACTCAGTTTGTATGACAAGTGCCTTTTAAACCATTTTTGAGCAACTGTTGAGATAGGTGATAGGACAAGCTTCCTTTTCCTATCCCTCACCCTAGATAAGCGGACAGCCACGCGAATCCTAGGGGTAGTAAATACATGAGGGTTTAGTTTAGATGGTAGGAGGGTAAGTTAGTCAGGATTGACACTTTTTTTTAAATATAAATGTAAATAATGAATACCTGAGACTGATATGTGTGAAACATCATATGTCCCAACATGCTACAAACCTGAAATTTGGCATGTCGGTAGGGTGCATGGTGTAGACAATGTAAACGTATAAAATATACATTTTGCTAATTTTTGCGGTCTGCAATGCTTGGCTATGTGTGTGTGTGTGTCTGTCTGTTCAAAATGTTCAGCATGTGTTCCAACATTCGGCAAACCCGAAATTTGGCGTGTGGGTAGGTTCTATGGTGCAGACAATATAACAAGTATAAAATATACCTTTTTTGGAGTTTCTTTTTTAAAGCGGCCTGTGATGCTTAGCCCTGCCATATGGCTCTCTGTGCCGTGGTTCTGTCGTAGTTCTACATTCATTGTTCCTAAAGTTTAGCAGTTCATGAAAACTTCAGCAGTTCATTGTTCCTACACATTCCACACTATCAGCATTCTAGCCGGCATTAACAGCACTCACTTTTAAAGTCACGCGGATGACACAATACAGTACTTTTGTTTTGTAGTGATGCGGGTGACAGGAAACTGTGCATGTCTCTTCAATAGCCCTATACAATCTCCACTGGCTCCCGGTTGCTGCAAGGATCAAATTCAAATCCCTCTGCATCATCCATAAGGCTTTCTGGGGTAGGGGACCAAGCTATCTGCAACTTGCTCTTACTAACTACTCTCCCTCCAGATCTTTATGTTGCTCCGGCACCAACTCCCTGTGTGTCAAGCGCTTCGCTAAACAGCCAGCTGGTGGGCGATCTCTTTCCTCAGCAGGCTCCCTCCTATGGAACAGCCTCCGCCTTCCTCTTCGTCTTGAGCCGGATCTCCTTAAATTCGAGTAGCTCCTCAAGACTTTCCTTTTCTCCTCCTCCTTCCCTTCCTCCCTCCTCTACTTAAAACCCTAGAGTTGCTGGGAATGGTGACCAGGGCCCTAATGTGTGCTCATGGGCCCTGGCCTCCCCCACCTAATCGCCTTCAGACTCTGTCCGCTCCCAGCAGTTGCCTTGACCCCAGTGGCCAATGCCACCATAAACCTGCACTTATTTATTGGCAGCTGACCACCCACCTCGGCACTTACAGCTGCTCATTCCCTAGTACTTCCCTATAGGTACAGCTAGCACTTACCCCCCACTCCCTCATCCCTTCTCTCTCTCTCTCTCTGCACTTGCATGTTCTGAATGCTCACAAGGCCTAGTAGGTCCGCCTCTACCTTTCATCGTTAGATTGTTTTTTTACTTCCACGTTCCCTCCCTGTTGCTCTGTGGACGCTTTGAAACACAATTTACTTGATGTATAATCGACCTTACAAATGCACAATAAATAAATACATAGTGTCTGCAAAGAGGTTGTTCATCACATCATGGCAAATCTCTCATGATAATTACAGAAACTTAATTTCCCACAGAAGTTGATGAATGAATGCTTTCTCAACAGTGCAAAGCTTAAACGCTTCGGCCATACACGAACAGCATTTATGTTGAGGTATCTGCTGCCTCGGCTGTAGATCGGGACACCAATAATGTTGCTGCACAATCTCAACGCTGCAACTCTAAGTAGCTGGCATCGATTAACGCTTTTCTCAAGGCCAGCTTTATGTGGCTTGCTCCAGAGTTGGAAACAAAGACAATTTGTTCACACTACCACCGACAGGAAAGACTAGATATATTGTCTACAAAGAAGCATTGGTTCATTAAATAAACTCCAAACTAGGACTGAGGTAGGAATTACTGTACAAAGCACAGGTACACCTGCTAGTTGCATATAAAAGATCTACTCACCAGAGGCATCCTCTGAAATTCACAAGTTACAGCCCTGCAAAACAGAGGAGTTGCTGGGAGGGCTAAAGGGGCTATAGCCCCGGGTCTTTTGGTTGTAGGCCCAGAGTGAAACAATGCTACAACCAGAAGGCTAGCTAGCCCTGTGTCCCAACAGTCCTGACATTAGCGTAGCCCCAGATGTATTCCAGACCTAGCAACAACCCTGCTGCAAAAGTCGCCTCTTGGAGTGGGGGGCGCGGTATGTGCAAAGCCCGAGTAAGACTAGGAATATTGGTTCATCCCCCTCACTAATGTGAGAGAGGGTTTAGGTTCTATTAAAGACAAAGAGTGAGTATTATGCACTAATTTTTTACTTCTGACAACCACAGCAGCAAAGAAAAAAACTTTACATACAAAATGTTTGTTCAACGTAAAACTGAAAAACAGAACTTCAGATTCAATGCATGGGAAAACCCCAATCCAACATGGAGGCCAGGTCATGCTTTGCAGGTAGCCAATGAGTAGGGAACCGCCCCCAAATAATAAGTCCTTTACTCCCATCCCAACTCCTCTTTTCCAGCCGCCTTGCATCAGACGCTCACTGTGAAGGTAAGACGTTGTAGCGCAGACACAGGATCCATGTGTAGCTGAGAGGATCTCAATTCTGCCACATCTTGAAACTGTGAAGGACTGTTTCTGAACGGACCACCTCACCCCAAAGCTGTATGAACAATAAAAACAAAGGATGGGTAGGTGGGATAATACTCGCCTCCTTGTCTTTAATAGACTCTAAACCCCCTCTCACGTTAGTGAGGGGGATTAACCATTCTATCTCAATACAGGAGGCTTCTTTTTATGCGAGATTAAAGCCCTTGCATCACACTAATTGCAACATGATCAATACGCTTGTGATAAAATATTTTGAATGTTGATTCCTTTGACCAATCAGGTGCTTTAAACATGTGTTCAAGACTACCCCCCAAGAAAGCAGCCTTAGAAGCCATAGCACCTCTAACTGAATGAGAACCAAAAGAAGAAGTGTCAACCCCGCTTCCTTCATAACCCACTTAATCCATCTGGATAAAGTGGCAGGAGACACCGATTTATGGGGTTTCCTATAGGAAATGAGAAGCTGAGAGGTAGTAAGAGGCCGAAGAGCCTCTGTCTTCAACTCAAAACATTTTAAGCATTGTATCACACACAATTTAGAATTTTCAGGAAAAGCTGGATAGGAAATGGAGGGAATTAAACACTTAGTTATCCAAGAAACAAAGAATGTAAACCTTTAGGGGTAAACACCTTGTTATCCACATTGAATGCCCTAATATCAGAAACCCTCTTAATAGAAACAAGGCATAATAACATGGCTAATTTGGAAAAAAGTTGTTGCAAAGACAAATCTTCATTAGCAGGCCAAGAGCGAAACAGATCCAGTACCATATTAACGTCCCATTGAACGGAATACCTAGCTTTGGGTGGAACCTTAATGCACATAGATTTGAGGGCATTGCGCACCAAGAAGTACCTACCCACTGGTTCACCTTTAACCAATACATGTCCTGCTGAAATTGCAGATCTAAAACCATTTATAAAAACCATTATAAACCATGTATAGTTCTGTAAGCCTTGCCCTCCTTAAATAACTCCACTAACTAACCACTTCTACTGTAGGGGCAGAAACGGGATCGAAGTGTTAAGCCACACACCAGCTAACCCAGCGTTTCCATGCTGACTAGGTAGAGGCCGCCCAGGAGTCCTTGATGACGCAGATAGAGTCTTGCATAAGTCCCTGGAAGCAGCAGGAAGAGCTGAAATCTTCCACACCACAAGGGATAGATGCCCCTGAAGGACCAGCTCGTGAGGGAGACCCACCGGGTCCGTCAGGAGCCGTGGGTGGAGAGGGAGAAGACGAGGAATATGCATAGCCAACTCCAAGAGGGCTGGAAACCACACCTGGGAAGGCCAACACCAGCGTTGCCGCTTGCCTGAGCACTTCAACTAGGACTCTGGCTATCATGGCAAAGGGAGGGAAGGCATAGGAAAGGGGACCTGACCAATCCTGGAGGAAAGCGTTGGGTGCTAACGCACTGGCATCCGGTCTCCAACTGTAGAACCGGGGAACTTGGTAGTTGAGTCTCGAGGCAAAGGGATCCACCTGAATTGGACCCCAGAGAGACACGATCTTGGCAAAAAGAGCCCTGTCTAACATCCAGTCGCTCCTATCCAGGAGATGTTTGGAATTCCAGTGTGCAACAGTGTTGCTGACCCCCGGAAGATACTGCGCTTTCAACAGAATGTCCCGATCAAGACAGAAATGCCAGAGTTCCCTCGCTAGATCTGCTAGGGCTTTGGACCGGGTTCCCCCAAGAAGGTTGATGTATCAAACCACTGAAATAGTGTTCATCCGGAGAAGGACACAGCAATTCCCCTGATCTTTGAGAAGACTCTTGACTGCAAAGGAGCCTGCTTACAACTCCAGACAATTGATATGTAGTTGCTTCTCTAAAGTGGACCACTTTCCGCCCGTGGACACCTGTCCTGTCCTGGCCCCCCAGCCCAATCTGCTGGAATCCGACTCCAGCATGACCTCCGGAGAGGTAGCACAAATCACTCTGCCATTCCAGGCATCCATTTGCCTGAGCCACCAGAAGAGCTCCAACCTTGCTTCGGGAGACAGACCCACTAACTGCGAGTAAGACAGACTTCTGCGAAGGTGCTTGGCCTTGAGGCGTTGTAACGCTCTGTAATGTAGTGGGGCCAGAAACATGGCCTGGATGGAGGCGGACAACATGCCCACAAGCTGCCTGAGGGAGACCCTCCCCTTCCTGAGGAGGAGACGGATCTCCTTCCGTATTTTGGAGAGCGTGCAGTCCGGAAGCAGAAAACAGCACAGCTTGGAATTTATATTGAAGCCCAGAAATTGGATACATTGCGTAGGCTGGAATTTGAATTTCTAGAGACACTGTTAATCCCAGATGAGTCTGAAGAATCTGAGAACTCTTAGCTAGCAGAAGCATGTTGTCTAGGTAAATTATTATTCAAATCCCTTTGGATCTGAGGTGAGCCATCACCGGCTTCATTAACTCAGTGAAGCACCAGGGGGCTGGCAAGAGGCCAAACAGAAGGGAGGCAAACTGCCAAGTGCGGGACCCCCACTGGAACTGTAGAAACTCCTGGTGGGGAGGAAAGACTGGGAATACTAGGTACACATGCTTGAGGTCTATCTTGACCATCCAATCCGCCGGAAGAAGGGGGTCTCTGAGAAGGTAAATCCCCTCCATCTTGAAGTGATGATACACTAACAAACAAGTTGAGGGCTCACAAGTTTATTACTGGGAGAAAATGCTCCTCAGGCTTTGGGATCAGAAATATTGTGCTCAGAAACTGGGAGGCTGTGAAGGACGTCGGAACAAGTTCCCCCTTGAAAATGAGGTCTCTGACCTCTGTATCTATACATTTTTGCTTGTCCTTGTCGAACACGAGGGGAAAGGGAAAGGAAAGCTGACAAGGGGGAGAATAAAACTCTTTGAACTCCTCTCACCGTCTGCAACACCCAGGGATCTTAGGTGAGAGCTTCCCACTGAGGAAAAAACTTGGCCAGCCTGCCCCCCAAACCTTTGTGGAAAGAAACATTTAAAACATGTGGCATTACCTGCAGATGCTTGCACTCTACCAGCACCCGGCCGGTACCTCCTCTCTACTGGAAACCCCTCTTGGGGGTAAAACTCAGCTTGTGCTCCCCGAGCAGAGAAGGAATTGTATGCACCTCTTGATGCATATTGCTGGGGGAAGGTAGAGCTCTGGGAGAAACGGCCAGAAGAGCGGGCTCTACCTCTTCCGGCCCTATCAAAAACCTTAGGGGTAAAAACCTTCTTTATATTGATCTGAGCTTTATCTAATGCTGTAAAAGTGTGTAGATAGGCAGATAGGTTTTTGATAAATCTATCACCAAACAGGCTTCTTTGGGCCTTAGGACTCGCCTCCCCATATGCCATGCCCGCCAACTTGGCCAAAGTACAATTGAGATCTTGAAGAGCAGTTTCTAATGATGTTTGTATCACTTGAGCCCTGGATGGCTGCTTAGGAAGGGAAGGCTCCCCTAAAGGTCTAATAACTGCATCTTCCCCCAACCTATCACTTTTTTGGAAGGCCTAACCCGAGTGCTGGCATCAGCGGAAGAGGGCCCCTCAGACACTCTAGTAGTCATGACAGCACAAGCACACAATATGAGAAAGGGAAAAATAAAAGAAAAATATATATATTGTGTGTTAGGGTTAATGTAACTTTTTTAACACAGCCTACATGTTGCTGTAGCAGAAAAAACGCTGAGCAGGAGCAGGCGTACTTCAAAGCTGCTCACCCTTGCTTGCAAGGTGTGGCACCCAGCAGCACGCAAGGGAAATGCCTTGCAATAGTTATCAGGCAAAGCCTGAAGTCGAGCAGTCCGTGGCACGCCTTCAGCGTGGCCAGGTTGCCGATGCTGGGAATTCCCAGCGGGATGGCGCACACAGTAAACAAAGGCCAACGTGCGCCAGGCCTGAAGCGTAAGCTTCTGTGACAGGCTCACGCGCGTCGGGCTTGAAATGCAAGAAACTCCTTCAGGAGGCAGAGCTCACTGCATGTGTGTGTGACCGTTACCGCTGCAAAATAAAGCTGGGGTCACACACGGACTTTTTATACAATGAAAACAACGAAATCATACAATGTAACCAAATGAGTTAACACAAAGGGAAAAATTCTACTAACTGAAAGGCAAGCATGAAGTGACTGCGTCACCAATAGCGAATATAACACACTGTGCTACAATATATATAAGTACTGACAAACTACTGGCTAGCAACAAAGGCACACATAGAAGGAGTGACTTAGCTTGTGCCATCAGCAGCAAAGAAAGAGGAGATGGGATTGGAGTAAAGGATTTATATGGGGGCGGGTCCCTGCTCATTGGCTACCTGCAGAGCATGACCTGGCCTCCATGTTGAATTGGGTTTTCCCATGCATTGACTCTGAAGTTCTGTTTTTCAGGTTTACGTTGAACAAACTTTTTGTTTGTAAAGTTTTTTTCTTTGCTGCTGTGATTGTCAGAAGTAAAGAATGAGAGCATAATATGAAGCCCCCTGTCTTGACATAGAATGACTAATCCCCCACACTAACGTGAGATGGGGGTTTAGATTCTATTAAAGACAAGGAGGCGATTATTATGCATTACAATCTTTACTCTGAAACCACAGCAGCAAAGAAAAAACTTTTACAAACAAAAAAGTTTCAACAACAGAACTAGATAAAGTTCAATGTCAATGCATGGGGAACTCCCCAAACCATCATGGAGGATAGGTCATACCCTGCAGGGGACCAATGAGCAGGGACCCTCCTTTATATATGTCCATTACTCTAACGCCAACCCCTCTTTCTGCAGCTGACTTGCACCAGACGCCCAATGGAACGGTTGAACTGCGTAGCGCAGAGAAAAAGGATCCAGCGAAACCGGAGATCTCAACCTTTCCGCAGCCTGAAGCAATGAAGAAGTTCTTCTGGATAGGACTTCTCACCCGAAATCACGCACTCCAGAACTTGTAACTGCGATCCACACTCCTGAGCAGAACCTCAACTCGTACCTGTAAGAACAACAAGCAAGAAGGGTGGGTGGTTGGGAAGAACAACAAACCAAAGAATGTTCTCACTTGAACCACCTGTGTACATGCGTATCACAATTGTCATATCATATCATATCATATCCAGGGTGGGTGGGAGGGATAATAATCGCCTCCTTGTCTTTAATAGAATCTAAACCCCCATCTCACGTTAGTGTGGGGGATTAGTCATTCTATGACAAGACAGGAGGCTCATATTATGCAAGTTCAAAGCCCTTGCATCTCATTAGTAAGTACAAAATGATCCAATATAATAGATAATATAATAAAATTAAAGGAAATGTAACATTTTTTAAATGCTTTCATTAAATCAATCTGTTGACCAATCAGAGAATTGCCCAAGACTAGGTTGCCCGAAAAGCTGTCTTATAAGGCAAAGCCAAATCCACTGCAAGAAAAACAGGAATGTGCCAAATCCAGCGTTCCTTACAGGCCACCAAAACCCTCTGGTTAAAAGAGGGGAAAACATTGAACAAAGTTTTCCTATACTAATAGGTTAGGACAAAACCATCTGAAATAAACACCTATGTTGTTCAATCAAATATTCAAAACACTTAAATTCGTACCATTTTTGGGGACCTAGAAAGCAAACCAATGAAAACAAACACCTAGCTCTCCTGGAGATAAAGAAAAGTACCCCATAGGGGTGAAAGTCTT
This sequence comes from Ambystoma mexicanum, assembly GCF_040938575.1. Lineage (NCBI taxonomy): Eukaryota > Metazoa > Chordata > Amphibia > Caudata > Ambystomatidae > Ambystoma > Ambystoma mexicanum. The sequence goes on from NC_090925.1 coordinate 899,924,297, forward strand.
ATAGGTTCCATCCCATGCATTAAAGGAAGATATTGTATTAGAAACAGGGCATGTCACAGAACTACACTGGGGAACCAAGAGGGAAAGACAAATCTTCAAAAGGGTAAAATGGGAGTAAAAAATCATTTTTATAAATTTTGTAATAGGACAATCCATCCTGAGCGGAGCTGAAAAGCAATAGAATTAATCTACAATTGTCTTCAGACATATGTGTATACTAAGGAGGGAAGTCTTCTGGAGGCAGAAGCAGAATGGAAGAGAGGGCCCCACCTGAGAAGCTAAACCCGTCAAACCGCCAACACGGAGACCCTCAGACCTCCCGAACTCTTGAAGAAGGACTCTGCTACCATGACAAAAGGCAGACATTATAAACCTGATCCTTAAGAGGCCAAACTTGGCAAGAAGAAAAAATGTATCCGACATCCAATCACTACCATTATAGTGATATCTAAACTCCTTTGTAGGTATGCCCGGTGCTTGAACCTTGATCCCTCCTCCCTGGTGATAAATCCCCTAGCGGATCAAAAGTAACCGAAGGAGGACACCAAATTTCCAAAATCTTAGCAAGACTCTAAACTGCAAAGAACTGATCACTGAAGGTGTACACCAGAAGAGGTCCAACCTATATTTCAGCCAATTTGCAGATCTTTGAAGCTCACAGCACCCTGAGCTGGCACCTTACTGCAAACAAACTCTTGTGAAAACCCCAAAGGTCCACCTGCCATGCAGGTGACTATGATAATCAAGTCATCAACCAAATATATATCCCAGCACTCTGGTAATCGTAGCGGCAGACACCGTCTGAAAGTTAATGTATAGACTCTGGAACGCATCGTGATAGAGGGTCATAACGTGGATGGGGGATAGTATCACTCCCAGACCCCTCTATCCCACCAAGGGATATTGAGCCTTCCCAAAAGAGGAGAAACCTCCCCCACTTATCCAAAGGAAAAACCTTGCAATCCAGAAAGAAAACTACCCTGAGGACCACATTAAAGCCCCGCTTTACACCGTTAAGAGAAATAAATACCCACTAGCGCCTCTAACCAATCCCCTGACTGGACAGACTCCAGTTAACTTATTGAAATACCAGAGATTAGCACAAAGGAAAGTAACAGACGGGAGGGAAATGCTCAGTGCGAGTCTGCACTGGTCACCCGCCAGAACTCCTGTAAAAAGGAAAAAACTGAAACCATTGGATACTCCCAGAGGTGTAATATTATGATGCAATCTACCCCAAGGATGGCAGGAAAACTGAAACCATTGGATACTCCCAGAGGCGTAATATTATGATGCAATCTCCCCCAAGGATGGCAGGAAGGGGAATGAGGGGGAAAGAACTCTGGATAATTATCAATGCCCTGTAAATGCAAGGTTGAGAAGAAATCTGGGACCACTGTCCCCTCAAACCCTGAGGTCTGAGTCACTGTATTCATGTGAGGCTGACTGGCCACTAAGGGAATCAGGGGAAGGAAAAACTAAGCACATTGTCCATAGCAAAACAGTACTTATACAGTACTACGAACCCTTAGGTATATGAGTGGTGCTTAACACTACTACGAGCGTTGTGTGGTGTGAGGTGTTCACTTATCGATCTCAGCTGGATAAAAGACTGATGTAGACCTTTCCAAAATTAGGAACCTGTATCAGAACGGTCAGCACGGATATGAAAACAGCACTCTAAAGAGGTTAAGCAACGCTCATGAGGGTACAGAAGCCTGCGTGTACTCCTCGAGCAGAGGAGAAGTTGCAACACACTGTTAGACGGTTAGCTGAACCATAGGCCAAGCTTTGGGAGGAAAAACATGAGGCAGGCGCCAGCAAGTTATTATTTGGCAACTCGTCTAACTGATACCATCAAGTGTTTCCAAACACTCCATCCAAGTAAAACATGGTTGCTCAACTTGTCATGTAAAAAACTGAACGGTTACCCTCGAGCTGACCCTGTCTCCACCAGAAACCAAAAGAATAAGGAATGTCCAATGGGACAAAAGTAGGGGAGAACAAACGTCCCCACTAAAGAGAGCCTTAAGCCCTACAGACCTCAATAGAGGCATAACGCATCATCTTTATTCTTCCTCATGTTGAGAGAAAATACTGTAGCTTAATCAGCACTGGTATTGGGTGGAGCAATTGAGGTCGGGAATCAAAACCTAAGGAAAGGACTGAGTTGTCCTGAAACTAACTAAGGTAAAGGGTGACAGAATTTTTAACTAAAAGATGAATGATAACACCAGATAGATGGTTAGAGAGGAAGGTACAACCCCATATGGGTCTGTTTACAACCACTTCCACACTCTTTTCTTTAAAGCACTTAATAAATAAAGAATATATAATATATGAAATATATATAAAATATCCAAAGAAGAGGGGTTACGCCCTCACAGGGGACCGAATCCCCGGCCCTTATATAAGCTGATACTCACTGAGCTTTCTGGGCCACTGACAATTCTGAAAAAACGCAAATGTGTTCCAGTCAACACTTAAACATATTGTTTATCAAAGCGTACACTGAGCAAGTGCACCTCAACTGCTCACCCCAGCAGGGTGAGGCAACCAATAGTACACGAGGGAGCACCTCGCAGTAGGAACAAGGCGAAGCCTGAAACCGAGCAGGTTACTGCACGCCTACAAGACCAAACAATGGCGTCAGCCATATGCAGCACCTAAACAAAGCTGCCGACCTTAAGGAAGGAATACACTGAGCAAGTGCACCTCCAACTGCTCGCCCGAGCAGGGCGTGATAATCAGCAGTACACGAGGGGGTAACCTCGCATTAGAACTCAGGCAGAGCCTGAAACCGAGCAGGTTATGGTGCATGCCAGTTAAGGTAATTACCCAAGTTGCCCACTTTAAGGGAGGAAACACTGAGCAAGTGTACCTCAACTGCTCACCCTAGCAGGGTGTGGACACAGCCGTATACAAGGGGACCCCTCGCAGAAACCCCAGGCAACCTTGCCACCGAGCAGGTGACTGCACCTTTCCAGGGAAGATAACCCAAACAAAAGAAAACTGTCAAGTTGAAGGTAGGATACACTGAGCAAGTGCACCTCCAACTGCTCGCCCGAGCAGGGTGTGATAATCAGCAGTACACGAGGGGGTAACCTCGCAATAGAATCAGGCTGAACCTGAAACCGAACTTATGGCACCTACAGTGAAGGCAAAGCACATAACTTAAGAAATAAGTAAATGAATAAATAAACAAAGAAAATAAAATAAAACTGCAGACTGGCAGTGCATCGGGCTCTTGCGCTGGATGGTCAGACTTTGACCTAACAAACCCACAGTCTATCAGTAAACATTCTTTCTTTCCAGCACTAAAGGTAAGGAAATGTGTTGTGTCACCAGGGATACGAAATTACAAACATTTAACAAAACCACATTTTTACTATTAAAATGTTTGTGCTATAATCTTTCTGAAGAAGTCATGAACCAACCAAATGCCCATTAGGAAATCCCTGCTCAACTGAGCAAAAAAGGTGACAATCAAATACCTCCATTGTAAAATACAATTATTTAAAATATAACAATTAAAATATCTAATCTTAAAATAAACAAGCGCTGGTCGGCCGTGAACCCGGGTCTTCCTGCATGGGAGACCTGCAGCTCTATATTTGAGCTAACTTGGCTCAGTACTGGAACAGAGGCTTTTGTTACAAACATAAGCCACAGGGGCAGGCCGAACCCAAAGCCTGCAGCACCTGGAATCCCCAGGTGACCATAAATCTGTCAAGGGGCACAAATTCAAACAGGCGAAATGAAGAGGGAACAGTGTAAACAACACTGCTCTCGCTCACGCCGGGAGCGAGTTGATTAATGCTCTAGAAACACCTGAGTTTACAAGCGCGAGAAATTTTTAAAGAAGAAATAAATTAGAGAGCTCCCTCGAACTCACAACCTCATGGACTGTAGTCCGAAATTCAACCATTGCACCACTGCTTCAGCTGAAACAGGAAGTATGAGCATAATACCTATTTTCTTTTTGAAAGACACCAAAATGAAACCAACGGCCGCACGCGGCTATCCAGATACATTGTATCAAATACACAAATTCCTTTATAATAAAAGGTAATTAACACATATTTACCATATAAATAATATATGTCATATTCAAACTAATAAAGCCTACTACTGACAAACAATGTAAGACACAACTGAAAGGGGTGACTTAGCTCTGTGGTGTCAGCAGCAAAGAAAGAGGGGTTGGCGTTAGAGTAATGGACATATATAAAGGAGGGTCCCTGCTCATTGGTCCCCTGCAGGGTATGACCTATCCTCCATGATGGTTTGGGGAGTTCCCCATGCATTGACATTGAACTTTATCTAGTTCTGTTGTTGAAACTTTTTTGTTTGTAAAAGTTTTTTCTTTGCTGCTGTGGTTTCAGAGTAAAGATTCTATGACAAGACAGGAGGCTCATATTATGCATTACAATCTTTACTCTGAAACCACAGCAGCAAAGAAAAAACTTTTACAAACAAAAAAGTTTCAACAACAGAACTAGATAAAGTTCAATGTCAATGCATGGGGAACTCCCCAAACCATCATGGAGGATAGGTCATACCCTGCAGGGGACCAATGAGCAGGGACCCTCCTTTATATATGTCCATTACTCTAACGCCAACTCCTCTTTCTTTGCTGCTGACACCACAGAGCTAAGTCACCCCTTTCAGTTGTGTCTTACATTGTTTGTCAGTAGTAGGCTTTATTAGTTTGAATATGACATATATTATTTATATGGTAAATATGTGTTAATTACCTTTTATTATAAAGGAATTTGTGTATTTGATACAATGTATCTGGATAGCCGCGTGCGGCCGTTGGTTTCATTTCGGTGTCTTTCAAAAAGAAAATATGTATTATGCTCATACTTCCTGTTTCAGCTGAAGCAGTGGTACAATGGTTGAATTTCGGACTACAGTCCATGAGGTTGTGAGTTCGAGGGAGCTCTCTAATTTATTTCTTCTTTAAAAATTTCTCGCGCTTGTAAACTCAGGTGTTTCTAGTGCATTAATCAACTCGCTCCCAGCGTGCGCGAGAGCAGTGTTGTTTACACTGTTCCCTCTTCATTTCGCCTGTTTGAATTCGTGCCCCTTGACAGATTTATGGTCACCTGGGGATTCCAGGTGCTGCAGGCTTTGGGTTCGGCCTGCCCCTGTGGCTTATGTTTGTAACAAAAGCCTCTGTTTCAGTACTGAGCCAAGTTAGCTCAAATATAGCGCTGCAGGTCTCCCATGCAGGAAGACCCGGGTTCGCGGCCGACCAGCGCATGTATATTTTAAGATTAGATATTTTAATTGTTATATTTTAAATAATTGTATTTTACAATGGAGGTATTTGATTGTCACCTTTTTTGCTCAGTTGAGCAGGGATTTCCTAATGGGCATTTGGTCGGTTCATGACTTCTTCAGAAAGATTATAGCACAAACATTTTAATAGTAAAAATGTGGTTTTGTTAAATGTTTGTAATTTCGTATCCCTGGTGACACAACACATTTCCTTACCTTTAGTGCTGGAAAGAAAGAATGTTTACTGATAGACTGTGGGTTTGTTAGGTCAAAGTCTGACCATCCAGCGCAAGAGCCCGATGCACTGCCAGTCTGCAGTTTTATTTTATTTTCTTTGTTTATTTATTCATTTACTTATTTCTTAAGTTATGTGCTTTGCCTTCACTGTAGGTGCCATAAGTTCGGTTTCAGGTTCAGCCTGATTCTATTGCGAGGTTACCCCCTCGTGTACTGCTGATTATCACACCCTGCTCGGGCGAGCAGTTGGAGGTGCACTTGCTCAGTGTATCCTACCTTCAACTTGACAGTTTTCTTTTGTTTGGGTTATCTTCCCTGGAAAGGTGCAGTCACCTGCTCGGTGGCAAGGTTGCCTGGGGTTTCTGCGAGGGGTCCCCTTGTATACGGCTGTGTCCACACCCTGCTAGGGTGAGCAGTTGAGGTACACTTGCTCAGTGTTTCCTCCCTTAAAGTGGGCAACTTGGGTAATTACCTTAACTGGCATGCACCATAACCTGCTCGGTTTCAGGCTCTGCCTGAGTTCTAATGCGAGGTTACCCCCTCGTGTACTGCTGATTATCACGCCCTGCTCGGGCGAGCAGTTGGAGGTGCACTTGCTCAGTGTATTCCTTCCTTAAGGTCGGCAGCTTTGTTTAGGTGCTGCATATGGCTGACGCCATTGTTTGGTCTTGTAGGCGTGCAGTAACCTGCTCGGTTTCAGGCTTCGCCTTGTTCCTACTGCGAGGTGCTCCCTCGTGTACTATTGGTTGCCTCACCCTGCTGGGGTGAGCAGTTGAGGTGCACTTGCTCAGTGTACGCTTTGATAAACAATATGTTTAAGTGTTGACTGGAACACATTTGCGTTTTTTCAGAATTGTCAGTGGCCCAGAAAGCTCAGTGAGTATCAGCTTATATAAGGGCCGGGGATTCGGTCCCCTGTGAGGGCGTAACCCCTCTTCTTTGGATATTTTATATATATTTCATATATTATATATTCTTTATTTATTAAGTGCTTTAAAGAAAAGAGTGTGGAAGTGGTTGTAAACAGACCCATATGGGGTTGTACCTTCCTCTCTAACCATCTATCTGGTGTTATCATTCATCTTTTAGTTAAAAATTCTGTCACCCTTTACCTTAGTTAGTTTCAGGACAACTCAGTCCTTTCCTTAGGTTTTGATTCCCGACCTCAATTGCTCCACCCAATACCAGTGCTGATTAAGCTACAGTATTTTCTCTCAACATGAGGAAGAATAAAGATGATGCGTTATGCCTCTATTGAGGTCTGTAGGGCTTAAGGCTCTCTTTAGTGGGGACGTTTGTTCTCCCCTACTTTTGTCCCATTGGACATTCCTTATTCTTTTGGTTTCTGGTGGAGACAGGGTCAGCTCGAGGGTAACCGTTCAGTTTTTTACATGACAAGTTGAGCAACCATGTTTTACTTGGATGGAGTGTTTGGAAACACTTGATGGTATCAGTTAGACGAGTTACCAAATAATAACTTGCTGGCGCCTGCCTCATGTTTTTCCTCCCAAAGCTTGGCCTATGGTTCAGCTAACCGTCTAACAGTGTGTGGCAACTTCTCCTCTGCTCGAGGAGTACACGCAGGCTTCTGTACCCTCATGAGCGTTGCTTAACCTCTTTAGAGTGCTGTTTTCATATCCGTGCTGACCGTTCTGATACAGGTTCCTAATTTTGGAAAGGTCTACATCAGTCTTTTATCCTGCTGAGATCGATAAGTGAACACCTCACACCACACAACGCTCGTAGTAGTGTTAAGCACCACTCATATACCTGAGGGTTCGTAGTACTGTATAAGTACTGTTTTGCTATGGACAATGTGCTTAGTTTTTCCTTCCCCTGATTCCCTTAGTGGCCAGTCAGCCTCACATGAATACAGTGACCCAGACCTCAGGGTTTGAGGGGACAGTGGTCCCAGATTTCTTCTCAACCTTGCATTTACAGGGCATTGATAATTATCCAGAGTTCTTTCCCCCTCATTCCCCTTCCTGCCATCCTTGGGGGAGATTGCATCATAATATTACGCCTCTGGGAGTATCCAATGGTTTCAGTTTTCCTGCCATCCTTGGGGGAGATTGCATCATAATATTACACCTCTGGGAGTATCCAATGGTTTCAGTTTTTTCCTTTTTACAGGAGTTCTGGCGGGTGACCAGTGCAGACTCGCACTGAGCATTTCCCTCCCGTCTGTTACTTTCCTTTGTGCTAATCTCTGGTATTTCAATAAGTTAACTGGAGTCTGTCCAGTCAGGGGATTGGTTAGAGGCGCTAGTGTGTATTTATTTCTCTTAACGGTGTAAAGCGGGGCTTTAATGTGGTCCTCAGGGTAGTTTTCTTTCTGGATTGCAAGGTTTTTCCTTTGGATAAGGGGGGGAGGTTTCTCCTCTTTTGGGAAGGCTCAATATCCCTTGGTGGGATAGAGGGGTCTGGGAGTGATACTATCCCCCATCCACGTTATGACCCTCTATCACGATGCGTTCCAGAGTCTATACATTAACTTTCAGACGGTGTCTGCCGCTACGATTACCAGAGTGCTGGGATATATATTTGGTTGATGACTTGATTATCATAGTCACCTGCATGGCAGGTGGACCTTTGGGGTTTTCACAAGAGTTTGTTTGCAGTAAGGTGCCAGCTCAGGGTGCTGTGAGCTTCAAAGATCTGCAAATTGGCTGAAATATAGGTTGGACCTCTTCTGGTGTACACCTTCAGTTTAACCATTTAGTGATCAGTTCTTTGCAGTTTAGAGTCTTGCTAAGATTTTGGAAATTTGGTGTCCTCCTTCGGTTACTTTTGATCCGCTAGGGGATTTATCACCAGGGAGGAGGGATCAAGGTTCAAGCACCGGGCATACCTACAAAGGAGTTTAGATATCACTATAATGGTAGTGATTGGATGTCGGATACATTTTTTCTTGTTGCCAAGTTTGGCCTCTTAAGGATCAGGTTTATAATATCTGCCTTTTGTCATGGTAGCAGAATCCTTCTTCAAGAGTTCGGGAGGTCTGAGGGCTTCCGTGTTGGCGGTTTGACGGGTTTAGCTTCTCAGGTGGGGCCCTCTCTTCCATTCTGCTTCTGCCTCCAGAAGACTTCCCTCCTTAGTATACACATATGTCTGAAGACAATTGTAGATTAATTCTATTGCTTTTCAGCTCCGCTCAGGATGGATTGTCCTATTACAAAATTTATAAAAATGATTTTTTACTCCCATTTTACCCTTTTGAAGATTTGTCTTTCCCTCTTGGTTCCCCAGTGTAGTTCTGTGACATGCCCTGTTTCTAATGCGATATCTTCCTTTAATGCATGGGATGGAACCTATAAGACTTTCACCCCTATGGGGTACTTTTCTTTATCTCCAGGAGAGCTAGGTGTTTGTTTTCATTGGTTTGCTTTCTAGGTCCCCAAAAATGGTACAAATTTAAGTGTTTTGAATATTTGATTGAACAACATAGGTGTTTATTTCAGATGGTTTTGTCCTAACCTATTAGTATAGGAAAACTTTGTTCAATGTTTTCCCCTCTTTTAACCAGTTGGTTTTGGTGGCCTGTAAGGAACGCTGGATTTGGCACATTCCTGTTTTTCTTGCAGTGGATTTGACTTTGCCTTATAAGACAGCTTTTCGGGCAACCTAGTCTTGGGCAATTCTCTGATTGGTCAACAGATTGATTTAATGAAAGCATTTAAAAAAAATGTTACCTTTCCTTTAATTTTATTATATTATCTATTATATTGGATCATTTTGTACTTACTAATGAGATGCAAGGGCTTTGAACTTGCATAATATGAGCCTCCTGTCTTGTCATAGAATGACTAATCCCCCACACTAACGTGAGATGGGGGTTTAGATTCTATTAAAGACAAGGAGGCGATTATTATCCCTCCCACCCACCCTGGATATGATATGATATGATATGACAATTGTGATACGCATGTACACAGGTGGTTCAAGTGAGAACATTCTTTGGTTTGTTGTTCTTCCCAACCACCCACCCACCCTTCTTGCTTGTTGTTCTTACAGGTACGAGTTGAGGTTCTGCTCAGGAGTGTGGATCGCAGTTACAAGTTCTGGAGTGCGTGATTTCGGGTGAGAAGTCCTATCCAGAAGAACTTCTTCATTGCTTCAGGCTGCGGAAAGGTTGAGATCTCCGGTTTCGCTGGATCCTTTTTCTCTGCGCTACGCAGTTCAACCGTTCCATTGGGCGTCTGGTGCAAGTCAGCTGCAGAAAGAGGGGTTGGCGTTAGAGTAATGGACATATATAAAGGAGGGTCCCTGCTCATTGGTCCCCTGCAGGGTATGACCTATCCTCCATGATGGTTTGGGGAGTTCCCCATGCATTGACATTGAACTTTATCTAGTTCTGTTGTTGAAACTTTTTTGTTTGTAAAAGTTTTTTCTTTGCTGCTGTGGTTTCAGAGTAAAGATTGTAATGCATAATAATCGCCTCCTTGTCTTTAATAGAATCTAAACCCCCATCTCACGTTAGTGTGGGGGATTAGTCATTGTAATGCATAATATGAGCCTCCTGTCTTGTCATAGAATCAAGATTAAATATGATGTCCTTGCCCCAGTCCTTAATACGTAAGGAATACACGAGCTGAGGCTTTGACGAGAACCAGCCACATCTGGACATGCAGGATAATGTAAAGTGATTGTAAAAGGGCCCAAGTAACATGGTACCAGGTTGCTTTCCTCCGCAAAACTCGAGCAAATGCCTCCTCTGCCTGAGTTTCAGAACTCGAAGGTCACGTGCAAATTATAGAAACAATAAAGTTAGGCGTGGAACTGACATCTCCTCCAGCTGGCGAGCCTCAGCTTTCACTTCTGATAAACGGTGATTAGCGCGGTCCCCCTGATTGGCTTGTGTGTGTGTGTGTGTGTGTGTGCGCGCGCGCACGTGTATGCTTCCAGCTGCAAGCTACATCAAGGGCCCTTCCTCCCTCGCGCCAAACCAAGACCAGCAGCTCACGCTCTCACCTGCAGATGGAAATAGTCGTTTATAACCACAAGGCAAAACGTACCAAGTACCCTGCTGCTTGAAAAACGAAACGAAAGAAAAAAGAAACGAAAAAAAAGAAACATCGCCTTGATCTAAAATAACAACCCTCTCAGTCTCCACGTCCTGACGAGAAAATGCCACGCAATTGCAAAGCGACCGTACGAGCTATAAACAAATGGATTGCTTTTCATGCACTATCCCCCAGCTGCCTCTTTTCATATTGAATTTTAAATTAAATCTACTCGCCGGAGCCGAAACATTAAAATTAATTATTTAGAAAAGCAGGGCTAGAGTAACGAAGGGGGGGGGGAGATGTAATAGGAACATATATAGCAATGCCCCCTCTGCCATTTGTAAAGGTTTCGAATACACGCTCGCGCTCAGTGGAAAATGCACTAGCACGCTGACAAATTTCTTCTGGAATTTGAGATGTCTTGTTCAGAGTAATAGCTATCTCGCGCAGGTGCCCAGCTGCTATTGTAAAATCACTAAGCATTTAATTGAAACAAACGACTATAATAACAGTACATTATCCCTGCAGGCTCATAGCCATAACAGTTTTAATTATTGAGCTAAGAGTCAAACTAATTTATCCTTTAAAGTAACAGCCACATATTTGGTTATACTGATGATCCCATTAGGAATACAGGACAGAGGCGGGGAGGAATTTAAGGAGATGGGGATTTATTCCAGTAGAGGGCGCAATTAAAAAAAAGCACAGCTGGCCATAGCAAATCAGGGGGTAGTCAAAGCAGTAGGACGAGGTGCCTTTCTCATACAAACACGTTGCCAATGTCAATAGAGTCGGGAAGTGTTATTTTAGAAGCGCACTTTCTCACTTTCCTGCAAATCAGTGGCAGCTAATTGACTCTTTGTATATGGGACCTAATTCCAGCTAGAGATCAAGGCTGGAAAAGACAATGCAATACATGCAAGGCGTTGCTCCAGCGTGGCACCACCAAGAGGTGCTAGATTGCCCGCACAAGTAGCAAAGGGTGCCCATTTGTCAGAGCGAGTGTAAAGGACCAACACATTTGTCATTTACTTTAGCAACATCATCTGTGCTTCAACCTCGACATAGTATCAAAGGAATGAAGGGTAGACTAATTTAGACTTGTATAGCACCAAAATTGAACAAGGTGGTGATTTAATGACACCTGAACAAACTAGGGCTGCAAACAATGCAGCATGTGTGGGCGTGAAGGGCGTTCCATCAACACACGCGTGTTCGAGTCTAACCAAAATAGAGATGTTCAGAAATGTGAAAGACAATGTCAACATACGCATCTACTGCTCTCATTTTCAATACGAATTAGCATGTCTTTGGGACCTTTCCAGTATTGGAGTTTACTTCTGGAACATTATGGCACATGGCTGTGGTGATCGGGAAATGCCATAATGACATTTTGGAGGTATCTTCCCAGGTGGTTCTATTTTAGGATTGATAGCCAGTAGTATTTTATTTAAGCACCATTTTGATTAGGTTTTTACAGTGTTAACTTTCGTACAAGTGTGCTGAAAGTAATTTCACCAGAAGAGTTCCTATGTAGAAGAATTTGAGATTCAGCGCTCTCTGTCAGAGTCAACCTCTCAATGTTGGCTAGGTTCTCTAGCTCCTCAATCCAGTCTTCAACTTTTAACATGTTGGCAGACTTCCGGAACTTTAGGATTAGCAATGGGGCTGTTGACAAAGCTTTCTTAATCCAGAGGCTCGTGTGACGGGGGAGTGAAGTACTCTAAGAACTCTGTCATGTAGGTTTAGTGTTTTCGTTGGTCTCAATTGTCGGTCTTGAAACATGCTGATCCTCTCTATTATGTTCATCCAGAATTGAGACACTGTAGTGCAGAGAAACCTCATGTGGACATAGTAGACTTTCATCGTCCCACATTTTCAGCCCTTGTGGGGTTTCCTGTGGCCCAGTTTGTAGAATGTCTCTAGTAGGGATATCACATTATCACCCTCGTATGTTCCTCATTCAGTATTACAGATTGTAGCTCTATTTCACAGTCGCTTTGGCATTTGTCAAGCATATGTATACATGTCTGGGGTTTCTGTTGGTACTCCTGCTCAGAGAGGAATTGTCTAGCATTTCTGTGGTGGACTGTCCTTGTGTAGCACCTCCAATACAAATGGCTATTTAGCTATGTTCCTTATGTTTCAGATTTTTGGCAAATTTGACTTGGGGTGTCCCCTTAAGTAAGGGACAATGAGCTAAAACAGGATCATAGATATTCAGATGTGGGCACCTTTCCATAGAAAAGGCTACTGAGGTGTGTTTGTTCGCAGTAGAGGGCTGCTCACATTTTTGGCAAATGTTCACAGAAATGTACCTATGCAATTGCTGCGACGTTGCTTGCTTCAACTGTACTTATATTGCCCAGGACAGATAGATGTCTAGAGGGCTCTTGACACTTGCCATTTTGTTCTTCAGACTAGATTTCCCAAAATGCCTTGCATAGAGCTTTGTCTCCACCCTTGCAATGTGAGTGAAGTAGCCAGTATTGTAATAAGTCCTCCACTGAGACTACCCTTAAAGGGGGTATCCCAATGATATGATGATGGACATGTTCCTGTGGTATTGAACAGAGGGGTTAAATGTGATGATGTCCTCTTGAACGGCTGTAGCCCATAGACCATGCTGTTTTAGTTTTTGTTCAGTCTTGGTAGAGGACGTCTTACATTATTGGCTAACTGTGAATCACTTGGGGTTTCATTTTAAGTGAGTGGTGCAATCCAGACAAGGACCAATTGATCACTGTGACTATAGAGGCCGCTGCACCTCACAGGTGACAGCCGAGTCAGAAACTTGTGTGGGGGTGCTCTTGGTACTTTTGATGAGAGGTGATTTGCTCGAGATCTCGGACTGAACTGCCTTTATTGGACTGATCAGACCAATATGACAAGGGTAATCCTCCTCCAGTTTGCCCAGAGAACTAAAACGCGATTGGGGTTTCCCTTAGTGTAGAACAAGCTATTTTAGGCGTTTGTCCATTCACAGAAGAGAACCTCTACCATTGTTGCCTAATTTATAATCACTTAGGGCTTCCCTCCAAGTGAGCAGTGTAACCCAGAAGTGGAAACCTTGCCTGAAGTGACAGCTGCACCGCACGGATGATGCTCAACGAAGTAGAAACACTTGTCTAGGTACCCTTACTCAGAGGACGTTTGCCAGGCATTTCAAGCTGGTCTGCTCTTATGGGTGAGATCAGGCAAATATGCATTTTTACACACTCCTTCGATATGGCACAGAAAGCTCAATCTTTACTGAGGTTGGTTACTCCACATAAAACAAGCTATGTTTGCTTGTGTTCCTCCTCAACAGAATACCTCACAGTGTTGGCCAAGGGCAGGTGAAGGAAGCAGAACAGATGTGACTGACTGTTTGATAGCTGAGACAGGTGATTAGCCTTGTTTTTGTTTTAAATACAGCATTCGTCACTGATGCATTGTGCCTCTTGTGACCATATTTGTCCTAGTTCCTGCTTTTCTGGTAGACATTTGTGATGTCATCTTTGATGTCCTGGGTGTTAGTCTTAGCAGTCACAGTGGTGGTGCGAGTTATGGTTGCTAAGCTTACCATAACTGGCGAATTTCTGGGGGTTTTTGGTTTTACTTATAACCATAACGCCCCTTTAACAACGTTTTTTTCACTGAATTTCATTGGTTTTTATTAGTGCAACTTAACCATAATGTCCCTTTAACAAATTTGTTTCACTGAATTTGTATAGGTTTCTACCAGTGTAACCTACATTTGCTACAAGTTCCTTATATTATACTCACCCCCAATATAGCAGCTCTAGAATCCGCGGACAGTATCATAGTCCGCAGACAGAAGGCAGCATTCACAAACCCCAGTAGCACAGGGGAGAACAGAAAACCTTCTACCCATCAACCAACAAACAGATATACATAAAACTACATTGTTTATATTTAATGCACACAAACCTTTTTCTACAAATGATTTCTTCAAAATGTACATATTTTCTATTTATAACACAATATAATGGAATGCACCAAGCATAAACCATAAATGTACACCTCATATTATCGTTTCAATACAACTGTTCATAGAGACTCACATACACCAAGCGCTTATTCCAAAACTATATCTCATCAAACAGTAAATACCCTGTATTTATTTCTTTATTATTATTATTCATTATGTAAACATTTCTTATAAGCAAATATTACCATTTTTTCAAAAATTTTAACAGAAATGGAAAACAAACTTGGGTGGTCAGAAGAAAACTTTCCAACAGAAGGAATGAGTGATGATAACATCTCTAATGGTAAACAATACTTATTTTAACATAAACAAATAATGTAATTTCTGTAGACCTCAGTGAAATAATAATTTCTTCTTTTATTATAGTACATAGTTTACATGAAGAAACAACACCCCAATTTAATTATGGAGAATCCCAAGAAACACACATCTCTATCCCCAACTGTACATCATGAAATCATGATGCTGTCTGCAAAATTGGATAAACTTAGTAATGACTTTAAGGAACTTTTAAATTAGTTACAAATCATGTTATTATTACAAGTCTTTATTTGTTTTTTGGTCAAAAGATATTTCAACCGTACCAATTTACAAGAGAAAAAGAAAACTTTGTTAAAAGCACTTACATTTGAACACAAAACATATCATTTCACTCCTAAAACAAAATATGTAAAACCTTTAAAATCTATTTGTCACTAAAAACTCACTTATCCATTTACAACAATATTTTTCCTTAAAAATGTGTAAGATTGAACTATTACATGTCCAATTTCTCCAGAAAGTGCACAGATGCTATATTCAAAGATATTTGCTCAGCATTGAATATTTTCACTCACATTTCTTTTTGAGAGAGCACTCTAAATTCTTTGAAGAATTTATGAAAACTGTCTTTTCTTAGTTGTGACAAAGCTGGACAAGCGACAAATAGATGTTCAAG
Organism: Ambystoma mexicanum; assembly: GCF_040938575.1. NCBI lineage: Eukaryota > Metazoa > Chordata > Amphibia > Caudata > Ambystomatidae > Ambystoma > Ambystoma mexicanum. The sequence goes on from NC_090925.1 coordinate 899,939,757, forward strand.
GTTTTCAATAGAAGATGACTCATTACAAAATCGGCATTGACGCAACATTTCAGTGTTTTTCACTCTCGAAGCAATTACCGTTTTTGTGGCCCATAAGTCCAAGCAAATTCGCAGTAAGGCACTAAGGTATTTGGGGTCAGGACATTTCAGCAGATCTTTTCGAACTTGTTTTATCGCCTCTAGAACAAATTTGTCAACCTTCATAATTCTGTATTTTTTTACAACTGTCCTACAACCTAATCCACTCGGATTCCTATAATTTATCTTTGGCACAGTCAGTGTTTTCTATCCGAAGGTTTTCTTGAATATCTACTTTCACCATAATCAACAGACAATGATTTTTCCAGACTTTAAAGAGTTATCACGATTGCTCAGTATAGCGGAAGCAATTGTGGGACTAAGCGTTGATTTATATTCTCGCTGCATTAAACAATTCCTGTACAACACCAATGTTTCTCATTCTACTGTTGTTACAAATCATGTTATTAAAAATGTTCACTATCACTGTCCTTGTTGCACCTGTTCCCCTTGTCCCCAGCAATCATCCCCATTAAATTAAATATAAATGAAAGATGCGTTGATGAAACTTCACTCCTGTCCTCCTGTGATCATTATTATACAGAAATTCCAAACTCTCAAATTTAGATTTCCCATTCCGATATCCCATCCCTTTCATAAATAAATGCATTTTGTATACTTTAAATATCTTGGCTATTATTCTCATAATTCTTTTTAAAACCTCAAATAATCTGTCAATTTTCATATGACGCACTTGTCATCATGTGACCGGACCCGTGCGGTGTGAGGGCCTGACTTCGGACGGTTTGGTTGCACCTCAGACAGTTTAAAACCGCATTTTAAACCAATTTAGGGTGTTTCAAGTTGAAAGTTTACCCTTCCAGAGCTCCTAGACCCATTCTTAGTTGATCTGGCAACCTTTTACAACTTTCCAAGGCCTATTCTCCACTTGGCAGTCAGCAGACAGTCACGCATCCACAGATGGCTGCTCTGAAGGGACTCACTGATTACTTTCGGTCATTCTCAATCTGGCACTTTAGGGGAGAGCACCTGCTTTGGGGAGCTATTTGGTAGAGCTGCAATCTTGCTGGAAATGGCATCACTCATGGGCATCCCTCCTCCTGAGACACCCCCCCACCACCACCACCATCTGGAGGGCCTGGAAAGACGAACAGATGCAAGGATGCAGAAGAGGATGAGGAGGAAGCTGAAGATGAGTAGAGGAAGTGCCTACGTCCAGGGCCCGGAGTGAGTCCTGGGTGTGGCAGTTTTTCACCACTATTGGGGTGTACCAAAGGCTTGTGCAGCCAAGGTTAGATGTACTGAGTAGTCTCAGAAAACCTGTATTCCATCAGAACCACCTCCATGCGCCGCCACACCAGATCCAACCACCCGGGTCCACTGAAAAAGGTGTTCCTTTTTCAGGGAGAAGAAGGTTGATGGCGTCTATATCCCATCTTCCTCGACCGCTCCTGTCACCACACAGACTACTCCTGTGGGAGAGAGGGTCCCAGCGGCCGACTCGCAGGCCATACCGAATGCTGTTGACCCTTACCTTTCGAGTGTCACAGTACTATGTTTGTTCTGCTATGCATAGTTTCGTAGTGCTTTCGAGGCCACGGTCAAGGAGCACGAGAAACGCTGCCATCACGTTACATTTAAGGCCGTCTCAACATCTTCCTCTGTCCACCTGCTCCTCTGTCTCTGTAGTTGGTGCCCCTTCCCTCCCCCACCTCACTTTGCCTCTCTTGAAAAAAACAAAAAAGCCACAAAAATACAAAATAAAAAAACATAAAAAAATTGTCCCTTTAGGAGCCCCGTTTCACAGTTGAAAAATAGAACTGAAAGTAAGTTTCACAGAAAGTGCTTCTAATTTTTGTTCTATTTTTCATTTTTGTTCAATGCAACTTCTAAAGAATACCTGAATCCATATTTTGTGTTTACAGAAACTGCTTCAATGCATTTTTAATGTTTTCAAGAAATATCTAATTACCCACATCAGTTAGATGCACTTCATTGCTTCAAAATGTTTTGACAATATCCATTTTAATATTTTTATTAAGAAAATATGTCATGCCAGGTATCTAAGTATTTTAAACATTCACTTTCTTACAACACACTTCAAACAAACATACTATCACACTTACACTCACACAATTATACGTTTTTTTAAAATCCTCTGTGGATTTTGTTTGCCAATGACCCAATGATTATTTCATGTAAATACAAAAACAATGTAGCACACATAATGTTGTACCAAACATAATACCTAGAATGTACTGTTTATGATGGTCAAACAAATGTAAATGTATACATACAATTGTATGCATTTACAGCTTTCAAACTATACTGCTTAACAAATTATACCTTTTTTTTCTACAGAAAAAGAACCAGAGATGCCAGCTTTATTACTATATGCAAATAACCAACCATACCAAGTATAAACAATTACATAGTTCATAAGCACTATCTCCCATATACACTTAAATTATATAATTCCCACCATATTATAAATACTGTATTCTCCCCCTACAGTACCTATAATTATATAATTACTAAACACATATTACTACAGTGAATCTGGCCACTGGCTAAAACCACCAAATATAGAATTAAATCATATAACAAGTACGTACAATACACCTTCACATAACAAAACTCACACTGAACCCCCTGCAATCCAAATAATGTCCACGGACACCAAAATTGTCAGCAGACTTGGCGGCTTCAGCATAGCCTTTTTTCACCAACAAAAACAGCTCCAGGTCATCTTTATACCACTCCCCTGCCCTTTCCATGCCCTCTTTCAGCCATCAAATAACCCCAAATGTGTTTTCCAAATTGTTCTTTCACAGCATTGTGCGCGGACTACTGCGGTATCCGTGGACTGGGCGGCACTTGCACACACTTTTTACACCTACAGAAACAGCTGCATATCCTCTTTATTCCACCCGCCACCCTTTCCAGACCCTATTTTGACCACCAAATAATCCCAAATGTGTTTTCCAGACTTTTTTCCCACTGCGCTATCCGCTGACACAGGAGGCTGTCCGCAGATCCAACATGGCGACCAATAAAAAAAATGAGACACTTCACGCTTTTGAGCATCCATTCAGCGGGCCCGTACAATGTCCACGGACATCAAGCTGGACCCTGGTTGGTCCAGGGGCTGTCTGGTACCCGACCCAGATATCACTGATTCTTTTTGACCTACTTTTTGGGCGTTTAAAAAAAAACAACTGGACGGATTTACACCACATTTACAAAAGCATGCTTTCGGGACCAAGCCGCTGCTCCTTGTTCAAATTTAGTGAAAATCCGTCCAGCGGTTTCGGCTGTAGGCGCGAGGTAAACTTTTTTTTTCCATTGAGTCTATGAGGATTTCGACAAATGTTGGGACCCCACCTATAACTTTGCCCCCCCTCCCCAAAACCTGCCCCAAACTTCACAGAATCATTCCGAGGGCACTGGCGTAACGGGGGACCTCGGTGTGCCATATGGTGTATGGGAGGCTGGGTATGCGTGTGGAGTGTATGGTGAAAGGGTGCACACTTAAATGTATAGGTGGCTAAGTGCGCGCGTGTGTGTATGGTGAATGGTGTGTGTCCTAGTGTTCAGGGGCGCAACACACCCTAAATGTGTGGGGGGTGCTATCCCCTTAAGTGTTAGGAGAGGTGCTAACTTTATAGGCGGTGGGGCGGGGTCAAACCTATTTGTGTGTGTGCATCTAACTCCTTTATGCATTCTAATGAGACTATTCTAGTACAGCTTCAATGTTATAAGCAGTTAACTGTCTCCTTTAAGTCTGAAAGCACCCACGTATGGACTGCTATGAGAATAAGCGGTCTCCTGTCCCCTCTCAGTCCAATCAATTCCCTGGCATGCAAGTACTAAACCCACATCAATATTTCAATTGCCTAAAGAATTAGGCATTTGAATGCAGGTACTTCCTGTGAAATGCTTTACGTTAGTAGTTGCCGGGCCTTTGTTAACTGCGAAAACCAGGTGCTGTTTAACATCTGTGTCCTGTTCTGTCCGGCAACGGCTCTGTAGGTCAGCCAGGTCGAGTCGACATAGCCCGGAAATTCAGGGCGGTAGCGGAGGGAGGGCTGAACACCTGTCAGCTCAATGGTGTTGCACCACTACTTGTGTTTAATTCCTTGGTTACTTATTGGTAATCTTCATTACTCATAGCCCTATTCTTCCTCATCCCTGTATTTGTGTATGAGGTACTTTGCCCCATAGATAAGTACTGGGATGAGGTAGAGGGACATGGAGTTAATGCCTGCTTAGTTACCTGTACTCTTCATTACTCCAAGTCCCACTCTTCCTCATCCCAGTACTTACCTTTGAAGCAAGGAGCCTCATACGTAAGCACTGAGACAAGGACAAGGGACGTGGAGGTAATTCCGGGCTGAGAAACGGATTTTGGAGTTTGGGGCAGGTGGTGGGAGGGTGATTGGATGTGTGGAGGGTTTGGGAGGGACAGGTATTGTGCGATAAATCGTAATGGTAATCCATGTCCAGGCTAAGCATGCATGATATGTGGTATTAGTGGCTAGAGAGGCATTTTGGTGCAGCCAGTCTAGTCTTTTCTAAGTTTGGCTTGACTTTGTTTTTACTGGGCAGCTCTGATAAAGCAGTCCTGCTAAGTGTAATTACCTGGCTAGACTGGCATTTGGGTGCAGCCAGTCTAGCTGTTTCTTACTGCGGCATTGTATATTTTTCTGGGCAGCTGTGATAAAATAGCCATGATAAGTGTTATTGCTTCAACTGGCATTTTGGTGGAACCAGTCTAGGTATATCTAAATGTGGCCTGGCATGCTTTACTGTAATATGTTATTACGTGTCTAGACTTGTCTACATTGTGCAGCCAGTTGGACATGTTTTCATTGTGGCATGGAATTTTTAATAGCAAAGCATTATATTAATTAAAGCATTAATGTTCCTGTGCACTATTGGTGACTTGCATGTACTGGATTTTTGGATTGGTGTTACCCTACAAAACAATTGCAAACGCTCTGGCCTTTTAGTCAATTTTTCTCACAAAGTGTGCTTTATAATGCATTAAAACACATATTGATATCTTTCTCCTAGTGCAGTGTGCAGCATACCCCTGCAGCAGCACGTTCCTGCGCATTTCGCAAGCATGGTAATTTAGGCAGGCCGAGAGTGTGTCGTGGCCCGTTGCAGAGTTGGGGTGGGGTGGCCCTCAGCATGGCTTGCTGGGGGTGCCCCCAAAGTTTGTGTTACATCACTGTCCGAGGGGACCATTTACTTGTTTCTATGAGTTGAGCAACTTATAACATTATGTCCAGTCCCTGGTCCACCTGAGAGTAAGACTGACCGGGCCAGGCCTGAACTATTCCCAAGTCCCCTGCGAAAGCAACTAGTTGGATACAACCAAGTCCCAAGGAAAATGGGTATTCAGGACTGCATCTCCCAAAATGCATCACGTTTAGAAATCCAAAACCCATAGTGAATTCTTGCATGTCTTTCTGGTATTCAGGGAAAAATACACTTTGGAGAAACACTAGCCAAAGGGTATCTCACCCGCTAGTGCTCTGGGACTTGTCATCCAGGTGGGCAGGACACATCCATCATTTTTGGATCCAGTTCCTGGGGGTGGCCCAGTGCAGGAGGATCACCTGGGTGAGGGGTCTTCGGGGAGTGGGGGTGAGATAGCTGATGGCAAGACGTGGTATTCACCCTTATTTTATTGATCAAACCCATCCTATCTTTTAGGATGCTCTGTGATCCCAACGAGCAAAGCTTCCGGGACGAAGGCAAACCTACTTGAGCAGAGAAACAGACCAAGGGACAACAGCAGCGGGCCGAAAACCCCAGGGGTTGCCTATTGGAGGTTGTTGCCTCCGATACGGCAGCAAAAGACGCGTGGAGAACGCCAGATCACACAAGTGAAGATTGCATTGTGTTTCAAGGACGCCAACGACCCTCCCAAGTAAACGGCAGAGTTGGGGAGACGAGGTCAAGCCTGTGGTGCTAACCTTGACTCAAAAATCAGAAAACAGCAAACAAGTAAGAAACGCACACAGCCGGTGAGTTGGCAAGCGACCTGAGAAACCAGTGTGTGTTAAAGTGAGTAAAGTTAGCAACCTCATATCACAAGTGAAGGCTGCACGTGTGTGGATGAGATGCAAAGAAAGGCAGACCTGTGAATGAACTTTGATATCCTGGAGTGGTCAAATAATCCACTCACGTTCGAAAATCTTCGACATCCAAAAGGTGTCCGAGCTCAACAGAGGCATACCCGAAGTGAAAAAAGCTTGGGGTAGGGAGGAGCCCCGAAGAGCAGTGTGTTCCAATGAGGAGGAGAAGAGCTCCTGAACATCACAACAGGGATCAGCTGCAGTAAGGTGGGGAGAAGTCCTTTCAACCCTGAACGAGGGGTCTGCTCCAGTGAGGGGAAGATGAGCCCCTTCTACCCCAAAAGACTGGTTGTGGCAAAAGGTTGTAGTGGAAAAGTGTGTCAATTCCACCACCTTGCTTTGATGAACTGTTGCATAACCTAAAGTGATTGTTGAACCATCCTGACTAAAGTGTTTCTTTTGAATGAGCCATCCTGGCTAAAGTATTTCCTATAAAGAAGAAGTATGAAAAGCTGAAAAGTGATTTGCCTGTGGCGAAAAGAACACTTGCATTTGATTCTGAATTGACGTTTGTAGAAAAAGACTTTTGGTTTACCAAGCAGGAGATTGTGGAAGTGTTAATAATTGCTTTGGACTGTAAGGAAGTGGGAAAGTGACTTTATCCAGTGCAAGGATATATTGAATGGAAAAGACTTTGTATCCTACATTGAGGGGAACATTTAATACTTAACTAAACCTTCTTGAAACTGAACTTTGCTCCAGACAATCCTGAATTGATTCAGGGGAAGGTAATCCACCATGGGCATAAATACAAATGGTTATAACTTTTGAGTTTGAATTGATATGTTATTTTGTGGAGTTTAAAACTGCCAAACAATTCCTATGTGCTTTTGTTGGGTATATTAGGGTGAGGGTCAGATGCCTTCTGGACACTAGGTCATTTTTCTTTAGCCATAGTGTGTCAGGTAAGCATATCCTTGTTAGGTTAGGGAAAGATAGGTGTTTGTTTGACCCTTTTTTGTTTAAGTAAAATGGCAACTTGTGAGAAAACTATATCTGTGTGTCCGTCTCGCATTTCTGACCCCTCACATTGGTTTGAACTCAAAAGATCTGTTTGTACAAAGGGCAGCTCTTTTGTGAGGCAGAAATGCCGTACCCTGAACTTTGGTAACACAGATAGGCCTATTAAAACTTCTGTGCATTGACCAAAGAGAAAACGGAATCTGTTTCTAAACTTCTAAAATACCATTTAAATGAAATAGTTTTCCTTTGAAATCCATGCTCTAATATATATATATATATATATATATATATATATATATATATATATATATATATATATATCAGCTAATCTGATAGTAAACAATTACAGGGGAAACTAGAAACTGCCTCATTAAAATGATCCTTGGTTCAACAGAATGTCCTTCTCAAAACAACAGATGGGTGCCATTAATAGTAAGCAGACTACACATGCGAAGTTGACAAAAATATATTTTGAAGTAAAACAAAATCCTATTTAAAATGTACACAGAACACAGTGTTCATTTGAACTAGATTTCCAGTTCCAACTTCTGAACCACTTGTCTAATTTGAAAACGAAATAAAGATCTGGTTTCAGCAGACAAAACACACATAATATGCATATAAATGTGATACATTAAAATGTGTAATGTATTAATTATTCACGTATGTTAATAACTCCATCATGCATGAATTGAAGAAACATGCAATCTCTGGATTCATAATATGCTTACAAATCTGATCTTATCATTCACATCAATGGCACATATCCATGCAGAGATATATTCAACAAAAATATATTCCATTTTAATATCCATTAAACTCAAGAAGAAGGGGGCAAATGTATTGCTGATACAATTCCTCATGACACATCAACATTCAGCGAGCCAACAGAATCATTAAGGAGGGCCATGGTGGGTGTGAGAAAGTTAAGAGAACTTATCACTGACTCTGTCCAATACAAAATTCATCATCAAATGATACTGCATGAGTGAAGTTTGCTGGGTATTTAAAAATCAAATACATAGGAACAAGATGGAATTCTGGAAGAAACAGGGGACCAAGAGAGCCCATCTGATAGAGAAACAGATTTCAATTCCAAAAGATATAACTGATGGGGAAATCTCCTTAAACGGGCCTTTACCACACTGAACTGAATGCAAATGCCTTTCTCAAGACAGAACCAGATGACCAGAGAGGGATTTTGGAATGAGGTGAACAGACTGAAAGAGCAAGCCTACGCCATGGCCTACCTGAGGCTACTCAGTGTCCCTTTTTGTCTTGACCTTGCAAAGACAAACAAAAAGTAGGTACTTTGACCCTAGATTAAATTAATGTGTCAAGAGTTAATTGAATCACAGAGTGAATTATTTTTTTTTAAATTTAGTTTTATTAGGTTTTAATAGAAACAGATCACACAAAAGGGAAAAAGAGAAATAAGCATAAACGTTTGATTACAAGACAAAGTTGGGACTCCAGTAAGCTAGAATCAGCATTTAACATAAACTTGGTTTACTTTCTCAACTGCGATCTGTAAGACCTTGTAATAACCATTCCCGTTCCCATTCCCTCAATCACCTCCCACCCCTTTCCCCAAACCCCCTAGGGCTAGGCATTTATTTTACAAGAGTAGTGTGGTCCTATGTTTATGTGGTCACTTTTCTGATTCTAGGGAACCCCCTTATTGGGGAACCGCTCTTTGTGCTTCTTCATTGCATTTTGGGTTACATGTGAGACAGTGTTAAACATTGGGAGGATATTACATGAAAAGCCAGTTAGCAAAGTCAGGTTCATTACATATTTCTACACCTTAATGTTCCTGGCATATATTTGTTCAAAAAATCCATCCACAAAATATCACACTGCGTGGACCTGCCGTGTAGGGGTGACGTAATTTTTTCCATGGTGCATATGTTTGACGCTACATTGACCCATTCTCGCTCGGGGTTGTTGCACATTTCCACTTCATAGCTAGCAGGGCCCGGGCAGCAAGCAGTAGCTGTGTGGCCAGATCTTGGACTCTTCTTCATTCATCCTCATACTTCTCGAAACCAAACAAGATGAGATTGGGGACTGCCGTTCTTTGGACACCGTCTAGGTCTAGGTCTCTGATCCACCCTAGGACCTCATCCCAGTACATCTTAATTCGGGGACATCCCCACTGCATGTGCCAATAGTCCGCAACTTCCCCACATTTGCGGTCTAGGTCTCTGATCCACCCTAGGACCTCATCCCAGTACATCTTAATTCGGGGACATCCCCACCACATGTGCCAATAGTCTGCAACTTCCCCACATTCGCACCTACATAGTGGGCTGGCTGACTGGTACATTTTGGAGAGCCTATGTGGATCATACTGCCACCAATGTAAGAGTTTGATAGCATATAATTTATATTGACATGATATATATGTTCGGGCGCCGCTCTGCACTTTTTCCCCTATGTATCTGGATCCCCCAAGTCTCTCTCCCATTTTGTTCTGAGAGGTTACGTAGTTCCTCTACATGCCTCTATCAGTGTTTTACACATAGCCGATATCAACCCCTTCATCTCTGTCCTGGAGTTCAACAGTGTCTCAAAAGGGGTAAGTTCTCTTCTCAGTTTATCTTTCCACTCAGGTCTCATTAAGATGTTCTTAATCTGTAAGAATTGGAATGTGGACAGTATCCCTATCCCTAGGGCCTCCACTAGCTCTGCGAGTGTGATGAAGGAGTCCTTTTTCAAGAGTTGGCCTACTCTTTCCAGTCCCGCTTCATACCAAGTTTGAAATCTTTCTACATTGGGGATATGTACATTAATACCTGGGGACCACAGGTGGCTCAACGGTGATGGCCATGTGGTAATGTTCCTCATCTCCGTGCCTTCCCTCCATATTTCCCATATGGTTTCCAGTATCGGGTGTACTTTCAATCTGTTTAGGAGTTTCCTCCTTGGGGCCCACAGCCACTCTGAGACCGTGGCCGGGGATAGGGAATAATTGTCCATTGAAATCCAATGTGTTTCTTTCTGATTAAGTAGGTGGGGAATAAGCACCCGTAATTAGGCCATTTCATAATATTTCCTGAGGTCTGGAAGGCCCACCCCGCCCTTATCCTTAGGTAATGTCAGGGTATCATACGCAATTTTAGTTTTTTCCCTTGCCAGAGGACTCTTCCAATCGCCTTCTTGACCTCTAAGAAGAAGTGTCCTGGTATCTTAATGGGAAGCATTTGGAAGGGGTACAAGAACCGTGGGAGACAGATCATTTTTATCGCGTTGAGACGTCCTAACCAGGATATTGTCAATTTGTCCCATCTAGCCAGGTCCGCATGGAAATTTTAATGGAGTGTCGGGAGGTTGGCTTCATATAGGTCTCCTATCTGTCTTGTAATTCGTATTTCGAAATATTGCAACATATTGTGTTCAATCGTAAGACCAAGGAAGGAATATTTGACTCCTTTTGCTTCTACGGCCCCTTGTAGGGGGAACAAAATTGACTTGGTTCTGTTGACTTTGAAACCCGATATTCGGCCGTACTCCTCAAGGAGGTGCATAGCTCTGGGGATGGATGTTTTTGGGTTGGCTAAATGAAGGAGTGTGTCATCGGCATACAATGCCACTTTATACTCAGTCTGGCCTAGTTGTACCTGGGTATCTTTCCTCATCTTCTGTGCCAATGGTTCCAATGAGAGAGCGAAGAGGATAGCCGAGAGGGGGCATCCCTGCCTGGTACCCTGTTTTAATTCAAACCATCTAGAGTATTCTCCATTTATGAATACTGATGCTTTGAGTGCTGTATAAACTGCCCGAATCCCCCTTCTAAATTTAGGCCCTATCCCAACTTTGCATAAGACTCCTGTCAGGAAGTCCCATTCTACCCTGTCAAAAGCCTTTTCCGCGTCTACGGAGAGCAGAGCGGGGTCATTGTTCATGTTTTGGGAGGTGTTGACCAGATGCAAGGTTTTACGCATGGTGTCGGCTCCTTGTCGCCTGAGTATAATGCCAACTTGGTCAGGGTGGATGAGACGGGGCGTAAGTGTCTCCAGTCTAGAGGCCAACTTTACATTTTCACATCCACATTAAGCAGAGTTATGGGATGATACGATCCACATCTTTTGGGGTCCCTTCCATCTTTAGTAATCACTGTTATGAGAGCCCTAACAAAGGAGTCTGGGGGTCTCCCTGTTTCTAGGTTCTCGTTAAACAGTTCAACTAGGAATGGTATGAGGTGGGTACCAAAGGATTTGTAGAATCCAGCTGTATATCCGTCTTCCCCTGGGGATTTGCCTAGGGTCAACCTTTTTATCGCATGCTGTATCTCTTCTTCTGTTATGGGAGATTCTAAAAGAGCCGATTCAATGTCTGTTACTTTCGGTATGCCGATGGCAGCAAGATAAGTCTCTACGCCAGTCAGATCTGGGTCTGTCTCCGGGGTATACAGTGTTTCGTAGAAGTCAGCAAAGGCTTCAGGGATGGTGGGTTTGCTTGTCACCGGGCTAGGCCTTTCATCAATTATCTCCTGCACCGTGCGTACCGTCAGTTGTTCCCTTAGCCTAGCAGCTAGCATTGCATCAGCTTTGTCCCCTTTTTCATAACATTTTTTGTTTCAGCAAATGGAGTTTGCGTACAGTCTGATCATGCTCTAGGAGGTGAAGATCCTCCCTTTTCTTTTTTGCTTCGCTAATTTTGATGGGATCTACTGTGTCTCCTCCCTTAGCCTTCTTATCCAGCTGGCAAATCTCTCCCCGGATTCTATTTTCAATCAGAGCTCCCTCTCTTTTCTTATGAGCCCCTTCCCTTATGAGGACCCCCCTCCAGGTCGCTTTTCCCGCTTCCCACACACCCTGTTTAGAGACTTCCCCGGTGTTGTTCGATCTAAAGTATTAAATAATCTCTGTTTCCATGTTGTTCTTGAAGACAGGCCTCATTACATCTCCATTTACCACCCCTGACTGGTAGGTGCTCCCACTGTGTGTCAGTGATCACCATATCGTGGTCCGACCATGTGATTGGGGTGATCTCCGTGTGTGTCGTTGTGTTATATAAATCTCTTGAGAAGTAAATATAATCAATGCGAGTGAAGGTGTTGTGCGGTGCTGAGAAAAAAGTGTAACCTTGTTCATTTGGGTGCATTCGTCTCCACACATCACTCATCCCATACACATCCATCATGTCAGTAAACTCAGTATGTTCTCCTTTAGTTCTATCTCTCGTTACTGGGTTACCAGTCTTTCGATCCATGGTAGGATCTGCCCACAGGTTAAAATCGCCACCTAGAATTATGTGGCCTGTGGCCTCGAGCATTATTTTGGGGATTGTTTTAGACAGGAATCTAAATTGGCTTACGTTGGGAGGGTAAATTGTGGCAATTGCCACTTTCACATTTCCGATGGATCCTGTTACCAATAAAGCTCGGCCTTCTGTGTCTGACCAAGTCTTGGTGACCTTAAAGTCTGTCCCTTTCCTGATAAGGATTCCCACCCCTCCTTTTCTCTGCGGCCCAAAGCCCCCGAATTCTATTCCATTTTGTTTCCTAAGAACTGACCTCTCATCTCCCTTCATATATTTGGTCTCTTGCAAGAGAAGGATATCAATTTTTGCTCTCTGAAACTCTCTGGATACAAGGGATCTCTTGGTCGGTGATTGAGACCCTTGACATTAAGCGTTCCCACCCTTAAGGAGCCCCTTCTGCCTGATTCAACGGTTATCGCAATTGTGCAATCTCGAGTTTACAAAATGTTTGACCGCAACCACCAACATGCCATCTGTTCAACTAACCACATTTCATTTCTCTCTTTTTCAGTCTCTGAAGATGTCACCCTTGCCCTTCCCTTAGCCTTGCCCTGTACCCCTGCTTACCTCCCCCCTTCCCTCTCCCCATTTGGTAGCATCCGATCGAGAACCACCAGCGGAGACCGTTACCTCACGGTCCCTTGCGGAAATAAAATCAAAATAGAAATAAGCCCCCACTACCTTCCCCTTGCTCCTAACGTATAAATCCAAATCAAACATCAATCTCAATGTTAACCTAGTAACCAGTAATCGAACTTTGTGCTACTGCAACACATTTAGCTTAAATATACCAAGTCTACTGGGGCCTAGTTGCCCCCTTCTGGGGAGATGTTGCCCCTGCAATATTTCCTAGAACCTTTCACCCGCCTTCAACTTGGGCCTTGGATATGCCATTCTCTTCCATCCATTCTCTTCCATCCTCTGTCGAGTCCTCTCGATCTTCTCTTTGTCCATGTGGGTCCACCAGCTCCGATATGCACGCTTTCATCTCTTTCTCAGATCTCAGCCTAATCTTTGTGCCTCCATGTTCGAAAGAGAGGGAGAAGGGGTATCCCCATCTATAACGAGTGTCCCATTCCTTCAGCCATTTTGTGAGGGGTCCACACATTCTCCTGAGAGCTAGCGTCAGGGAGGAATGGTCTTGGTATATCGTTATTTGTGCCCTTCCTAGGGTGATCTCGCCTCCACTCCTTGCCTTCTCCAACACCCTGGCCTTGTCCTGGTAACGATGAAACCGGGCGAGGACCTACCTTAGGCCTCCTGGAGGGCCACCGGCTCTGTGAATGCATTCCATTTTGGGTTTGTCAATGGCCTCATCAGCGACTACCAGCTTGATGATGTCGTGAAGCGTTTTCTTGAGGTCTTCTTCCGTTTCACCGCATCATTCTGGAATTCCAAAAAAACGTAAATTGTTCCGCCTTTCGCGATTTTCCAAATCATCCATTTTGAGTTTGAAATCTTCTTCCCTCTGCTCCAGGTCAGTTATTCTGTGTTCCAGCTGTGTCTCTAGAGTGTCTATCGAGACTTGATTGTTCTCAACTCCTTCTAACCTATCTTCAATGTTGTCTGGGCGTTGCATGATCTTGTCAATATTCCCACCTATATTGGCCCCCATGTTCTTTATCTCGCTCAGTAGGGCGGCAATGTCCCCTTTCGTGGCAGCAGTTTCAACATTTGCGATTGCTGTAGTTGCCATTTTGGAGTTGGTGGTGCAATGAGATGACGGGGCGTAAGCAAAGATGGCCAGCTTTTGTTGTGCGTTCATATACCTCAGATGTCACCCTTTGGTGTCTCCTAAGGGCTCTGAGTACTGCAGGGTTGAGAGCTGGGGTGCCAGAGTCATTCAGTGGGGGTAGCTTTTGCTCATAGTGATCACCGGATTCAGTCGCTCTTTACTGTCTCCCCGTGCCATTCGACCTATGACTTTGTCGTGAAAATTGTGCCTGGTAATTGCATGGTCATTGGGTTAGAAGTGAAGTGGTCGGTGACTCTCTAGCGTTGAATTTAGTGCCTGGTATCTGCACACTTTTCACTAGTTTTCTTGGACATATGTTGCTTCCTCTTTCCCATGTACAACAGCATTAATCAGTTCAGTGCCTCACAGATGTGACCTCAGTTACGGATGACCCGAGTATGATTCCAGGAAATATGGGTGTATCTTTAGCGTCTCAGAACAATGTTGTTGTCTCTACTGTTCCAGGATATGTGCCCTTGGCACATCGCTTTATTTTGCGGCGTCTATTAGCTTCCTCGTGTGCACCGCCTGTGTGGGGGTAGAGCCATGCCTAGCCGCCCTCTGTGAAGAGACTCGTGAGCACCTGTTCCGGGACACTGGAATGTCACAATCTCATTATTTGTGCAGTGGTTCGGTGGGGGTGAGCTCCTTCCTACACTGTCTCCCCCAAGCCTTCCTGGTGGAGGTGTGCCTCGTAATTGTTAATGGACCCGATGCGCTTTTGGGTCCCGCGGGGGCCCGTCCGTTGTTAATGGTGACCAACGTTCGGTTCTTCTCTTGACAAGATGGGCCTTCTTACGCGCAATTGGGGGATCTCTGCACGTTGTGTGGATGCGCCTTTATCTGGGCCCTGGCCACTCATTCAATGTCCTGCTCCTCGCTGGGGGTCTAGCGAGGGCACTGCCCTCACCTTGGCTGAGGCCCACTGGGATACGTTGGTGTGAGGGCCGTGTTCAACTCACCCCACAGTCGCGGAATCCAACAGTGTTCTTTGCTGCTTACGGTCCGCTTCCTCCTATGCGGGTCAAGCCGTGGGGGCCGGCAGATCCACAACAGGGCTCGGCATGCCGCAGGAAGGAACCGCGGTCTCCCAGGCTGCAGGGGGGTAGGGGCCCACGTGTCGTAGCTCCACGTCTGATGAAGAAAAGCAATTATCTTCATGAAATCCGGTCTGATTTTTTCCCAGATTTCGCCCAGTTGGCCGGGGTCTCTTCCGACCCTGATTCATGTACTTTGCAGCCTCTGGGGGAGGGGGGGGGGGTCAAGCAGTGGGGGCTTTTACTGCTCTTCGGGACCCGAGGCACGGAGCTCACACGAAAGAGGAGAGCATCCGTGCGCCCGCTGGTGGCCACCTTGTGGAACCTTGTTTAAAAGCTGTATAACTGAAAGGGGGAAATATAGCCTATGGCATTTCTGCTTTGCAGGTTATAATTAAAATTGAAACCCTAGGTAACATCATCATAATAGGGCTTGAGTTCGAGTATTTTTTTCAGCTTCATCAGTGGAGGCGTGTGCTCAGAGGCGTGACCCGAGCCCTCCACTCTACATACCCTCAGTCCTCCGCGAAGCGGACCGCGAAGGGACTGACAAGGGCAGTCAGCAGTACCAGCACGCTGTGCTGGAGTTCGAGTATTTTTTTCAGCTTCATCAGTGGAGGCGTGTGCTCAGAGGCGTGACCCGAGCCCTCCACTCTACATACCCTCAGTCCTCCGCGAAGCGGACCGCGAAGGGACTGACAAGGGCAGTCAGCAGTACCAGCACGCTGTGCTGGAGTTCGAGTATTTTTTTCAGCTTCATCAGTGGAGGCGTGTGCTCAGAGGCGTGACCCGAGCCCTCCACTCTACATACCCTCAGTCCTCCGCGAAGCGGACCGCGAAGGGACTGACAAGGGCAGTCAGCAGTACCAGCACGCTGGGCTGGAGTTCGAGTATTTTTTTCAGCTTCATCAGTGGAGGCGTGTGCTCAGAGGCGTGACCCGAGCCCTCCACTCTACATACCCTCAGTCCTCCGCGAAGCGGACCGTGAAGGGACTGACAAGGGCAGTCAGCAGTACCAGCACGCTGTGCTGGAGTTCGAGTATTTTTTTCAGCTTCATCAGTGGAGGCGTGTGCTCAGAGGCGTGACCCGAGCCCTCCACTCTACATACCCTCAGTCCTCCGCGAAGCGGACCGCGAAGGGACTGACAAGGGCAGTCAGCAGTACCAGCACGCTGTGCTGGAGTTCGAGTATTTTTTTCAGCTTCATCAGTGGAGGCGTGTGCTCAGAGGCGTGACCCGAGCCCTCCACTCTACATACCCTCAGTCCTCCGCGAAGCGGACCGCGAAGGGACTGACAAGGGCAGTCAGCAGTACCAGCACGCTGTGCTGGAGTTCGAGTATTTTTTTCAGCTTCATCAGTGGAGGCGTGTGCTCAGAGGCGTGACCCGAGCCCTCCACTCTACATACCCTCAGTCCTCCGCGAAGCGGACCGCGAAGGGACTGACAAGGGCAGTCAGCAGTCCGCGGGCCCGCGTGACCGCGTGCTGATCCAACTCCGAGACTTCTTACATAAAGAGCTACAGCTCCTCAGGCCCAGCGGATGGCGGCTCTGGACGATTCCGTAAAGCGGAAACCTGGTTGGGAAGACCAGGACAAGCGCTTGCTAAGAAACGGCAAACCTCGCCAGCCGCCGTCCCACAACAAGGACCATGTAACCTCGCCGGAAAGCGTGGAGCAGTTGGCTACTCAGAGGCTTCAACGGATCTCCCGCATTAAACACGCGAGCAAAATGATTCAGGCAAATACAAATCGCCCAGCGGAGCTTAACGAAGTAAGTGACTTCATGTTTCCCCCGATTGAATCCTTGGGCTTGGAGGGCACACCATCGCTGTTAGTGCCGACTACAGAACAGGACCAAACTATCCCCCAAGAAACCATCTTAATAACGACGAGCCCCGCGTCTACCCACATACTCCCCTCTCCTCTATCCAACATAGAGGCCCAAGGTCCAGAAACAGGGAGGGGAAGCCCATCAAACCAGGAGCTGCTCCCATTGCTTAGGGAGGAAGCGCAAGAGGCTACGTCCGAGCCGCCCACGACCCCTATACAGAACATGGAGGGGGGGGGGGCAGTCTGCGTTCTGCTTTTCGGACTCCCTCACGGAGCAAGCAACGCACAAGGGCGGCAGGAACCTACCCCGGTCAGACCCAACCCCGCCCTCACTCCCGGGGGAGTCAGTAGTGATCATGATACACAACACAGAGGGAGCTGCGGCAGTGGAGGATTTAAGAACACCCCCGGGACAAGTCGCCCCATCTTCCCCTCCCCAAATGCTGTTCGAACTTGCTGGCGAGGAGGGAAGGGACGATGAGGGAAGGGACGAACATCGGGGGTTGGAGATTGCGTGGACTGCCCTGGAAGAGGAGGGAACCCAACCCCCTGCTCCCCGCCCTCAGTCGGGAATTCCGACGCCCAGCTCAAGCCCAGCGAAAAAACATTCATTTCTACCCAGTACATCCTCCCCACCCTTACCCGGTGTGGTCGAGGTAACAGCAAACGCCAATGAGATTCCGGGCAACCTGACGAAACTTTCGGGAGGCTCACAAAAGATGTCCTCTCGCAGAACGGTGAGGGCCAAACCCCCGTACAAAAGAGGACAGGGAAGGGGTAAAAAACATCTTATCCCTCACTGTATGTCAACGCTGAAAGAGTTTTTTGGGAAAAAGACACGAACGGAGGGTGAAGGATACCAAGATGTATCAGATGCAGAGCTTTTGGCCATAGTTGAAGATAGAGCCATACTCCCCTCAACCCTGAACTTCCCTGTTAAGATGACCACATCCTTAGAGAAAGCGGTTAACAGAGCTCCACACTTAACCGCTCAAGTGAGTCAGAGTCCAAATCTAATACACACGGGATCAGAAGTTGTAACGGGGAGGGACAAACCACAACCGATTAATGGTGCTGGAACTTGTGATCTGTTGGACAAGACGACGTTGGCAACTCAGCCGCATACCGAGTTAGACGCTGGAAGGGAGACCTTGGGAAGAGCCACTTCGATTACTGGCACCCCGCACTCCATTAACAAACAAGCAGAGGGATTGGGGCTGTCAGGAACACTAGCGGGAGAGCCACACCCGCCCCTGGCTCCGGTTAATGGCCCCCCTGTGCCGCCCAATAAATCCGTCCCCTGTTTTCCCCGATCTTTGGAGTGTAGCTTGGAACCGTACATTAGAGGGGTGGGCCCTCCATACGAGGTAAACCCGAGCCACCCCAAGGAACGGGGCTCTCCGACGCCCCTCAGTCATCAAGGCGAACCTCCTCCCAGCCAAGTGTCTGAAACTCCCGCGCAAAAAGAGGACTTGATGTCCATTCTAGCTACAGTCACTATCGCGCTGGCACCATTTGGGAAATTATACGAAGCCATCAGCGATACTTTAAAAGACCAAACCACTCTGATCGCACATATGCACACCAAACTGAATTTCCTAGAGGGGTTTATTATAGCCTCTCAACAGCACAAAGGCGACGACATGGAAAGTTCGAGTGGGGGGAGCAAACCCCTGGTAATGGACCAGCTACCAACCGACCACCCGTGCTCTGGAAACAGGACAGAAAACGCGCAGGGGACACAATTGATCGATCGGCCTTGCTCGAGAGAAGCCCCCGAGAGGAATCAAGGTCTCGAGCCCGGCCGGGAGATAGAGGTAGGCACTCGGCCCACTGACAGACCACTACCTTTGGCGAAAAGTGCAACACAGACGGAACTCCGCTCAAAGGGGGGCCAGTCTTTGAATGAAACGACTGGTAAACCAGGAAGGAAAAATGGATCAGTTGCATTTGCCCTCCCAGAAAGTGCAGCGATCCAATCAGTCGCGAAACCAATAGACTTCTCCAAAATGAAAATCCCGTCTACCTTTGAAATATTCCAACACAAAGGCCAAAGTGAACCGGTCTGTAAGGGCAAGAAGGCTTCGAAATATAAGCCCCCACAACAGCCCGCACAAAAAGACAAAACAGAGAGCAGAGATCAAAGTAACCAAGAGAAACCTACCCCACCAATACAAAATCGCCAAGTCTTCAAACTAAAACTCTCGGATAAGACGCAGAAGGCCTCACGGAGTCCAGAGAGGTCGCTAGATGATTCTTGGAACTCACTTGACCTAATGAACATGAGTACCTACACGGTCGAGGACTCAGAATCAGAAATTCCGCAAGCGCTGAATCAAAAAAGAAAAAAAACGGAAAGTCGCGAAAACAGAGAAGCAGAGGAACCAAAATCAAAGGCTCTGCTTCTTGATTCTCCCTCGACCTCGCCGCGAGTGTGGGAAAAAACTACTTTGCCACAAAAAAGAGCAAGTAGGAATCGGGGACAATTGCGGGGTAAGGGGCTTCAGGGGAGAAATCAAGGAGAAGTCCACCGCAGAGACTCTCAACAAAGATCGCGCTCTCCAGAGGAGAAGAACCCGTGGGTCCAACATGACAGAAAAAAGGATAGGAGCCCATCAATTGACAAACCCAAACACCAGTATAGAACCAGGGCTCACGCCCCGCTGGTTTCACCAGGCCGGCGGGTTGACGTAGCCACCCGTTCTAACCACTCTCCTCCGCCTAGACAAAGGAATATGACGACAAGAACTTTCAATTTGCAAAGAAGACATGATAGACAGGATAACTGGACACTGAACCGCAAAGCCCTATTCAAGCTGTTTCAGGAGAGCCGGTTGTCTCATATCGATGTTACAAAAGACATAAAAATCCTGGAACCGAATCCTAACGGAAGAAAGGATAGCTCGTTCCTACACATAGGATCGAATCATATTCAAGAACAAATCTGGAAAGCAAGAGACAAATTGTACAATCTTGGCTTCGATCTGTCAAATGCGAGGGAGGGCAAAACACCGTCTGTGCCCCCGCAGGAGTGGTCTTATCACCGATCTAGACAACAGGAAACTGATCGATGCTCTCTGCAGTACAAGACTCCTACCGGGGAACAAGTTCCCAGTAAATACGTGGAAAACCGGATCCGGCGCAAATCCAATATTCTGAGCACTCGACGGGACGCGAACAGGAGAGTGAATTCGGAAAGGGATCTCTCACCGGCAGCACACCCGACTTATAATGTAACTCATAGAATCTTCCAACGCATTGACAAAACAGATGAGACAACGAAGCATGGCAGAAGCTTATCGGGAAAAATTGACCCTGCTGCAGAGGGAACAATCTATAGCAGGCACTCCCAGAAATCCCAAATCAGAAGGCAGTAGCCACCAGAGGGGCCTTCCGGCGATTCCCTCAGGAAGGCATGGGCTCCTATGGAACCCCCAGAAGCATCGTTGAAACTAGGATCGTGGAACACCAGAGGTTTTGCTCACTTAACTGTCACATCAGACGTTAACTTTGGGAGTTTTGACGCCTTATGCCTGCAGGAAACTTGGCTAATTGAGCCACCCACTTTAGACGGTTTCCAAATGGCACATTCGCCGGCTCAAAGAAGCGAGAGGGGCAGACCGAGATCTGGCCTAATCACTGCCATAAGAGTAGGCTCTGGCTTATCATTGTCAAAGATACTATTGGCCTCAGAATTCATTCTGGCGACGCTCTTGGAGTGGGAAAAGAAGGAAGGTCCTTCGGAGCTGAATCAAAATGCAGAGATTCTACTGATCAACGTCTACTGGAACCCAAAGCGAGTGACCAACGACTATTTCCTCGCTCAAATCGAGTCTCTAATAGACGACTTCCTGATAACATCTACTTCCAGCGACGTGATCATCACCGGAGACCTGAATACTGATCTAACTTTCCACTCCAAAGGGCCCCAAAGTAGAAATAACATGTGGCACAACCTTCTAAATGCAAGAGAGATGAACATCCTTAAGGAAAAGGTTGTGAAGAAGCTCAAAGCCATTCCAACTTGGGAGAGAAAGGATCAAGCGGCAACTATAGACTACATACAGGTTTCGAGAAGCCTATTGCCATTGCTCAGAACCTTTACAATTACCAGGACGCGACATAGCGACCATAACTTGCTCGCCTTCTCGTGGTATTCACGGAAAAGAGAGGCGGTTTACGACGCTCAGAACCTAGAAGTACATCAGAGCGGGATAAGGCTGAGACTGTCAGAAGTAGCCATTGCCAACATAACCACCCAATACAAGGCACGATCGCTGGTGGCCAATTTATGCCCGGAAAGACGGATCGAATACTCGCCCCTCCTGACAGTGTACCATCGAAAAAAAGGTGCGTTGAAGCAAGAAAACAAGGTCCCACTCCATACTTACAATGAACAACTAGTTGCACGAAGAAAGGGGGTCAGAAAATTGCAACGGGAGGCCGCAAAAACAACATCGCTAAGTAAGAAGGCTGAAGCTATTAAGGCAGCAAAAACCTACAAAACCTGGTTGAAGTTAACAAAAGCAAACAGGTTTCAGACTGACGCGGAGAATATGCTGCGTGCCATCACTGGCCATAAGGCACGTGACTTCTGGTCACTGATTAAGGGTAATTCTAAAGTAGTGAACCAGGCACTGCAAAATTCAATTGGTGAAAAAACATGGCTATCCCACTTTGAAAAGCTGTATGGAGTCAAAGAGAAAAAAAAAGAGAGCAAGGCCTCCAGCTCTGGGGACCGGTGGGAAATCCCTCTGGACCTGAACACAATCAAAGGGAAAATAATACATCTCAATGGATCCAGAGCGGCAGGCCCCGACGGAATAACCAATTTCGATATAAAAAACAAATTGGAATTTTGGGCACTTTTCATCAAGGAGGTCTTCTCAAATTGCGTCAGATTCTCGACCATTCCTTCGTCATGGAAAAAAGCGATCCTGGTCCCCATTTTCAAAAAGGGAGCTAAGGATAACCCATCACATTACCGCCCGATCGCCCTACTTGATTCCATAGGAAAGCTCTTTGGTGCCCTAATCCTGGATAATTTCAGTAACTGGATTTCCGTGACCGGCCTGTCGGATCCTTTCCAGGCGGGCTTCGTGAAAAATGTCGGAACAACGGTTAACATCTTGGCGGTGAGCACACTTAAAGCTAAAGTGTTCGAGGGCAGCCCGAAGATCTACATGGCATTCATTGATCTGGTACAGGCCTTTGATCGGGTAGACAGGCAACGTCTTTGGGAAAAATTACAACTTCATGCCTGTCCCCCAAGGATACTGGAGCCCATAAAGGCCTTGTACACGGAAACTACAATATGTGTTCGGTTAAACAATCAAGGCCTGCTATCCTCCTGGATGAAGACGGAAAGAGGGGTAAAGCAAGGATGTCCCTTAGCTCCCGCCCTGTACAACGCATACACGGCCGATTTTAAAGAGCACGAAACAAGAGTCCGGATGTTCCCTCCAACACTGGGATCCAGCAAAATCTCACGCCTATTATATGCGGACGATATAATCCTCTTCGATGTTACTCCGATCGGCCTACAGAGGCAGATAAACAACCTCGACTCCTATCTGAAGGAAAATAACCTCTTGATGAACTTGGAAAAGACTAAGATCATGACCCTGGGCGGAAACGAAAGGAAGTTGGAGAAATTCACATGGGCGGTAAACAACATCAAACTCGAACTGGTGGACAGCTTCAAATACTTGGGCGTTACCATCAACAAGAACAGCAAGGAAACAATGATGCAGGAGAGCATCATGTCCAAAGCGAGACTACTCATTTCACAATCCCGAGCAGTATTGAAAAAATATGGAAAATTCACGATGGCGCCAGTGGTGACGTTCTATAAGTCTAAAGTGATCCCTACACTCACCTACGGGGCAGAAGCTCTACCAAACCTCCCAACATCCTTTTGGTTAAAACTGGAAGGATTCTATTGGAGAAAGGTCCTTAATCTACCTGACTCGCTTCCAATGGTGTTAATAAGAAGGGAACTTTCTCTACAATCGCTGACCTCCATTGTGACTCGCAACGAAGCCATGCTATTCCGAAAGTCTCTACTCCCAAGCGCCCCTTTGATTATGCAAGAAATCCATCAAGAAATTCAGTCGGGAGCATGCAAAATGCTAACAAAATGGGCGGCAAAGATCGACGCAATTCTGAAGGGGGTTGGAAGTTCTAAAGACGAATTAATTTACAACCCTTCTAAGGTCAAATTGCGTCTACTACACCAAGATTGGATTGATACACTGGAAAAAGCAGCCGCTTCGAAGTTGTTCACTGATCTACCTTTACAACTGACTAAAGTGAACGAACTTAAGTCTTACTTGGTGAAAGTGCCAGATGCGAATCTTAGGGCGAACTTCTTAAGAATCCGCCTGAATATTCTTCACACAAGAGAAGTTCTATTCCGAAGAAAACTGGCTTCGGACAAAACCTGCAGATTCTGTAGAAAGTCAGAGATGACAGAAACCATAAAACACCTACTGCTAAACTGCTTAGGAGTCACGGGCCCCCGCCAGAGACATCTGGGTCACTTGTTCAAAAATCTATATATCTACGATGAAGAGGAATGGTGGTGTCGGCTTCTAAGTGGGGAAAAGACTACTTGGGTGATTGCGGTGGTGGGCTTCTTCCGAGAGTTAAAACTGCTCAACTGACGGCAGTTAATGAGGGGGCTGGTTTGCCAGCCGGGCGTCCCTATTTCATCTCCTCCGGGGGGGAAGCTGAAAAAGAAAAATCTGACCCTGACTCCGAACCTGAACTTGAACTGAAAAAGAATTGATCTGACGGAGCCTCGCGGGCGTGACGTTTGGGGCGCAGGTCAAAGAATGACGGAGGGAAACCTGGAACAGTTAACGTGGAAGTGGAAACCTTTCTTTCTTTTCTTCATTCTACACCTCTTCAATTTTGTAAAAATTGTTCTATACAATTAAATCAAATAAAAAAAAAAAAAAAAAAAAATAGGGCTTGTCACCTGCAATTCTAGATCTCTGGTGGCCTTAGGCATCCCAATACAAATGTGTAATGATAATTATTTTAATTGGTATCTGGTATCTGACAGTCATTAAATTCATTTAAATACATTCTTAAAAGAACACTTTGAACAAGGGTGTAGTGAGAGTGAACCAGATTCCTTGAGAATACTCAGAGTTAGGTGCTGCTTTTCCAGCAGCCCAAAAGAAAAGGAATTCCTGAGAACCTCAAGTTTTTATAATTATTTGCAACAATCCAACATTACAACAGGTGATAAACAGTACCGATGCCCATGCAAGCCATTAATAGTTTGTCACACATAGTGTGATTTGAATCAGTCCAGGAATTGGTGAACTGTATTTTAAATTATGCAGGTTTCTCTGATGCCAAACATATGGTCTTTGAGAAAACTAAAAAGAAAAGGAGGCTTGCACAACAGCCTCTGAATGGGCTTCTGCCCGGCTCGGCTCTTAGAGGACTTATTATCAATCTGAGTAGTTAAATCCCTCCAGGATCACTTTGCATATATTTTCTGTATCCCATATTTATGGTGCTGGGACTCCCCAAAGTCCTGTTTGGTGTTCATGTCAATTGATTTCATATGTGTGTTGGCTACCCCAGCCTCGGTACCAAGCACATGCCTCCCTTTCTTTCCCCTGGTGCACAGAGCATGTCCATACAGTTCTCTTAGATTCTTACTGTGCATGTTCCCCAGCCTTAATATACAGCGCTCGTACTCCTTAAATCCTGATTTACTTGGTTTACATACCTGTTTGAATCTTTCAGACTTGCACTCCCTTTGTGGCTTCTCCAGCCTTGATATTCTGTATTCACAACTTTTGCATTCTATTTTACCTGGCTCTTGTACCCCTTCTTGTTTCTCAGCTTCTCATATTTTGAATGGCTTTGGCAGTCTATGACCCCACAGTTTACAGCCTTCGCTATCGTCCTCATGTTGGGAGCATTCGCCTCCCTGTTTTTGCTTATTTTGTAGGAGCTGGTACTTGCTGTGTGTACTCGCGCTCCTTTTTTCCTCCTGGTCTCATTGTCGGTTGCTGGGCACCCAGCCCACCACTGTTCACCAGTGGTCCCGCCATCTGGGAAGACGGTTTGCTTTCCGTCTGTGAACCGTTCCTGACCGGAGCCTCTTGCTCGGTCATCGTACCCGCTTCATAGCCTCCAGCTAGTGGGTATAGCTGTGGCTACACCACCGCTGGCTACACGGCTCCACCCCTCCAGGACCTATTCACGGAGGCTCATCTCTGTGTACCGTGGATTCTCCTTCCTCTGTATGAGTCGCGTACGGCATAGGGGGTCTCTTCCCACTAAGAGATGGGCTGTGTTTTAGTATGGCATCACAATCAAAAAAGGTGTATTCTTCTTCCTTGACAGCAGCGTTCAGATGAAACTCAGCATTACCTGAAGCCAACAGGGTGGAAGGAGGCCCTCTGGTATTTGTAGTTAAAATCTGAGAACACACCGTTTTTCAAGTCCCATGTAGGTAAACACTGTAGTTCGTGCAGGGAGGGCCTCATTAGGCTGGGATTTCTTGTCACTGAGTGGGGAGTCACTCCCAGTGAGGTCCCACTTGCCCAGACCCCTGGGGGGGGTTGCTGAGTGGGCTCACCCACTTACCCTCACAGGGGGTGGCTCCCCTCTGTGGAGAAGGGACACATTGTCTTGATTCATCACAGATCTCAACCTTGAAAGGGGGTCCAAGCATGGCCATATATTTGAATAACTCGAGGCCTCATTTATTGACCCACCTTTTGAGATCAAAGTGACTGCTTTTCAACAACACTTGAACTTTGAGAACCCAGCAGAACTAGACAGAGTTCAGATGTGCAAAGGGGAACTGATGCAATTGGTATGAATGAAGTTGCATGAAGAAAATTCTTCAACAGACCTTGTGCTCAACACAGCACCAATTAAGATGCCAAGTACATTTTCTTCATTATCAGTGACTACTGTACGGATGCAGAAGTAGGAGACTGACACACAGGTGGCAAGGTGGCACGGTTTTGGTTATAGACTTTTATTTAAACCAGAACCAAAATGAAAAGGAAAACCCTACCTGTCCCTTTTTCTAAGAGGTGTTTCCCTGCCTCAAACAAATTAAGGATTCTGTCAGGGAGTGATGTCAAAAGCAAAGAGTCCACCATTGTCTCAGAAGCAAACAGTCCACTGTCGTGTCAAAAGCCTATTTCCTTCCCTCAGACTCTAAAACAACCAAGGAACAAGGGGTTGATCTTCTTACTCTTGAAGAATGGTTTCCTTCATCTGGCCAATGCTTCAAAGTTCATTTGTAGGAAAAGGGGAAGTTTTTCTCTTCTAAGGCACACCTTAAAAGTCCCAACAAAAAGGGTTCCTTGGAAAGACTCTCTGCCAAGGCACATAGAAAATAAAGTCTACTACCTGCAGAAAGGGGGAGATCGTTACTCCCTTTAAATCTCCATCATATTTCCCATAAGGTCAAGAGAACTCCCCTGACTTTCCTTAGGCTATTCACAATGTTCACAACCCCTTGAGAATGTCTCCCTTCCCCAGGTCTTTTCCAGCTTGTCACACTGCCAAGAGAGTGACTCCCTTTTATTTTCCTTTTCACAGTGTCCACAAACACCAGGGGGGAACAACTCATCCTCTGGTTCTTCTTAGCTTGGATAAACCACCACTCTGACTTACCACTTGGCCAGGTGTTGTGACTCTGGTTCTTCTTAGCTTGGATCAACCACCACTCTGACTTACCACTTGGCCAGGTGTTGTGACTCTGAAGGTCAATATCCATGCCACTGTACGAGGGGTAATATTTTCCTTCTTCTAGTTCTCTCTTGGACTCAGAGCGAACCTGGTTCACTTCTCTGCCATGTACTGTGACTATGAAGGTCATTGTACACAACACTGTATCAGGGGTAATGCTTTCCTTCCCCTGGCTTTCTCTTGGGTTTACAGCCAGCCTGGTTCCCTTATCTGCGAGGTGACTATGATGATCAAATAAAGATTCACTGGGCTGTTGTTCAGGATGTACCTTCTCTCCTGGTCCACAGTGGTCTTGGGGCCTTGTGGCTGGTTGCGGTCTGCTGTGGGGTTCGCATGAGCTTTGCTTGGTCTGCAGCCGTTCCGCAACACTGATCTTCTTCCTGGTAGAGGTTCTACTACACAGGATCCTTGGTCGCCGTCCACCAGCCCGTCATCCCCTCTTCTCACTGGGGCCTGACTCTAGAGCTTATGGCTTCTTCAGTGGCATCCTGTGCTCTCTTGCACACATGGAACCGGCCCTTACGGTTCCTCCAAGGAGGACTGCATCCTTTGCCAAGTCCTTCTTCCCTTTACATCTTAATACCAGAATTGGCTATATCAGAAAGTCTAGTCCGCTCATTTGGTTCTGTGGGGTACTCCTTAGTAGATTCAACAGACCTCTTCTTCATCTTGGTATTGTGAAGGGGGACTCTACTTGGATAGTCCTTATTCTTTCTCATCTCAGTATTTCCTATATTGGAGGTATAAGAAAAACATATAGGAACAATTGGAATGGTACTGGTGTGGGTTGGTGAGGAAAAGAACTCAAGACCCTCGCGCCATCTGACTTGTTAGACATCACCTGCCCCTCTACTCCCCACCACCCTATACAGCGGTACCCCTCCTCTGTGCCCCTATGTATTCTCCCCCCCGCTGTATATCTGTGCTGTTAACTCTAAAAAGCCTTCTGTTATGCATCTGTACTGTTGTATAGCTTTGTAAAGCACTCTGTTGTGCATTTGTTTTGTTGTGTATCACTATAAAGCGCTCTATTGCTTCTCGAAGCTAGGTCTGAGCTCAAACAATACAATAATAATAAAGGTGGGTTAGATTAAGGTGGCCTATGGGGATACCATGTTCTTTCCAGGTCGTCACTAATCCCATAAGGGTTTTCCCTCCCATGAGATCCACCCGCTGAGTACTACCCCAGGGGGGACTATCGGGTAGCGGACTCACCTACCTTGGCTCATGGGAAGGGGCACCCCCACGGGGAAAAGTGACAAAATCGAGGATTTGTTACACTACTTTACTTGTACATTGCAAGATGCCCTTTGCATGGAGATATAATGGGCTGCATTCTGTTACTTTTACAGAGATTTAAACGTATTGTAACAAGCCACTATCGCGGTGCAACTGCAGATCATGGACTCATAACTGCTAATGTGTCCCATGTGATTGTGACATTTTCTTCTAATTCTAGTAGTGTGCATTGCTAGCTGGGATTTGAAGTTCAATTTTTCCCTATTCAAAATATGTGCCTACAATTCCAGCATGCAATGAGTGCTTGGCTGTTATGCAAACTGATTTTGAAATGTCAAATTTGTAACAATGTCAAATATTAATGAAGCGAGGGGCGCTGTTGCGCCGAAACAAGATGGCCGCCTGAGTGTGAAGCTCCGGACTACGAGGGCACGTATCCGCAGATTTATCCTCCAAAATACAGCTGTGCCGATTCATTCTTCTGTAGCCGCGACGTAAACCTGCCCCCTGCGACCATCCCGACTCTGGGGCTCGGAGACCTTCTGCAAGCCGCGCTGTCGCTGTGGGAGGCGCGGCGCCGAGGACGCCTATCCCGTCCCGTACAGGGTTCCGGAGATCGCCGACTCACGCTGCCACCCGGCGCCCCGGCGTGGGCGGCCTACGTGGGGGAGGGGCAGCGGGACTCCAGTGGCGAGCGGAGCACTGCGCTGCCCACCGGACCAGCCGGAAGCCTGAGGATCGCCCTTCACCACTGCGTGCTGGCGACGGGAGCCCGGGATTCGCGGGTCCCTCCGCTCTGGACTGAACGCCCCAGCGCCGCTGGAACTGCCGTGACCACCTTGCCGGCACACATACCCCCCTGACGGAGTGCTCCAGCGTGGATCCCGACGAGGTGAGGAGCTCGCTTGGCCGTGGGCAGATGGACACCCCCCCCTGGGTTGGCCCTCGCGGCTGTTGCCTGGATCTCCCTCCCCCCTAATCTGTGGAATCCTGTTGGAGTTGCGGCGGGGTTGCTGCCCCCAGTCGCTGTCGCCGCGGCGCCCTGGGGGGGGCCCAGCTGAGGTCTGTGGTTTCCCTCTTCAGCCCCAATACACCCTACAGCGCACGGGACTCCTCCAGGAGTACCGGAGAGAGCGCCCTTGAGTTGGGGAGGCCGCGGGGTGCCCAGGACAGTACCTCCGTCGATCCGAGGGATTGCCCCCCCATACCAACTTATCACGTCGGCTGAGGAGCCCTCCCTCCCTCCCTCCTTTTATATGACAGAACCTGCTGGGAGGTAGCGAATGCAACATAATCACTGCCCTTAACCCAAATTTACCCCCACGCCTCACCCAGCTGGCCTGCCCTGTGAGCCTGGGACAGCACCGTGCTCCATACCTACCATACTTAACACACGGGCACTGGAGGTGAGGAGAACCCGGTCCTGCACTTTTGGGCCTGCTTTAAGCGTTCCCGGGGCCGCGGCACCGTCAGCTGCATTTCCACGTGCGTTGACGCTGACCCACTGACACAGGAGCCACACAGGAGCCACACGCCTGCCACCCAGATACCCCTGGACTCCACTGTCTTAATTTATCTGCTTTCCTCCAAGATTCTGGTCCCCCGACCCAGCCTCCAGCATGACAAAAGGAGCCGGCACTGGGAAAAAACAAAGTGGGTCCAAACCTCCCACAGATGACTCTGAGGATCTTTTGCCCGTCTCTGCCCCATCAACTTCCGACGACTCACAGAAGATGCTTGAATACATACGTGATGGCTTTACTACACTTCACACTAAACTAGATGACATGAATGGGACCATCTCCTCCATAAAAGCCCACATTGAGAAAACAGATGGACGAGTCGCGGAGGTCGAGACTCGACTGGGGGCTGCGGAGGATGACCTGGGCTCTTTGCGCGCTGCGGTCTCTACGCTCACCAACCGAGTATCGGTGGTAGAGAAGAAGAATGATGACCTCGAATCCCGATCGAGGCGAAATAATCTGCGCATTGTCGGAATACCGGAGGACAATATTACAGAACCCATGGAAGACTACATCGAAAGGATCCTCATGACACTCCTGGATTCCCCTATACTCTCCCCACAGATTGCTATTGAGAGAGCACACCGATCCCTAACCGCGAAACCCAGACCAGGCGCACCCCCTCGGCCCATTATAGCCAGGATCTTAAACTTTCGGGACCGTGATGCACTCCTACGAGCGGACAGGATCAAGGGTGAACTTATACTTGGAGCAGCCAGAATCCACATATATCCAGACTACTCTGTGGCGGTGCAACGGGAACGCCAAACGTTTGCGGCTGTGAAAAAGAGACTCCGAGACTTGGGAGTCAAGTACTCCATGCTGTTCCCTGCAAAATTGCGCATTGAACACTCCAACAAGACCTTTTTTTTCACGATCCCAGAGGAAGCTTCTAAATTCCTTGATGAACACTCTCCTGGCTGATCACTAGTCACCGCTATTTAGTCCGTAATGTTACCTAAGAAGTGGGTCCTGGTTGAGTTGGACAGTATTTAGCTTTATTCACGTTGGTTGTGGCTATTCAAAAAGTTATCGAATGTTTGTTTTGTTTTTTTTATAATATTGATCCTTTTGGCTTTGACCCCTTGGTTGGGTTATTGATACCCTATGGGTGTTTTCAGACTCCAAATACACACGGGCTTCGTGCCGTTTTGCAGGGGCCGGGAAGGTTGTGACTACGGGGGTTATGCCTGGTGCCTATGGTGATGCATCATCATGTTGTGGCAGCCCCCTCGTGTCGGGACGGTGAACGTGCACGTGTACACTGTAAACTGAATACACTAGAGACTCCGGCTGTATTTACACTATCCTCACCCTCTTCAGCCCGTTGCGCCACTGCTCGGTTAGCCAACAGGCCCCCAGGCGCTGATGCCGAGAAGTTTGTTGTTGTTATGGATGGGTTTGGGATTCATTCCTCAAGTTAGGGGAGGGATGTGGGTGGGAAAGGGCGGGAGGGGCAGTTATGTTAAAAAAGTCTTGGCAACCACAAGAGAGACCACACATGATACGCTATTGCAACACAGAATTACAGATAGTATGGAACGCGGGCTTAGCCCGCAATGGTCTGGTCCATATCAAATTTATATAAAAAAACCCAAACGACCCCTCCATACTAATGGCGGATAGAAACTTAACCTTTATGAGCTGGAATGTTAGGGGGCTGGGTAACCATAAAAAGATGCGGCAGATACAACTTTACGCAGAACGCCATGGTACACAAATCTTATGTTTACAAGAAACTCATGCATGCTCTGAACAGTGCGAAAGGTTCGCTAGACAGTGGGGACCCCAGAGGTATTACACAGCTTATTCTACGCAAAGCAGAGGTACCCTCACTTTAATTCACAGAAACATTAAATTCAGCTGCTCCCAATCACTGGTGGACCCCTGTGGTAGATACATACTTATTGTCGGTAAATTGCAGAATCAAGAGGTAGCTATCTTGAATGTGTATGGGCCTAATGTTGACGACCCGGAATTCTATCTTCACCTAGCCTCGATCCTTGAGAGTTACCCTCAGATCCCAATAATATGGGGCAGCGATTTTAACACGATTCTAGACGTCACCCTAGATAGATCAGGCTCCAGACCCCGCCAGCTCTCAAGGGCAGCTTACACGATCCTTACAACTCTCCCCCGACTGGCGGTGGTCGATGCTTGGCGTTTAATGTACCCCGACTCCCGTGCTTATACCTTCTATTCCTCAGTCCACGACTCATACTCTAGGATAGCTAGATGGTTGTTGTCTGACATACTAATTAGGTCCCTGTCCAATCTGGCGATTCTTCCCAGAACTCTATCCGATCACTCCCCGGTGGTCATCTCCCTGCATTGGGGACATGATCCTGGAAAATCAAAGCAATGGAAAATGAGACCCCATGCCCTCCTAGACCATACCTTTGCCTCAGAGCTCGAGTTATCCATTGAGGAGTTCTTTGAGCTCAACACAGATTCAGTACCCTCTAGAGCCACCCTCTGGAAATCATTCAAAGCCTATATCAGGGGCATCGCCATGTCTAAAGGGGGTGGCATCCTAAAAAACATCTGGGAAGATATCGCTGACAGCGAGTCGACCCTTGTTAGCCTTGAGTCCCAATACTCTAACGATCACTCCCCTGACACACTGGCGTCACTGAGTCATGAATTGGCAAGATTCCGTAATCTTGCTGAGCGAGAAGTTAAATTCCTTGAGGACCCTCGGGCAGTTAGACGTTACGGGGAGGGGGAGCGGCCAGGCCGAGTGTTGGCCAGGCTACTTCGCCATGAGTTTGGAGCCCCCAACATTCCGGTGATAGAGAGACCGGACGGCACGTTGGCTACTTCACCGCCTGACATCAACACAGAGTTTTTCACATTCTAATCGTCCCTATATTCGAAGGTTGATGGGCCCCATGTTTCAGAAATTGATTTCTATTTGGAAGGACTCCCTCTCACAGCCCTTTCCATCGACGCTACTGTATCTCTAGACAGACCCTTCACCTCTGAGGAACTGACTGAGGCCATCGAAGCACTCGCCGCAGGGAAGGCCCCCGGTCCGGATGGGCTGCCTATAGACTTTTATAAGCGTTACAAATCTATTTTGGTCCCACAATTACTCGCTTTATGGGAAGAGGCATGTGAAAAAGGCACACTTCCCCCCTTGCTCCGCGAGGCCATGATAACAGTCCTTCTCAAGCCTGGTAAACCTCCCACCCAGTGTGGCTCATACCGCCCCCTATCGTTAATAAATTGTGATGTTAAAATATTTGCTAAACTATTGGCTAACCGCCTGGCCTCATTCATGCCTGATATCATACACCCCGATCAAGCGGGATTCGTCCCGGGTAGATCCACAGCCCTAAACCTTAGACGATTTTTTAATGTGGTTAGTAGGATTAATCCAAAAACACAGGCGGTGGCGGCCACTCTAGACATGCAGAAGGCATTCGACTCGGTGTCTTGGGAGTATCTGTGGCGAGTCATGGAAAAATGTAAGTTTGGCCCCAACTTTCGGTCCTGGGTCAGACTACTTTACACCAACCCAGTGGCAAGAGTCCGCACCGAAGACAGATGTTCCACCCTTTTTCAGATAGCCAGAGGAACGCGACAGGGGTGCCCCTTTTCCCCGTTAATCTTTGCAATAGCAATTGAACCCTTCGCTGACATGATGCGCCAATCACACTCTCATAGAGGCCTACGCTCAGCAGGACTAGCTGATATTGTCTCCTTATACGCTGACGATGCCTCGCTCTACATCCGTTCTCCAGAAATAAACCTCGCTCCAATCCTAAACGACGTTACCCGCTTTGGGCACATATCTGGTCTTAAGGTTAACTGCTCTAAATCGACCTTATTCCCACTTACTGACAATACACCACCACCCTCTGACCTGATGGGTTTTACTTGGTCCCAATCCACCTTCACCTACCTGGGAATATCGGTCTCCCGTCAAGTTGAGAAACTACGCAACGATAACTATCAAAATTATCTAGCCACTCTGACCACCAAAGCTGCAAGTTTCCCTAGCTGGTAGAATAGGAATAGGAATATTAAAGATGGTCGTACTGCCCCAACTCCTATACCGCTTTGCAAACATTCCACTCTGGCCGGGTGATGGATTCTTTAAGACACTACGCAGTATTAATAACAAATTCCTCTGGCACTCCGGTGCAGTCCGACTCAAACTGAATACTCTCACCGCTCCCAAGGAGCTGGGAGGGTTCGGTGCCCCCGACTTTCTCAGATATTGGATGGTTGCGCAATCCCAATTTGCCTCTTACTGGTTTAGTACAACGAACCCCCCTCCTCATGTCCGGCTTGAAAAATTAAAGGTTAGCGAGCGAACGATTGGGTCCCTCATTCTCAAACCAGCCCCGCCGGATCCCGATTCCCCTGACCCAGTGATTAGCACGTCGCTTGCGCTTAGGAAAATATGGACAGCGGTTGCAACCCCTAATCCTTTTCACGGGGACCTCCCACTCTGGAATTTTCTCCCTGAAGTACCGTATATTCCCCAATCCATTGTTGCCCGATGGACGGGGGCAGGCTGGGATATCTTTGTCCGTGGCAATTTCCTGGAGTGGTCGGACCTCCCCCCCGACCTTAGGCGTAAACCATCAGCATGGTTACAATTCTCTTCACTTCGGGAAAATCTAAAGACCAAATTCCCCGAATTTCCTACAGTTCCGCCAGATGACCCTATAATAGCTGAACTCTGCAACTCCGATTCCTTCAGGGGGAAAATATCTAGACTATATAATCTACTGCAGACCAGAGCCGCCCCCTCTTTTGTCAAACTCAGAGCTAAATGGGAGGAAGATCTAGGAGTCCAGATTGCGGACGCACACTGGGCCCGAATGTGTGCGCGAACCCACGAAGTCTCATACAACTCCAGGTTCAAACTACTACAATTTAAGGTTTTACACAGATATCATCACACACCAACTAAACTGCATCGTATGTTTCATGAGACCTCGCCTAATTGTCCCAGATGTGGCGCTGACCAAGCTAATTACATCCATATGCTCTGGGATTTTCCACACCTGACACAGTACTGGCAGGACATATGCTCCACTATATCAGACATACTAGACTGCACCATAGACCCTTCCCCAATGCGATGCCTCTTTCACGACCTTCCAGGACTGCAACGCGATTCTAGGAAATTGGCAGGCTTCTGTATGATGGTGGCAGTCCGCGGTATTCTACTGTGCTGGCTCCGCCCTTATGCACCTACGCACGCACAATGGCTCCGGGCAGTTACCTGGGCACACGACACTGAGGAGGCATGGGGGGCTACACAATACCCCCACTCAAGGCCAAGGGATATCTGGCGCAGATTCCGTGACTACCTGTCCGCCCGTCCCTCAGACTCGGAGGCCTCATCTCCGACTCACTCCCCTCATTGAACCTGTGTGGGATGTATTTTCTCTTCCACTCGAATTGTAATGCTATCTTTATTATAAGCCTGTTAAGTTCTGTGTTATTAATACTGCATTTTACAGTGAAACCTCTGTATTTGTGACTTGCAAATTAATGTCACGATGTGCATTTGCTGACCTGTGTGTTGTCAAGTCGAATAAACAAAGTTTAAAAAAAAAATATATATATATATATTAATGAAGCTGTACATCTTTTTACAAGTTTCCGCAAACTGAAGGGTCTATCTTTGTTTCGCTGTCTTCTCTACAGAAGGTCATCACTGAAGCATGGATGTCATACCTGAACCACCGTCTTCCCCGGAAATCTAAGGCATTCCCCAACAACCCAATTGCCTCCGGGTTGAGTGTGGAACTTCTTCACCACCAATGGAGTACTCTGTTTGATCTTCCAGGGTTTCCTCTCCCTCCTGGTGCTTTGTTCCCTGTGGTGGATCTGCAGCGGTAGAGGAGAAGCAACTGGAGGCTTCCTTCTGTTCTTGTTCTCGCCGCCGAAACCGCTCCCGTAGTTCTGCTCAGTTCTCTCTCTTTCTTCTCTCTGCTCCAGCTTCCCCTATTGCAATACCCCAATCGGGAAGATTGGTGCTTTTAATGTACTGCTCCGGCAGCTCTGCTCTTTGCTCTGCGTTTCTTTTCCTGGGTTTTGCTTCCCCTACGGTGACTCCACAGATGGAAAGTGTGGCTGTTCACCCTTCTCTTCCGTTTACTGCCTGCAGATGGTCCCGGCCTCTTTAGCCTTCTTTCTCAGTCTTGGTCACTCTTCCGCTGGCCCTTCGTTCTTGCGGAAAGGATCTCTCTCTTTCAGCGGTCTGTCTTCTCTTTTTATTCCTTTACAGTGTTTATTGGTTGCTGTTAGTCTGGACCGCTCATCTTGGTTCCGCTGAGTAGTCTGCACTATTCCGCACCTCTTCCTCGTCTCAGTAGTTTTTGGCATTACCATCTGCAATTCCTCCCTATGCTTCCTCGTTTCAGTTTCCCTAACCTCAAAGAGCTTCAAGAAGTACATGGGATAAGAGGGTAGGGATGGAGAGAGTGAAGGCGAAGGAGAGGTGTGTGCGTGATGGGGATACTGTGTTCTCCTAAAGATGTCAATAATCCCATAGAGGTTGCACTCCCCATGAGATCCTCCCGCTGAGTACCACCCGCAGGGGGACTATCAGGTAGCGACCTCAGCCACCTGAACCCATGGGAAGGGGGTGCCCCCATTGGAAGGGGTTCCCACCATGGAAGAAGTGGCAATACCTCAGGATTCATCACACCTGGCATCTGGGATGCGTGTGGGCTGTTGGATGTCTGGGCTGGCTGATCAGCAGAGGGGTTGAGGGTCACTGCTGAGGGGCAGCACGTGCATACAGAAGGTTGCGTCTTGCTCTTGATAACTCATATGAGGCATTACACTTCATTGGATGGCATTACTGAAGCATTTGAGGCGGTGCTTGGGAAATTATAGTACTTGGACATGCACAGAGTGACTGCTGTGAATATGAGGAAGTAACCAGGATTAGGTGGTATTTCTGAGGCACTGGATGCTGCATGTGGTATATGATGTCACCACCTGCAACCATGAGACTGTACCTTTTATTCTGCGACTATACCAAGGACATGATTCAGGCAGTGGCACTACAAGGCATTTTAGGCCACAAATGGTAGGTAATGGCAGCATCTGGACACGTGAGCCTGCATTGTGTATATTGGGGCTATACCCAGTATACAAAGCTACACCATTGATAAAATGGCAGAATCTGCATGAAGGAAACTACACTTTACTGCACCTCTGTTTGTAGGACTATATTCAACATAGATTTATTACTCCTGGGCATGAGGCTGTAACTGGCATAGGTGTGAAGCAGATAGGCCTGTACTAGCATATGAAGGTAGTGCCCCTAGTCTATTTGGTTCGGCTTGGGGGTACCCCTGTCAATTAAGAACCCCACCAATGGCATAGCAATGCAGCACCCAAGACAAAATGTGGTTGCCTACTAAAATAACATTAGGTTTGCTTTACCAACTAATTTTAAAGGTTTTTATACCGCACACTATTGGCACTTGCATCTCTAGGTGCTCAGGCGGATCTGTAATGCAAGGGGGGAAGGTGGGTGATTAGTAGGATTGAGCGGGAAAAGAGGAAAAGAGCTGGGATGTGCTGTTGGCAGCTTCAGTTCGGAAACACTGTTCACTGAGCATATATGGCTTGCTAACACAATTCGCCTAGATGTGAAATATGACTGACACAATGCGCCTAGATATGAAGTATGACTAACTAACACAGTTGGCCTAAATGTGCGCTATGGCTTACTAACACAATACACCTAGTGAAATTTGCCAAACTGACACAATTCGCCTAGATGTGAAACATGACTGACACTAACTACAAGATATTACATTCATTTTAAGATTTTGTTTACATATATTTGAAGTCACTTCATTCTAATGTAATTGGGGTTAGAGATCCCATGACAGCACTGCCTCCGTTCTATGTACTGCTCCGGCAGCTCTGTTCTTTGCTCTGCGTTTCTTTTCCTGGGTTTTGCTTCCCCTGCGGTGACTCCACAGATGGAAAGTGTGGCTGTTCACCCCTCTCTTCCGTTTACTGCCTGCAGATGGTCCTGAGCCTCTTTAGCCTTCTTTCTCAGTCTTGGTCACTATTCCGCTGGCCCTTCGTTCTTGCGGAAAGGATCTCTCTCTTTCAGCAGTCTGTCTTCTCTTTTTATTCCTTTACAGTGTTTATTGGTTACTGTTAGTTTGGACCGCTCATCTTGGTTCCGCTGAGTAGTCTGCACTATTCCGCACCTCTTCCTAGTCTGGATTGTTCTGCAGTCCGGATAAAAGGGCTTGTGATATCACTTTCTGTGATGTACTTCTTGTACCCTTGGCATTTTGGTGAATGGACCCTGCATGGACTTCCTACTGCCATCAGTGTGTGTGCATTGAACAATATGTACTAATTCCTCCTCCTTCCGGGAATCTTTTCCTCAATTCAAGTGGAGTGCAAAGGCTTGTAATATTTTTAAAATGTGACCTCTAAACATTTTTCGTTATTGACTGTGCAGGACATGTAGTTGAGGTGGTGGAATTGTAAAATAACATACCCCTTCCAAACTACGGAGAGTTTATCCTTTTTTCCAGCACAAGTTGGTGGGGTAATGTTATAATAAAGGACTCATATTATTTTGTACACCAAAACCACACAAAACAATATGGAAGCTGGAGGTTAAGCATTAGAGCAAGTGTCAGCAGGTTGCGCACAAGAACTTTTTCATGCTTGATATATGATTTTCACATTTATATTCATATTATATATTCATGGTTAAGACAGCTGACATTAAGCAAGTCGATATTTTGGCATTGCATTTAATTTGAAATGCGAAGAGATCTTGGCAGCAGTCATGTGGGAGCGTTAGCCTCTTGGTTTCAGTGCTCTCATTATTAATCATTCACCGTTTTCTCGCATATTCTCAGTTTCTCGAAGAGTTTGGCGTATCAATAAGCCTGGGGAAATGTATTTGGCCACAATTGAAACCACCAACATATTGTGCAGTAGATTTGAGCTTTATCAAACCTTACCCAGTATACCCAGTGTTAGGTCAAGGCCCTTTGGGTGGTTAGATCTAGAATGGTATAAAAAGGGCATGCAGCTGGTTGAATTTCCGGATTAGTCTTGTGGGCAGAGGCAAAGGAAAGAAGTTGCTAGAGGAGGCTTTAGTTGTACAAGAGATAGATTAAAGTGGGATTTAATTGAGGAAGCTGAAGAAAAAAAATCAAACCTAATTTTGTAGAGGGAGAGGTAGGAAATCGAGATAGGATAGTCCCTCTTTTCTGACTAATGTGGTTTAGTGCTAAGGGAGGCAGGAATCCCAGTGTGCACCCTGCATGCATACACCAGACTTGTCAGTGTAACTAGGAACTGAGGGGAACATTCAAGAATTCTTTGGATGCAGGCAGTTGATTATATTCAGTGGCTACAAATGGGTGTGTCATGTTTTATGCCATGAGAACATACTAGCTGTGAAAACAAGCTATACAAAGTTTTCGAATGAATTCTTTGGAGGCAGGAGGAGTAAATTACATTCATTTGCTGCAACTAACAAGAGAAAATATGAGTCTTAGAATCCTTTCAAGGCAAAATGAGATTGTATTCAGTGGCTCCATTTTCATGCACACGACGTGTACTGTCTTCTTGTGAGTTTGGAGAAGTAAACATTTTCAGAGCCAAAATATCCTGTGCACCTGAAAGTGCAAGGCCAATAAGAGAGGCACGTTTCTAGAGAGTGTATTACATCAGCCATCAGTTGCTCTGTGCACCAGCAGTAGCTTCTCCCGGATACCACTCTGGTGTGCCAGAGGAAGTAGTACAGCCTCAGATATGGCAGAAGGAAGAGTGTTTTCTCCACAGAATATGAAATGTATTAACATATATGGAATAGGGGCCTCAAAATGTAAATGGCATTTACATATAAAGTATACATAGGCGTATGTAGACTGAAAGTATATAGAATGTAATTACTGGTGCATGATATGGATAACAAAATCAAATGTGTGTCTGTATGGGAAAACAGTGCCCTGGAATAGACCCCGTTTTCTTGCAGAAAGACCTCATGTGTCCAGAAAACTCTGAAAAAGAATGTTGATATTCAAAGCAAATCTAATAAAGCTCATTTGCTCCAGAGGCATATGTGTGAGAATTAGAGAGACCAGAATGTTATATTCCCCTGCCAATTGTCTATACGAAGATCTGGGGCAACTAATGACTGCACCGGAACGATCTTCCCTCACGATTTACCATGCACAAATGCTTCATTTATTGGACGAGATTGCAGTTACACCAGCAGACTTGGAACTTAGATCAAACCTTGTCAAACATCGCATTATAGAAAATGACTGGTGTAAAACGGTTTCTGCAATGGCGGATCTTAAGGGTTATAAGGAAGCAGCACGCTTCTGTTCCTCAAGACGGCCGCATAAACCTTATGTAATTCAGTTCCCCTGTAATAAAGCTAGGGAAGCTTACTTGCGTTTCAAAATGAACCAATCCCTCACCCTAGAAAGAATTAGTGGCTGGAGCCTGCATTGGAAACTACAGGCGGGATTAGGGTGTAGGTTTTGTAATGATAGTGCAACTCAAGAAACCCCTAAACATCTAGTGATATTTTGCCCTCATTTTGAGTCAACACGTTTATTAACAATTGCAACTGATTGTATACTAACTGAGGCAACCAGGGAATGGATATGGTTAGCCTGTATGTGGGGGACTCGAACGAGCTTTATAATAGCCTTGTGTAGACTTCTACTGGTAATAAATAATGAACTTGAGAGGATGTTTAATAGAAAATGGCGCAAGAAACTTGTTGATGCTACTAATATAGCAGCTGCATAGCAGCTGATCAGGTGAAGTACATAGACTAGCTGTTAGAATTCCGCATTATAGTGCGTGGCAAATTCATCTTACTGACACACAGGCCTAAGTCAATATAGATGTGTATTACTCAAATCTGAAATGTCTAACTATTTTCGTTGTTATTCTGAAGTCATGAAATGAAGCGTCATTGTCAATGTCCCTCCACAAGTCAGTTATTATATCAATATGAAATGATGTAGATGCTATAAGACTACGTTAGGATGTATCAAAAATTATCTAGCATGATTCTTAAAATTCTATGTATATAAAATTGTTTTTGTTAGGTAAAGCGAATGCTGTAAAGGAAATGAATAATGTAGTCTATATGGAATTTGGTTATGGATTTTGTTTTAACTGTGCAACATAGAAAATATCTTTTATAAAAGTTGTAAAAGTTTGTTGATCTAACTAATTAAACAACGGTTTGAAAGAAAAAAAAAAAAAAAAAAGAGAGACCATTGTCTCAGTAAAAAAAAAGAAAATCACTCATAGTTTGAAATGAGGTCCCATTCTTAAAAATACCCACATTTAAGACCACTAGGGAGTGCAGACCAAGATAGCCTCCTGAAGCTGAGCTCTGTTATGTCCCTGCTCTGGAAAGTTACCCGAGTGCATTTGACCCCCGCAGTTTGCTTGCTTAGGTCGCCTGAGTACCCTGGCCCATGTGTAGGCTTTGTGAGAAACCGGAGGGTGTCCTCACTCCTAAACCCCCTGGATTCTCTTCTTAGGTGGCCAGTGAAAAGCCATCGCTCTTGGATCCCGACCCTGGGGGTGGAGAAGCAAGGGAAATTCACCTGGGTGGAGAGTCGTTGGGGATTGGGTTTGGGAGTGGGGTGCACCCGTGCGAGACATGGTATCCCCCTTTCCCCATTAACTATCAACCTAACCTTTCCCCAATCTTTATGGGTTATTTTAAATCAGCTTTCCTGATTTCCCCTCATGTCACACTTGACAGTACTGAAACGAGGAAGAGGCAGCTGAGAGCAATGAACACTATGCCATTTCACCACTTAAGTACTGGGACAAAGAAGATGCCTGCAAAGATTTGTGAAGGTCAGGCATGTCCCCTTAATCTGTCAGGCAAGTTTAAATGGACAAGCACACCTGCAACTTGTTAAAGGATTGCAGGTGTATAAAATGAGAAGGAGAATGCCCCACAGGGAGGTGCTGCAGGGTTGCCTGTGCAATCAGCAGAGAATCTTTTTTGAGTAGAGGCGAGCCGCTGGAGGAAACTGCTGTGGGTCAGTATGCCATGTGTAGTACACCGAGACACTGGGGAGTGCAGAGATAGGTGGTCTCAGGAAGCGTGGTGAGGGAGCTGAGGCGCTGTGGAGCAGACTGAGGGCAGAGAAGTGAGCTGTGTCTGAGAGGCTGTACCTTTCCCTTGTATCAGGAGTGCTTGGCCCACTGTGTCAAGAAGCAGACACAGGAGTGGCTGAGGGACATGAGTTGGTCCCCTGACAGCAGAAGCAGAAGTCTGTCTACTCCGAGATGCAGGGAAAACTATCAAAGCGACCAGTGAGGTTCTGTCAGATGAGAAACCCGGTGCGCAAATACCTGAAAATGTCCACTGTTGAAGAATACCTTGTATTGGAGTGCTCGCGTGTCTCAGAGAGCGATTTCAAAAGTCTCTGAGTACTGGGTGTTTCACTTGAAGGTAAACAAATGATTATTGAACATCGGGCGGAAGCGAAACTGAACCTCAAGCCAAACCAATGCCCATTGAAAACCGAACTGAATAAAAACTTTACAATTAAGCAAAACTACCGCATGTTGAACTCTGAATTGAATGGGACTTTAAAAATTAATCTAAATAAAGGTACCCTGAAGATTGAATTAAATAGAACTCCACAATTAAGCCAAAGAAAGGCATATTGAATATCGAATTGAGTAAAAGCTTCAAACAACATGAATACACATTGGAAGCAGAATAAAGCAACATTAAATGAAACCCTGAAGTTAAACCCTATACAGCCAAGATGCCCACATGAAAACTAATTATGGAAAAGGGGTGCAAGTGTGACAGAGTCATAAGAAGACAAGGACACTTCGGATGATGAAGTTAATGTTTTGGGGAAGGGAACCCTGAGTTTTGACGACCTACATGTGTTGACATGGGGACATAGCTTCAAGTTTCTTTTGTGTTTGAACTATGTTGCTTGGAACTCAGGGAAGGGATACACTTGTTGTCCTGAGGGCTGAGCCTCAATACCCCTCTTTTGTGTCTGAACCTAAGAAAGGTAATTTTGAGACTTTGTGGAACTGTTTTACAATTGAGGAAGGAGCTGAAACAAAGCTGTGAGCTGGAAGAAGCTCAGAACTTTATGGTGAGCACTTTCTTTTGGTTGCCAACATTCCTACACATTGTTTAGATATAGTTGTGAGGGCAAGTATAGGTTTTGGACACAGACAGACTTTTAAGTTGAACTCTTTGACTCAAAC
This sequence comes from Ambystoma mexicanum, assembly GCF_040938575.1. Classification (NCBI taxonomy): domain Eukaryota; kingdom Metazoa; phylum Chordata; class Amphibia; order Caudata; family Ambystomatidae; genus Ambystoma; species Ambystoma mexicanum. The sequence goes on from NC_090925.1 coordinate 899,982,532, forward strand.
ATTCCTTAGTTTCATTTAGGTAGGGAAATCCCACCTTAGGATAAGGCAAGTTAGGTATTTGTCCATACTGAGATTTAAGTTAATAAATTGTTTTATTTTGAACTTTGAATTTGTTGTCTGTGTCTTGCTTCATGATGCCTTCACAGCTTAGATAGTTGATTTGGGAAGCGTGAAGGCATCGAGGAGTCGCACTGTGGCCAAGAAGCCAAAGGAGTGGAGGAAGGCTGACGTGGACTGATGGTGCAGCTGACGTGCAGGGGAGGCTCCCTGTGCACACGAACCACTGCATACGAGTGAAATAGCGGCCCGGAGGCTCGTGTTGTGGTGGCCGAGATTGAATTTCTCTGGTGACTGGTGAGTTGGGTGGACTAGCACTGAGCTGAACGTAAGCTGGGCAAAGGCAGGTCGGTAACAGGAAGAGTAGCAAGGGACTCCAGGCCGGACCTTGTCACTGTGGAGGATGATACAACCTGCCCGTGGCAGACTGACAGCGGTGCCTGGGTTTGATAGGAGGCTGCAGAAGAGGGCTGTTGCATGGATCCTGGTGTCCGGCGGCAGAGCCTACGTTGTGGTAGTGGAGGCATTGGGCCCACTGTGGAGTGGTTTGAGAGGAGGGCCAGGAGAAGGGACCATGACTCTCTGGGATGGAGCTGGGCTGCCAGCAACCCTGGTACAGACTGCTGGGGCCCCCAGGGCATCACAGTGAGGAAAATCCCTGGAGGAAAAAGAAAAAGGCGGTGTAGAAGACATTCTGGTGAGGCACTACAGTGTTGTGGGCTATCTGGGAAGCCCTCAGAAAGGTGGTGCAGTTGTGCTTGGGAGTCACCTGGGGGCCAGGTATTGGAAATTCTGCCCGTGAAGTGAGGAGACGCCTGGTCAGGTGATTTACTCCAGGCTGCTTTCTTTTGGTGTTTCAGGTTGGATTTATCTGTGGTATGCTGGAGGGGAAGGGCACCCACATTATTCAGGCCTTACAAACAGTTTTGCAGAGACCAGGCAATGCCAAGTGGAAGCTGGGACTTGGTGCCACAGGACGGAGCAGGAGAGGTCCCTGGCCAATGGCTACGAAGGATGGCATTCAAGACATTTTGCAGGAAATTAAGGCACTTGGAGGGGATATTCAGACTAGAGGGGCATAGTGGATTCTCTAGAAAATAAGATGGAGGTGATGGACCATAACCAACTCAGTGCCGATTTGCTGGACATGTGATACGATGCTAGGTTGTTGGACCTGGACACCAAGGAGGAAGAAGTCCAGCTGAAACTAGATGACCAGGAAAACAGAGAGAGGGGGAATAATCTGAGGGTCCTTGGCCTGGAGGAACAGCGGGGGGAAATGGCTGGAGAGGTGGAGAGGAAGGTGAAGGGGATTGTCAACATCCTTTTCACAGAGGAGGGCAGTAAAGAAGTAAAGCTGGACAGGGCATATAGGGGTCGTTGAGGTGGGGCAAATGACCACTGGTGGTCCATTTTCACCATTATCTGGAGAAAGGCTGCAGTGTTGGATAAAGCTAGACGCCTCCATGAGATACAATATGAGTGGGAAAAATATGCATTTTTCAGGACTTGTCCAGTTTTACGCTTGCCAGAAAGAAGGAGTGGCGATAGCTCATGATATGGCTAAAATGAAAAGGGGTTGAGATACTGATGGGTTTATCCATTTGCCTTGATTTTGTAAGTAATGGCTGTGGACCATAGGATCACCAAGGGAGGGAGCCATCACAGGTCCTTCAAAATCTTTCAGAGGTAGTGCATGAGGAGGGGAACCTTGTCCATGGAGGGGAGAGGGGGGAAATATGTGGCCAGTAAAGAGGCTTTCGTCCACAAAAAAGGGTGCCAGGGGGACAAATGTTTCAGAGGCTGGGTATGACTTCATTGGGGAAGTGACGTTTGGGACCAGGGCAGAGTACTGTCCCTGAAGACACCGTTGCCGGATTAAAGGATCCTGAACATATTTGTCAAGGGAAAGGGGTCATACAGTTAATGTAAAGGGAGGAGACGGGAGGAGGAGACTTTACCTAGTGGCACATTGGTGGATAGGTGTCTCAGGGAGAAGAGTTTAAGTGCTGTGTTGGGGGAGGCAGTGGAGGGGGTGGGAGTCATGGGTACGGATGGGGACAAAATTTAAGTGTGGTCACACGGCCATGGGGAGTGTTGGACAGGTAGAGATGGTACTGAGATATAAGGTGAGGTTCACAATGGTGGGAATAGAACAATGGTGAGCGAGGGGAGTGACTCATCTCCAGGTGGGAGCCTTGAATGTAAAAGGCTTCAACTCACCTACTAAGCATGCCCTAGTCGCTCATAAATTTCAGAGGTTGGGATATTCTGATGTTGCAGGAAACAAGGCTCCAAGCTGGGAAGAAAGGCGCATGCCGTATGCGCTCATTGGACAGTCATTTTGGGCAGCAGGGGAATCTATTAAAAGGGGGAGTTGGTATATTGTTTAACAAAAGAATGCATGGGAGGGATCCACAGGTGATGAGGGCTTTGGAAGGGCATCTGCTGGTGCTGAAATGTGGTATAGGAGAGGTCAGTACGGTGGTGGTAATGGTATATTGCCCAGACCCGGGGCAGGCAGCCTTTTATAGGGGGGGCACTAGACCTGATTTTGAAAGAGGCAAAAGGACTGGAGATTGTACTAGGGGGCGGGGACTTGAACATGTGGGCAGACCCGGTTTTGGATAGGTTGGCTCTTTGTGAGGGAAGTCCTTGGCTGGAATTGCAGGGGAAAGGTAACCCTGGAGAGACCCCGGGTACACAGGGGCTGGTGGACACAGGGAGACAGCAGCATCCCAGGTCTAGATGCTATGCCCCCCCCACCCGCATGGGCACTTATTCCAGGATAGACTATCTGTGCATAGCCAGGGAAATGGTGGGTAGAGGTGCATCTTGTGCGATGGTCCCGATAGGATGGTCAGATCATGATTAGGAAGTTATGGATTTTGTAGTGGGGCAGTTGAATTCAGAGGATAAGCTGTTGAGTTGTAATTATTCCCTTTGGAGGGATGCAAACTTTGTGGAGGAGTTGCAAAAGGGCATTGAGGAATATTTTGAGGTTAATGACACTGGGGAGGTGGACATTGCATGGTTTGGGAGCCAGTGAAGGTAACATGGAAGGAGGAAGGTACAAAGAAGAATAGGGAAAGGTTACTGAGGGGAGGCACATTACATCATGAAATCGCGGTCCTGGAAGGAAGAATACAGGGTTCAGATATTGTAGAGGACGACCTCTTGGACGAAGTCTGGGAAAACAAGCTGGAGAATAAGACCGTTGCGAATCAGAGACGTGGGCAGGAAATTACAGTTTTTGAAATAACAGTATTATGAAAAAGGGGATAAGGCCGATATGTTGTTGGTGGCCAGGCTCAGGGTGCGAAGGGCTGGAAGATCGAGGAAATAGTGATGCCAGAGGTGGGAGTTTGAGCTCGATGCCTGGAGAAATAATGCAGAGCTTTGCAGCTTTCTAAGAGGTTCCCTATGTGGCAGAATTAATTATAGATATTGGGTAGGTGGATCAGTATTTGAGAGAAACCCTCCCCCCGTGGTTGAGTCAAGAGATAGTATATTCAATCAATGCTCCTTTCACCATAGATGAGGTCCAGAGAGCCATATCTAGAATGCCTGCAGGTAAGGCACCTGGGGACAATGGCTTCCCAATTGGTTTTCATAAGAAATTTGCACAGCTTTTGAGACCGTTTCTTGCACAAACTTGATTGGATATTGGAAGCTCAAGCTTCGATTGTGGTCATCCCTAAGGACGATAAAGATCCCAAGCTGAGTGCACTGAACAGGCCGATCTCATTGCTTAAAGTGGATGCAAACATTTTTACTAGGACTCTAGCTGTCAGATTTGAGCAGGCTATGCAGCATTTGGTCTACTCGGACCAGGACGGGTTTATCCCAGTGAGCTAAGGAGCGGATATACAATGTGGAGAATGCTGAATCTGATGGACATGGCGAGAGGGATGGGAGGGAATCGGGTACTCCTATCCATGGATGCGGAAAAGGTGTTTGACAAGGTGGGGAGGGATTTCTTATATGCAGTCCTGGGAAAATGTGGCTTTGGGTGTAGGGTTCTCAATGGGAAAAGGGCAATATACAAAGATCCAACTGCAAGGGTTGCATGTGTGAGATACTGCTTTCAATAGCAAGGCACGATAAGGGCATAACAAATCAAATTCAATAGGTTTAGTTGCCACCTATAACTAATTTAATCAAGCATAAATGCATCAACATTTATACATTTATACATGAAACACTTGTGTACGAGCGCGATATAAATAAAATATCAAATCAAATATCAAAATTATGTGCCACAATATTTCCTTTTTTGCCGCAAAATTGAAAATATATGCCGCAATTTCCAGGAGGGTCTGATTAAGCACGCCAAACCATTTCCTCGCAGAGATGATTTAAGTTTATTAGTGGGAACACCAGTAACAGCAAGGACAGACTAGACGTTTAAACATTTTCAGATGTAAGGAGTTACTCAAAGTCACCACAAGCAGGCAGGGCCATGCTTTCAAAGTTATCGCTGGTTGCCACTTTGCCAGAAAATTGCCAGCAGGTTAAAGTTAAGATCAGTTAGTCACGGTCTGCGTGTATCTGCTTGACCATGTTCAGCTTTTTAAACCTGTATGAAGTCTCTGCTTAACTTTAAGGAATACTGGCATCATGCTTAGAAGCCCAGAACTTTCTGCGTTTCTGTGGTGGCAGAGTTTACCATTAAAGCAAGAATTATATTCCCTTTTAGCTATCCATTAACTGCTCAAATGTTATCATCCAAGGATTGGAATCGTTTTCGAATGGCCCTTTCGTCGTGCAATGTGTGCCGCAAGCTGGTTTAGATCATTTGCTGCAAGAGGAACATAACAATCACAACCAAATCGAGAAACGGTGATATCGCTGCTCATTGTGACCGGGTTAATCCCAGACACACTGCCAGAGAGTGCGCTGGTCAGTACTGAAGTGACATACATGGAAATTCAAAAATAACCCGAATGGAAGCACATCGAAATGGAAGCAAATCACAAGGGAGGAAAGGGTTACTTCCCACTCCAAATTAATGCACTTGCTGCTGAATTAACATGTGGGATAATTAAAACCATCTTTCCCATGAATTTATTATAGGATATACAAAGCTAATTGTACATTCTCTGTTGCTAATCCCTAGCAGTTTGCTAATGCAGTGTTGAAATCTCTTTGGCCACACTTGTTTAAATTATTCATTAGACGCAGCAACAGTTGCGAACTGTAATTTAAATTGGCATCTCATGAATATTCTATTAATGCAATAAACACTGGGATGTTTTACTGCACGCTGCTCAATATTTTGTACTCTATCTTGTGTTTACACATTTTTATTAACTCTTTATAAAGGTGTTACCTATTTATGTCACTGATTAGACAGAGAATTGCAGGCCCTGTGGCGCGCGCAGGCCCCGCTCTGCCTTAAGAGATGCTATGTAATTAGGCACTGCTTCAAAATAATAATTAGGATACGCAGATCGGATTTGTGTAGTGTTTACTGGGAATATGTTGAGATGTCAGTGTTTTCAGACTATCGGAAACGACTGTGCTGTGAACACAAACACAGTCTATGTAAAATGGCGCTTTTTGTGGCTCATGGGGGTGGGAAAAGCAACATGGCAAAATGGATAAGATCTATTAAGCTGTACACACGTTTTTTAGATATCCAGTCAATATATCTAAAACATTAGAGTAGTACATTTCAGTGTGGACCATAATACCGAAAAACACCTCAAACATTAATTAAATCAATAAAAGGTAGTGGGGTGAAGGGGTGAAAATGGGTACCGATGTGGATGGGGTGCCGTTATAAGGGCACGAAAATAGGGTGTAGGGGGAATTCCCCCCAGCCCCACCCACCGATCCCAAATGAATAAAAAAAATCAAAAAAAAATCTGCGTTTTTCAGTATTTCGTCCGCAACTAAATTCACCACTCTGTAATTGTGGTTGGGAAGATCACATATAACTGTTTTTTACAGTGTACAATTGTGAACCTTACTGTATAATAGAATGTCTAGATATTTTACTAACTGTAGAGCACGGGAGAAGTGTGATGTCACTCATTCAGAAGAGGCAGGGAATTTAAGGGCCACTTGATATAGATCTGACAGGGAGTATTGGGTCACACATTTTACATGAGTCAGGATGTTTTACTATTACCTATACTAGAGCAGATATTAAACTTTCCAGCAGACAAGTAGAGCCGACAAGGTGGTTGGTGTCGCAAGGAATTTGATGGCCCTTGCAGCAGAGCAGACCAGGGAGTAGCCTCAGTGTCGCTCAGTGTGTTAGTATTGTTTGTATTTATTTGAGAAAGTGGGGGTAGAGTGTTTCTACTAGAAACATATGTTGTTGTACAGGACGGAGCCATCCTGTAAAAAGGTGCTTTACATTGTGTCACATAGGACTCCTGGGACAAAGAAAGACTGCAAGATCTCAGATTTACATTTCAATGTTTTAAATGGGAATATTTGGAGAGTGTGCCAAGTGAAACTAAGGGGCATCTTCCAAGAATCAAAGTAAAAGTGTCAAGATGGTTCTGCACCATTCCCATTGAGGCCTCACTAGCCCTGCAAGGGCAATCCCACAATCTCCTCCCTGTAACTCTAGGGTTCACATGCCTTCTCTGGCTTGGGTCATACTCCAAAGTTTTTATCAAGTCCTTTCTCTCTCAGAGGATTCCCTCTACCCTCATTGGTAAATCTCAGTTCATTCTGAGGCTTTAGGGAGTGCATCCCCTGCCTTGACACCTGGTTAGATGTGGGATTTCCAAGGACCCAGACAACAAAACTATCTTGCGTGAAGTCGAGCAAGTCATAAAAGGTAGTCTCTGCAGTGACAGCCAGGAAGAATAATCACTGAAGGCCTGTTCTTCCCTAGCACCCCCTGTTTCTTGCGCTCTGACTGCTCTTATCCTGTTATGTTCTTTCAAGCCTCCTGTATATTCCCCTTCTAGCATCTGGTCCTACTTAGAGCTGACCTGGGCCACCGGAAGTTCTCTGTGCTGACTATAGGGGTGGTGCTGTTTTTGGGTTCACCCTCCTGACACCACTTATACCGCCTCAGGATTTTCTTCGGTGCAGAGTCCCTCTACCTCGGTGTGGGCATCCGCCCCTCCCTCTAGTCGGACCTTCTTAGATCCGACTCCTACTCCTCTTAGATCTGTCCACCATCAACACCTTCTCCTTCCTGTTGGCCTTCAAATCCTTTACCGCTCTCAACAACACCTCAAAAAATGTGGCTTTCTCTCTCAACGGCCATCCGCTTAATTCTCCACCTCTCATCACCCTTGGACAATTCTTTGTCTGGTCAGCCTCCTCATAACAGTCACAAGCACCCTCTTGATATAACCGCCTATGCCTTACCTATGAACCCAACACCTCCTGCTGTAACCAGCACACCTTATCACAGACACCACCGACCTGCTGTTGTAACCACCTCAGCGTTTTCACTGATGCCACCACCTCCAGCTTTAATGATCACCTCCTAGTGCCTGAGCTCACCAACTCTTGCAATAGCTAACACATACCTCACCCTAGGTGTATCTTCCTTCTCCTCTCTGCTGCTGTCACCTCTGCATGCTTCTCCATCTCTCCAGCCTCTTCTCTTTCCAGCTTCCTCTGATCTCTAGCATTCTCCAAGTGTGAGCCTCCTGCTCCTGAAACCCATAAAGTCAGAATGAGCTGCCATAGTTTTAAAGGGCTCTGCCACCTCCCCCTGAGTGAGACTTCTAGTGGGGTAAACATCTGTGTTCTCCAATTGACACAGAGCTGTGCTTAGCCATGGTTCTTGAGTGCACCTGGGTCTGCTTTAAGCTTAGGGGTGGGACCAAATCGATAACTGGCTGTCAGCCATCTTGGAAGTCAGTTATCCCACTGTGCTGTCAATCTTCCATGTGATGTTTGTGCTGAGATCTCCTGCTTTCATAGCATGTAAACTCAGTAATAAAATAAACTGGGTAAACTTTCTATATTTTTCAGTTTAATGAAAAATATGTCTGCTCTGAAAGATTACGAGATTGCGTGCTCAGCAGTGAAACTCTGCTCATGGACAAAGCCTCTGTAACTTCTTTCCCTCTGATACAATACCACATCAGAAAGCCGGGGAATAGATCATTGTATCCTGGCTCATCAAATGATCTTTTGAAGCATTGAAACGTCCGCCCTAATGTTCCAGACACCTTTTTAACAATGATGCACGTTTTCAGTGTCTAGCAATTCGAAACATTTCCTCTTATAGAAAAAGGCACCTGTTCCTACAGTGGAGCTGGCAGATTGTTTAAAAGAGCTGCATGTTCTTTCCATTGGGTACAGGGTGCCCTATCACAATTCAGGGTGGCAGAGGGCGTTTAAGCAGGGGGAGGGATTTCAGAACTAACCTTCCCTAGTGGATAGCTGGATTGGGGAGGGTCCAGGAACAGCCTTTGCATTGTGACCGTCCCCAGCCATATGCCAGGGGCCAGGCTAGGGTGAGCAGAGAATCCACTGCCCAACATTTACTGGCTCAGTGTACCTGACCCATGACAAACCACCTTGCTAGTCACTCGAACAAGACAAGGGACCTTGCCACAATTGGTAGTGGCGCAGTCGTAATGGCATGAGTTGAGTGGGGAGGCACCTTACAACATACAATTAGGATGATATAGACTACTAGCTAAGTGCCTGAGAATACATGTTAACATTATTTAAAAGAGATATCAATTCTCTATATGGTGAAAGCCGAAGAGGATCGAGGGGCTGATACTTGATGAGCTTCCGGGTAAAGGAGGTGCTGCTCTTCGGCTAACCTAAAGCCCTGAAAATACTCATTATTCTGTACGTTAGGCGGTTCGCATAGAAAATGATAACCGTGAAAAGGAGCAGCAACAGGAGGCAGGCAGGGTGGTCAGGGGACAGACAGGTTGGGTATTGCTTGTATGTGGAGAATATGAAGAGTGTTATGGTAGATGAAGTTGTCCGCATAAGGAGTGGCTAGTTTCTGGATAGATTTAAAGGCCAAGGGGAGGAATTTGAAGAGGAACAATAATACATTGACAGCCATTGTGCATGGAGGTGATGAGAGGAGGTGGGCAAGGTTCGAAGGAGGTTGTAGAGGGGGTTAGTAGCAACGTGCAGTACTTTTTTCATAATGGGAAAGGGAAAGAATGGTAGGCTCAGAAAGAGCATGTTGTAGTTGTAAAGTTTAGTGAGAACACAGACCGAGAGCAGAGTTTTAGGAAACCTCAGTCAAAGTTCAGGCTTCAGACAGATAATATGGATGTTTAGGAGCTTCAACCTAGCAAGAGCAGCAGCTGAGGTAATGAAAGGAAGGAGTTGAGGTTAATGTTATAGAGGGCTCTGAGTTTGTCATCATTGGGCAAAGACATAAGGAATTCAGGGTAAGAAAGTAGGTAACCAGAAAAAGGGGTCAGCAGTTGGAAGATGATTTTAGCTCTAGCAGAACTGAGCATGATGTTTTGAAGAGCTATCCAGTGTTGTATGGCAAAGAGATGGAAAGATATCTGTGTCATTAGTTCAGGAATCAAGGAGGGAAAAAGAGATATTTGGGCACTGGGGCATTGAAGAAATGTGGTAGAAGTAACTGAAAGAGGCAGCAATTTTGCCGAGCAAGGAAGTGTAAGAGTGAAAAGGTTCACGGACAAACCATTGTAGGACTCAGACTAGTATGGTGAGTGAAAGAAGAGTTGTCAAAGATCCATGACTTGGAGAAGGATCAGTTTTTACAATGTGAACCAATCCATCATTTGTTGGAAAGGATGAGGAGGAGGGAGCCGGAGGTAGGAGTGCTCAAAAGTATCAAAGGGTGCAGACAGATAAAGGAGGATGAGGATACATTCTTTTTTTTTAATAACTGTTTATTGAATTTAAACAGCACAACAATAACATAAAACATAAACATAGGCATTCATCAGAAGGACAAGGCAATATCGACAGCGGCAATGGCAATGCTGGGCCAAAGGGCCATGAGACGGTTGTGAGACAAATAAATGCTGGCAGTACTGGTTGCGTCTTACATCTTCGAGTTGAGGGAAGGGTGGAGGGGAAGAGGGAAAAAGAGGGGGTGGGGAGAGAGAGGGAAGGAGGGAGGAAGGGGGAATGGGGAGGGGTGGGTTTCATTGAGCATCAAGCCATTTGCCCCATATCTTTTCAAATTTACGGGGGCAGCCCCTCACGTTATAGATTTGGTGCTCCGAAGCTGCACATCTGTTTAGTTCATTGCTCCAGCAGTTCAGGTGCAGTGGGTCTGCAGAGCCCCAGTTGGCAGCGATGAGCCTTTTGCCCGACCCCAGCGCGACTGCCAAATTTTTTTTTCCGTACTTTGTCAGGTCCACTTCTCCCCAGATGCCCAGAAGTGTCATTTTGGGATCTCTAGGGATTGGCGTCGCCAGGACCATAGAGATCGTGTTGATGCAGTCCCCCCAGAAGACTTGTAGCACTTGACAGTCCCAGATCATATGGTAGAAGGTGGCTGGTTCACTCTTGCATCTGATGCATGTCCCATCCTCGGTTCCTCCCCACCTAGCCATAGCGGTGAGAGAGTAGTAAGAGCGGTGAAGGATTCTAAGTTGTCTTAGTGTTAGACAATTCAAGCCAGTAGCAAGTAGGAAAAAGCTGAAGCAGAAAGACCAAATTAGAAGTTAGGCAAACAGCCATGTTTTTAGGCTTCTCTTGAAGGGTTCAAGCTTGTCTTGGAATCTGACAACAGGCGGTAGATCATTCCACGCCTTGGGGGCGGTGAAGCAGAACGCTCCCTTTTCTGTCTTCCTAGTTCTGCATCTCAAGATCATTAGTAATTTTTTATTATTAGATCTAAGAGATCTATACGCAGTCTTTTCCTGAATAACTTGGCATTGCGGCAAGAATGCATTTAAAAGTGATCACGAGGAGGCAAAAATTTCCTCTGGCCTCCACCGGGAGCCAGTGCAAAGCTCTTCTCGCCTCCGAAACATGGTCACGTCTGGAGAGACCTTTGACCGCCCTCACAGCGCCATTTTGAATTATCTGTAGTGTAATACTTTCTGATTTACTAAGCCCGGCTAGTAGGCTACAACAATAATCCAATTTGGCACCAATTATAGCTCTTGCTATAGTCACTGCATTGGCCTGAGTTATCAAACGTCTTAAATGAGTAAGGAGCTTGAGGTAATACGCGGCCGCAGTGACCAGATTCCTAACATGGGCTTGATAGTGAGGCACTAGTCGAAAATGACACACAACATTTTTACTTTCTTGAGGGGCGTTATCTTAACGTCCCCCAATAAGAAGTCAATATAAGCCGAGTCCAGTTTAGACAGCATAGGTTGTGAACCGACAATCAGTAACTCTCTCTTTGATCTATTCAGTGGCAGGTCGTTCCATAACATACATTTTTTCAATAAGCAGATAAACCCTATTCAATTCTTCTTTATCCTGTTCATGGGATCCTACTAAGGGGACGACACACGTATTGTCTGCGTAGTTGGTGAATAAAATCCCTTCCTGTTCCAACAGTGCGAAGAACGGCACCATAAGAATGTTATAGACAGGGGGATATGCAAGCCTCCTGTGGTACACCGTATTCCACTGGAATTGAAGCTGACTCCGCCCCCTCTGAGCAGACTCTACTTTCTCTATTATTGAGGAATGATGAGACCCAGCGCGTAGCAGCTGGAGGGAAATTGGCCACGTCCTCTAACCGTGAGACTAATGTTACATGGTCTACCAGGTCGAATGCGGCCGATAAGTCCAAAAGCATAAGCATAGACGCCAGCCCCAGGTCCATTCTATCTAGGAGTCTGGATTTCAATTCTAATAGTGCAGTCCTGTGCCATAGCCTGCTTGAAAACTGGATTGTCGACAGTTCAGAACGTGGTATTTAAGTGTTGGACAATTTGCCCATATGCAACCCGGTCGAGGATTTTCAGAAGAAAAGACGTATTTCTCAAAAAAACAGATAGACCTGTTTTTTTGAGAATTGGAGTGACCCAGGATTGTTTAATATCGATTGGAACGTGACCCTCCACCAGTGATGCGTTCACAAATTTGCAGATCGCTGCAAGTGAGGAGGTGGGGCAGGTTTTTATGCTCAAGGCAGAGCAAGGGTCACTTTTGCACCTAGTGGTTTTAAGATTTGTTACTACCCCTGACAGTTCCTCAACAGTAATTGGAGAAAAATTAAACTGTGGGTTGGAAGTACATCTTTTAAAGTGCTCTGTGCAATGCTCGCTCTGGTCCGACAAGGAGGCATCTTTTTTTTTAGAAATGTCTGCCTTAATGCCCTTCAATTTATTAACCATGGCATCTTGGATGCTCTGACACCATGCCATGTCCTTTGAGACAGCCACAACGTCGGGCGAGGTGGTAGATTCCTGTTCTTTCAGTAATTTAAAAGGTTCTTTGACCTCAGATTTAGCATTTACAATCCTTTCATTAAAGAAGTTTTTCTTAGCATCAAGGAAGGCCAGTTTGTACACTCTGGCTGCCCCTTTCTATGCCATCAGAGATCATGGAGCCGGGTTGGTTTTCCAATAATGGAACAGTTTCCTCATATTAGATTTTTGCTTTTGCAAAGCAGTTTGTGCCACTCAAGCACAGATTTAAGCGTTAGTCTCTGTTAAGCAGGCTGAGAGTATAGTGTCTCATTATAAAGCAGATCCTCGGTGCCACTTGCTGAAGATATCTCCGGAAGTATCCTATAACTTATTTTAAAGGAACAGGGGAGTTCATTGTCATTCATAATAGAGCAGATGGCGAGCTTCAGTAATTAACTTAATACAAATAAAATTACATTTAAAAAAATAAATAATATCCTATCCCCCATTGTAGAGCAGCAGAGTTTTTTTTTAATTTTTTTAAATAGAAAGACAAATAACAGGCTTAGTGCATCTCTTTCTAGAGCAGACAAGGGGTACAGTAACACATTGTGAAGGAGGCAGGAGTTCATTGCCACTCACTGACTCACATGAGTACATGCAGTGACTGTCATGTCACTCAGATCGGACATGGCACTTCAATCACGACATCTTGATCAGACAAGACGTTAAGAGTAATTGTAATTTTAATTGGTTATTTTTCACTCACCATGTAAGATACCAGGAAGCCTAAAGCACTAATTGTTGGGAAGGCATGGAGCTTTACTCTTTGTACTGCAAACATGTGTCACCAGTGACTAATGGTTGGAAATTCCAGACACAATATTGGAGTCAAGCTTTGCCATTCAGAGTTGTGGATTGGTTCATCATTCATGCAGCATGCTACACGATGTGAGCACCATGACACTTGACTGGGCAATCACAAACCATCTTCCCTTGCCCAATGTATGCTGCACTGGCACAACTGCGTCAGCACTGTACTTGAACGGCGACCCTCTAGCTTTGGATACAGTATTTTCGGAGGCTTGAGGGCAGCGATGTTGAATGAAAAGTATAGACAGCAGATCCCAGGCCCACTCCTGAGTCTGCCTGATCCATTAGACACATTTTCCCTCAGACCTGCCTCCTATTACTTATAGGCAGAAGTGCAAAAGTGGGGTACCCCCAAGGGTGGGGGCGTGCAAGTGCTGGGCGGGGCGGGTTAGGGCGGCAAGTGCCTGGGAGAAGGGGGGGGGGAATGAGTGAGGTGGACTGGGAGGACCAACTTGGGCTAGTCCGGGGAGGGGAGACGAGGGCAAGTGATGGCAAAGGATGGTGGGGGAACTGCTAGGGGGTGGTCTGGCCCCTGTATGACTCTGAAGGGTCCAGGCCTCAGTAAAAGCAGCAGAAGGAGAGTTAGCAAGGGAAGGGGAGAGGGAAGGAGGAAGAGAAAAGGAAATTCTTGAGAAGTTTCCGGAACTTGAGAAGACCCGGTTGAAGTCTGAGGCCTTTTTCAGAGGGAGGAGCCGGCCAAGGAAAGGGATCTACCTCCCACTCACTGCTTGGAGAAGCTTTTCACCTGCAGAGAGTTGGAGCCAGAAGACCGAAGGACTCTGGTCGGGAGGTATTTAGCGAGGGAAAGCTAGAGGAAAAGAAGTCCCTACTCCCAGGCAGACTTGTGGATGATGCAGAGGGTCTTGAATCTGATCCTTTTGGCCTCCGGGAGCCTATGGAGAGATTTTAGGGCTGGAGAGATGCAGTCCTTGACCTTAAGGCCAAGGGAAAGTCTTGCAGTCCTATTCTGGATTAGTTGAAGAGGGTGAAGGGAGGATAGAGGCAGGTTGAGTAAGAGAACCAGGGCTCTGGAGACGTTGAGCTTCTGGGGGAAGTTGAGGAAAGGTAGAATGCCCCTGAAAGTTGGACTTCTTGGCAAGGTCTGTGATGTGTGGAGAGAAAGAGCGAGAAAGGAGTAAAAGATGACCCCAAGGTTCTTTGTCTCTCAAGTGGGTGAGAGGAGGGGATCCAGGGAGTCTGGCCAGTCAGTGGGGGGGGGGGGGCAAAGAGCAGGCGTCCCAATGAGAAGGCTCTCTTCCAATGATCTCTGCCTTTATGCCAGTAAGACAGAGTAGCATGCCTGAATAGCAGTTCATCAAGTTACCTGTTACTGGACATTTGTGTCTGTCTACATGTACAGGAAATGATGCAGGGTTTTTCGCAGGCACCAGTAGCTTTGATCATAATCCGGCAGCAACACACAACATATGTGGAGTGTGACAATGTATGACCAGGCAGCTTTTCTTATATTAACCATGTTGTTGTTGTCTTTGAAATGCTGCTCCGGTCATCTCTCCAGGGCAGTGGATGAAATGAATGTTGTTTATAAATGTGGGAGTGTTTAATATGTTTAAGTACTTGCATGGAGTTGTCAGATTTTGTGAGGTCTAGCTGAACCCATTTTCTGTGAAAGTTGTGTCTGGCAAACAGTCTCACTTTCATGAAATGCATTGTGCCTAAAAGGTGGCCTTGGTCTTTTGGATCTGCACGGGCCTACCAGGCCATGGGGAGTATTAGTGGATCACTGACATCCATATATTGACACAGACCAACACTTTCTGCTGTGTTCAGTGTACTGACATACCAGAAGCAATTAGGGTTATGGCAACCTTTCAGGAATTAAAGTTACATGCAATATGGAAACATTAGCATGGAATAATGAAAAGCAGCATCAATGTACTTTCCTTTAAATGTCTTTTGGCATTAGCAAAAAGAGAGTTCATATCAAAGTTTTCACTTAGCTGGTCTGGCTTCATTAGCAACAAGGATATCAGTCAGAGAAAGCATAAGACTGCTAGTGCCACAGACCATTCACTGCTAAAGCGCTCTCGCCACACCAATCTCCTCCATGGACAAGAAACCTCTAGTGCAGATGGGACCAGGATCCTCCATCTATCGGAAAGCACAACAGATTGACAGTGTGCCTCCTGTGCAAGCTGACGTAAACTGCATTCTTCCATGCACTCATATCTCAAGTCAGTGCTGTGGATCACATGGTAAGCGGCAAAGCATTGAGATTGTCACAATTCAGTAACTCCATATTCTCCATATAACTAGCAGTATCCAGCATATCTAGTGCTCTCTCAATATCACTCCCTCTTTCTCTCTCTTTCCATCTCACTCTATGTCTTTGTCGCTCTGTGGATGAGAGTCACACTGTCAGGTGCGTGCTTGCCAGAGCCACCCCAGCTGATACTAGCGTGACCAGAAGAACAAAAAATAGCTTGAAAGAGGGGAGAGGGTGTGCAGTGCTTTTTTATAGTTAAAGGTAGGGAGAGACAGTGAAAGAGGCACCCCTTGAGGTTGGGATTGGCCTGATATTTGGAGACGTACCTTGTCATAGTGTCTGTCATGTGGGAATGGTGCCATCATACTGCAGGCATATGGAGGAATGTGAGGGGGAAGGGAATACGATCTGTGGGGGTTCTTACAGACCTCGTAGGATACCATAGGAATAGGTTAAAGGGTCTACAATGTGTTAGTCTCTTTTTTTTTGTTAGACAACATGGTGTGCATGTTTGGCAAAAGAAGCCATTAAAAAGCAAAAAAGCTGCTTCTTTCCTAGCCATGATCTGCCTAGGGATTATCGAATCACTAACAACTAGCTTTGACATATATTAAGGTCTATGGGTGTCTAGCCCTTCCAAGAAGAACATGGAAGAATCTGAAATCCCATCATCCAAGGTGTCTTGAAGTGGAGACAGATCTGTAGCAACACCAACATCTTCCCACTATATTAAAAGTGTCCGAGGGCATTGGAGAATAAGAACACCCCGGGCCTCTCAGGGATGGTGATCAACTTGGAAGGGAGATTAGGAGAGATTGAAAAGAGGGCTAGAGATCTAGAAGGCGAGGTAGTTAGCAGATTTAATGTCTTCAATGAAATGTAAGCAGATGTGAAGAAATTGCAACATTTAAAAATGAATCTGGACATTCAAAGCCACACTCCCATCTTGTAGATCTGTCTGTACCTGTCCTGATTCTCAAACTGTTACATAAATGCTTCCAATCCGGGATTGATTATAAAGCTGACAGAGAAAAGCTTATGCAAATAATGACAATTTTCACCAGAATGTTTACTAAGGAAAAGATCCTGCAGGTATTCGGTGAAAGAGTAACAGGAAGCCGCTTCTTTGTTACTGAGACATACCTCAGCCAGCGATCGAGAAGCTTTCCACAAAGCAAAGTTTGACCAGAGAGCTGAATTTTAATGTTATACTAACTAAACTGGTCAACCAGAAGATTTCCTCCTTCAGGCAATCCGGACAACTGTCACACAGTTGTTGAAACATACCAAAATCTAACCAGAGGTTTCAAACGAGTCATATGAAAACTGACTAAAGGAAACAAATGTGGATTTGTAAAAAAATAAAATGTGGGAATAACAAGGAAACTACCTTAGACCATGTTGAGAAGATGCTGTGAGCCCATAATGGTGGTATTGTGTGATGCAAAAAGGAAATTTGACAGGTTGGAGCAGGGATCCTTATATGCCATAATGCAACACATAGGATTCAGAGGACATTTCATCAGTCTGGCGAGGCACGAATGGCGTGATATCAAGCTGAATTGGAATAGGTTATTGAGGTGTCCTGACTTTCTGCTGAATACCAGCTAATATTTGCCAAGAATGTATCATTTTCCTTAAAGGTTTCTCTACATGATCGGATGCTTTGGGGATATAGCAGGATACCACATTAGCGCGACTGAATCAGAGGTCCAACCCGCCTACATGCAACAGGAATGAACTGGGTGGGCTAAACTTTGCTTGGTGCCCTAAAATGTATTTTTATTTATTTATTTATATACTGGAGGAACAATGCTCTTTTGATCACAAAAGAACGTACAATAGATAAGAAATCCAATTTGACGGGAAGCAGTGAGCTTCTTACAATGGGGCTAGTTTGAGCAACATTCTGACCAGGTTATGGAGGGAAGTAAATGGGACAGTCACCGGATGCCAAACATAAGTGGACATACATAAATGAAGGACAACGAATATTTTACATTTTTAAGTGCAGGTAGGCGGTACGGCCAGCTGTGCTAGGGATGTGGCCACAATGGGTGAAGTGGTAGAGTGATGGCAGAGGAAGTGAGGGACAGAGGCAGGTTAAAAGCGAGGGAAAATGTTAGCTAGCAGCCAGATGAGAGGTAGGTTAAGAGGGTAACGCAGAGGCGAGGAGGTAGGCTTTTAGTTTGGTTCTGAATAAATCCATGTGGACTGTTTCTCAGATGTTTGGGCGAATGGAATTCCATGCAAGTGAAGCAAGAAGAGAGAAGAAACGTAAGCGAGAGGAAGCACATGGAGGGTGAGGAGCTACAAGGACAGTCGAGGAGTCAGAGCAAAGATTACAAGAAGGCTTGTAGAGTTGTATAGAGGAGGATAGATACAGTGGTGCCATGCCATCGAGTGAATTGTGAATCAGCAGACAACATTTTAATCTGCTCCTCTTTTGCATCGTCAGCCATCCAGCCTGGTGACAGTGCGAGGAAGTAGGTGTGAAGTGAGGGAGTTCAAACAGAGTCATGGTATGATATATGATATGATAGGTTATTTATACCGTGCTTAATACCCAGAGGTTTCTAAGCGCGGACCCGGGGATCGAACCTGTGTTGCTCTGTGTCGTCTTGCTTCCAAGGAAAGCACGTTGCCCCTGAGCAATCCTTCCTTGTTAAGTTGGTAGCAAAGTTAATGAGGACAGAAAGCATAGTTAGGGAGACCAAAGAGGATGCTGGCACAGTAGTCCAGTTTAGAGAAGACATGAGTAATTAAGTGATGCTTGGCAGTGTTGAAAGAAGGAGATGCCCGATTTTCCTAAAATATAGGAGGTCGAGGCGACCTGCTGTTCCAGTTTTGAAGATGAAAGTAGAGAAGGTGTGAGAAGGGTTATAGATGACGCTGAGGTTTCTAGCTGAAGAAGAGTAGGGGAAAGTGTGAGGGGTGAAGTGGATAGGCAGAGGAAGAGAAGAGAGCAAGCATTTGACAGGAAGGAAGAGCCCCAATGTTTTTGAAGAGTTTAACATCAGAGTGTGCATAGCCATCTGATATTTAATGGCAGAGCGACAGTTGGCAATGTTTATAGAGAGATCAGAGCACAGTTCAGGTAAAGAGAAGAACATTAGAGATACATGGGCATCTGATTACAGGCAGCATCTGATTACAGGCAGATGTGCCTGGTCTGACCTTGCTTAATTTCAATATGTTGATTGACACACTTAGAAATATGGTTGAAAGGTGGTCCACCATCAAACCGTCCTTTTGGGGAAGAGTGAAAGCAATAAAAATGATCCTAGCCGCTAATGTCAATTATATCCTGTCCACGCTCCCTCTTCCAGTGCCAGGGGAGCTGTTCGAGAAGCTCAATATGTTAATTCTTAACAGACAGGAAGCCTACAAGGATTATGGTCCAGAAGTACCAGCACTCCAAAAACATGCAGCGTTTTTGACTTATCTGCTTTTACAAGATAACGTGTGGCTTTTCTATGCACCAAATAGGTGCCTGGCTGCAAGAATATGAATTTCCGGTGATTTATGGGGAGCATGCTGAGCTAAATGAAGCACAGCCTCTGCAACCTACCTCGATGAACAGAAGACAAGAGAAGAACCAGCCTTACGGCTTCCTAAGGAACAGCTGTGTTAAGATATGCAAGCTATGCGGCAGGCGACCCAAACTCTTTGCAACATCATTATTTTAGCTCATCCCAGTTAGCAGTCTGAAAGGGAGGACCATGTTTTAAGCAAACTGGTTCCTGACAATTGGGTGGCAAATTTGGGACCTTCACAGCAATGGGCAATGGCTGGCATTTTCAGAAGTGAAAGGAAAATATGGACTGGATGGCACCAGCTTTGCTGAATACTGGACACTTGGATGCATCCTGGTCCCTGCATACCTGGGAGATAAAGTAAACTCAACCCATGCTGTCTTGTCTATGCGAGCACATGATGCATAAGGGAATAATGAAAGCTCAAAGGGAGCCTGTTTGAGGTGTGCTCACAGGACCAGGGAAGTGACTCATGGTGAATGGTTATCATGGTGCTATGATTGTGGTGCCATGGCATGCCAGATCAGGATTTTGCACTGTGTGTACTGAACACCCGAAACAGGTCTTTGGGAGGAGGTATAGCCAACTCTGATACATGTTGGGCCTATAGGAAGTCAAAGATTACTTTACTACTCATGGTCTGGAGCTGTGGGAGGGTGCAGACATTTTGGAATCGGGGGGGGTGTGGATATCTCACGGTCTGGGGTCCTCCTTAACTTTGTTTGGTGTTTGTCATGGGTGCCGACGAGGGCTTTGATCAAGTCCCACACGTGGCTCAAGAGAGTGGCGATACTTGGCCAAAAACAAATAGTTTGGGTTTGAAAATCCCAGACATATCCCTTCATTGATGATTGGAGGCAGAGGGTACAACAACCTATTCAAAGGAGAGTTATTAACAAATACAAAGGTGAACACAAAATGTTCTAGAAGACTTAGTCCTCCTTTTAGGAGTATATGTCATGTCCCATAACAAGACTGATAAAGATGTCTGCAGACACACCACAGTTTTTCTGTGGATTTTTTGATTGTTTGATTCAGAGGTGCTTTTGTCGAGCATTGTGAAATTGAAAACAGTATATCCAACAGTGCACGCTTCTGCTTCAACAAACGCCTTTACATGTAAAAAATAAAAATACAAAAATAAAAAAGAGCATTATTTAAATTTACTAACATTGTAAACTGCCACTTTTTAACATGTTACAATGTTAATTTCTTATGAACACTTACAATCTATTTGTAGTCATAATTAGAGCTTTACACCTGCCTTACTATACAAAGCACAATATCAAAACCTAGAATATTGACATACAAAATGTTCTGACAGACCTTCATAATCCCAAACAATCCTATAAACCCCTATTCTATTCTTTCAAAATATTGCTATGAGACAGGGGAACGGAAAAATAACACCAATGCAGATTCCAGGTTGCTTTGCATAACATCATTTATATTTGACAACTATTTCTGTGATAAAAGGGTTGCTGTTTGAACAAATAAATATATAATACACAATGTGCTTGGTGCTCATTTCACTTTTCAAAGCACTCACTATAATATTGTAAAAACGAACCATATATGTTAATTCAGACAGCCTCAAGATTTGGATGTGGGATACAATGGCTGGAACAGTCACTACTTTCAGGATGCTTCAAACCTATAGGGACGAGGTTGCCACTAAAAACCAGGAGTCTTACAGAATTTTAGAAGAGGGACTGACAGGGGAAACCGAGTATGTTCACTCCCGAATGTACAGATATCTCTAGGGGATGATCTATATAGGATGTTTTGAACAACACTATAATCTATTAAACCATTTATGAAGGACAGTTTTGGGCTAGCAGATGCTAGCAACCGAATCTCTTCTAGTTACTCATACGTTTGGCATTTAAATGAAAGTAAGAGGAAGTGAGGTCATATTACTTCGCACAGGAACCTACAATGTGGTCAAATGTCAAAGCAGAGATTGAATTCTGGTCCCTCTGCACTTCAGCTTTGAAGAAAACCATTCGAAAAACGTTGCACATTGGTACAGCAGTTAAAGAGCTAATTGAGTTGTCTGTGTTCAATACACCTAACTTGCAAATTGTCATATGAGAAATCGTTCATACCTTTTATAAGAAACCTTCTTAGAAACATGCCGTTTATTTTTTGGTCTCTTTACAGACTCACACAGCATGCAATCACATCAGAGCGCTGTAGGGGAAAAGTGGTGTGGCTGAGTCCCTAAAGGAGATAAGAGCACAGAGTGAATATCTGCAAACTGATTAGGGCAATCCTGGAAAAACTAAAAGAACTAGTCCTTTTGTGGTTTCCATAGTAATGCAAAACGTAGAGTACTCCGGTTTTATACATTTATATGCAGACCTCTAAGGAATTCAAAGCAAACGGAGAACAGAGAAAGACCTAGTGCGAGATTTTTTTCTCCATGTTAGAAAAGAGACAATTTGCGAACTTCTAGTATAACGCAATTATCGGTGCAGTAAAACACAAATTCCAATATCGTTCTGTTCGAAAGCATGTAAAAAATGACGCAAGCTCCCGATGCATTGCACTATGTTTGTTATTTGGGTACAGTGAATTGCGTGCTACTCTGGAAATCACAGAATCACCCCAACCCCCTACTCAATATTACTGATACAGTTATGCCTTGGACCATGGCCTCCAAGACCCAATCGCCTTCAGCCTCTGCATGCTCCCAGCACTTGCCTTGGCACCCACTGGCCCATGCCACTACGGGTCTGCACTTATTTATTTGCAGCTAACCTCTCACTTGCAGCTGCTCACTCCCTCCCTCTGGGCACACCTAGCACTTACCCCTGTGAGAAACCTGAAGGGGTCTCCCTGTCTAAACCTCGAGGATCCGTCATCCCGGTGGCCAGGACATGGCCATCGCTATTGGATCCAGTTCTTGGGGATGAACCAGTGAAGGAGGAGGAGTGGGAGTGGGACACCGACGGGTGAGACGCACAGTATACCCCTTCTTCACCACTTTTGCTCCAATCTCTTCTGTGGGACATTCAAAAACACTGCCCCCACCCCCTCTTTCCAACACAAACCCTTTTGCACGACACAAGAGAATGGACTAACACCAAAGCGGTTTACCTGACGTGTCCTAATACAAGGGTCAGTCAAAGTCGGGCAATTGACCAGAATCACACACACCCGATGGCCCTTCCCCTTGCTCACAGGGTTAAAAGGTGGAGCCCGAGAGCACAGTACGAGCATGGCAGACAGCACGACGAGACAGGTAATCAGGCGCGGCAGTTCATGAGAAGGAGAAAGGCATCAGGAATCGAGAGGGTGGCGAGGAGGGAAGTGGCCTTACCCTTTTCGTCCTAGGCCTGCGGTATCTTCGGGGAAGAGAGCCTAAGGACGTGAACAATAGCACAAGTGTCTTGTAGCTGATGTCAACTGTACACGGGGCAAGCCTATGCCGATAAGAAGGAGTGAGGGACGCTCCTGCGACCGTTGCACCGGCCTGGATTACAATGACGAGGAAAGCCAAGCGGTTCATCACAGCTTGTGAGTCGAGGGGAGAACTGATATGAACCGGGCTGTATTAATTGAGATTCGCAAAGTGGCAAGTTTGTATCAAGAAGTGAACTGTGAAAGAACTGTTAAAAGGAGTTAAAGGGCGACCAGCTGC
Organism: Ambystoma mexicanum; assembly: GCF_040938575.1. Lineage (NCBI taxonomy): Eukaryota > Metazoa > Chordata > Amphibia > Caudata > Ambystomatidae > Ambystoma > Ambystoma mexicanum. The sequence continues at coordinate 900,005,137 of NC_090925.1, forward strand.
AGAGGGAAACCGGCCCCACATGGGTGTTAGCTCCAAAGATTCTGGTCGATCCCCTTCTGAGCAAAACTACAGATACCAGAAGGCTGTAGGAGAGACACCGAAATAGGTCAAAGTGGTCATACAGAGGGACCCAGGGGTAATCCATTAACACCCTAAAGAACTTTCATTTGTTTGAGAAACCTTTGTTTTTATTATTTTGAACATGTCAGGCCCTTGAAGGCAAGAGACTTTCAAAGGAAATGAGACTTGGCCATCGACGGTCCTTAGAGCTGCCATTGGAACTGTTGTCTCATGCTGGAGAGGCCCGAGACTGTACTGTGCTCCAAGATCCCTCCTTGCCCTGTGCTCAAAACATGGGGAAGGAAGACCCAGACTACCTCCTCCGGACATATTATTTGAAAATACTTCTTTCTTTTCTTGAGAGCTATCCCACACCCTTTTTTGTATTAGTTGTAAGGTTTGGCAATAGGTTTCTTAGTATAGGCCCCTTTTTATTTGACCCAACGCCACTAGGACAGTCTTATTTTCATTTGATGGTCAACGCTTGCTCCCATCTTAGATTTAGGTTTAGATTAGGCGTTTTTCCAACCTGCATACAACATTCATTGTTCAATAAACACCCTTGAACTGTGATCACTTGTGTCTGTCTTACTTGTTGCCATCATGAGTTCCTTACACCCCCACTCCCTCATCACTTCTCTCTCTAGGCACTTGCACGTTCTGAATGCTCACAAGGCCTAGTAGGTTTGCTTCTATCTCTAAATAAGATATTTGTTTTTCATTCCCAAGTTCCCACCCTGTTGCCCTGTGGGCGCTTTCAAACATAATTTACTTGATGTTTAAGCGCCTTACAAATTCCCAATAAAATTAAAAATAACATTTCACCAAAAGATATTTTTTTCCAAATACATTTTCCAAATCCATCATAGAGAAAGCCCAAGGATCTCTATTTCATGTTTTAGGGACAGAATATGTGTAAAGAAAGACTGCCTTCACAAGATTTGGCATGCGCTTCAAACAAGCTCAAGGCATAACTCTGGTTACTTCTAAGGCAGTAGGGCAGAGGCTCTCAGCTAATGTTTGCTGCCCCTTCCAAGCAGATGTGTGCTGGAATCCATTGTCATGAGGGATGGAAGGGAAAACACAGGGGCCAAGAAGCCACTGAGCCAACTGTTGAATTATCACCTCAGCCCCTTTGAAGGGCTGATTGAGATGTTTCAGAACGTTTTGGAGGATCATTCGATTATCAATTATGTATCCAAAGGGCAGGTACATTTTCACTGCAGGTTTCAAAAGCTCAAATATAGATCACTCGAGGTCTCACTGTTTGAGAGAACAGCCCCTAACTATTTTAGCAGACTCCTTACTGCACAGTTCTGGGTTAGAAAACCAGGAGAAAATAAATATCTGCTATTGCATACAACATCCAGGGGATGCAGATGGCCAAGGAGTGGGTAGGTGTGCAACTCAGTATCAAGCAATTCAGCATTGCCTTTGTATTTGCTGATATGGAGGCCCACAGATCGATCAGGCAAGTGTCAACAACCCAACTAGTGCCTGCTTTTAAATATAATAAATTGCCAGCTGTGGAATGGGACACCCCCTATAACGCCCGAGAAATGTAGTTTATATTTTTGCCATCCCTTTCGAAATATGAAAACCCAAAAGATCGCCGGCATAAAGACCAGTTGCTACCATTTTACTTCATGTAGTGATTTTAGATTTCCTACATTGTCAATGGTGAAAATGGCCCTCTTACAGTATGTACACTATGACTTTCCACAAATCAGATACAGGGATTGTGATAGTAGAGAATCATTTCTAAATTGGAAATAAAATGGGATGTGGCTTGCCACCAAAATACTGTACTTCAGGCATTTAAGGAGGGCTTGTTTTTCAACCATGAAGCCTGTTTAAGGATCAATGAGCACCAACAATCCCCCAGGTGCTTGAGCTAGCAGGAAGGCACTCTGCAAACACAGTAACAACACTGTGGCTTTGGCAAGCCTTGTGAGAGGAGCGCCCAAGATCTGCTTAGCCCCACAGGGTCCAGGTTTAGGCTCCTAGAGCATCACTGTCACCTGCTTCATTGTTGAATACCTAGCAGGGGTTCTGGAAACTTCTTCACCAGCCAGAGAGACTGCTGGGATCACTTCAAATCTGGGCATAGGATGACAATAGCTAACAAAGGGTGTCAGTATTTTAATTTACAATGCATAAAGCATGAACAATACTCTAGTGCAGTGTTTGGCAATATTTGGCTCTCCAGATGTTTCAGACAAGAATTCATACTAGTCCTAGATAGGTTAATCAATTGAGAGGGCTCATGAACTTTTTAGTCTAAACATCCCGTCAACGTCAGGCTGCAGACATCTGCTCTAGCAGATTTTGTATGTACGCACACAATACAATATAATACAACTCACTCATTTAGAAAAGATTTTTGGAAGTTTGAAGAAAAATGATTCAGATTACCCTTGCATTCTGATTGTTTATCAACACATGGTGGAGGGGGGAATGGAATTCATCAGAGTTCGGAGACTCCAGTTTGAACTTTATTTGAGCAACCTTTGAAATTATATGTGCCTAAAACTTTAAATGGTTGCTTTTATCTTTCCAGGTTCACCAGGGGAACTCTACGGGTGGAATCAAACTCTTTAGGGGGTTACCCTCTCAGACGGAAATATGCTTTACAGTGCAGCCTTTTGTCCTGACATGATAACGTCTGACAAGTGCAGACAGAGCCAATAGTGAAAAAATGAGCATTGACCACCAAGCACCGCTCGAGCTGTGAATTCTGGCAAACAATGTGGAGGTTAAAGTCAACCCAAGTGTCAGATGAATGCAACAAAACACGTGTTTAATGCAGTATTGGAGAACGTCCATGATGCACAGGCTTAAACCAGTAAAGACACCAGAATAGTGGGTATGTGGGGCATCCATTGGAACCTACATATACTTGTTCCTAATGTATAGAACAATCAGAGAGGTGTGGGTGGAGTTCTTTGAAACAATGAACTTCATCTTGAAGACCAGGTTGAAACCTGACCCTTTATTAGTGTCCCGCTTGCTTCACACCATATCCAGGGTGTTTTTCATATGATTACTTTTTTCACTTTTCTCCCCCCCCCCCCACCCCAGGCGAGTTAACTTCCATCGCTGTGGGGTTTAGAATAGCGGCACCCATCAGTGTTCTACTTGAGTACCTGACAGGATTAGATACTGTCAACTGTGTTATTTGAATTATAGTTGTGTTATTTGCACAAACTTTGTAATTTGCACATATTGCTCATTTTTGTACAATGTTTTACTACATGTAGGATGTGTTGTTGTTTCATGTGTTGTTTTTATGTCGTTAGGGAATGTTGTTTGAGTATGTTAATATTTTATTACCCACAGATGACTTTCATGCATCTCGTCAATGCTCTACTCTGTACTGGTGTAAGGATAGGTTTTTACTTATTTAATTGTTTTTTTAATAACACGCCTAATACCATACCCGAGTTCGATTTCTAAGCACGGATCGGGGATTCAAACCTCTGTTGCTCTGTGTGGTCTTGCTTCCACGACCAGTCCGTAGCCCCTGTGCTATCCTCCGTTCACTTGTTTCTAACATTATAAATCATTAAAATACATTATTTTAACTCACTATTAATTGCCTGTTTCCACTAATTACAGAAGTAGGCAGAGGTAATGTCCCAAAATGTCACCCTCATAATTCTGAGGGGGCGAAATTCTGACTTTATTATTTAACACCCCCCTTACACCACATATATATGTTGGGAGTATGTGATATTATAGTAATATAGGGGAACTGTGGGGGGGTCTCCCACCGCATTTATATGTGGTGTAAAGGAGGTTAAAAAAAGTCTGCATTTTTGGTTGTCAGGATTATGGGGGTCGCAGTGATCACATAGATCCGTAGGCAGACATAGGATCTTCATTCTTGTTTGTTGCTTCCTTCCATAACCATTCCTGATAGACTATGGTTGAAGACTGCCCTGAAAGTGGGGGAGAAATTGGGCGAATTCAGGAAAACCGAAAGTGGGGAGGGGTGGAGGTGGTTTGGGGGTTGATGGACAGGATGCTCCATGAGTGACCATAAAAAGGGTCACCTATGTAAGGATGGATCAATTGGTGACATTTGATAGAAATACTTAACACTGAAGGCAAGGACATATCCCACTAAGGCCACAACAAACTAGCTCCCTCAGTGGTATACATGTCCTGGGGTTAAATTGTTCATTCAAATTCTTGATGGAAAACTGATATGAACATGCCTCTTACTGATGTTCATAACTTCATGTGAATTGACTTAGTACTGTTGAATTCTTAGATACTAATGGTAACATTTTATAATGTAGCATGTACATACTTCTTGTAGAAGCAAACCTAAACAAATTGTACAGTTAAATTAAAGGGTTCCCCTCATACAAGACCATTAGGTGACTAGGAAATGGACATGATATGAGTAAGGCACTCATTTACAGGAGCACTATCCTAAACATTTAAATAAGGAATGTTCAAACATATCTGTATAGCTGCGACTGAATAGAGTTTGGTATCACAAATCATTCCTGAATGGCGATGATAGATGATCTGCCATCCCAGTGAAGAATAGGGAGGAGAACAGTGGCCAGAAACATTTTAAAAGTGCAAAGTTGAAAAAGTGAGGAAGTGCCTGCGTGCAAAAAATGTTCAGGAGTAATCACAATTTCCCAAGGATGGTGCGTTATGAAGTTTACCCAATTTAATTGATCCTATGAGGGGATGATTATTCACGGTCTAAAGACATTTTTACTGGTACTGGTTACAGAAGTTTGTTTGTGCATTTATATAGCGCTACGAACCCTCAGGTATCTGAGCGCTGCTTATTTCCCACGGTGTGTGGTATTCATTTATCGACCTTGGAAGGATCAAGGGCTGAGTTTGGCCCTGCCGGGATTCAAACCTGCATCAGCAGGCTCTGCACGGATGTCAAAGCGAAAGCTCTACTCGCTGTGCTATCTGACCGGCAAGTGCATATGAGCACCTGTATAATACTGGCATACAGAGGCGTTAGGTCTGGAAAAGATCCAGGACTAAGCTAATGTGAGGACTCAGGGCTGTCTAGCCTTTTGGTTGTAACCCCTGAGCACCTATCTGGGGCTACAACCAAAAAACCCGGGGCTATACTCTCACCAGCCCCCCCAGCAACGCCTCTGTTGGCATTGATTTTGGTATTATATTAATTTCATGTAAATAGTTCAATGCTGCAGCTGGTTATTCCACTTGCCACAATGCCATTTAAAAAAAAGATAGACACACTCATACATGTGTGTTAGTTCAAGTAAATATTTCAATTGCATGTACAGTGTAATTTTCCAATCCTTCTACTGAATTCAGGAGCTGGTAGAGACCCTGTTTATAATATATCCAAGCGCCTTTGTTGATGACATACATGATGTTAGACTAGGAGAGGATTAGAGGGCTACACCTTTTAAGATTTTAGCTTGTTTTAATATAAGAGCATTTTATAAAATACTTTGAAAATACCCCTCGATTCATGGGAAGTGCTTTTGTATGTTTATGAGTGAAGTTATACCTTGTTAGAATAAATTGCCTAAATTGCTGGGACTTCGCTGCACTGACAATAACATTACAGCATTTTGCTTAGTTCTGCTGCATGATTGTTTTAGCATCAATTGTTTGAAGCTAAAGGTTAGAATACGCGTTAGTACATGCCGCAAACTATAATTCCCATAAATCTTGTAGTTCGCGACAGTACTAATTTACACGTCAGGCACATACGCGCCGGCGCGTAGGGGTTGGTTTAATCCGGTTTTGCTCCGGGAGTGCTCTGCTCTGCCCTCCCTCTTTCGTCTGCCACATCTTTACAGGTAACTGTTTTACGTGTATTCTGCCACTTACTTACAGTTAGGATGTTGGCAGTTAATGAAGAGCGGAATGAGTGGCTACAGTTAAATGAAATCCCTGGGGCTCAGGGATTGACTAAGTTGGACAAGGAGGAGAAACATGCTAAATCTATAGAACCGTATCAGAGGCTGAAAGTGGGCTTGTTGACCACTCAGTCCATGGTCAAACATGCAATCAATTTAAATGAATTGATCCTGGAGAAACATCTAGATATCCTATGTGTGACTGAAACTTGGTTGAAAGATCCTATAGGACCTGCATGTGTACTAGCTGCCCCGGAGGGTTACACAATCTATAATGTAAATAGAGAAACTGGCCAGGGAGGAGGTGTGGCCATCATAGCCAGAGAGGAGCTGAAGATGTTGAAGGTTAGCTCTAGCTGTGGTGGCTGTGAATCCATCCAGATGAAGCTTGTATTTACGCCCAACAATTGCCTCAACATAGTGGTTCTCTATAGACCGCCATCTCTGGTCTCAGAGTTTGCTAATGAGCTCTGTTCGCAACTTACAAATTTAAGATCCAGTAATGTATCTACACTGGTAGTTGGTGATTTTAACTATTAGAGAGGGAATAGGAAAGACAAAGAAGCTACTGCCCTGGAAAAAACATTAACAAATCTTGATTTTAGGGTTATTAATAATGAGCCCACGATACCGCCAGGGAACCAACTGGATTGGATCCTATCCCATAATCTGCAGACCCACATGATTTCCACAGAACCATTTATTTGGAGCGACCATTTCGTGGTTTCTCTGGATATTGTTTAGATAAAGTCTTACAATCCTTTCAGGCTCAGGATAGTTGCGAGACTCTGTTAAATAAATATTTAACACAAATTCAAGAGCTTGTTGATCAGTTAGCGCCACTTAAAACTTAAAACCAAGATAATTAGGAAAGACAGTAAAAATCAGAAATGGTTTAATACTGAGTTAGATTCAATTAAACTAGAAAAAAGAGCACTTGAAAGAAAGTGGCTTCAGGCCAAATCTAAAGAAAACAAAGATAAATGGAAGGTAGTAAATAAGAAGTATAGAGTTAATATAAGATTAGCTAAACTGAATTTCTTTAATAAAGAAATAGAAGCAGCAGCTAATTCTACTAGCAAGCTTTTCGAAAATTCTGAAAAGTGTTGAGAAACCTAAAAATCTCACTGCGCCTTTCTTACCATCCAAGAAAGATTGTGACACAGTGCAAAATGCTTTTGCAGCTAAAATAACAAAAGCAAGACAAAACATAATTAATGCCAGGAAAATATTGAGCCAGGAAACACGGTTAAAGAATGGTAATAAATATGGAGGTCCAGAGAATGTTAACTTCGCCTCTATTACGGAAGCTGAACTATTGGAAGTTTGGGGTCAAATGAAACCCACATCATGTGCTGAAAATGTGTTAACTTCTAATATCATACTCCAAAACAAGGAACAGCTTGCACCTATTCTGTTGAGAATTGTTAATGCCTCTTTCAAGGAGGGTATAGTACCGAAAGAAATAAAAAAGGTCACTATTACGCCTCTGGTAAAAAAGGTGTGTTTGGATCCAAAGGACACAGGCAATCTTCGCCCTATTACTAACTCGAATTTCAAACTTAAAAACGGTACTGAGACAGCTATGCTGGACCTCCAAAATCATATGTTGGGACTGATAGATAAAGGAAAAATAGGGATATTGATTGTGTTGGATCTCAGTGCTGCTTTTGATCTCGTAGACCATCAATTACTATTAGAAGCACTGAGAGATAAAGTGGGCTGTTCTGAGGTAGCTTTGGAGTGGTTAGTTTCCTTCATTTCAGACCGCCAAGCTAAAGTACATTGGGGGAACAATTTTTCAGATCCAATTGCAATCCTATTTGGAGTCCCTCAAGGTGCAGTCTCTCGCCAATGCTATTTAACATCTATATGCAATGTCTGTGTGACATTCTGGTGGAAGCCAGAGTGTTTTTTTACCAATTATGCTGATGATACGCAGCTTGTCATTGAACTAAAGGGATCCTATACCGAGGATAGTGAGACGATCGCAACAGTCTATAGCAAAATTAATGAATGGATGCAGAGAACCTGGATGTGTCTCAATGATACGAAAACTGAACTTATGTTGTTCGGGTCCAGTCGAATACTAATTAAGCCGAGGAACGAGTATGAGATCTTTAAGATTAACGAAGCCAAAATCCAGGTATCCAACCAGGTTAAAACTTTGGGAATTATGGTTAATTCCTCGGTTAATGCTGAAGCACAGGTGAACTATCTGCACAAAAACACAGTGTACTACTTGCGTCTTATAAAGGCTATTAGTCTGTATTTAGATGAAAGCAACATAGCCACAATAGCCAGGGCTACTATACTATCAAGATTGGATTATGGTAATGCCCTTCTTATTGGTGCAACTGCTAAGGATCTAGCGAGATGCCAAGTTAATTACGCAGTGAGGATAGTGGAGAAACTAAGAAGAAATGAGCACATTACCTCAGCTAGAATATCACTACACTGGCTTAGGGTTGAAGAGATGATAACATTTAAGGCCATGACACTTGTTCATAAGTGCCTTTTTGGAAAAGCTCCCTGCTCTCTAAAAAATCGTTTGGAAATGTACACCCACAGAGACAGTTAAGGTCAGAAGGCAAAAGTTTGCTCATAGTGCCTAAACACAAGCTGAAGACAGGCTTGGGTAGCTCATTAGTAGTGTTGGCGTCACAGCAGTGGAACAGACTCCCTTTGGAACTCAGATTGGAAGAAAATCACTTGAAATTTAAAAAAAAATTGAAAACCTATCTGTTTAAGTGACTTCTGATTCTTCCGTTTGGTGACAATCTGTGACCTGGAACATAGATCCAATAGGTTCATGGTTTAGCTGCGTTGTTTTTGTCTCTGTTGTTTTGTTGTCTGTATCTTTGTTGTTGTGTTTGTAAAAGCGCCCTGATGACTGCGGGCTGCCGCGCTATATAAACTGACATACATACATGATAAAAGAACTTCCAAGCTAGCATTGCATGCCCTTGAACTGTTGAAAGAAATAGTTCAGTCCTGTACAAGGGGCTGAAGTGAATAGTGTGCATCTGCCCTGAGGAGAAGTGTAAATCACAGCTCATTGAGGCGCTCTGTGATTAATCAAGTGAGTTCATCCCTGAAAACCTGGTATCAGGAACGTGGGTAGACCACGGGAGGTCCGCCGCTTCCAGTGCTCAAAAAGCAGAGATGCCAGGTTAATCCGGTGTGTCAACCTAAACACAGAGGTGACTCCCTGGGAACTCCAAAAAGACTGTTTAATGGTGAAAGATCATTTTGAATACCGACCCAAGAAAGTAACACTACGGCAGCCGGGCACAATTCCTCTTGTATGGGATATCAACTAGAGGGAACGTATAACCCACATTGCCAGCAGCCAAAAGGCTGTACAGAATCAGTACAGAAGAAAGCAGGGAGTAATTCCTGCATTACCCACAGCCAAGACGCTGTACAGAAGCTGCAAAGAAGCAAAAAGGGTTCAATTCCTCTTTGGTGGGAAACCAACGGGGAAGTTTGTAACCAAAACTGCCAAGAGTCACGATACTATAAAAAGGGAAACCATTATTCAGCTCTCCTCTCATGAGATGCTGGTGTGGAGAGTCTTGGGAACAAATATTGCAAATGTGAACAATTGAAGATGTAGGAGTTTATCCTGGCAGGAGAGTAAACCAGGAAAGGGACCCATAGTAGTAAATCCTGGCAGGGGAGTGCGCCAGGAAAGAAGAAGATTAATTGAAACACTATATTGGTGGCAGAAAGAAAGTTTTACTTCAATAATTACTTCTTTACAACACTGTTGCTTTACAAGAGGAAGTTGTTTGCAATCATTTACAAACTGTTTTTTTTTTTAAAGAATCGGTTGTCTTGTCATCCTGACTAAAGTATTGGAAGAAGAAGTGTGGCATATTAGTAATTGTTATATGTCTTGAAGAGAACATTTTACTTTAATCATAAACTGCAGTTTGGTGAGGTTTTGATTAAAAGAAGGATATCAAAGGAAATATCAATTGCTTTAAAGTGGAAGAAGAGTGTTATGGAAAGACATTTGCCTTATCAAGAATTGTGAGGAATATCAATTGCTTTGTTTTTGGAAACAAGTGTTTATGAAGAGACAATTACTTTACCCAAGGCAAGGTTGTATTGGGAGAAAAGGAATTTTGTGTTGGACTAAAAGGAACTTTGTTGAATCAGAACTGTTCAATGAGCATTCCTGCTTTGTGTCAGGGGAGGGAACACAGCCCTAGTCACAAGTAGTGCGCTTTGAAGATTATGTGTTTGAACGTTTGCACTGGGGTGTTGAACTAAAGATTGCCAAATATTCCTTGCATTATTTTGTTGTTTGTATTGGTGTGAGGGTCAGAGACTTTTGGACACTAGGTAGTTTTTCTTTAGTTTAGTTTGCCAGGTTGAGACATCCTCAATAAGATAGGGAGAGATAGGAGTTCATCTCACCCTTTATACAATGGGGAATAAAGTGTACTTTCAGTCAGCTTTTTCTTCTATTTTGTCTCAAAGGTACTCAGCAGCCCAATTGCAAGTGAAGAAAGGAGCTGGTTTCATGATAAATATGTACATCAGTGGAAATTAAGTTAGGGATGTTGGTTACGTTTCCCAGAAAAACCTTTGTAGTGAAATGAAAAGGCTTTGCTTAAACAGAGTTTAAGGATAGGTGTCCCATAAAAAACCTTTTTAATTAAATGAAAAAGTATTGCTTCAAGGTAGGTTATGTCTCGGTTTCTTTTAAAAAACATAGAAATTCAGAGAAGAAAACTATGGAAATTTTTGTTTCAACAACAGTGTATAGGGAGAAAGGGAAATCACTGGGAGTTGGACTGTAATTGATTTGAATTTTAGAACATGTAACATTTTCCGTTCCTTTAAGATGGCACTGAAAAACAGTAACTAGAATTGTATGGTTAACATAAACACAAATGTTCTTCCCAAATATTAACAAATCTCCACAAAATATTCGTCCAGAGATTAGCAAAAACAAACATCAGTGAATCATGGAAAAACCATAGTCAAATTAAATAGAACACAATCTAAACAAGTTTCTTGTTGCACGAGACCCTGCTAGATGGAAATAATGACTGTGATTCACTGACTGACCAGTGTGATCAAATGTGCAGCTCTCTTTAATATGTGATTCCATGGACAACCAAAGAAAGGGGTGTTAATGCCCAGTAGTAGGCGCACTATCAGTATGTATCATTAAAAAGAATAGGGAAACAATTCGGTGAAAACATTGCTATAAGGGTGTCATGGTTTGAAAACAAAACAACCAAACCCACTTTTTTCACTCGAACACTACAATAGCAAAAAACAACCATGCTCAGTTACAGGCATAGAATGCCTAGGATGCTCCCACATATCCCAAAACACATTTCTTGAATGTAGCCACACACCCTACAGGACATGACATGAAAAGGAGCTAGTGAAAAAGAGCAGTACCCCCAACTGGGTAATTTGAAAGGACTGTCCACACACACACAAAAAATATTACAAGTGTAAAAAATAATGTAAACACCCAATTTCCATTGGAAATTAGCACAACTGGACATGCTATGAATACATATATATGTATACATATATATAGTACAGGGCCTGTGCTAGCAGCCCTGTAATTATGGTTAACTTGCTCAACTCATAGAAAGAGCACTTTTTGGGAGGCTTAAACATTTGCCCTATCCCCCTGTTCAAAAGCAGGCAATGATGGAGTGTTACAAATATAAAAGTAAAAAGGGTAGAAGGGCTGTCATGTGCAATGTGTGCACGTGCAATCCAGGTGTTTTAATGGTGCATGGCCTGGAAAGGGGACTGCAGATAGTTATGAAGGTCCATGGATTACGGTCCTTATTGTATGCTAGAGAAAAGTATTTGGGACAGGAAATTGTTTCTGTCCTTTTATTTTTTTCTCTAGTATACAATTGTCCATTATTTACATTAGCATAATACATCTTATTGAGCCTAACTACTTTACTGAGAAATGTAAAGTAGATGGAGTATATAGATAATTTTTTCTTGTTCTATTTTTTAACTGTGAAAGGTGGTTCATAAAGGAACCTTTTTTTGGCTGTTTTTTTTTATTTTGTATATTATTTTTTGCCAGAGATGCCAGGAAGTAAGGTGGGGAAGGGAAATGAGGGAAGGGGCACCAACCACAGATAAGGGGGGCAGCTGCATAGGGCAAAATATTGGGTGTGCGTTAAATGTAAGGTAGGGGGCAGTGTTTCTCATGCTCTTTTATCACAGCCTAGAAAGAACTACGGAACTGCTTCCCCCTGCAGAGTGGTGTGTTGCAGTAGGTTCTATGTGATTTCATCGACGGACTTTTCATCGCAGGGTTTTTTGCCGCAGATTTTTTTTAGAAAAAAAGATTGTTTTTTTTTTGGGCGGAGGCTACCACCCCAAACGCCCCCATCCGTTTAATTATTTTGATATTCCCCTAGACACACACCAAATTGATTTAATTTTTTTTAACCCCCCAAAAAAAAAATCGCTGTTTTTTTTTCAAAAAAGAAATTGCGGCAAAAAACCCTGCGATGAAAAGCCCGTCGATGAAATGACGGTATACCGTTGCAGTATATACAGAGCATTGTTGTCTTGGAATGATATGGATCCACAGCTTCTTTTTATGGCTTGCAAGGTAACTGGTGGGATCTTTTTCCCCACCGGAGTGGCCTGTGAGGTGGCAGCCGCAGCTGAGGACGATAAGGTAGAGGAAGACAGCCTACTACTTTTGGCGAAAGGAATAGCCTTTCTGAGAGCATACCGGTGGTTGGATTTGGTGTGGCGTTGCATGGAGGTGGTCCTGTAAGAGCATTGACCAGGTTGTTCGTGACAGTACAATGTTGCACTCATTGCATTTCACCTGTGTAGCTTTAGCCTTCGGGACACCCCCAATGGTGTTAAAGAACCGTCAAAACCATGATTCTCTCGGGGTGCTGGAGGTAGGCATTTGGTCTATCTCATCTTCCTGGTAATCTTGATTGTCTTCTGCATCGTTGCGTTTTTCCATTGTGAAGGTCCTCCAGGTGGTCGTGGTGGTGTTGGTGGCTCCTGGGGAGGAGGGATGGTCATGGCTGATGCCATTTTTAATGTTAAATAGCAGTTGTGCTAATATTCTTCTAAGTATGTACACTCTCTTGTAGATTGCAGATGGAAAATCAGGAAGAATAGTTGTAGGAGGTGTGCAAGAGCAACTTTTTAGCTGGAAACTTCCTACACCAGCTGAAAATGCAGTTAGGAACTGTTCGCGTAGCATAGACCCGTTCGTGAAGTACAGACTTGTTTGTGAGCATGTCATCAAGCTGTGCACACTGTCCAAAAAGTCTGCAATGACGTCAGATGTTCGCTAACATCGGCGAACAGAAAACAGTGCAATAAAGTTGCAGAAAGTTCGTAGACGTGTTAAAAATGTTGCTAGGCGGCGGGAAATGGCACCGTTTTTATTTGGAACTTTCTAGAATTTCTGCAAATGCTGATATATTAGGGGTAACTATGATATTAGGAAGTTGTTGCACATTAGGGTGCACTGGATAAAACCTATGAAACTCAGTGAAAAAACTTTGTTAAAAGGACGTTATGGTTACAAGTAAAACCAAAACCCCCCAGAAATTCACCCGTTATGGTAAGCTAAGCAACCATAACTCATGCCACCACCATGCACGGCTAAGACTGAACACCCAGCACATCAAAGATAACATCACAAAAGTTTTCCTACGTCTTATGATATGATATGATAGGTTATTTATAACATGCTTAATACCCAGAGGTTTCCAAGCGTGGACCCGGAGATCGAATCTGCTCTGTGTCGTCTTGCTTCCAAGGCGAGCACATTGTCCCTGAGCTATACTCCTGAGGTGTTGACTACCAATTGGGTCAAGACACACAGAAGAGATGATAGGTGGGTGGCAAGTTTTGGCGTATTATTTATACATATAATAGAGCTATCATGGTCAGCTTTTCAAACTTTTTTTTAATCATTTATGTTTGTTTGTAGAGCTTGTCTGGAGCTGTTCTCCACAACGGGTGAACCACACACTTTAATACATCGCCTTGTGCCTGGGTGTCCTGATGCCAGCCCCAGAGGGTTCTATTACATAATGAACTAATGCAAGACACAGTTTCCCGTCTGTAGCCAGAAAAACAACTGTGTTGACACTTACATTGAAAACGTTGGACACACTGCTACTAACATCACGCTAGCATATGTATTATGCCCTAGATATCTTTGAAATAGGTTTTTAGTCTAGCCATCGTTAGTGACTTTTTTGTGTACTATAGTCCATTCAGTATATGGATGTTATGTGTTTTTGATACTGCAATGATGCGTTTGTTTTTTTAATAAAATGTGTTTAGCTTTCTCTGACCATGAATACTGTTGAGTAATTCTTCGCAAGATTTTCTTGAAGTCTCTCCCATGAAAACTAAATATAAATTCCTGCCACTATAGTCCACCCACTTTCACATATGTACTCAATTTCAAAGCAGTTTAAAGGAAAGGTTAAAGAGCGGCAATCACAGATTGGGCGCCAAAACCCCAGGATGGCAGTTGGACAAATTTAGCTCAAGATAATCAAGTCCTGTTTGGCATTAGAATATGTTGAACTTGTGTTACCATTAGCAAGTATGGGGACAAAAGGGTCCGTTACACTATGTAGTGCGTGGATTTGTAGTTGCCCTAGAGAACAGAGACACCAGAGGCAAGTTGTCAAGAACAGTTGTTTATTCGGGTTTTTACATCAAAGGAAGGGCAAGGGTTTAAGAGAAGGTCGAGTATTCTATTAGGCGGATGGAGTGAGCGTCCAACTCTGTCCCTTGTTCCATGCCATAGAGGTGTTCCACCGCACACTCATATGGAACATGAACACGTCTTTCTCTCCCTGACTCAAGATTCCACATCATTGCTTCCACGCCACACAGCCCACTGCGCAGAGATGCCGGATTCCTCAGCCTACTATTGCATACAACGAGAATAACATGCACAAATCAAAATGGCGCATTTCTGAATTGCACATCCTTTGCACTAGAGCACGATCGAGCATGCCCATCAGAATTGGCGATGAATTAAACCTGCCGAGAGAAGCAAAAGAGTTGAATAAATCAGCCTTCTGTTTACGGAGTAGATAGAGCAGAAGCAAGGATGTTTGATGGAAGTGATTCATATAGCGCATTTTAAAGTATGATTATTTTCAAATCAGTAAATCTCGTGATCCTATGTTGAACTATATCTATTTATAATTTCTGTACCACCACCTCCTATCACGAGGCATCCTTTAGTAGTTGCAGAAGCAGCTGTGAAAAGGTGCTGGGTGCAGGCTAAGCAGGAAAGCAGACCCATCTGCTGCAATGGGACTGACATAAATGCCTTTGCCTTGCCAGCACAGCTTTATAGCACACTGGCAAGCGTCCACAGCGGGGAAGAATGGAGCTAATTGGCTTTGACGAGGCCAGGATGTGCTTACTGCACAGTGAGCGTAAAACTACACTGTCAGTTCTTCAGATCGCAGGCCAGCCAATCTGACAGAAATATCAGCAAACAAAACAAAACTGAAAAACAAATTACCAAATGACTCACAGTTATATAACACGGCTCCGTCGCCAGTCATTTCTAGAAATTGCCTCTGTACTGTATGTGATAAATTTACAGTGGCATAGTCATTTTAATGATATAGCTTAAAATAGATTGTTCACTGATTGACATGTTGTGTATAAAGGAGGGATGGCACATCTAACCTAAATTCAAGCAATGTTGGTTTGATTCAGTTTGAAGGTTTCAAACTATTCTGGGCTGTGACTTGTAAATCATGTTTTGGAGGGCGAAAAAAGATAATACTTGGTCTCCCCCGCCCCCCTGCTCGATCTGTTGTCAGTGTACTGTTTACATTGCTTTTGTATAATTTCGTTTTATTGGATGGTGTTTCATGGTATTGACCTAGAAGTCATTTGCTCATGTCTGCTAACAATCAACCAAATTTGAACAGAAGTTTTGACGGTTTAAATAGATTCGAGACAATTTGACCCACAACAATGGAATATTTGTTATGTGCATGATTCTTTTAACCCAACCTTTGTATGTGTATGAGTAATTCAAATGATTCAGATTGATACAATCAACATACTAAAGGTAAGGAAGAGCGTGTATTATGTAAAAAAAAAACATAATGAAATGGAAAAAATATATCTTTTTTTGTTATTTTCCTTTTCAATAAATTCTTAGTAGAAAAATATATATCTATCTATCCCTATTTGTAAAATAATATCTGCAAACGTGTAGCTGAATAAAAAGTACAGGATAATCACCACACCCAGCATAAGCAAATACTGAAGTGTAACATAAAACATAAAAAATAAACCTATTTTGCACTTTGAACATATGCATGTACAACACAACAGGAGAACATAAATACATCACATGAACTGTACAATATGTACTATTTCATCACTGTAATAAATGATATTCCATCAAAAGAATGAATCCCTGATCTGAAATTATTAATTACATCATACAGACTTTACAAACCCAACATGTTTCTGTCCTCTGCACAACAATGCTAAAAGATCTTGCACTAGCAGGTCCTTATACAGTAAATGCCGGTGTTGCCAATCTGCAAATTGAAATGCGTCCATAACAAAAGTCAAAACAGGCATTAATGGTTTAATATTATTATTATATGAGGTTTGGCTATAGAGCTTCATGTCGCAACTTCCTTCCACTCCTAAGCAACAGTGACATGGTTCTTACATTATTGGACTCAGAAAAGAAAGAGTTGAGTGGAATGTGCTGGGCCTGATCTTGTAGGTTGAAGGTTGCCCCATGTCAGAGGTGAGCTCTTAACCCATTCGTTAACCAGACATTGAAGGTAATGATACAGTGCCCATGGTGGCTATGTTCTGACGTCACTGAATAATGTACATGTCGTAAAACATAAATAAATGAGAAAGCATGAGCTGGGCAGCGGTGCGTTGACTCACCACAGTTTGGAGCCACCTAGCTCCGCTCTCAATCTCGTCAGCTATCCAAGCCCTGAAATGTTGCACCCAACCAGTATTTGCGTTAGCCGTTTCAAATTTCTTAAGATCTGCATTTAACAAGGGAATGGTAGAGGCTAGAACAGGTACTATTTTGCCAGAGTAGGAGGATGGGTAAGGATGTGTGTGTATGTGTATGTGATATTAAGGCTTGGATCTAACCAAGTTGACATTGGTTTTATTATTGTACATATACTCTGTGTATAATGATTTTATGACATCAAGAATGATGTGGCTTTTAATGTAAATTCTGTTTTTAATGTTTTATATTGTGAAAACTGTACTTTCATGGATATTTATTTTCCGAATAAAGTTAATGATGAGGATGATGACAAAGCAATTATTTGCCGATATGGCTGCAGAACTTTGTCATAAAAATGAGCTCCTTTCAAACAGAAAGGAAGCCAAAGCCATACATACCAGTATCATATTCTAAAATCGTAGTGCAATTAAGGGTCAGTTTACAGATGTAAATCAAGAAACCATTTATTTATTTAAAAAAGTAGGCTAATTTAGGTCAGTTAACTCGGCCCTAGAGGAAAGAGGGTTATTCCAAACAACACAAATTAACTATGTTGAAAAAGCGAAGACAGAAATTGAAAACATTTCAATCGTATGATAAAAAAGTTTTAATACCATGCTATAACAGGCAACATGCAAGCACTTTGCTGAGAGGTAACTCCATTCCCAGGTGGTGCCTCTACACCCGATGTAAAATGAAGCGGTCCCCAGAGCTGTAGCTACAGTATTTGAAGCACGCCTAGATAAAGACAATATATGTAAAGTTTGGACTGGTAATTTTTCCCTTAAGTTCATTTGCTGTGCTGTGGACACAACTGGGTGTTACCGACTGTTTCTACGTGTGTGATCGAAGATCTGTAGAATGCTTCTCCACTTCCTTGTCGAAGGTCTGCACTGAAGAACACTTAGGAACAGGTGGGTAAGTCTCAGACTGCAGACACAGGAGATCCGAGCAGTCCAGGAATCTGTACCATGGGCCTTGTGAACAGAATCTATTATACTAGGTCCACCTTCGTTGCCAGTTTGACTTGGTCTGCATGGTGTGCAAGGGATGATGTTGTGAAGTCAGTTATCTCTCCATGGTTTCAATGGGGGAATGTGAGTTTGTGGAACTTGGACTATTCCCTTTTATTTACTTCTTATGCAGCATGATTTGCAATGTACTGTGTCTTTTCCTATGTGCTGATCATTTAATCAAATTTGTGTGGATAGTAAACCCACATTTTACAACTGGACTGAAGGGGAGTGAGATTTTAGAGATGTATTTATTCTGGAATCTCGTGTAGTATGTGATTGTTTTCTTTAATTTTGTTATATTTGTTGGTTTTGTAATAGCAATTTTGCAGTGAAATTCATTGGCTTGATAATGTGAAAACACAGTATGCACTGACCCAGACAAAACACAAGGCTAAAGTATAACAAAGTGGTTATTTGAACATTCTAGTAATCTCTTAAAAGGTTGCTGAAGTACAGAAATATTATAAAGCAGACCTACATCCACAACACACTGCTTTGAAGGAGGATCGCACAGGGGCAACACGCTGGTCTTGGAAGCAAAACCTCACAGAGCAACAGAGGTTCAAATCCCGGATCCGCGCTTAGAAACCGAACTCAGGTACGGTATTAGGCGCATTATAAAAAAACAATTAAATAAATACATGTGGCCAAAAAGAAACAGACTCAAAATGGAAGGAATGCATAGACAGATGTTGGTGAAACGATAGCAGAAAGGGGTGTCTTGGGAAAGAGATCATGACTCTTACGTCAAGAAGCATTCAAGCAAAGACCAGGAAACAGATCGCTCTGATACTTAAAAAGATTCTTCAAAGTACAATGTAAGAAACCAAAATGTGGCATGGTAACATTAACATGAACTGATCTAACCAAGAGGAGCCCAAACAAACTCCTACTCCTCCCTACCAGAAAAAAGTGTGTCTATGCAAGGCCATTTAGAGTTTGTATGAGAATCAGATGATTACATTTGACCTTTGCTCCGATATAACCTAGATGCTCAACGGAGCTTCTCTTCTGAGTACTGTTAAGTTTACAGGACTTTAGAAAAGATAGATATAAGAAAGACGATCAGAAATTGGAAATACTCATGACGCCCTATAAGAGGTGTATAATCTCAGATGTGGCACACATGAAAGCCCAAGAAATGTTGCTCAGTCTTTGACATATGCATTCTGTCAAACCTTTATACACACGCAACGCGCAGTTCATGAAGGCTTATTGATTTAGTCCACCAAGTAGGTCATTACGCACCAGAGTATAGATTTCAATGTAGACCCCACAAAGTGAGTGGACCCAAAAACAACCTCAAAGCAAACTAGAGCCCACCATATACTTCAAATAATGGAGAAGTGAGGAGCTAGCCACGTATCGTGCTGCAGCCAGAGAACCCCAAAACAAGGGGGAAGAGGTACTCCACCTAGCAAAATGCACTCTGCAATAACTACCCCAATATTGGATTTTACTATATCCCAGATGCAGGGGAGGCATGCCGGGGTATATATATGTGCTCTAAAGCCAGAAATGGGGGAGGTGTGATCACCAAGTTGCAGATATTAGGCACAATGAGGGCTCCAGTTCAAATCAACGGTTTACATCACATAACTCCCTTCTTCTCCTACTAGGATTTGCTATCAACAGGTATACAACTCACAATCTCAAACTAAGGCACACTGGAGAAATTTCAGCCCACCATTTAGGTGGTCTCCAAATGATCCCAAATCAATAACAGGCCAGGCACTCATTTTCCCCAGTGTTGATGCCAAACATTGCATGTTCAAAAAGGAGAGGCACGAATCGGAGGTATCTATGGCCTTTGAATTAGGCAATGTTATTTCATTGTTTATTGATTAATAAAGTTTTAAGTGTTCACATTAATTTCCCATGGACAACATCCTGTTCTCACCTACAGCATGAAGCATTGGCCAGAATTAGGAAAAACATTTGTGAAGATGGTGTCTTTTTCTCAAAAACATGCTTTAGTAAAACTGGTGCAAATCTGTACAGGGGATTATTTCATATCTGCACAAAAATTGGCAAAAACGAATATCTACAACAGTCTTAGCCCGGTACCATCTGCAAAGCAACTTGTCACTTTTGGAGAACCCTCATTGGCTATCTGGATTTGGGTATGCGGGATAGATCCAGATGCCAGTCCTCTGACTCAGCAAGGAGCAATCAGATTTGCTACAGAAAGTGTGCGAAATTGGTTGGCTGCCAAGGGGGAAATATTTTAAAGGGAAGTGGCTACACTGTGGCCAGCAGACATTGTGAATGGTTAGGCAGGGCCCTGCACTGTAAATGGTAAAAAGCAGCGTATTGTAGCCCTCTTGGGCTCACGTGGATCCAAGAAGGGACCTATATGGCTCCAAAATGTTTCCCAAAATCAAATAGCTGCGGGCTACATTTCTGTGGCCTGGTAAGAGGGTCATAGCAAGCCTACAAGTCATGTCCTGTGCACAGTGGCCAATGATCACAGCCGCAGACCATGGCCACTGGCCACTTCAGATGCCCTCAGAGGCATTTGACAGGGCCACAAGCCATCATCAGTGGCCACTTTCTAGGATATAATAGCCGCTGGTCATTTCTGCAGGTCAGTGGCCATTTAAGGTGAGAGAGTGACAATGACTATGACCTCTCAATACTGTAGATGTGGTGATGGTGCTTGGTGTATTACTGAAAATCCCTTCCCCGGACATAGTTCCTAGGATTGGAGAGTGGCAATGACCTCTCACCACTATGGATGTGCTTGCAGAGTCTGGGGTGTAGCTGATTGCCATGCCCTGCTAGCCCTTTTAAGGGGGCAGAGACTTTGCTCAAACCCTGAGCCCCCAGCCCCCGCAAAACCAACCGGCAGTGCCAAGGCACCCAAGTGTTTCAGGTTGCTTGTGACCTCATCAAGCAGTAACCGCCCCTTTTAGGGCAGGACCGAGCCTAAATTCCCCACCATAATGGCCTGGCAGGCTAGAAAGCTATGGTCTGGGCTTTGCCCAGAACAAAACCAGAGGTGATGATGAATTCAAAATCTTCCAGCCATTACTCTTCAGTTGTGATGAACTTTCAAAATGTTACCTTTCCTAAATGGTGAGAATAAGGTGATTTATTTAGGGCAGTCGTCTTGGAAACAAATAGCTGTTCGTGGTTGAAGAGGCAGGATCACATCGCCCCACTGCTAAATTACCCCCAGTGGCTCGGAGGGCAAAACAACATTTATTTCAAGATTTCGTGGTCCACACATAGAGCAAATCTGAATAAAGGTGCTAAATACCCAAAATCTATCTTCCTGATTTGCAAACCTACCAGGATCCTCATATCAGCTAACAAGTGATTCCTTGGCAGCAATACATTTTTTATTGGTCAATAGACCATTCAAAGACCACCCAAATTCACAGTCCACATGTCCTTCCTACCCTGATGTTAACTTCAAGAACTAAGTAGGGTAATTCAATTACTTCTGTCCATCAAAACAAAGTCTGTATTTTCCTTGTCAAATGTATATTTACGTTTTTAAATATTTGCTTAGCAGCCACGAAGGGCAATCTAGGGTAAACTCTGATCAGCTCCCCCATATCCTTTTTTATTCGTCTCCTCACCCCTACTCTTCCCTCTCACTATCCTCCTCCACCTTTCCTTTTCGCTCTAAAGCATTTGATCACAAAGTGGTGTAATACAAACCCCATATGTATAATAAATGTCTACTGTGGAGGAGCAGTTGACATTATCCCTAACTCCCGCCCCCTCACCGTCGTCATATTGGAACAGTAGGAGAAGAGCTCTGTATGGGACCCATGTGTTGTTCCTATACCGCATCAAGTGTATGAGAGACGATATGTACTCAGACATTTTTAAGGAATAGCTGCAAAGCACAAAGTAAGGCAGGCGGATAAGCCATGGAAGAGACACATTTCGCTTAGATTAAAGAAGAAGAAATCATCTGCAGGAGCCAAGTATTGGACAATTAAAAGTGTATAAAATCTATACAAGATGGAGTGAGCAAGTGTCTAGAGGCCAAGAAGCGCAATGACACTCATTGTAATTAAATCAAATAGTAGTAAAAAAGAGGTCAAACAGGACAAATTCATGGTCTCTTCACATGTGACTCAGGAGTCAAAAACAAGGGCTATTCATTAAGTCTCGGATGAAGATAATAATGTGCTTACACTCCCTTGAATGTCCCAGAACAGAGATTAGGCTACAAGGTCAACTACAGATGGGAAATGTTGGCTAATGGCCGGGCTGATCAAAGATGGGCTAATTGGGAAAGTGGGGAATAATCTGATGTGATTCAAGCACTCGGGGTTCGTTTTGCCTATGTGCTGCTAACTAGCCGAAAGTCAATGTTGGGTGAGATTTCAAACCAATCAGTGGGTCTGTGGGTCAACCTGCTATACAATGTTGCATAGACCAATCCGTTGCCATTTTGTTTGCTATAATCAGTTTTATTTGCATTTAGAAGGATAATAGACAGCCAATGGTGTGCTAACCCCTATGTATTCTATAAGTAGATATGTTCCCTTAACTAATCCCTCCGGTCAATAGGTTTTACAGTTTCCCACGTAGGATGATGTCATAGATGATGCATATTGGTGAATAAGACCTCTGTAAAATCAAGTTTGTGTGCAAGTGTGCATGATCAGTCCGATGTCTGTCAGTTGACACGCCGTTATTAAACAGAGAATAAAGTAGCACTTTGCGATATTCTTTGAGTCTGTCCGGGGATTTAGTCTGAGATCTTTATTGATAATTCCATCTAGCACAAGAGACACCTCAAGGTGCCAGAGCACAATATGTATATGAATTCATTTGGGGGGAAATGTTGGTGACCGGAATATTATGGTTGCAGTACAAAACAACAAAATCACACAAATTCACCAATCATGTTTCCTAAGCATATATTGACCACTACCATGCACTGCACATGACATCTCATGCTATGCTCACTGACATGGAGTATTGGCTTTTGAAAATGTTCTTTACGGTCCAGTTGGGGATTATGTGTTGGCCCTTAAATTTAAAGTACGCATAAACATTCTGGGATACTACTGTTTTTCCTCATCTCTGTGTTCCTCTTGTCCTGGGTATGAACAGTGGGTAAATACAGGCCAATTGTGATGGCATGACTGTCATCATGTACAGTTCACAGTGGTGGCTGAGTTAAGGTTCCTAAAGCAAAAGGAACAACAAACATCAGGGCAGTTATCCGTACTGTAACAAAGGATCAATACAGAGTAAAAACCTATAACCGCCCAAATATCACTGACCAACCGAATCAGCTCAGTGGATCTTTTTGACTCAGATGTCCCCACAGTTTTCCTCACTTTTTTCTAGAATTAGGTGATGGTGCACCCTCCACCCTTGACCCATGGGATTCCTACCATTGCTTTGGTAGAGAAGGAATCCTTGAAACATGGACAATAGTGTTGTGCTGACTTTACAGAAAATGGAAGGGTTCCTGGGGGAGTCAACGGTAAAGCTATGCCCTTCAACTCTTCAACATTCCCCAGGAGAGCAGTCGTGTGGAATGCTTTAAACATGTTATTGGCAAGTACGTGCAGATGGTAGCCATGTTTAAGGTGGTAATAAAAGAAGTATACAAGATGCTGCGTGCGTACAGCAGCTCAGTTTGCACAGTGACGGGAGCCCTTCTTTTACATCTCTCTATAGTACGCGAGAACTGCACATGGGAGAAACCTCATAGGTTGTTGGACAGGAAATTGTTATTCAATACAATAGACATTGATCTGCCGAAGGTCTGTAGGTGCATTGTGGATACAAGAATGGTCAATTAAGAAAGATATGATGCTATATTTAATTAAACAAAAGTCCTGCATTTCAAGTAAGGGACATTGAGAGAATGAAGAAGCCAGGTCACACCACTTAAAGATTGTTCATGTATGAAATGGCTGAACGAATCACACAGATCTTGAAAGTGACCCTCCAGAACCGAGTACAAACAAATAAGGTATGGCATGTTCGACGTCTATCAAGATAGGATTGTGGTGGGACTGATAACAGCCCTGTTTATACCTGAGATTACTCTATGGAGAAACTCAAGTGGTAAGCAAACTCCTGCTGCACATGTGGTGTTGGAAGAAGTAAAGAGTGAGAGAAAGTAAGTGGCACAAAGAGTGAGAAAATGCAGACAACCCATCAGAGTTCCAGCCCATTTCCTGGAGATAGGAGATGATGTGCCTTCATCCTTTGATTCATATTGTTCCTACCATTTAGTAATTAAAATTATGTTTCCTATTGAACTACTTCTCTCCTCATCAAATTTTTTGGTGTTCGCAACAAACTTGGAGGATATGTCACATATTTCATGCTATACATCTACGGCTGAACCCCAATGTCCAAGGTGAAGACAAGAGGTTTAGGATTCTGCTTGTTACAGTTGAACTAGGGCCGGGGAGGAGCGGTGAGGCGGAGGAGGTCAGAGGGGCGGTGTACTGGTCCACACTAGTCAAATAAAAACCTTACTTACATTAAAAAACATTCTATGCACAAAAGTTTACAGTCTTACACCCAACCTGTTATTCTAACCTCATTCTACTGCAGGCTTCCAATAGTTTATCAACCTCCATTTGCCCAGCGAGCAGTCCTCTCGTACTGAAATATCTGGATTTGCTACTGTCTTTTAAAGTGCTAATGTGTTCCTCAAACCTCTGCTATTTGCTAACGAAGATGTTCTTAATGTTTATAACTAAAAGATTTTGTAAACTCTTTAAATAGGGTCTGCCTAAAAGGTTATATATACAGTGTAACAGTGGTTCTTGGAGCTATTTTTCAGCTATAAAAACACTAAAATTAAATAAAATGTGATCATTTCTTTCTGTAGGGCCCAAGAGCAGAACTACAGAATCTGACACCTAAATAATCAAAATCAGTAACTTGCACTTCACTATAAATAAGATAATTGTTTCACAAAATGACCAAAACCAAGGTTATATTACTGTCTCAATAATATTCATCATCCTTATTCACAATCTTTACAGTATCTTCCATCTCATCTTGTACACATGTTTCCAGGTCTTGATGGGGGTCCAATGAATTCCAGCACCAGAGTTTCTCTTAATTTTCTTTCTTAATTTCCATTTTTCATTTTCTCACTCAATTCTTCTCTCTGTGCATGGATGGACATGCCTGTCGTGATTTTCAGGATTCATTTTTTTAGTAACACAAATTGTTGGTGTCTGTGTGTATTCCCGCGACAAAGCTTCCTAACTTCCACCCTGACCGCAGGGACTTACAACAAGGGTATACATGACACCCTAAGAAGTAGGCAGCAAGGTGGAAGGGACTAGTTTGACAGAAAGTTCCCAGAGACTGTGGAAAGCACTAATATGGACTAGTCAACAAAAAACAACTAAATCAGTGTGTAAGGACAAGAAATCAAACCCTCCTTAGGGAACATTGACCAATGTAGTAGACATAAGGCAAAACATTCCTCCCTGGTGGCTGGAGTGCAGGGACCAGAATGGCCTGGACAATAATTTGAGGCACAACAAAAAGTAGTAGCACACAATTGGACTGACCCACCCAAATGCAGGCGGCAGCTAATGAAATGGAAGACCAGTCAAAAAAGACACCTGCTGAGAACAAAGGATTCAGTCTGCAACATGTACCCTAGTCTAATAGTGTTTCACAGGTCCAAAGAAGAAGTGGGTCAAGTTCTAAAGAAAACAGGTTACTAAAGCCTGTAGTTCATGCATAGGTATGCCAGTATAAAGTCAAAAGACTTGAACGAGCGGGGCAGCTTGACAACACATGGCACACAGTCAACCTAAAAGCAATTGTCAGTATACAGTTCCTCGGAAAAGCAAGAGGGAACAGCCAGGAGGTTTTGGTCACTACAGAGAGACAAGAGACTTGACTTCAGAAGAGACTGCTCACCAAAAACAGCCGTCGAACATGGCCCCACAATGTACAATCCTCCTTCAATAACTGCTCTGCTCCTGCACATGACACCTGTGAGTACTACGGGACGGGAACAATAACACTGAAATTGTGCTACTTACTCAACAGAACCAAGAATATCTAAAGTATTTGTAGAGCCATCTTTACAAATTTACTGGAGATGCTTGAAATAATTGAACCTAGAATAAAAATTCCAAAACCAGATCATATTTGTAGATTGTGTAAAAACTCCTCAGAACCAGAATTTCAAAAATCACTTCATCCATTGTCCATTACTAGCCAACAAAAGAATATGCTTCTTCAGGAAATATCTTTATGCACAAGAAACTATAAATAATGAAAAGTTTGGGCTCAATGTTTAAAAGTGAGACAATTGAGTCTGCTATGCTGGTTTGGTAAGAGATAGAGAAATTAATGATGAATGCAACATAATTTTTTTCTTTATTTATTGGTTTTATTCAGTCCAACCTGTTACAATTAGCAAAAAATGTAAAATGGCAAACTATCTTATATTATAAAAAAGTGTTAGTGTATCATGTTATAAGCAAATAAACCTATTAAAGTGTCACCATAACTAGTTTATATATTTTAGAATAAATATGAAATCAAGCAATATAGAAAACATACTCCTATTGATGTTGGGCATAAATAGTCACGCCGTAGAGTTTCAAGGCCCAAATCTCATGAGTAGAAAAATGTATATAGACCATAAATTAGGGCAAAAACAACTTTGGCACAGTAAATTAATTGCTGGCATGATGGAAATTTTACAGTACAAAAATATATGTTTTAACTGAGTGGTAAGGGGTAGCATTCTTGCTCTCAGGTTCTCTTGTTTACATTGTAAGGATGATTTTTGCTGGATTATAAACCCCAGATATGTCAAGGACTTCATTCCCTCCAATTTTTGGCCTCCAATCATTCATGTCATTATTTTGTTGTGAGCGTCTTTTTGAAAAAAGACTTAGCTCTGTTGACCAACAGGTTGTTATCAATTGAATAGGATAAAATATAGATACATTATTTTGGAGACCAATTGGAGTTGCATCAAATAGGAGCAAATCACTTGCAAACACGAGTCAATGCATTTCAAGTGCATCCTATTTAACCAGGAATTAATTAATAGAAGACCACAATTCATCTATGTCCGATAAATACAAATTAAACAACAGTAAATCAAGAATGCAACCCTGCCTGAGCCCTAGGAAAGTGTCAACAGGGCAGGATAGAAAGCAATCAGCACTTAATCGAATCCCGATTTTTGTATCTTTATGTAAGAGAGCA
Organism: Ambystoma mexicanum; assembly: GCF_040938575.1. Classification (NCBI taxonomy): domain Eukaryota; kingdom Metazoa; phylum Chordata; class Amphibia; order Caudata; family Ambystomatidae; genus Ambystoma; species Ambystoma mexicanum. The sequence goes on from NC_090925.1 coordinate 900,032,316, forward strand.
GCTAACCAGACCAAGGTTTATGGTAACCTCCAAGTTCATAATTTACCTGTTATCAAATATTACCCTATCAAAAGTGTGTGTCATGTCCAAACAAGCAATGTAAATGGATGGCTCCTTTGGCCTCTTGGCCAGTGTGCAAGAAGTGGCCCATGTAAGGCCATGCCCAAATGTTTCCGGAAGCCAACCTGGTACATAGAAAGTAGATAGGGTTTCAAAACCGGTTTGTCCAGCTCCCTCAATAACAGGAATGCAAACACATTGTTGGGGGCCTCCATAATGGCTGTGGGACAAAATTTAAACAGCTCCATTCCACTTCCCTTTTTAAAAATCAGGATGATGTTAGACAGATGCCAAGAGGATGGAAGTTTTTGTTTATCGACCACTTCCATAAACAATCTATGTAATATAGTCAACCAAAGATCTGGATTGTATTTTTTTTGGAGCCAGGATAACTGGTCCTGGGTCTTTCGAGGGATTTATTTTAATAATCTCTGACATATATATTTTCAATCAAGAATACTTGTGTCCAATCAATTCACAAGTTACTGCCTTGGACACAAATTATCTCGTTGGTAGATTTAGCAGTAAACATTTCCCTATAATGAGCTACGCAGGTTGACTCTGGCATAATATTGAAATGAGCCTCCGGTTGGTTCTTTATGATCTTGTTGGTGAGTTCCCAAAATCTGGAGGATCTATTCCCTTTTAATGCTAAAAGCATTCTTCGACTGTCCGCAGCAAATGATTCGGCTTTCAACCTTTTGGTCAGGTTTCTGTAGGACTGATGTTCCCTTTTCTTCTTCATGATAACAAAAGGGGAATAGCAATTTGGCCAAGTATTTGATGGTAGATCTTTTCTGTTTCTAGACCAAAGCAATCATTTGATTATAAACTATCGATGCACAGGTGTTTTTCCTTTTTCCATAGGTCTAGACAGAATTTTAGAAACAATATCTCTGTAACAATCTATGCAAAATTTAGAGTGAAGGCCCAATATATCCTTCCCCTAAAAACATTACCTAAGATATCTATGAACTGTTCCATAAGTCTGAGGTTCTATTTTACCTTCATTCTCCCCTCGTCAACAGCGAGGTAAGCCAATGAAGGTTCATAAGCATTGTAAAGGATGACTGAAGATCGGCATTTAAGCTGAAAAGAAAGAGTAGCATGCTCCCCCAAACCAATAAATTCAATACCTAGATCGGAACAACTCGACAAAAGATTTTTGGACAAGAATACATGATCTATCCAGGAAAATGACCTTCCCCTTTCCATGTCACTACCTTAGATGGCTGTGAGTCAGCAATGGGTACAAGCAATGATAATTCCCAAGATGCCTTAAAATGGGTCCATGAGGAAGCTTGCTTTTTGGATGTTGCATTCAAAACAGGTGGGTGATATAACAAATGTTCGTTGGACTTCAATAATAAAAAAATGAGCACATTGAAAATGTAAGTCCCCGGCTATGACAATATAATTTTGATTGCCCTCCTACAGACATAAGGCTAGAATTTCATCAACCCACCTGTGCGTATTCATCACACTGTTTGTGCAGGATTAAAATACACATTATTCAATAGTATTTAATAAAAATGAAAATCATCCCGCAAACTTAAACTGACCGCCACCAGGCAGTTGTCAAACATCACCACCAAAGTAGACGGCAAATTTAACTTTAGATCGATAGCTATAGACACTCCACGCCCACTGGTCGACCCCTCAATGCCCCTGGTGGACGGGCTGGAATATGGCATGTATCCTTCCATGACAATAGGTTTAATTAACATAGATTCTTGTAACATGATTATATCAAGATTTGTATAACACCAGTCGTTTTTGTAACTCTGGCCAGCAAGTCCAAGAAATAAGGTTCAGAGCTAAAGGCGAGGTTTAGCGTCAGTTAGCCCCATTTTTTATGATAAGGTTAGTAAAATTCAAAACATCAAGGCCCATGGACCCATATCAACATGATCCCATATAAATATAGAGACTTTTTTTTACTAGAAATTACAACAAGTCTATCACTAGCCCTTTTCGGTAAATCCACCCAGTCGATCTCACTGCAGTGAATTAATCATAATGCCGGTATCGCTGAAAAATGTGCAGTAATGTTGAATGATTTAAATGCATTGAACCGTTGAAAGATGTCGCGTTTTATCTGAGCCAATGTATCTATCATTAAAAGAAATTATCAATCGTTTCCTGTATTAATAGTACAAGTAGAAACAGGGCAAATTAGAAGCTGTGGAATCGATAGCCTTATTCGTACACTTGCGACTGTCCCTCAGTTCTTCCTGAAGCCCAACGTTCTTGCGAATGTCTAATGTCGATAGAATGATTTTATTATTCAGGCCACAAATGGCTATATACCTATGAACCAACACGTATTTAATTGTATGGATGTCAAGATCTATTATATATTAAGATGTGTGTATATATTTTAACTGTTTTTTTTCTGGCTCTATATTTGATAAAGAAAAGGTGAGATATATATCATTTTGATAACTTTTTAACATCATGATGGCTCACGTTAATGTTTAGATGCATTTTATTATCATTGATGAAAAGCTTTGAGATTTTAATATTTGGAAGGATTGTATACAACTTAGTGTTTAAAGTTTCCTTTGTCAACCAGGAATGCGCATACAATATATATATATATACATATATATACACACACTGCCTGGCAATATGATGAGGTGTGTTTTGTGGCCCTCTTTTCACAATGTTTATTTTTTTTTGAAGCAACATCCCCAGACCCATATTTGCAGCTTTATTTATTTATTTATTTATGTTGCCCCGCGGCCCGCAGCTTTCAATAGAAGAATCCGGTAGATGGACCATAACAAGAGGACTGATCTGGATACCAAGAGGAAACCTAGAGGTAAGCATTTTCACAGTGACAGGTGGTTTGTAATTCCAATAACAGACAGGTACAAGCATGACTACACCACATGGCAATCCCCCTGCTAGTGACGTGGCAGCTGCAGATAGCCTTTTGTACTATTTAATTCTATAACCAATCTCAATCACGAGGTGCCTCGTTCTCCAGCCCTCCCCAAGCCCTTTCCCCGGCTATCGTGCAATTAGAATTTACGGAAAGTGTTTGTCGAGAGTTGCTACTTTGACTATTTTATTTCGGGCTGATTGCTCAGCAGCCAATCTTGCAGCCTGTTATTTATTTTGTGTTTTGTCCCTTTTCTGTGGGTCCTACCTGCTATTTGACTTTTAAATATCATTTCATTTGAATAGAAAATACATGCTTCATTTGCATGCACACAGCCTGCACTGTGTGGTTATTAAAATCCAAGAACCCGGCACTGAAAGCCCCGCATTATAGATTCTCTTGTGTTTCCTTTTCGACTTAATGGAATTCCCAGTACTGCAAAATGAGAAAAAAAATTGCTTTTCAAGACCAGCGTTTGCACACACAAAAAAAAAAAAAAACATTCTTAGGGAATGTGAAATATGCAATCGGACCATGCCGTGAACATTTCCATTTCCAGCCTCAAATGTAATGATGCCCCATTGTAACTGCATTAAAAAAAATACTCACTGGGCATAGTGTCCTTGCCCCTCCTTCTGATCCCTGCAATTCTATATACAGCCTCAAAAGGGCACAGGCACCTTGTATGGTTACAGTACAGCCTGTGGCAAAAGACAGCCAAACGTCATGTTTGCTTGGCTCTGTGCAGCAGGATTGGTTGTCTTCACCAGTATACTTTGGCCAATTAAAAACTTGCTTATAGGAACATGACACTGAATCGGATCAGGACCTCAATAATCATTGGACACTCAGGGAATTAAGGTTAATGGGGAAGATTTAAACGGGTTTTTGACAAACTCTGCCCCGCAGAATGCAAGTGAGGAAAGAGATTCAGAAATCTTTTTAGTGCAGATGAACCATCGACAAATTTGGAAACGTATCACGTTTCTGTAATTGACGTTTTAATGAATACACGCAGTGCCTGGGTATGTCAATCTCTGCTGGCCTTGCGCAAGCAGGCTGCACCAAATCCAGTACCTATGCCTTGTAAATCGCTTTAGATTAAAGCGCTATATTAAAAACAAATTATGATCATGGGTCAGTGTTGCAATATGTGAAAAATGTGGCAAGTAAGTCTGTCCTGTTCACGTGACCACAGCCGGGGAAGGACTGTTACGTAAAATGCATGGTGGTGACAAGTGCAATTTCAATCTGTAATGCCAAAGCAACATGTAAGTTACAGTGGGACACGCTGGCCTTTGTATCCTTTTTTCCACATATTGTGTGGTGTGTTTGCAGAGTGGTGTTCGAATTATGAAAAATTCACCCTGATTTCTAATCTGGTTTATTTAGGCCGAGATCATGTTTGGTTGTAAGTGGCACCAAAACCGGGAGTTTGTTGGACACAAACACAATACCTTAGTTTAGTCCACTCCATGATCCATGCAACGAATTGGGAAGAGCAGGATGGCATAGCCTGGCATGTACCTTTTTCACCATTCTATAGAGTGTTCATCCAAAAGAAATGTTCTTTTATCAGGCGTGGGGGTGTTCGTATTATCAGATAGTCAGTATTATCTTTCCCTAACTCAACAGAGAGTGGCGCTGGTTGAATTATTGGGGCAATAGATTGCAACCAGTTAAGACAATCTGTGTGAGGAACCAACTTGGGCCATCTCCAAATACAACCTTCTTCCTCAAGCCATTCACGCATTGCTTTGAGCATCCAGAACACTGAATAAAGATGACGGGCCTCATTACGACCCAGGCGTTAAGGGTTAACGCCGTCGTTAACCCTTAACGCCTATTCTGATTTTAACGGCTGCTTTTAGCAGCCGTTAAAATCCATGGCGCTAACCCGCCATGATGCTAATTACGCCACCGTAATTTACGGTGGCGTAATTAGCGCCTTCCCCACTCCCATTATGCCCTATGGGGCAAAAATGGGAATGGGGAAGGGAAAATGGGAAATGGGGATTTACCGCCCCACTCACCTTGGAATGGGGCGGTAAATCCGCCATCCACCATGGTGTAAACGTAGTTTACACCATGCTGGTAAAGTTGGCGTACTTAGCGCCTGGGTCGTAATGACCCCCGACATCTGTCCTCTATGTTCCGAAGATAGGAAAGTGGTCTGCAACCCATTCAGGAGACTGGACAGTATGCCATCTTCTCTATCTCCTATCTCGTGAGGTTGCAAGAAGAATGCTGGTCCTGCTGCAGAGTCATTTAACAGGCTTTAGTTTGGGATAGTTATGGATAAATGTGGGGCCTGGTGCGGCTCAACCATCTCCTTAACGTCCATCACCTTCCATCACCTTCAACCCTCCATTTCTACTACTCCTGCCTCGCAAGCTCATCCTTTTTCCCCATGCTCAATCACCTCACTGGAAAGTCATGGTCAAATCTGATCACGAGTGTAGAGAACACTTGTTGAATCCATGAACCTTCTTACAACAATGGAGATTTGCTGAGCCTCCCTTAGCACTACCTTAAATTGCCTTTACTCCATCTGAATGTAGTCACTCCTTGACTCCCCAGAACCACATTGGTCTAATTGATTCCGTACCTGCCAGAAACCCCCAATTCTAACCATAGAACTTGTCATCCATTCTACCAGTACACCTGCTGGCCATCATTCTCAACACCCATTGAATACCTTCCTATAATACCATGGGCACAAAACCCAGCCTATTCCCCAGCAACATCGCACAAGCCAATTCTCCGCTGTCTTCAGCAATACGGATGCAGCGGTGAGGTGATCCCTTGTAACTTTTAGACAAGACAACCTCAATGCCCATACTACACGCTGGCCTTACCAAGCCTCACCAACTCACCCAGAAACTCTTGGCTACCTCGCAATAACCATCCTCTGTGAGATACTAAGAATTCTTGGTGGAATGGCAGGAAGTGGAAAGCATGTAATCAGCTTTTATGGCCTGTTCCAGAAATGTGGGAACACAGGGGGTCCATGCGAGTAAATGGTTATCAGCGTTCCACCTCAGCTTCTGTTTCATAACAGGACATACTACCACAAAAGCCTAAGAAATAATTTAAAAGTGCTTTCTGATCTGTTCAGGAAGGTAGGTGAGTAATCCAGTCCATGCAGACCTTTGTAGATGAGTCAGAGGACTTTAACTTGGATTGGACCCTAAGGCAATGGAGATTTCTTTGGTGTGATGATACCAGAAGATGGTTTTTATAAGCCCACAATAAGGGAGACAGAGGCATTTTAAAGTTTTTGTAATTGGATGTCTGGTAATCCCACATAGAGAGGGTTGCTTTCATTGAGATAAAAGTTGATAATGCTCACCACAACACGAGGGTTTTCCTGGGGGATGAAAGGAAGGATCTTGTATAGTACCTCGAGTTGAAAGAATATGATTTTGAGAACAGCTAGACTAGGCCGGGAAGGGTAGCTCAGGGTCAACGCTCTGGTAACAAGATTACACTAAGCAGAAAGGGGTCAGAGCCGGGACCAGCGCTTGGAAACTGACGTCCAGCATGAAGTGCAATATAAGAAACCAATGTAATGTTTTAACACTTGCGATCAGAGTAGCATATCCAATTTTTTCACTATGTTTCATTTGGACAGTTTGTCCCAATATAACTTGGCAAGGGAAAAAGCTAGAGAGCAACAACATTTCTGAAAATGTGTTTCTGACCTCAAACTAGTATTTCAGTCTTTGAGCCATTGAGCTTGAGAGAATTGCTGTGCATCCAGTCTTTAATTGTGATAAACATTTGTGAAACTGTACAGAATGTACTGTATGCCCTGTGACCCATAAACAAATCGTTGCTGAATAATAGTGATAATAGGGGTGACTTCCACTGTAGAAAATGTGGATTCTGTCATTTAACCGGAAAGTCTATGGAGATAGACATAGGCTTACCGAATATGCGGACACAAAATCAATTAACAACCTGGGAAATGTGTAATGTTATTTTTATGATAAAATGTCCATGTGGGAAAAGATACAGGGAAAACAAATAGAAAGGTAAAAAACCTGCATTATAAAACTTAGGAGCTGTTGAAAAGGCACCTCTAAAACATTGTGAAATAGGCCACAAGCATAAAGATTTTGAATGGACAGTAAAATAATAAAATGGAAGTATACATTATTTCCATAAATCAAAGATTGCTAAGAGGTGAACAGGAATCAAAAGTTAGGTTTTCATGAATTATACATGCATACTAGGACTGCTTCCTGTGTGCATGGGGAGAATGCAAATCTGCATTAATACATACTATCATGTGTGAGGTATCGTGAGTAAGACTTGCAGGAGTATACTGTTGATTGCTAGAAACTTTTATTAAAAGAAATGGGTTGGAGAAAAGCCTATATTTCCCTAACTCCAGGAGGGGGTTTCCCCGCCTAAACAAAAATAACTATGGTCTATGTCAAGATGTCCAAACTAAAAAGTCTTCCATCCGATGTCCAAAGCCCTCCGCTGACCCTCGCATGCTAAACCTATCATTAAGTGCAAAAGGGCTTAATTTCCTCTAGCTGCCACTTGCAGCTGTAGTGCCCAAGTTAATCTCAAAGTTTCAAAGGAAAACAAAGTTCTATTAGAGAATAGGAGAGGAGGGGTTTTCTCTTTCTTCCCCTGTGTTTCTCCACATATCCATTGATTCTAACTTTCAAGGTGTATTGGTCTTCCCTTGAGCTTCCTTCGGTTTGCACAATTCACAAATCCGGAATGAAGTGTCACAAACTTCCTCTCATTATCATACTCCACAGTCAAAAACGGTATGCCTCTTCCCTTGAGTCTCCTTCTGGCTTTTACAGTTCGCATCTTGAACGGGAAGGAGGGGTCTCCCTTCCCCTAGATTTCACACTCTCCCGAGGCTTCGCTCCTTCCTCTGTCTTTGTCATTTCTCATATTGTCTCTATTCTCTTTCTTCTCACACGTGGTTGCGGGTCCCAGACTTGCAACCTTAGGTGCCTGGGATACTCCCCTACCAGGTCTTTCTTAAAGTTCCAACACAATTGGGTGCAGGTTCCAGACTCAAAATCCTGGGGACCTGGTATACTCTCCTGCCAGGTTTCCCCTTTATCAATGTCACTTTTCTCTTTCATCCTTATTATTACACAGTCAGATCCCAGGTATTCTCTTCTGCCAGGTTTCCCGTCACTTGTGTTCAATAGGGTGAGGGTCCCAGACTCACAATTTTTCTCTAACTATATTATTCTTCCAACTGGCTTCTCTTTTCACCAGGTATCGGGTCTCAGACCCGCTCTCACTCTTATTCATCTTAAACAAATGTCCCAGCAACCAAAATCCCTTTGGTGGATTAGCCTCTTTCACATCATTAATCTCAATCTTTACTCGATACTCCGAGCGAAGCGCCCCAGCGTCTTAGCTCCGTGCTCACCAGCTGTGTTAGGCTGCTTCGGAGCCCCTTGCATTCCTGGTTCCTTACGGTCACCTGTCTTCCTGGGCGGCATCTCTCCTGGTCTAAAGTTCCTATGGCGCCTGAAGGGCATTTTCTCTTCCTTCAGTCCCAATGCTCACACAGGGCTTTTTCCGTTCTTCCTCTGCAGGACTTCTTCGAGCACCATCTCCCTGAGCTGCTTTCTTCCGCGTGACTGTCTGCATCCCCCAGGCTTTCCAACCCATGCCGGGAGTAGTGACTCACCTTCTTTCTCCAGGTGTCTTCCTTTTAAATGTCCCGGCACCTATTAAGCTCTTACAACCACTGGAGTGCGTCTCCCGATTCCCGGCTCCAGCAATCATCACAACTCCAGACTTCTTCCTCGTCTCAGTGCCATCAGTCAAAGGGGGAAAGATATGACTTTTGCTATTAATCCTGACTGGATGTTTTAAGTCAGTGTTACAGTATGCCATACAGAAATGCGGTTTTGAAGGGGGGTTGCTGAGTTCTGATGTAACAGTGGGATAGCCTGTACGATCTAGTGAATCTACTCTACTCCCATTAGTGTTGTCTCCCCTCATATGGCCCTCCCACAGATAGCCACCCCCTGGGATAGAGTCTGGTAGCTTCTGACTTTCCCTGGCCACATGAGGGGACGTTTTCCCTGGGGAAGAAGTGGCAACTTTGCTAGATTCGTCACACATAGTAAAAACAGACTTGCACAAATAAGGTGGATCTGTATACACGTCGTACTCATGGCAATGACATCAGTACGCATGTTAAGTAGATAACGTAAGTGCGTATTTGAAAGACATCAGCATGACTAGATCACACACTATTTACACTGAAAATATTTTATGCTACACCGAGTTGAAGCCGCATTCCAAGGGATAATGCAGAATTAACTTGCTTTGAGGTTAGGGACTTTATTCACAGACTTTTGACTCCCTAAAAAATATTTCATTAAGAGAGTTATATTATATATATTTTTCTCCTGTTTTATTTTACAGAAAAATGACTACGTATGCAAGAGGATTCAGTCCTCCATATTATACTATGTGGATGGAGCTTCCCTTTTTGGACATCATTGTTCAAATGCTGCACTTTGAAAAGCAACAGGAGCCCAAGTCCTTTTGAATGAACAGTGTCAGAAACCTGAAGGTGTCTCCCCAACTAGTCCCTGGGGATCTGTCATCTAGGTGGCCAGGACACAGCTATCGCTATTGGATCCGATTCCTGGGGGTGGACCAGTGAGGGAGGATCACCGGGATGGGGTGGGTCATCTGGGCGTGGAAGTGGGACACTGACTGGTGAGACGCGGTATTCCCCTTCTTATTATACCTTTTCCCCATCCTACCCTCTAGGATACTCTAACACGAGAGTCAAACACCAAAGCCATTTGCCTGACATGTGCCAATGCCAGGGTCAGGCAAAGTCAGGCAATTTAAGAGAATCACACACACCTGACTGCCCTTCCCCTTCCCCACAGAGATAAAAGGTGGAGCACAAGAGCACAATACGAGCAAGGCAGACCACACAACTAGAGAGCTATCGCAGAACGGCACTTCAAGAGGAGGAGAAAGACGGCACGAATCATCGTGAGGGTGCCAAAGAGAGAAGTGACCTTGCCCTTTCCGACCAAGGCCCGTGAAACCTCTGGAGAAGGAATCGGAAGACCGAGAACAATAGCCAGCGTGTGTTGCAGCAGATTTCAACCGTAAACAGGGTCCTCCAACGCTGACAACCAAGCCTAGGAGAGATGCTTGGCCCCATGATACCGGGCTTGACTCCAGAGACAAGAAAAGCCAAGCCGTTCATCACAGCCGGTGAGTCGAAGGGAGAGCAGATAAGAAACCGAACTGTGTTGAACGAAAGTAGCAAGCAGCTGATTAAAGAAAGTACAAAGAACTGTTGATACGCAAGGGGAAAGCAAGCATAGAAGAGTCAAGCACCACGTGGGTGTTCACTCAGGAAACTCTGGGCAATTAACCTGTTGTTGAACTACCGTAACCAGAAGGCCTAGGTAGAAACGTGAGAAGGGGGTCAAAGTGGTCATACAGGGGTCTAGTAAAATCCTCTGTACCGGCGAAAGATTTAACTGACAGATGATTGGGAAGTTAAGGGAAGCATATCCTAAATCGTCAAGTTGGCAAGAGTGAACCCGACCGAGGGATGCCGATAAAAGGGGCCAAAGTCTGAAGTCCCGATTAAGGGCGTGTTGACAAGAGTGAACCCGGCAGAGGGATGTCCTCAGTGAACAGTTTAAAAAGCCATTAAGATTTGTGAATGTCTCAGATGAAATTGTGTTAAAAGACGTAGTGAACCCGATGGAGGTAAGCGGACATTCGAGAAGGGTCTGAGCCCGAAAGAGGCTTATCCAAGGGTGAAAAGCCATCACACAATGTTGAAGCAGAAAGAAACTTTTGTTTATTGTTTTGTTGAGGACATCAGGTCCTCTGAGGCAAGAGACTTTTTGTAGAAAAAAGACAACCTAGTTCAGTCCCACTACAAAATAAAACAAAGTAATAAAACCCTTTCTCCACATGGTATACAGATCGAGCTGTCAAGGAAGTAAAACATTGAATTTGGTGAAAAAAATCAGGGTTGGAACTAATTTAGGAAAAATATAACCAACTATCTCCCTCTTATTTAGTCCCAAATAACACTAAGGGCCTAAATCACCACAGAATCGTTTTATAATGGCAAACCCCCATTGGGAAACAGTCTGTGAATTAGGCCCTTATTTTCAATTTTTGCATTTTTTGCAAATTTAAAACACACTAGACCCACAGGTTGTGTGAATTAATAAACTAGTTAGGCCCATACGTTAAGGAACACTTACATTTTCTTTCTGTTTATAGTGCATGTCCACCAGTGCAGAAATGCACACAAAAAGTCATCATGGTTCTAGCACAGGACAGATTCCTCGACCCGTGCCAAAAATAGGGAAAAGTCGACTCCCAGCGTGGATGGGAGAGAAAGACCCGAGTACCCTATAGAAATCTCAAATCACCCAAAATGTAGGCACTTCAATGTGTGTATAAATATGTTTTCTCAGGAATAGTGAAAATGGTTGCCACTAGGAGCCCAGGCAAGATGACACTGCAGGACAGTTTACATGACAACATTATTATTTTGAGGTTTTGAAGATTCAGGGTGAGAAAATATAACCACTGGCTGTATGAATTATTGAAGTTAGTATGCCCATCAATTCTCAACTCTAATGTAGGAATAAAATAAAGGTTTCTGAAAAATAAATGCATGTTTGATTTTCATCTTGTAGTGCAAGGCACAAATGAAGCAGTATCACCTCACAGTGTACATTTGCTTGTTAAGCACGGGTGGCAAATTTCCACTGTTCAAAGAAAACGCTGCCCACACTCTCACAGTCTCCTCTGGGGTATTTGTCTTCCACCCCTTTACTTAGGTTCAGAAAGGTCAGCCTAGAAGTTCCAGGTGTGAACTGAGAACGAGGGCGCCTGTAATCAGCCCCTCCACTGTTGTATAGATGTCACCATGCTTGTGTGATGACGTACAATAAACGCTGGGACACCCTTCCGGCAACGGATGTCAGTCGCGGGTAATACGCAGACCCGTGTTGACGTGTTTCATTGCGCAATGCAGGCGCGCGTAACGACCCGGCCCCAAGCTCTCACCGTTAGAACATCCACATCAAAGTGGTAAAGACCACTGCTATTGTTAATATATTTTTAGAGAAAGTCACAAAATGCTATTAGCACATGGAAGTCGTTATTGACCTCCACTTAGCCAATCAGAATGTTCAAAGTGCAGTCAATAACTACTGGTATTGATTACATTCTATACATTACGTCTTCAAAAGTAAACAGTGAAAAACATTGCAATTTCCAGGAAAGTTTTTTCTCCAACAAGATACTTCCTCTCTAGGAGGAGCTTATTTTTGCTGCAACAATCTATTTAACACAACCAAGGGAAAGCTAAAGTTAAACCCACCCCAGTATATCAAGGTTTGTAACTTTATTTAAATACAACAAAATGAAAAGACATTTACTAACTCAGTTTGTCTACTCATTATTAAAGTAGCGTTTTTACTTCACCACGAAAGCATCTATTGCCATTACCACTATGTGCTAATAGTTTCATAGACCGTGGGAGCAGTCATTATTGCTTAGGTTAAGGAGGGCCTACACCAAATGGCTGTATGCATTCACCAAACCCCTCTCCCCTTCTTCACACCCCATAACTGACCCCCATCATGTCCCACCAAGCCATTCTCAATTATTGTGAACCACCATCACAGCGCTTTACATTTCATAGCAAATTCACAGGATAAACCATGTACCCTGAGGGCCGTTTGTGGCATTTCCACATCAATTTGTTGCTAGTTCCCAATACAGTGTGGAGAAATGAACATATTAGGTTTCAAAAAGATGGTCAATAAAAGCACCGAGCACCTCTTTAAAGGCTGAACCGAGCAAAAGACATTTCATTTTATGAGGCAGAAAATATAGGCCATGTTACTCGGCCAAGTTAGCAGTGACACCAGGCGGCTTTAAATTAAGAGATTTCCAGTGACGTGGCAGATAATCCATAGCCCTACCGACCTTGGCAGCCGCACAGCGAGGGACACTGGCATGCGGGTGGAGCGTCATTGTATCATAGCTAAATGCACTGCATGTGAGCCGGCCAGTCTCCCTTCCTATTACACCTGCGTCGACACACCACTAGAGCGGCGAACAGTTCGAAGAGCAGAAGGCTAGCCTTTGGGGATATTGGTAAATATATTTGCTGAAACAGGAGTGCCTCGGCTAGCTAACAGAACAATGGCAGTGTCTGTCTTGTACCTGACTCTAACCCAGCCCTAGAGGCCTTTAGAAGTTAAAGGCGTCATGCTTTTTTTCTCCAAACAACCATGCCAGAAATGCAGTACTATTAAGTAATCCCACACAGGAAATAACGAGCCATGTGGGTTTGTGTTAGCATGCACCACAGGCGCACTTACAGGTGCTGGTCTCACATTATATTTTCACTAACTTTGCCCCAGCCATGCCAGCCTTTCAGGAGCTCCAGACTTTCTCAAAATGTCTGTCTATTTCCAAAGAGTACTCTGCTAGTGTCTGTGCAGTGGAACATAAGAATAAGCATTGTAAAATAAGTTTTTTTCTGTTTTGAAGATAGTGAAAATAAGATCTTTAATAACACACAGACATATATTCAGGCGAGAAGAGAGGGCAAGAAGTAAATGAGTCACATGGGCAGAGCAGCGCTTTAAAAAAATAAAAAACTCAGAAACAAACATAGTAGTGTGCCTCTTTTTACAGTGGAAACCTCTCATCTCACGTACCCAAAGAAAAACAGACAAAAGTAAGTACCGTCCTGCACACTTTCCTCTAACATCTTGCCTCACTACCCCAACAGGCCACCTTCCCCGAACACGGCCTGTCAGGATGACATTTTGATGAAACTGGGCAGAACATATTGGGGCAGCAGCGATGGGAGCGAAGAGGCATGTCGTGAGCAGGTCCGGTAGATAACCGGTGGGTGACCCCCCTACATTGGAGGAACGTGCTGAGCGCGGGAGTCAGCCGGAGCGGCACGGAGGCCTGTGCAGGCGTCCCCCACATGAGAAGGTGGTGCAGGGGGAGAATAGGTATAATATGTTAAGTCATTTATAACGCGTCTGTACACAAGTGTTTCTAGGATCGCCAAAACAAGGGATGGAGGACAAAACAAATGATCTTACTAGGCTTTATGTCATTCAGATCGTGCAAGTGCGATAACGCAAAGTGCGGGGTGAGGGTGAGGTGCCAGGGAGAGGGAAGGGGGATGTGCAGCCAGGGCAGCGTGGCCCTGGGTAAGTGCAAGGAGGCAGGAGGCTGCAGGGTTAGTTACAGCCCTTAAGTGCGTGGTAGGCCCGGTGGCAGTGCAGGGCGACTGGTCATGGAGAAGCCTGATACCCAGTGAGATACTGAGGGTGGCCAGGCAGACAGTCAGTGCAGCAGGCAGGAAGGTCAGCAGGGTAGAGTGAGAGAGAAAGCAGAGGAGAAAAGGAAGGTCTGTAGCTGCTTCCGGAAAACATCAGGTGGTCCGGCTCAAGTTTGAGAGAGTCAGGGAGGCCATTGCAGAGAGAGGCCCGTGCAGAGGAGAGAGATCTACCCAGCACTCTCTACCTGGAGAAGCGTCTGACCCTCAGAGAGTTAGAGGTGGCAGAGCAAAGGGCTTGAGAAGGAGGGAGGTTTGGAACAGAGACTTGGATATAGTGCGGGCCACAGCCCCAGAAAGTCTTGTGGACAATGCAGGGGGTTTTGAACTTGATCCTTGCAGCCACAGACAGGCAGTGGAGAGATTTCAGGGCTGGAGGGATACAGTTCCTGGGCTTGAGGCCGAGGACTAGTCTTGGCAGTCCTGTTCTGGATTAGTTGCAGAGGGCGCAGAGTAGAGGAAGGCCGCTTGAGAAAGAGGCTGTTGCAGTAGTCCAGCCTAAAGAGAACCAGGATTCTACAGACAGTGAGCCTCAGGGGGAAAGTGAGAAAAAGAATAATACCTCTGAGGAGGTGCAGCTGGTAGTGGGCCTTCCTGGAGTCTAAGATGAGATGACACAAAGGTTTTCTGCCTCACAGGAAAATGTAGGGGGAGGGCCCAAGGAGGGCAGCCAGAGTGAGAAAGGGAAAGCGGGAGCAGGGGACCCAATGAGAAGGATCTCAGTTTTACTGCTATTAAGGCAGAGATCGTTGGAGGCACAGCAGTCCTGAATCACAGATAGACAGTCAGGAATGAGCGAGAGAGGAGAGGTGGCTGAGGGGAGCCTGAAAGAGAGCGGAGTGTCATCTGCATAACATCTGAAAGTTAGGGGAGAAGGTAGATATCAGGTGGGCCAAAGGGGCCACATAGACATTGAAGAGCTAGTGCGAGAGGTTATAACCCTGGTTAACACCACATGTGGAGAGAGAGGTGGTGGAGCGAATGGACCCAAGTTGGACCTCGGAGGGTAGGTCTAGGAGGAAGTAGGGCAAC
This sequence comes from Ambystoma mexicanum, assembly GCF_040938575.1. NCBI lineage: Eukaryota > Metazoa > Chordata > Amphibia > Caudata > Ambystomatidae > Ambystoma > Ambystoma mexicanum. The sequence goes on from NC_090925.1 coordinate 900,047,672, forward strand.
CACTCCTCCTACTGGATGATCAGTGATGTCCAGGTTCTTACAGAGTCGACTGATCAGGATAACATGATTGATCGTATCAAAACCAGATGAAAGGTCAAGGAGGATGAGGACAGAAGAAAGGCTTTAATCGAGATTAGTGAGCAGATGTTCACATGTGTTCAGGAGAGCAATTTCCATGCCTCTGGCTGCTTTGAAGCCAGACTGATAGTTGTGAAGACAACCAACAGATTCAATGTGGAGAGTAAGCTGGGAGCTGGCCAGCTTTTCCAGGAGTTTGCCCAGGAAAGGAGTGATAGAGATTGGGCAATAGTTTGCCGGACAGGTAGAATTGGCAGAGGGCTTTTTCTTTTTAACGAGGGGTTGCATAAGGGAGTGCCGGAGGACAGAGGGGGAAAGTCCCAGTGGCAAAAGAGTGATTGTAGAAATGGGTCAAGGATGGAGCGAAGGTGTCAATGTGGTCCTGAATGGTTCTGGAGGAGCTGGGAAGCACCTGTTTGGATGACACTTTCATAAATCATCAGGTGTAGTCGGAGAGAAAGAGGATAAAGGAGAAGGAGAGGGAGAGGCAGCCAAAGGGGGGCCGAGAGGGGTAGAGGGAGAGGAAAAGGAGACAGAAGACAGGATGTCCTGGGTGTTAATGGTGAAGTGAGATGCCAGAGCTGTACACAGGGCCTGGGAGGGAACAGGAGAGGTAGAGACTGCAGAGGGATTGGACAGCTCCTTGTAGATTTTAAAGAGGTCGGCCGTGCTTTTAGAAGGTGCAGAGACGCAGACTTTGATGTGGGCTCTCTTCTTGGAAAGGACAGAGAGTCTATACTGGTGTTGGAGCAGGCAGCAAGCCTGTTTGTCAAAGGATGCGCCAGATGCCTTCCACTTCCTCTCAGCCACCCTACACTTGCGTTTGAGGACAGTGAGGTCAGAGTCATACCAGGGGGTGGGGGTGGTGAATTTGCCAAACTGATGGTAAAAATAATCGATCAATTTCAGTCAGTAGCATTCCATCGATTTTTTAAAATACAGAACACGGAGAGCGGAATTTGTGGGGGTGTCCCCCGCTCCCCATGTTTGGGATTTTTGGATTTCAGGCTGCGGGGGTATCCCCGCTTCCTCAATATTGGAGGCGGGGGGTGGAGAAAAAAAAAGGGGGGAACCTGCAGCATCAAATCCGACCTGCGTTAGATGGACGGAACTGACGCTGCAGGGTACAGGAGAGGCGGCGGACGGTGAAAAGGTAAGAAGGGGGATGGAGTGGGGTGTCTATGTACTGGTGATTTGAGGGGACATGGGTTTGGTTTGTTTGGCCATGGTAAAAACGTATTTGTGACGAAAATGACTACGGTCAATTCCTCTGCAAAAAATTCTACAACCTTCAAACAACCCAAATCCAAAGAGGTAGGCTTCAGACCGAATCTCATGACAGGGGCAAGGATGTCCAGAGTGTTGGAGGTAGAAGATGCTGGTTAGAGAGGGCTGTGTCAGAGTGTGTGTCACCTGCAGACATAGGAGGAGCAGAGAAGGTAGCAGCAAAGACATCCACCGACACATGCTTAATGGGCCGAATGACCAATAAGGTAGGTGGCTGTGCTGGGGTGGGCTTAGCCTGGGAGACAGAGAGCTTCAGGTGAGAGGAGAGCAGAAAGTGGTTGGTCCAAGAGAGGAGTGGTGAGAGGGTTCGAGAGGGGGGGTGTCTGTGGACATTAGAACATCCAAGCTATATGTCGGGCCAGAGGGTAGAATGGAAAGAGAGAGAGTCATAGAAGAGCGCCGAGGAGGGATTAGAAGCATCCAGGTGGATGTTGAGGTCTCTGAGGAGAAGTTGAGAGGTAGAGGCAAGAAGAGGAGAGGTCAGCCCACTCAGAGGAAGAGGCCAAACTGGCCAGGAGGCCTGTAGAAGGTGGGCACAGAGAGAGGCCAGGAGAGATAGAGAGCCTGCAGACCAGATATTCAAAGGAGGGGTAGGCCTGCGTAGGAATGACAGATGCAGGAACCCACTCCAGAACGATCAGAGCTACTCCACCTCCGGGACGGTTGGTTCTGGGTTCGGAGAGATCTTGTAGCCATCAGGGAGGAGAGTGTCAAAACTCGTGACAGAGCTGGCCATGAATCATGTCTCAGTGAGAGAGAGGGACTCCTGGTCAAGTTCTTCGAGGAGGTGGCAGATATCAGAGGAGTGTTTGACAGCAGAGAGAGTGTTGAGAGTAGCGACATGGAGCAGGTTGCCACATTTGAAAGACTTCTGTGGTGGGGTACAGGCTTGAGGTACGCCCAAGTGGTAGAGGGGCCCGAGGGTGGACAGAGGTGGTAGAAAGAGGTGCCCCAGTAGCCGGAGAGGAGGACAGAGAGACGGCAGAAGAAGGAGGTGGCAGAGGAGCCAAAGACGTGCTAGTACAAGTAGCAGGTGAAGGTAGGAAGTTGATAAGATACGGGAGACGTCTATCGAAAAGATGGAGATTGGATTAGGGCCCTGGATCAAGACAGTGTCATTCAGACAGACATTAATGATGGTCTTGGAGGAGTGGAAGGAGGACAAGAGTGCCGCCATTAATGGGAGAGGAGGAGAAAGGGGAGAGAATGGAGACCAAATGAGGGGACCATAGGTCTGGAGAGGGAACGACAAAGAGGATGTCTGTGAGAGTGCCTGGAGGAAGCACTGATGTAGGTATCAGCGATAGGGAGGCCTGGATTTGAGACCAGGATATCCCTCTTGAACTTCTTCCTTCCTGACTTAGTGAAGGGGATAGGATAGGAGTAGAATTTGGAGAATATGGGGGCGACGGAAAGCACCATAGGGCATGCAAGGAGGAAGTAGCAGGAGAAGGGACCGAAAGAGAGTGGAGAGATGCACATACCAGCGCTGCTGAGAACAGGATGTGTGGAGGGGGGGCTGTCACAAGTAGGGAACACACAGAAGGAGCAGGCAGGTGCACTCAACAATGCACAGCACTGCCAGCGGGGTGGAGGAGAGTAGGAGAGAGCCTAATGAGGCACAGTAAACAGTACCATAGTGCAAAACCAAATACAATTTTCCTAAAAGGAAAAAAGGCCCACATTTTCAAAAACAGCAATAATGCAAAACGCCCAGATTCAGCTTTCCTAAAAAGATGCAAAAGGGCCTAGATTTTCAAACACAGCAGTAATGCAAATGCCCACATTCAACTTTACTAAAAAGGGTGAAAAAGACGAGATTTTCAAACACAGCAGTAATGCAAATCACCCAGATTCAACTTTACTATTTTCAAACACAACAATTGAAAACAAACCGAGTTGACAATGTGACGTGTGCAGACTGCAAGATGTTACGAAGTACTAGAAGGGGAGGGACAGCTAGATGGTGAGCAGTAAAGGCTGTACCCCCCATGCCCACCTTTGTTACCTTGAACAGTCGCTGCTTGAGCTGCAACTGCCCTTTGCCATGATTCCCTTAGCTGCAGGGGGCTGCCCTGGATGCCACAAGTAGGGCGCTGAAGCCAATGGGGGTCGGAGGTGGGACAGAGGAAGGACCAACACACATGGAGGAAAGACTGCACTGGAGAACGAGCGCACAGCGCTATCAAAACAGGAATCAAACAATTACAAATGCCCAGCAAGATGTTACATGAGCCTCACCTCTGCGCCCACAATCAAACAATTAAAAAATGCCCAGTAAGGATATTACATGTGCCTCACCTCTGCCCCAATGGTGGGAGGTACACATTTTGTTTTTTCCTAAGCGCCAAAGTCAATGGGGTTACGGAAAAAGTGGCCGGCAGGGTGAACACATGGATCCAAAGTTGCACATGAACACACAAAGGACACATGTTTTCATTAGGTGTCTAGATCTCACTAACATATTGTAAGTGATTTCAATCCGGCACTTCACCTAAGTCAACGACTAGCGTGTAATGCACAACTCAAATCCTTATTTATTTATTTGTGTCTAAAAGTTATTTTATTCTGAACGATGTACCACTTATATCACGCCCCTCTCTGGGAAACTCCCCGGTCACACTGAACCAGGAATCAGGCTGGCTTGCAAAGTTACAATATTTATTTATATATTCACAATATAATCACACTATTCTTAACGGGGATACAATAATCACCAATGGGGTGATGTCACACTAAGCAACCTCTTTAATCACAAGGAGTAATAATGATCAAAAACAATGCAGCACAGCAATAATACTTTTGTGGGTGTGGGTTCAAATCAAATAGCAATGTGGTTACTCTTTCCCCCTGCACGCTCCTCAACCCCCCAATATGCAATGTAGAGAGATAGGGGGAGAGAGAACAGGTTTCAGGAATGCAGAATTCAAATACAAGGTCAATCCCAATTTCCCCCCAGCAAACACAAGAGAGAAACAGAGTTGATTGGCAAACTGTCATACAGGTTTTTAAAGTTGTCTGAGAATGGATTGGGTAAAACACTAAATATGGCTTAAATCACTGAAATTGTTTAAATTCTAATGGGAGCCGCTTTATATGGTTGCAGACAAACACTAGCAATGATTTGATACCAATAAGAAATGTGCAAACTGAAATTTGAGGTCGGGTACAATGAAAAGCTATTTTACACGTGTAATATTTTGCCAAAATGAAAATTTGCAGCACATTTTTCCGTGCGCGGTAATCGCGATTGTGGGAAAAGTATAGGGATTTGAGATGCGTTTTGTGGTTCTATGGAACGTTGTGAATGTTAGCTACAAGCAGACGTTTAAATTTGAAGAAGTTATGGACGTTTTCGTGGAGGTCGTTTTTTTTAAAAATATGCACCAAAATGAGAAATCAGGGATGCGCTTTCAAAAGACAAACAGGATTTCTTTACACTAGGGAAGGACTATGAAGAAGCAAATACTACACGGGAGCACAGCCACTAGACCAGGACGCCTCTGGATCAACTTTTTGCCTGCCGAGGAGCTTGCCTTCTTCAGATGAAATATATCAGCGCAAAGATATGTTTAACAATATTATTACAGAAGGATGGTATTAGGGATAAAATAAAGAGTTCAGGCAATCCAAAAATATTTCTACAATATCAGGTTCTAAATACAAGAGAGCATGGGTTTGAGATAGGGATTACTATGGACAGTACATAGGCTAGTGACAGTCCTATACTATGGATACTCACTATATATGTTTGAACAGAACCGTCAGGAATTCTGGTCAGTCAAGATTTCTGGACAGGAATTCTGCTGGGCACACCGGACTGGACAGGGTCTGCAATCAGCAAGGTGCTTTGATCACCACACGACAGGACTGGACAGGATTGGCACAGCACGACACAGCACGTCACAGGATTGGGTTTAATCTGCCCTGGTTCTGCAGATAATTATTTGGCAGGCAAGCAGTTACAGCACAGCCCGGCTGTTTTCTTTGATATTCCCCTTTGGTGGTGGGATTCTTGTTCTGAGAATTCAAGGCCTAGTTGAAAATGGCTCAACCTATGGAATGGGCCTTTCTGCTTGCAAAGTTTCTGGAGTCTGGACCAAGGAATATTGATGGATCTCCTTCAGGGTGCTTCACCAGGATCGGGGTAGTGTGTGAATCTGTGTCTTTCTAAGTATTGTATTGTGGTATTGTATTGTGGTATTTGTAATGCGCACCTGACAAACTGAATCGTAACTGGGTGCAGATGTTTCAATTGACATTTGTGTATGAATGGTCCACTGGATTTTATGACAGTTACTTAGCAAAAATACTCTATCAGAGGCCTAACAGAACAAATAAGTCTTTACAGCCCTCCGGAAAACCGAGAGGCTTTTAATGTCGTGGATTTCTCTAGGTAGTTTGTTCCACGCTCTGGGCCCGTAGACAGAGAATCTGCAGTCCCCTTTCTTCACACATTTGGTGCCTGGTATGCAGAGCAGATTTTGGTCTGCCGAGCGCAGTTGTCAGGTAGGAATGTACTTTCTGATTTTATCCGATAGGTATGTTGGTCCTATCTTATTCATGCCCTCAGTCCTCAGCTTTCTCTATTTATGCATTTGGTAAAAGGGTGTGTATGCTGGATTATCCTAAGCGTGCCCCCTAGTCTGGCTATAGGCTAGAATCTCCCCTCTCCCTTGATTGGAGGAGAAAACAGGGTGTCACCATGATGATGTGGGTTTATGAGTCAGAGAATCCTTCCCTTGACTTTTGAACATGAAATCTACTTTTAGTATAATACATATTTACAATTTTGCAAACTTTATAACAATAACATATCTAGATCACATATTTTGTGGAGCAAATGCTCTTCCAAGCCCCGTCATTGTAGGATCGTGTGTCGGCTTTTGACAGAATTCTGCCCTTTTGTGCCGGAACACAATATCTATTTCATCCAAAAATGTGTATAACTGTGCGCATTGCATAGGGGCACAAGCGTGTGAAGTTTCATTCTTTTGACATAATTACATTAGGTATAAAACCACATTATCTACAGTTACTTCCCAGAACATAGCCCCGAGTTCTGGCTCCTCTTAAAATGTGCAACCCAAAATTAGGTTCAGAAGTCTGGGGTTTGAATATTTTTTACAATTGTACACAGTAAATTATCAGTCTTTTTAGAAATATGCTTTTTGTCGGAGCAGAATTGTATAAGGAACTAAACGAGGAACTGACCCCGGTTCTGTTGTCAGTTTGGGAGGAAGCTATAGAGCTGGGAACCCTGCCACCTTCAATGAGAGAGGCCATAATAACAGTGCTATTGAAACCTAGGCGACCACCCAACGAGATGTCCTCATACCGACCCTTTTCCCTGATAAATTGTGACGCCAAAATCGTTGCTAAAATCCTGGCCACGAGACTCCTACCGCACATGCCCATATTAGTACATCCAGATCAGTGTGGCTTTATTCCCACCAGATCGACGGCTCTAAACCTTAAGAGACTGTTTGGAGTCATGGCCCAGATAAAACGTGAAGCCCAGGCGGTAGCGGTATCGCTCGACGCTGAAGAAGCATTTGATTCAGTATCATGGTTGTATTTGTTTAAAGTGCTTGAGAAATTTGGGATTGGCCCATACTTTCTGAAATGTGTCGGTTTGTTACACTCGGACCCTGGAGCCAGAGTGCTGGCTAATCGCACGCTGTCAGACTGGTTTGGGTTGGGTAGGGGCACGCGACAGGGATGTCCTTTTTCCCCCATACTATTTGCCCTTACAATGGAACCAGTCGCAGCAGCCAGCAGGGAACATCAGGGACAGAGGGGCATAACGATGGCAGGCTTCACCCAATCAATATCCTTATATGCGGATGATACACTGCTGTATATCCGTGAACCAGATATACAACTGGGCCCGGCGATGGAAACCATTCATGAGTTTGCCGAATACTCAGGCTATAAAACCAATAGATCCAAATCTGAGATCTTTCCCCGGACCCCCGCCACGCGATGCCTGAATAACACACATGGCCTGCAGGGGTCTCCCACTAAAATAAGATATTTGGGCATTATCGTTTCCGGAGAAAGAGCCTCCCTGTACGCTGACAATCATGAACACCTATTGAGTAGCATATCCACTAAACTTCGCCTATGGACAAAACTCCCCATCTCAATTATTGGTCGAGTGGCTATACTGAAAATGGTAATTCTACAGAAACTACTATATATATTAACTAACATACCGATATGGCCGGGTGCCCAGAGTTTTGCAGCCCTCCGATCCTTAGCGATAGAGTTTATATGGGCCGTGGGAGCGGTCAGAATGAAGTGGGAAAAAATGGTGGAGCCATACAACGAAGGGGGCATAGCAGCCCCAGACTTTGAGCTATACTACCTGGCGGCGCAAGCTCAGTTTGTTAGATTTTGGTATGATGAGCTGAACACATCGCCTCACATATGTATTGAGAAACACTCGGCACACCCAACCGACCTACGCTCCATAATCTTTAAAGTTGAGCATAAAGACGACTGCCCATTCGATCCCGTCAGCACAACATTACATGCTTGGTCTAGACTCTACCGCAGGCTCCAACTAGAGACTCCCTATTACTCGGAAGCACCCTTCTGGAACTTCCCTGGCATAGCACCATCTTATGACCCTGATGTCAGGAAAACCTGGGACCCAGAGGGGAAATTCAAAATTGAAGTTATCTACCCCAATGGCAAATTCATAACGTTAGAGGAATTTAAGGTTGGGGTGGGGAGAGATCAGTTGAAAATACTACAATATCACAGGATGCGAATGGCCTTCAAGGCCAGATGGCCTCTGTTCCCCAACAAGCCTCCCCCACACCCATGATTCGCAGCTTTGTCCACACAGGCGGGAGTCGGTGTCTCTGGGCTCTACGCAGTGGTACAGGCAACCATGTCAACCACAAACAAGATTAAAAGTTCCTGGGAAGCTGATCTGGGAACCACCATATCGGACAAGGAGTGGGAAAGATATTGTGATCTAACCAAAAGGGTATCTATTAACGCAGGCCTCCGCCTGATCCAATTTAAGGTATTAAATAAGTTGCACTACACACCCGAGAAGATAGCTAAATTTACACGAGATGAATCGGACAGCTGCCAGAAATGCGGGAGCGACCGTGACGACTCATTCCACATGTACTGGAGCTGCCCACCCATACACAGGTTCTGGGGAGAAGTAGCATCCATCCTAGCAGAAATTACACAAGTGCCAGCTGACCTAACACCCCAGAAATATCTATTTGGGACATTGGGAAGATCTCGGAAGTGACCAGAAGACTATTTAATGTGGCATGCATAATGGCTAAAAACTGTATATTACAGAAATGGAAGAGTACACATGCGCCACGCATCAATCACTTTCTCAAAGAATTGTCATATGTCAATGAATGTGAGGAACAGTACGTAATATCACTCCCGAGATCTAGCAAACCAAAAGACATTTGGGCTCCGTTCAGAGTATACTTGTGTGAAATGGGGTCGGCTAGAGGCAGCCCGGCTAGACCTGGAAATGAACCGGCTGTGTAGACTTTACATGTTTTTACTGTGTTTGGATACTTGTTAATTGAATTACTGAATTGCATGGAATGCTATGTTGATGGAGTGACGTGTACCACCTTCAATAAATAAAGTTAAAAAAAAAAAAGAAATATGCTTTTTGTCCATTGTGAATCAAAAAAAATGGCTGTCCCCGCCTCCTTCTCCTTCTTGCAGCTCAGAAGCAATCTCTGCCCCCTTCCTTCTGGCAGAGGCCATTTACGATCCTTCCTGATTAGCATCTCCTTGCCTTAGAGGAAGTCCATTGTGCTCTCCCTACAGCAGCCCAAGTTCCCCTCCCCTCTTAATCAACACAAGGGTGTGAGTTCCTGGTCTAGAGAGCAGAAGGGAGGTGCCTGGCCCTGTGGGGGAAATTGTTTGTGGTTTGGTTTGGAGCAGGGCTTAATTTTAAATGTCATTTTGTTGAAATTTTTCTTGGTTTAAATAAACTTGTAATTTTAAAACAAGCAGCTAGAACACTGATTCCAGACTCTAAACCATGAAGTTTAAATAGTTACAACCTAGGTTACTCTTGATAACAGGTCACTTAGATTTCAGACATTAGATCTTAATAGTACAAGTTTACAGATTTAATGCAGGCTTTTGAAACAGTCATTCAGGCGGCCGCTGGTACTGCGCCCAGATTTTGACAGATCCCACAGGCAGGCAAACTTGTGCTGTTGGTGTTTTGATGACCAATTCAGCTTTCCAGGATATTGCAACTTCACAATGAATTCTTGAATTCAGTAAAATGTGACACCCAGCAAGACTATTGGATGTTTGTGGTTGTTTTATACCAGCATTTTGTATTTTCAGCAACCAGGAAAAGATTTAAAATGCAAGATTTCGGATTTCTTTCAGCAAGCACTGCTTTTCATGCAGGCTCCATTTTTACTTATCGGGCAGCCCAGTGACATGTTTCAGGAGCGCGATCTCCGTTCCACCACTGACAACATGCATTATGGATTTGGCAGCCATCTTTTTGTGCTTTGTAGAGCGCAATTTTCATAGGTTTTGGCACGCACAGGGGTTTTTGCGGCCATTTTGATCATTCTGGCACCATCAGCACACAGTGATGCCGCAGGGCAGAGCATAAGTGGGTTAATACATCCCACAATATGCCATGCATGGCTACAGTATGTCCAAGTATCTCACCAATTGCCAGGTTCTACCATCATATTTCTACACCAAATGTTGCTGTGTGTCGAGATAGTCCAATGATTTGCCAGATATTGTTACTATATGACCAGCACTCTCGTCACATGCCAGTCTTTAACTTCATATGCCCATGCACTCACAATGCGTGGTGCCATTATACACTTGCATTCTTCCTTCATTTGCCAGGCACCGCCATCATTTGCAACTTTTGCCATCATATGCCCCGGTAATCACATCCTGTGCTAGGTCTTGTCATTATGTGGCTAGGTACTTCCATGTTTTTTCCAGGAATTGCAATGAAACACCCAGATAATCCAATAATTTGGTTCTATGGCTTAATGATGCTTTGTGTAGAATTCTGACACAAAAGACCTCCACCATATAGCTGCATCCCCATGACTCTGATGTGCCCCTCTTTGGCATTCTATTTCGGCTCCCCAACCCCTTCCGCCCCCCCCCTCCGCACATCACTTTTGCACTCTGTAACTTAGCACTCTGTAACTTACAGCCAATGTCGCTCCCCATCCTCATTCCACCCCTAATCACCATACCCCAACCCATTTACCCGCTCTCGTTTGGAGGCCGCTGCGTGAGGTGCGGCACATCACATGCCAGTGGCATATTACAGGACCACATTCTGCTGATGGCCATTGTGCATGCTGCTCTTCTCTCAGAGGTCTCCACGTCTACAATGAATAGTGTACCTGGTGTTCAGCTGTGCACATAATAACATAGCGAACATTTGGTCAGGACTGCTACCAGAGGTTGGCTAACTTGAATGTACTCTACATGCACAAGAGAAAAAAAAGAAGATGCCTAGGACTTTACTCTAGAATGCTGTCCCACCACACATCTGTGCTGAGGAAAATATCCTAAAATTCCTTAAATACTTAAAGGCTTTAGTCTTCCGCTCTTCATACAATTGTTACATTCAAAGAAACTGGTACAGCCCACCTCCAAGACAAGACCTATCCCCTCAAACCAGCCAGATGCATAATACCAACCCCACACATTCTCTTTAAGTGTTTAACCACAGTGACTGCCATCCGAAAGCTTTTTCATCATCGGATGTAAACATGAAGGATGGTCTCGACAGAATTCCATCTCCAGCTTCTAATTCAGTAGCTCTCTGGACAGTCCTATGTTGTATTCCCCCTTCTCCAAGCAATTTGAGCCTTTCAAAAGGTGTTATGCAAATTCAAAATATATAGTTAATTATGCCCAGGTTCTTACATCATATGATAAGCACTGCTATCATATACCAGATATTGCCACCATTTTCACAATTACCTACAATATTTGCTTTATAGCCATCAAATGCCCAATTACACATAGCATTTTCAAGCTATTGGTATCAAATGCCCAGGCACAGCCACCATTTTGCATTACATAACCCTATCAGCCATGACACATTCCTTTCCACAGGCTTCAAGACTTTTGTCAAGAATCAAACCTCAAAAGTTGGAGGTGTAGCACTCATCTTCCCTTGCCACCACCAAGGAAAGATCCCCTTTGGTCATTATTCCTCATTCAAAGACTTAATTTTCAACTGCATCAATGAAAACAGAAAAACAACAGATTCTCGTAGATGTAAATAGTTGACTTGGCCAACATATAAACGAGCTAATTCTTGACCAATGTGACCAGCTTATTAGTCAAACAATTTGTGCAACCCCCATGACCACAAGAAAGTTCATGTCTTAGGTATAATCTTGCCAAATAATATTGCCTTATACTCTCCCACCAACATTCACCATTTATGTGTTGTCAACATCCTGGTTACCAGCAACGGGCACATCCCCTCAAAAAAAAAACACCAAATCAAAGACAACACCCAGCTGCCCCACCACAACTTTATAGTATTTAATACAATTACTTTGGATAACTTGCCTAGCACCTTCGAAGGGCCTGTCAGGTGCTCAGACCAACCCAACCTGCCTGTTGCACATCTCCAAAAATAAAGCTTCTAACAAATGGTTTAACACAGAGTTTAAGATAACGAAAAGTCAAAGAGGAAGTTTGGAATGCCAAAGACTGCCATAGCTCTACCTTTACTTAGACCTTCATGCAGAGTTGTACTCCCATTCACACCGCAGATGCCCCAAACAAATTGGCAGATATTCTTAAAATCTGCAGCAACATTACTAACCCATGTCAAATCATTTTCTTGCCCCCGACCCCAATGTGCAGCTTTCCTCAATGAAAAATACAAACATCAAATTGGACAGCAATGCTAGGTGCAGGTCATAGCTGCCCCCCGCAACTGGCACAGAGACCACCTACAAATGCACTTTCCTAAGCACACAATAACAGACAAAAAAGACAACAGATTAGTCAAGACCATGACATTTTCCTTAGGGCGGCGCTAACCACATCATCATGAATACACAAATTGCCACCTCCGCACTCACCACCGCTAAACTCAAAGGTGGCAAATATAGCCAAATTATGCAAAAGAAAATAAAAGAATTCACATGCCTCACACCTAAATTACGTCTGCACCATTTCTAACCTGCCTGTTATAGGTAAAACCTTAGAAATAATTGTTACCATACAACTGCTAACATACAGCAAAGACAATACACTGCTTCATGCCCGGCAATTAAGCATCCGACCATCTGAACTAAACTAATCTCCACCTATAGCATAAGGGATGGTCTGGAAAGCTTCCTAGTCAACGAACATCTGTCTGTTCAGATCATTTTAGACAAATATGTAATGGCTGACATCATCTACCACTTCACACTGCTAACCCATCCCCAAAACACCATGGGTTTTTAGAGGGACTGTCCTAAACTGGATGGCCCCATTCCTCGAAGAAGGACTAGCTCAGGTGAAGTCAGGTTGCTTCCTCCCAGACCCATCCCTTATAATTCCAGAGTAGCACAAGGCTCTGCGTCCTCACCTTTGTTGACCCCTATTTTCCAAATATAGGAATGTTCAAGCCTACTTATCACTTTCATGCCTATGACACACATCTCAAGTTCAGACTAGGAAAAGTAGTATATGGTCAATCCATCATTACCACTTCCTTAAGAGCTGGATGATCGTTAATAGACTATGGGATAAAGGTTCTAAATCGGAAATATTTCCAATAGAGAAAGCCAAATCTCTGGACTTTATCTTCACCTCAAACATATTCATGTTGCATGTTAACTCACTCTCATGCAACACCTACCACCGACTTCAACTGCTCAAAAGAGCCTGCCAGGGATGTGAAATGATGCCAAAAAAAAAACCATGCTATAAGAGCGTTTTTGGTTTGCCACCTGGCTTATTGCAATGGCATGTATTCAGCCTCTAACAAACATGGAATAAACCATCTACAACTGGAACAATTCAGGGCAGCCATAATGATCTTAGGAGTGTATTGACTGCCTGTCAGGTAAAGGATTAACCGCAACACATGATGCTTCCTGTGACAAAGTCACACGCCTGATGACTGCATCTAGCATGAAGGGGAAGCCTCAGACAGAGGATAGAGAGTTTCCCTGAGTTTCATATAGTGAGAGGACCAAAACATGCGTGCCATAGTTTAAGATAGTGGGGGCACGGAGGAGAGGTTGCCAAAGAGTGGACTTGCCGGTTTGCTAAGGAAAGGAAATCAAGATGCCTTTTTGGAACTGAAGGAGCTCAGGCAGCTTTGAGATGAAACAGCCTAACTTCAACATGGCCACACAGCATCCGACCCCGCTGAAGCCAGATATGATTTGAAAGTGAAGCAGACCAGAGAGAGAAACATTGAACAGCAGACTCGAAGGGAAGTGGCCCATAGAAGGCCCTGGATATCCCACAGCAAAGCCAATTTTGGGTATAAGGCGGGAAGAACACCAACGCTGGATAAAAAGGTGAGATACACTAGATGTGGCCAGTGCCAGCTAGAAGGAAGAAGCAGCTGATGTGAAGTCTGTTTATTACAATGTGGTATCACGGCATCAAAAGGAGAGATCAGAATGCAGGCAAGGGGAGTTCTATGAGACAAAGCTGAGAGAACCCAGAAGCAGGGATGAGGAAGGGCTCTAAAAGGGAGAACATGGAAGGCATAGGGGGAGAAGTGACAGTAGCAAGGTCAGGGCAGGGACGTAACAGAGTAGAAGAAGGAGCTAGGGGAGAGAGCTCTAGAGGAACAGAGAAAGATTGGACTTGGAACCAGAGGCGTAGCTAGGATTGTCTAATAAGTGGGGCCTGACGCTAATGTAGTTGGGCCCACCGCAGTGACATTAACATCGGTAAATGCCCACAGAGCGCTGTTGAGTGGGCATTTACAGATATTGGGTGGGCCTTGCCTGCTCAGGCCCTACCCTGTCTACGCCTCTGCTTGGAACCAAGTCAAGCCATTGGAAGGTCTAGCAGAGATCAGTGATAGACCATGATCAGAAAGAAGACAGATAGAAGGCCTGCAGTTGTAGAGTAGGAAAGACAGTGAAAACCTGGAAGAAACAGGTTGGACGACCACAGGACCTACTAGAAGGGACAAGGAATGTAAATCCAGTGGCCTAGAAATAAGAACACAACTCCTGCAAGAGGACATACGCAGGCAAAACGGGTGAAGTACTGGACCAGGAAGTACCAGCCAATAAAGAGACAGAGCAACAGCAGTAGAAGGGAAGGATAACACCATAAAATTAAAAGTAAGAAAGGGGATAAGAAGAAGAAAGGAGAAGGAGGAAAACCAGTTAGACATTACATCATGGGTCACAAAGGAGGGCAAGCTGAACCTGAAGAGATGGAAAGTGAAGGAGAAGAAAGAGGATTTGTGTCAAGGCATTGAGGAGGTTGGGCAAGCAGAAGAAGAGATCTCTGATCGATGACAAGTTTCACGACACCAAGACTGATAATTTGTACCTTGCTTTTATGAACTTGTCAATGGACTTTGACAATGCTGATCAGTCTGTCCTCTGGAAGATCCGTATGAATATGGGAATTGGTTAAGACATTCTATTTATTTATTTTATTTATTTCCATTTATAAAGCGTGCAACTGCCCTAGGGCATCGTGGCGCTGTTACAGCATATTCACTTAGGTGCAGGCAAAATCAAGGGTACAGCTCTTAGGTACTAGTTCATTACAGATTATCCAGTATTCAAGTTCCTTGGTTACAGTGGAACAGCAGAGTGGATACAAACTATTTGAATAGTATGGTTTTCAGAGCCTTTCTGAAGGCTAAGAGGGTTGTTTCTTTTCTGAGTTTGGGTGGAATTGAGTTCCACGATTTTGGTGCTAGCACTTCAAAGCTAACCCCGCCGGGTGTTAAAGGCGGGGATAGTAAGTTGGTGCCGCCCGGGTTTACTTCCCTGTACTAACTTCCCTGTTTATTATTTTTTCCTGTTGTTTTCTCCAATCCTGGAAATCATTAACCCTTGAGATTCCCACAATTCAGGTCTGTAGTTTTGGCTAAAACTCTCTATAGGAAGAATCCATTAGATTAATTCACTCATTTGGGTTTACTTCTTTACTTGTAGGTCCATTCCGGGGAAAGTTCCGCCCCAATCCCTGCCTAGGTATTTCCTGTCCCATACTGTGCTTGATTGCTTACTTGTTTTCTCAGCACTGTCTAATATCTTTGTATTCCTTTGCAGCTTTGGTATTGGCGGTGTGTGTTCTCCCCGCTCTTTTATTCAACTGACATCTCTGCCTGTTCCAATAGAAACAGCAGAGAGGTACGTTGTAAAGAAGAGCCCCTCTCTTGAGGAAGCCTGAGTCTTGTACTCAGGGGAGCTGGAATTGGAGGCTGAATATCGATTCCTGTGTACATATCGTCTCCAAGGTCATCTATCTATCTTCCTGACTTATTTACGGAGCGGTGAGTAACAATACGGTGTATTTGTTCAGCTAGGTATGGGGTTGCAGATTGGGATAGACATCTGTGTGTGATTGTGAGCACCTTGAACAGTATGCGTTCTTTGATAGGGAGCGAGTGGACATCTTGTCTGGCCTGAGAGATATGCTCTCTCCTAGGGCTACTGAGAGCAGCTCTGAGAGCATTATTTTGTGTGATTTGTAGCCTGTTGATGTTCTTGGCGGACGTACCTAGCAGAAGGACATTGCAATAGTCCAATTTTGCACCTATGGTAGCTCTAGCAATGTTGAGACAAATCTTGGCGGAGAGGTGGGGTTTTACAGCATTAATGATTTTTGTGGTGGGGGCTGCTGATGAGGAAATATAATTAACTTGTCTGTTCATAGAGAGGGTGAGAGTTTTTACAGCAGCAGAGACTGTGATGACAGTGTTCTCGATGCTGAAATTACTGTATTTGCTGTCAAGTTTTTTTAGGGTCTCCATGGGCCTACAAGTAGGATTTCCATTTTATCCCTATTGAGACAAAGGCCATTGGCCGCCATCCACGCCTGGATGATTGCATAAATCTGCTGTAAGGACTTGAGGTCTTCCTCATAGTCACCAGATAATGGGAGAAGAATTTGTGTGTCATCGGCATAATTGGTAAACGTTATGCCGAGACCTTCTAGCTAGGTCATTAAATAGTGGTAAGGTGAAGAGGTTATTGAGGGTAGGAGAGGTGCACGAACCTTGAGGCACCCCACAGCTGATGGGAGAAGGAGCGGCTGATGCCTGGTCTGAGAAGACCCTCATGGCTCGGCCCTCCAGGAAGGAGGTTATCCAGGTGGTGGCTTTTTGGGAGAAGTGCGCAGAGTCTATAAGATGTTTTCCTAGAATTTTGTGGTTGACCAAGTCGAATGCTGCCGACAGGTCGAGGAGCAAGAGAAGCGCAGACTTGCCCTTGTCCATGTTTTCTAGAAGCTGATTTTTAAGTCTAGCAAGGCTGACTCTGTGCCATACCGGGGGCGAAAACCAGATTGCCTTTTGCCCAAGATGTTGTGCAATTCCAGGTAGGACTGTATCTGTAAGTAAGTAGCCTTATCAAGAATTTTCAGCAGGAATGGCACAGTAGTAATCGGTCTGTAATTGTTCGGGGAGTCTGGGTCCAGTGTGGGCTTTTTTAACAGTGGCTGCACCCAAGCTTCCTTAAGGGAGGATGGTACCGTGCCAGAGGTGAATGAGGCATTAATAAAGGCTGTAATGAAGGGTGCTAATGCTTCAGCAAAGTCCTTAATTATGCTTGCAGGGCAAATATCGCCTTTGTATATTTGCGCCCACTGTTCCAGCCACCTGATTGGCTAATGGCCCTTCCCCGGGTGCGAAATTCCAAGAAGTGCAAGCCTTTACAATTGTTTGCAAAAAATCCAACAACCTAAAAGGAGGTCATGTAGAGTCCAACATTTTAGTCTTAAAACAGCCTAATGTTTAGAGAAACATATTGTAGCGAAAGTGTATCTGATGCCAATACTTGCCAATAGTTGCGAATGGTATCAGAAAAAAATGTATGTTTTTTAGTTTTAAACTTCATTCTGAGAAATGCTTCACCTTTTTATTCCAGAGGGAAGTGGGCTTAAGGTTGACATAATGCTCTACCATAGATTAGCGAATATGGAATCATCAATGTCAAGCAGTGTTCCTACATATAGTAAAGTATCTAAACACATCCGTCTAAAAAATGTATTTCTATGTATGGATGTTTGTGCAAAGTAGACTGGATGTTAGTCAGACAAAAGTAGGCAGGCCACAGTATATTCATGTTCATTGCAGTCCAGAGTTATTTGTAGTGTTTTGAATGTTACCCTCCCTCCACCCAGCTGATGGAAGTTAGCGGAAGTTAGGTTAAGCATTTCCTTAATTTATTATTCTAAATAAAAGAAAATGTTATGGTTAAAACAGCATTTTTCTTGTACCAGACTGTGGAGTGGGATTGTTGCAGCAGGGGAGGAGGGTATTCGATTGGAGATATTGCTCCATAGTCAAAGAGCCAATTATAAAGGTAAATATACATTCCTAAGAGATATTTTATTATGATGGTTTTTGAAGCCTTGAGCGCGATTTAAAAATAAAGGTGAAATTAGCATTATCATGATTTTATGATTTATTTTGCTTTTTATTCTTTGCACATATTTTATTCTTTTTATTTGACTCTTTATGTTTAATTAATTGATTTGAATAAGCATACATTTTACTGGCTAAGTGAGGAACAGAGGGTTAGAAGAAAAAGGAATAAAGAGGAAAGGGAAGGTTGGAAAGGGAATACAGGGACATTCCTAGGGAAGAGAAAACTGAAGAAAACTTCAGAGTGGAAACCAGGAGAAATCCCCAGACAAGAGAAACCACAATGGAAGAAAGGAGTTGAGAAGGCCACACAGAGAGGAAGCCAAAGGGAAGGCCCAGAGAGGGTTCACAAGAAGGAGTCTGGAGAGGGGAGAACCCCTCTGGACTAAAGCAATGCACAAACGAATGTGTTCATGTTTTTCAGATTCACAGTGACTGGGAGATACTCTCACCGCACAACACCTCATGTGAATATATTTAGAAAAAAACAACTTCCCAATGTGCCTATGACAATATCCAGACTTGGTGGGCTCTTGGGCTATTCTTCCCCTATCACGCCCCTCTTTTTCCCTTGATATGTATCTTAGCTTGCAGACTATATAAGCTCTTGTGCTCTCACAAGTCAATCTTCTCCTCCCCCCCTCCCCCGCCTGTTTGTTTTCACTTCCAGGCTCACTGTGCCTCACTACCCTGCACCTTGATCATCTCTTGTCTGTATTTCACCTAATGTTACGTCTCCTTACTCCCACCAGGCTATCTGTACCCTCATATTGTTCTCCACCAAGCCATTTGTCCTGCTCTGCACAATTCTCTACTCAGGTCAATCTTCATGTCTATTTGTATATTCTTCAGATTTGTGATGTCCGGGTGCTCTCAAACTAGTCCACCCTTCATCTCAATCTCCAGCTAGCTGTACCCTCATAAGCAATTCTCATTATTCTCTATATGTGTTCTTCTCAGTTATCTCCCCTCATTCACCTCCTATTGCCCGTCTCTCTCAAGGGCTTTGTATCACCATTCCTTTGCAAGCTCATTGCTTGGAATTCTTCACTTCAGGCTCTCCACAGCTCCATGGACTTTGACAGGTTCAGCATCCTGGCACTGTCTCTTATTCCTATCACTCACCCACTATGCATGCTGTCTTTGCCTCCAACATTCTCTCTCAGGTCCATAGTCTGTACCCTGTCCAGTACCCTCCTACATTTAGGTTGTTTGTGTCCTAATGAGCTTAAATTTGATATAACTTTGCACCAATAACACTTCCTATCACCTCATTCAGGTTTTACTTGCCTCAAAGCTCTCCACAAAATCAACCTTTCCTCCCTCTATATTCATCACTTCTCCCTCCAGGTACTCTTGGCACTCTTATGGAATTCCCCATACAGACCACCTGATCTCGCCCCAAAAATGCAAAACAATTTCCCCAGTCAGATGAGCAATAGTGGACTGAAAAATGTACTCAATCACTGCATTACTAACACGATTGGCCACTTTTTGAAAGCCTGCACTCACATCCAGGGCTATCGTTAAGGGTTTTGCCAAGTTTATCTAATAATCTGGTTGCATTTTGTTTGAAAAGGAGCTCCCCCCTGGGTTCAACGTACATTAAAATGACGTCTCTTTATTCACAAGCCATAATCCTTGAAAAAAGTGGAGAGCTCCTGCCTCCAACTACCAGTGGGTCCCATTCAATCACAGTCACATTCTGCTCAAAGACTCACTAGTAAAGTGTCACCAGTTTACAACAAGATTGTTCTATAATCTGAGTTTCCTGAAGCCCTGTCAAGTATATAATTTTTCCTTGACGAATGTTCCTACTTTAATGGGACAGTTCCCTCGACACATGATCCATGCATGCCGCAGGATCTGCGTTACAATTTGTGCTTATGTTGAATATCAGGAGGTTTGACAACTTTTACTGGACAATTGACACATGACCTTATCCTGTGGCATCCACGTAGATGCATGAGTTTGTTTGTCAATAGGTTGTTATGTAAAGGAGTTATATAACTAGTAAGCAATGGGCACATTCAGTTTGCAGACTGCTATGCAAATGCATTTATTTATATTGTACTTAAGAATGCATCACAGGGGGACATCTGAAAAATGGGCAATATCCCAGAAACCCCATCTTGCTGTTAAGGGGCTATGAAATGTACAATCAAGCACATGTTTAAAAGAACGGTCCAGAACAAGAATCACACTTTGCAAAGAACTCTTATTAAAAGAAGTTCAATGACGGACAAGGCTCCTTTCAAGAACCTACAGTGCAGCCAGAAGCAAAGCACATTCTGTTACCAGAATCAGCCAATGCCAAATCTTGGTAACATCCTTGCATGTGAGGTTCTGAGTTTGTAAATATCATTACATTTCCTCCAGTGACCATGTCATAGAAATGATACAACCCACTTACAATTTACAATTGGCACCTGCAAAATAAGGACTGCTGTATCCGCCAGTTCAAATTCTGTGCATTCAAGCTCTAGTCCAGTCCCTAAATAAACATTAAAGATAATTGCCTCAGCCATGGTCTGCAGTTAGTTTCCCACTCCCCCAAACATTCCCTTGCCCCAATAACAGTTGTGGGGTCTTGACATGTATAGAGAAAAAAAGGAACTTTCCTGAGCAGTTATAAACTGTAAGGCTATGCAACAAGAACAATCAAGAACCATCAAAATGAGCAGATGCCAACCTCTGCGTCTCTAATAGTCTGTCAAGTATCTCTGCGTCATTCTATGAAGGACCATGGAGAGTGATGGCCATTCAATGCTGGAGAGAGGTAGGTCCATCCAAGCTGCCCAGTAAACCCTCTTAAGGCCTACTAGACAACAGTATGTCTAATAAAGAACAGTGTAACTCTTTCAAGAAGATGTGGAGGGAGAGTCGGGTCAATGTTAACTGGCTAATGATTTTCCAACAAAAGGGTGATGCATCGTTCAGCTTTATCCATTTTCCACGATCCCCTTCAAAGTGTTGTTCACTAGAACGGTCTGCTTAAATCTTTGTTCCATAACGTAAGACACAAACTCTAATTGAATCAGGCCGATTATCTAGATCCAGGACTTCTTTCGTTTTTCTATGAGCCGTATCTGTTATGTTTATGGATGGGTATAAACATGTTCTTATCTGATTTGTACATATGTAACAAAAGGGGATAGAATGTGCTTGGATGATGCAGATTATTTTGAGCTGAATCTTGAAATTATATCATACATTGGCACCCAACCTAAAGTGGCTTAAATAGATAGGGGATATTATTGGCTTGATCCAGTTGAACCCCTCCGGAACTGCTTTCAGCATTTTCAATTTTCATGAATTCCTTTTGACTATATTGTGCTTTGTTTGATTTTGTTTGATCTTATATGTTAGGCCTTTCGGTAAATTCAAATTGATGCAAACCGATTCAAACCAACACTTGTCTGTGGTTTAAACTGGTTCAAGCCTGCTCAAACCACAAAGGAGGAGCATCTGGCATTTTAATGCTGGGTTTGAATCAACTCCTATGTCAGCTCTACTGGAGTTCAAATGAACTCCCGAGTCAGCTCTACCGGAGTTCGAATCAACTCCCGAGTCAGCTCTACAGGAGCTCGATTCACTAGAAATATTTTGGAACTATGATAGACAAAAAACATTCTGGCTCTCCCATTCATAATCACAATTTCATCAGAGTTGATAATTCTAGCAGTGTTCTGAGTGAGTCCAATATAAAACATGCTCCTCCATTTCAAAGTGAGATCCCTATAACAGAGTCTCGATTCCTGCGGGCCCAGACGGTCCAGCATATGGGTGAACATATTTTATTCCTTCAGAGCTGTTCTGCATATTTTGCATCCTTAGGAAGTCCCCACTCTTAGCTCCCAAATCTCTCTATATGTCCCGGCCAACTTTCACACACCTTATCCATGTGAGATGCAGTGACAATATGTTTTTTAATTAACAGCTGGTTAAGGGTCACAATTCGGAATTTTAAAGTCCAGCTGACATCCACATTCAACTCTGGTGCTTATGGCATTTCCCCATTCCTATATTCATTCTCTGTTTGTAGAAAACTGTTGATATAAGGTGACAGGTATCAACACAACACTCTTCTAGTCTTCAGTACAGTGTGTATTGCAGTTTACTTGTTTCTATTTATAAATCCACACAGGAATACAAGTATTTGAAATGGCATTCATTTAAGGAATGAACGAACAGCGGCAAATAGCTGCACTGGGATAGATCAATGAGATTACAACAAATCTTGCTTGCATCCCTGGTGCGCACAGCATCACTGAATGACTTGCTAAATAATGCTTCTATGTAACTCACTTTGCATTTAACCACAGTAACCTAAATATAGGCAAACAGCCCATCCCAAACGATGCACATAGTTGAGATCTTGCAATCATGTAAATGCAAGTGTCAGGCAACAGTCCTAACAACAAGTCTCGCACTGTGAAGCACTTCTAGAGAGCACATACTGCTTTAGGGCCATACCTTCCAGCTCCAATCTGGGCTGAGTGGAGATTCAGGTAAGTGTCCCCTGAGGCCTGCTTTCTTCTCTTTGTTTCTTTTCCCACTATTTCACGCTCCTGCACATTTCTTTCCCATTCCCTCTTCTATTGTGGTCCCCTCCCTGTTCCACGTCATCCCCACTCCCTCGTCCCACCCTAACCCTTGCCGACTGGCTGCCAGCTCCACCCATGTGACCGGAATAGGCCCTCATTACCAACTTCCGCCAGGCAGTTATCAGCCAGGGGCCACAAGGCAAAAGGTAGCTCCTTCTGGGCAGCTCAGCTCCCTGTTTGCCCCGTTCACCTATGAGCGCCGGACTGAGCATCCTACAGTGACAACTAAGGTAAGGTTGGTACAGGCGGTGAGCACAGCCATTACTATGCTCAACTAACATCCTGCCATTTCTACATAACCTCTGTCATATTATAACACTGATTATTATATCACCATATTATTGGTGCACCCCCTAGATAGTCAGTTAGATGTATTGAAACGCAGAACACCACATGTTTGTTCCGCGCGTAGAAACCTCTGGCTATTAAGCACGTTATAAATAACCAATTACAAATTACAATTACAATTGGATGGATTGTTGGGGGTTAGGAAATGTATGGCAATTAGATGGATTTTGGGGATAGGAAATGTGTTGCACTTAGCTGTGATTTAGGAGTAGGAAAGGTGTCACACTTTGATGGATTTTTGGCAGTGGGAAAGGTGTCCCACTTGCATTTTAATGGTAGAAAACCTATTGCACCTGTCTGCAATTTGGGGGTAGGAAATGTTTTGGACTTAGATGGACTGCAAGGGGTAGGAAATGTGTTGCACTTAGATGGATTGTTGGGCTAGGAAATGTTTTGCACTTAGAGGATTTTCGGGGGAAGGAAATGTGATGTACCTAGATGGATTTGCAGGGAGGGTAGAAATGGTGGTGCACTCTTTCGTTAGCTTGTCCATTTACGCAGAAGTTTCATAGGGAAAACTGCCCAATTAGCCTAAAGTCTTTTCAGGACAGGCTGTTTATTGCACCTAGACGATGTATTAGGATTGCCCCTTCCGCGCTTAAAGATCCGTCAGGTTAGTTTACCACTGCACCCGGCCTTGGTATTGGATCTGGTAGATTCTTGCTATTAGCCCACCTTTTACGCTTATGATACCTGTGAGGACAGCCATGGGCTAGCACCTAGATAGGCGGGTAGCCTGGTATTGCAACTAGAAGACTAGCACATGTAGGTTTACACATGTGGTGCGTTTGGATCATTGTGTGTGGCTTAGCACATGTACTGCACATGGAATAACTGAGAATTGGCACATGTACTGCACTTGGTGGATTTTGTAAGTCAGCACACTCATTCCTCTTGGAATTGTGTTGTGATACCTACCGCCTGTATTTCACTTAGAATGAATTGGGTAGATTGACATACGCATTGCACATAAAAAATTGTGAAGTATAAAACTTGTATTGCTCTTGAAGAATTGTGGAGGCCAGCACATGCACTGCATTTGGAAGAACGATGAAGATTTACCACTCACTTTTCACTAGAATAACTGTGAAGGTTGGCACTTGTATTGCATTTAGAAGAACGGTATTAGTGAGATGGATCAGAGGGTGGGCAGTGTGTTGCATTTAGATGGATGTGGGAGTGTCTTTTGTGTTGTGACTTATGATGTTATGTTATGCTGATTTATACCATGTACCGCTACCACCCAGGGGCAGTATCCAGGCGCTCGTATGGCTCTGGAAGAAATGAGAGGTTAGTGAGGATAGGATGAGAGGATAGGTTCAGAACCAGGAGGAACTGGCGTCTGTGAGTGTTGTTTTGCGTGTGGGAGTTGGTTTGTATGTTGTAACTGTATGGGTAAGACTCAGTGCCTCTGGTTTGTGCTAGTGTCTGTGTCAGTGTTAGTGTGTTGTGTTGTGTGGTGTTGGAGTGGGTTTTGGCTGTGCGCATTGGTTAGATAGTATCCATAAGGGATCCAGAGTCACGTGTGGCCGTAGCTGCAAGACTATCTGGTGTCTTGGTGTGCCCGCCCATTATGCTCCAAGATATTGCCGGTAATCATTCCATTGCACTTAAAAATCCAAAGTTAGCCGTTTGTTAAGCACAGAAGTTATATACAGGTATCCAGATATTACAGTTAGTAGATGGCTGTTGGTCGCGTTTATAGAACTTGGAAGATATTTAGTACGATTATAAAGGTAGCTTGTCTATGGCTCTTAGACAATCCTAGATCCTATGGCAGCCTGCCTGTCATGCCTAGAAGATGTACTAGGACAGCCAATCTATTGCACCTAGAAGACTTGAGGGTAGCCTCCCCATAGTGCCTAGAAGAGTCTACAAGTGTAGCTGTCTTTTCTCCCCACTGACGATCTGATGACATAGCGACATCAAAGATAAGCTCCATCAGAGCTCTAGGTACGTATATAAGCACCACTTCGGTGGACATCTGCTGCAGGCCCGGCTATCCATCCACACACATTAGAATGCACCTATGACAAAATTCGGTCTAGCTGAACACTTAATGTTTTTAAGCCTACTTCCACCAGACTTGCCTCAACACCTCTGCCATTGGGCTACAGTGGCAACCTATGACAAATATTGATTGATTGATTGATTTATATAGCGCTTTATAACAAGGCGCTGAAATATTCAGTCTAGTTGGACACATAATGAGTCTCTTGCACTCGCACACACTCATGACCTCTCTCAGCACCCACCCACATGCATGACCTCTTGGGTTTCTTACAGGAGCCCGGCCAGCCAACCTAATTCCTTATCTTGGCCAAAAATGCATAAACGCATTCAAATCCTCTATGAGAATGTCCCATACTCTGGACTGCAGTCCCCGTGGGCGTCCCCACCACAAGCGCATTGAGACTAATGGTAAAAGGCGCTATATAAATGACGACTACAATTACAATTAAACATTCTAGAAATGACATGAAATAAAATACAGATAACACTAACAAAACCTGTCCTGTTGGCAGAACTCCTAGTTCGAAACGTCAGACTGCCTACTAGGTTTCAAATGTGGGGCTAGGAATTTAGACAACAGCAAGGTGTAGCATCAAAGGGTCATTGGTCTGTAATATTTGTCTGAGAAAACAGAAATTAAAAGGGAAGAAAGGAACCATTCTATATTTAGGTACTGTCAAATACATTAGATGCTGTAGCTTGGAAAAGCGTGTTCATACTTTCATGTAATCTCTTTCATTGTTGTCCAATGTCACAAAGCCAAGTGGCGATCAATCACTGACCCACACCAGAAGAGTGGTGTTCAAATAAAAGTGGATAGATTTGGATCAACATTGGTTAGTTTCAATTTTAACAAACTAGTAGGGTGTCTTCGCTTGGGGTTTAAACAAAGCAAAAGTATCTGTGCTTACTTGTTCTCATTAGCAGTATGGCGGTAAGCAGTAGAATTGGCGGTAGCTATTGGTGGAATTACTGAGGCATAAATTCTGCCACAGTCATTCTGCCAAAAAAGCCCCATTGAGTCCAACTGACTCAATAAAAATGGGTAATTATGCCGCCACCGCCACTTGTAATCCAGCGCTAATTCTGCCGGACCAAGTGGCAGTCGCGGTAATTCAGCTGGGTGGTATTCCAGTGGATTTACCACTGGAATACCACACAACTCGTAATGAGGCCCATTACTTTCCAGGGCTCCCTTCTGTTGATCCTTAATAGTTCTCAGTCACTCACAGTCTAGGATGTTGACTGTTCCCTCTACTTATTTGCTTGATCGTCTGTTATGTCCTTCTATTTCTTCTCTTGTTGACTTAAGTTTGTTGTCTCGTGGGACGTCCTCTTAGATGGACCTCAACCCACTGTGGGATGAAGGCTGGTAGCCACCAATCCCAGGCCCAAAGCTTCCCCCAGGAGGTAGGCTAGATGCAATCGTTGTTAAGCTTGGGAAAGTAATGCCCTACTTTTTGCCTGGGGGCAATCTGTTCTCCTCCGTTCCCTCCTTTACACTTTTCTTGGGAAACTCTATTGCCTCTCTTCTTCTTCTGTCACTCCGCTCCTTACTGTCTTCTTCTACCACATCATTACACTTCTCTATGGGGTCGTTTCTCTACCCTTCCTATACTCTGATCCAACAGGTGTGTGATGCACCTCCTTGGGTTTTATCGATTTCCTCCACCTTCTCCTTTCTTTTTTCTCTCCTAATGTATCCTTCTTCCAGTCCTTTCAGTCCTCCATTATCTCCTAACTTCCTTCTCCTCATCAGTTGTTCTATATTTAGCCTTCAGTACCACCTCCTCCTGTCAGCTTCCACCCTGCTCTCTTCCATGACTTCTCTTCTCCACTCCTCCAACTTCAACTCTTCCTTTTTTACCACCACCTCCCTTCTTCCTTTCACTCCCCCCAAAGCTCGTTTCTCCAACCTCGTCCCCTTTCCTACTATTACGCCTCCTATTGGGTCTCCTGACCATTTTGCCCGCCCAGTCTCCTTCCTCCAGCCCCTCTCCTCTTCTCTTCTCTCCTCTCCTCTCTTCTCTTCTCCTTTGACTGCACCCTTCCCCTTTCTACAATCAGGCTTCTCCCATCCTCTTCATCTGAACCACTCGTGCTCGGTACTTCTATTCTCTCTACACTCCACACTTTCTGTTAGCCCATGTTTATAAAAGTCTACCCCTGCTCCCAGGAACGACTGCCCTTTTCTTTCCTAACTATTTCCAGGTGTGGGTATTTTGTATTCCCAATGATGGGTTGGTCAGTAGGAGCTTGTGCGCAACTTCCATGCCACTGTAATGATCCTACCTCTTCTCCCCCTTCGATAACAGGAGGCCTCACTGTACCTTTGATCGATCCTTTCTCTATCAACAGTTAATAAGTCAAGGTCCTATGCACACACAGGGTCACACAGATGTGTGCTTGCTCTCTTCCGTCGTCATCTCCAAGCAACATGTCTTCCTTGTTCTTGTCCTTCTGTGGATTCTTGATCTTGAATTCCTTTTGGGGGCACATGACCACAAGGAAGTGATAACCTCAGCGGAATGCTTCTATTCAGAGAGTGCTTTCAGATGGCCTTTCAGAATTTGTAATGATGCTTTTAACTTTTAGTCCAATCATTGTGTATCTTTTCTGATCCTGGGGCTAACTTCTCCAGCAATCTTTAAATATGTTAGGGATACTGAATGTATTCATATCCGTCAGGTGTTTCAAGGTTCGATAACATTCTCGATTTTAGAGCAAACCAGAAGTGCTTCTTCTGAAGATCATCACAGGCCCATGTATTTCTACCCTCAATTATTCCTGCATCGTCTTTTTGGACCACTCGTAGTTTATCAACTCTTCACAATTGAAATATTAATATAGTGTTTTATATAGTGCTTCACACCAAATTACTCCCGCATCTAGGCACTGTAAGTACAGGCATTGTGATTACTACCCAAATGTTTGAGACTCAGTTTCTAACTAGGAAGAATGAGGGGCTGAATTAGCCCTTCTGGAATGTAACCTCTGTCTACCAGTTGCATTAAGTAATCTTGCTGGCTGGGTAACCCCTAAATTATTAGGTTCAACACAAAGACCCATTAAAAAAACCATCCTTTGCAGTCTGTGCCAGGTTTGAAACTTGACTGGATTTAGGACCAAATTTAAATTCTCTGCACTATAGTAAAATTCAAACATGAGTGCCTGTCTCAAATTGACAGGCTTGGGCATGTTCTCCTGCCAGGGGAATCAAGCACCATATTTTAATGGCAAGTGCTTTTTGTGGGAACATGTGCTTCAATTGCATGTTTTTTAAGGCGTTTGTTATTTCAATTGCTTAGAGAACTGATAATTACATGCTAAACACATGGGTTAAGGAATTCCTAGGCATGCCTTCTTGCTACAGGTAAATGCTGCACCATGTAAAGCTGGGTAAAGAAGCAGCAATTTCATTTCAGGAAGAAATTATTGCTCAATCCAAAAAATGAGAGAACACCCACAGAAAATGAGAGCAGTTTTCGAGAATCTTTAGAAATTGAAATTGATTGTGACCCATCCATATTATAACCTACAGAGCATGATCACACTGCTATATCAGCAAATTACACAGTTAGACTCTTCAGCACCATCCATGGACACACAAAGAGGATCCGGCTAGCTTGGCAAGGGCGCTGCACATACCCTCTCTGTGACTGCCATCTTAGAGCCACCCTCCAGCTGGCCGCCTCCAACCATGTGGCACGAGAAGGCATCCCCCGGTTCCCAAGCCATGAGCTTGAGGGCGGGCACGAGTTCCACCCTTTCCTAAGTCTACTCGTGAAGGATCGGTGCAA
Organism: Ambystoma mexicanum; assembly: GCF_040938575.1. NCBI lineage: Eukaryota > Metazoa > Chordata > Amphibia > Caudata > Ambystomatidae > Ambystoma > Ambystoma mexicanum. Next base: position 900,076,405 of record NC_090925.1, read on the forward strand.
CCAATGTATTCTAAGACAAATTATAAATTCCCAGAGCCAGGTATTCCGTGCTCCCTCTAATTAAAGCAGTTTACTAAGCCTTATGCTCAAAACCATGTCATGCTATTGCAATTTTCATCACAAAAAATATAAAAACAAGAAATGTATATCCTTTGTATTGAACTTCACACTCATACATCATAATGTGCCAGTGAAATACCCTTTCCCCTAGAGATAATAAAAGAATTGAATTTTTCCTTATCGGTCATCTATTTTTCTAGCTAAAGCTATTACTCCCTCCCTGCGGTTGCCAGGCAACAAGAAATATTAATAGCAGCTTTTATTAGCTTAGCTTTAGCAGCAGAGTACTAGAATGAGAAAATGGAAAACATAAATGTGTTACATAAATCTTTCAACCTTTCAGGGTTTGTGTTAGTCTCTGTTTCCACAGTGATTTATGGAGGCGATGGTTCATTTATGAGAAAAAGGAGTGTGAAATAAGAAAATGGAACATTACCCTGAAGGACTGGTTGAAAATAAATAATTGCAAGAGGTAGGGGAAAGCAGTTTAAATCCATTTTTTGTGCGTTTTTATAAAATGTATAAAGATAGATTTGCAAAATGTACAGCCTGAACGAGAAACATGCACCACCAGCCCCAAGTCTAGGCTAGGCACAATTCAACAGCGTGTAGGGGTGCCAGCATCATTTAAGAAGGGTTAGGTTAGGGTGTATCAACGCTCTCAGCTGTAAATACCACACATGACCTACTAGCCGAGTCACAGTGGACCGAATGTCAGTACATGTGAGATACAGCCATGGTTTTAAATTATGGATACATTCATTCGAGAATTCCAATGTGCACGCGCCTGTGCCATACATGTTTTTTGTTATTGTGATATCCACTCTGCAAGTAGCTGAGCCGCAACTATCTGAAGTGAACTCTGGGGATGAGGATTTGCTCTGGAGCCATTCACTTATTTATTGGTAGGCAATGCTTATTTTACAACACAAAAAGACGGGCAGAACATAACATGGCTTGGAAAAGCAGAGAAAATACAATCACCACTATTCTGGATGAAATGAGCAAATTGGAGATGTGTATCTGCATCTGTATGTGGTACCAGGTACATCACAAGGGCTAGAACCCACAAATGGGGAATTAAACATGGCACCGATTACATATGGTGTCCAGTGATTATATCGAATAAAAAACAGAGAGGTATTTAATAACGAAAACCTTTACAAAGAATAAATACCGAATTTGTATTAAATATATATATATATATATATATATATATATATATATATATATATATATATATATATGTTAAACAGAAGGGTAAAGGTGCTGGGGAGGAGAAAGCTCTCCCACAAACACCTACCAAAAATATAATATAATTATAGATATATATATAGATATGGGGTGGGCTAAGGAGTTAAAACAGGTGGGACAGAGTTTATGGTGGGGTTACAAACATAAGGAAATGGGGGTTTGCGGTGATACCCCAAATTTAAAAAAAAGGGTATTTTTTTGTTGTAAATGTTTCATTATAAAATACCTCTCTGTTTTTGTATTCGTTATAATCACATAGACCCATTACATATTGATACATAGCCCCCCCTTTTCATATTCTCATGAATGAGATTGGTCTATGAATTTTTGTTACTGGAAAAATGTGTTAAAAGTCGTTTTTTTTTTCAATCTTTCAACAAGATCACAAGGTTTAAGGCACTGAACAACTGTATGCAAGTCGAATACAGAACCTACGCGATATGGCAGGGGTAACAATGCTATTTGCACTTCATGCTGGTGTCTTTGAGCCAGTCTCAATCCTGCTCCCCTCTTCTTTTGAACCCGTAGCCCAATGACGGCAGGTCTGCGTCTCACTAGTGATCCGTGATCTATCGTCGCCTTTTCAGAGAAGTCCTCTCCCTGACCCCTCCATTCTGTGCCCCCTCTCTCTCCCATGCAATGCCCCATTCCTTGGTCCCTCTGCCTCCAGCCCCACCTCCACTAGCAACCTCACATTCTGTTCCCCCCCTCTGACAGCCCCTGCTGGTGATAAAGAGCACTGCATGCCGCTAGAGTTTCCTCTTGCGTGCCGCCGATGCCTTATTTGGTGGCTGCTGTATCGCGCCTGATATTCAACCGGAAAGGGAAAGGCGTATGGAAATCCCATCTACGAAATAAACAATAAGAGCTTCCACTTTTGTAGAAACTTGCAATTATTGCTTTTCCAAAAAAACGATTCGATGCATAGAAAATCAGGAAGCCCAGGTGCACCGAGTCAATCCATTCTTCTGCTTTGCATGACTGGGATGATCGTATGTGTGCTCCACATTCCTCATTCTTTCATTTTGTATTTGTTTCTATATTCTACCTCTGAGCTGGTAATACAGTACACAACATAAAAGAGAATAGACGCACAACACACATTCTTCCAGGATGTTAGAAAGAAAACACCAACCCAAGACTCCATAAACAACCCTCTACTCCATATGTCCTTCCTCGCCCGCCTCATGGATTTCCATCTCTCAAGTTTCCACAAGAGTACCCCCCTAACCCTTCGTTGCTTGTGGTTTCCCTGGATTTTCAGGCATGTCCTTATCTAACAAACAGAAGAAGGTTGGAAGACAAGAACTCTTCCGTGGCCGTGTAATTAGGCATTTTGCTCAGAGAATAGACGTAAATATAAAATGAAGCAATCTACTATAATTGGCATTCACCTGTGGTAACTGCAAATATAGCGTGAAATACTGTTAGAGTAACCTGGGCATTAAATATATCTAAAACAGTGTTAACAATCTAATACTAATATAATGTAGTTGCTCCATTCAACAAACCTATGTATTGTACAGGTTTTAGAGGCATGGCTACCATTCCCTGAGTCGATCTGGTGTTCGATCCATCGAGTGCAGCACCTCTGATTGATTCACCTGATTGCTAGAGGATTGGGGATCCCTACTGGAGAGGGTCATGATCTGCTTGATAAAGAACAACATACAGGTTTGGGGATGTTCAGAAGGTACCAAATAAAAATACATCTTGCACAATCTATAGGAGATTAAAATTGGTCTGTATTGTTTCATATGTGTCTATAAACCTTTGTCCAGGATCCTGTGATCCATACAAGGTATACATTTTTCCTGACCAGATTTATCTGAGGAACTAGTAAGTTACATCTGTTCAATTTACAAGCGTTTCCCTCTGACCTGTTGTAATATGGACAGCGGGTACCCTCTTGGCAAAAATCAGGAAGTGATTAGCTTGCATTCAGAATTGAATAAAGTGACTTGGTTGCAATTCCTGCGAGCTCTGATATACTCACCTTTGGGAATGTTGTCTATCACTTACCTTCTGTGACAAATGTCGGAATGTAAAAAACAAAATTTACCTCAGTGGGTTTCCTGAAAGTTTGGTACAAAACAAAATTGGATGTGATGGAGATCATGAGATCTAAAAATTAAATATGTATGGGGCTTGAACGACAAGTGAGTTCAATACTAAAATTGTTACAGTTGAGCTATAACATGAATTCAAGGAGTGACTTTGCCATAATATGCATTTCTAAGGTAATCACCAACCCAGTGCTGATTATCTCTGCCACTATTAGGGGTTGTGGCCAGCCTCTCAACACAATCCTTTTTCCTTTGTTTCATCATGTTTTAACTTAGGTGATGCCAGACCTGCACATGGTGAGCCCACGGAGGAGATTAATCACGCATGCTGCCCAACAGCCTTGCTAATTGCAATTGATCACACGGTCAGTATGTGTTCCCCCACCCCCATTTCTTCTCCCTTTGGACATTAATGTTACCTTTCATTACCCAATCCAGTCGGCTGACTATGACCATTGTTTCTCAATCTTTGCCTCAGACAGATTCACTTGCTGGCACCCATCAGGCTACTGCATTCTCATGAATCCACCTAATGACACCAGTCCAGATACCTTGTTTTCTTATCTATGATCCAATTGGATATCCTTACTATTCGGTAAGCCCTTCAGTGCCAGTCTCCATTCTCCACTGTTGCAAACATTTATTTGGCGTCTATCAGTTTCACCACAAATACTAATGACATCCTGCCCTGGGTTTCTTCACCCTCTTCACCCTCTTCACCAATCCTCTTTCACCTCGCATACCATGTTCTTTATACTGTTTTTCGCTACCAAATGGCAACTTATATTGGATGGTTATTTTATGATATTCTCAAAAATGTATGTCACAGTTTTATTTATCCATTGAATGGTGTAATTTATTTTGTGTGCTATTGATTTTATTTTTTGAAATATTTTGTGTTATGCATGTTTTTGGGTTGTATACTGTCTTACGTTATAAATCAGCCTTGATAAAGACCCCTAGAGGGTTGAAACATGTGTTGACTGAACACTTAATGAATACACATCAGCACTATATGCACTACTTAATTCTTACTTTGTGTAACTCATTGTACTGCTTTGCGACCAGTGCAAGTTAGCATTGGCTTCTTGATGGGTGTTCAGATGGGTGGGACTGTGATCCAGTAATGACACAGTGAAGAATAACAATCCAAAATAAAGGAATTTCCAAACAAGGTTCTATAAATAGGAGATACTTTAAACAAAAACATCAATGTACAAACACCTATGAAAACACTATAGAAACTCACACCTGGAAGAGAGAACACGGAATATGCAATAGATGCATGTTGTACTTTGGATAATGAACCAGGGGTGAAAGGCAATAAGCACCTATAATGAATAACCAGATATTTCTTTCAGTGGAAAACTGTGCAAAAAAGACCCAAACAGTCCCTTGGGTCCAAAGATGGACTGGGGGGCGGCTATGAGCCAATAGTACCTTTCCACTGTTCGTAGGCAGTTCAACAGTGTTGAAACAGGCTTCGAGCTGTAGTGTGAATGGATCGACCCAAGTTCAGGCATGGCGAGTCGTGTTGGTCCAAGCAGAGAAACTGGTGGGGAGAAGGTTCAAATGCGGTTGCTCGGGGCAGTTCAAAGGTGATATTCAAGGGATGTTAGTCGGAGCGCTCTCCAGGATCAGTTTGGAGTTGTGCTAGTTCTAGACGTGTGGTAACCGCTGGTTAGGGTCAGCAAGTGACACTCCAGTGGTTCAAGTCGAGGTCTGGTGATGTTTTTGAAGCTGCAATCCTGATGTTCTTTCTGGTGTGCAGTTCGACAAAGCAGCGATTCGAGGTTGAGCTGGTTCAGGTCATAGCTGCTGTGAACCCGGTTTGAGGGCAGTTCGATTGTTTCAAGGTGGTGAAAACAGAGATCCTGAATGCCTTGGCTTTCAGGGTACTATGAGTCCCAATACATGGGATCACGGTCAAGATAAGTCCTTGTTCTCGATTTCCCAAACATGGGGAGGCTGACACACACCTGCAGAGTCCTTCATCTCCAGTGAGGCCCTAGGAAGCAGTGTAGCTGGCAGAGAAGCAGGTCACCCCTCATTTGCCCTCAGGTCGGTAAGGGCGCAGAGCTTGTCTCTTCCTTGCCATGGGCACTCAGTCTCCACCTCACTTGTGGAGGGCTTTGGCAAGTCAACTCTCCCATTAGAGGTCCAATTAATTCTTCCTTGTTTGTCCAAAAGTGAATCAAAGGAGCAGTAGGAGACCCCATCTTTTATAGGCAAAAGTCCACAGGTGATTGGACAAAAGAAAGCCTGCATTAAGGGGTTCAATCCTTGCCCTTGAGACAAGTGGTGGTTTTTGTCTTCTGACATCATACCCAACGTACTTTTTGCTTAAGGAAGGGGAGGAGACAGGAAGTAAAGAGACATATAGAAAGAAACAAGATGGTGGACTCTTCCTCCACCTATGCTGAGCTCCATCTGTCTATACCAACTTCGCTCCCTTCCCTTGTCCACATCATCAAAGGCCCTTTTGTTATAGAGCACCCTGCTGTGAGCCTCCTTTTGTGATGGGTGTGCCCTTTGATTCTGGTTTCCAAGTACAGCTCCTACTGGAAGGCTGTCCTGCTGGAGAGATGTGTTACCAGACCTCAAGAAGGATCAAATGAGAGGCACAGTCATTCACTATCCTGCCCTGCACGCTGACGGGCCAGGCTGTCTGACCTGAATAACATATAATCCTTCCACAGCAGGCCGGGGCTCACAGTGCTAATAAATGCATTATATCAGTCTGATGTATCTTCTTATCGTTAAGTGAACTACTGTCCACCATACCCTAAACTCACATATGGCTTTATGTTTAAAGATTAGACTGCCACCACAAAAGTAATTCCTCTTGACTATGTGGTTTTGGAAGAGAGTTGTAGACTTTAAATGCACCCTTTGTGCTGCAGTGACTTGGCTGTCGCAGCAGCTGTCAGATGTGCACTTTTGGCCACTGTACCTCCTCTGTGCCAGTGTAGGGCAGGCACTGCAGATCATGATAGTGATTCAGCAGGGCACATATGTACACTATACCTTTGTCATGGAGTTTATGAAAGGGGGATTTTAGTTGCAGATTGCCCTTTCTGAGATCGAATTACCAGCCTCATTTCAATAATTAATGAAAATGTAAAAAACAGGGTTTCTACACCCTTGCCAGATGGCAATTACTCACACTAGCCTGCTGAGAATGCTGTCTTGAACAGGAATGAATTTAGCGATCTCTTGAATCTTTGTTTGGTACTTTTCTCAGGTATGTGAGTAGGTTGTTTCACATTTCTGCGGTGGAAACAATCAAGGAACTCCCCACCCCATGTCTTAGCCTTTTGAATATGGGCAAGTAAATAGGTTCTCACCCAAGAACATACGTTTCCTACAGAGGGAGAAGGAGGTAAATTGTTCTTTGCAGTATTTAGGAGCTTTCCAACAGCCAACCAAGCAGAGTACTTTTAGATGACTTGGCTTTGAAGGGTCTGTAGAGCCTTGAGTGCTGGTGAAATGGGTTCTTGCTTGCAGAGGCCTAAAATCTGTCTTACAGAGTGATTTTGGATATGTCTCAGCTGCTGTGAGTGGCATATGGTGGGGCCTTAAATGCATAGAATTAGATTACTTAAAGGTGGACAGGGCAAGGCCTGTGCAACTCTATATTTTGTGGCATCTCCAAGTATAAGATGATTTTCCACAGCATGTGAAGCTTGAAATGGGTTTTGCAAGAGTATTCACTGATCTGCAAATTGCACAACATCCTCAGTGTCAAGTAGGAAATCCAGGCCCTTAAGCGATTTGGCTGCAGTGCAGGTTGTGGATTAGGTAATCTGGCCATTGAAGAGGGACGTTGCAAGGGTTGGGGAAGCCAAGCATGAGGTTTTCAATCTTTGTGAACTGTGACAACGATTATTTACTCTTAGCCATTCGTGGGCTGCCGGCAATTCGGGATCTTATCAAGGTTGGTGTCTTTTGTGTTTGCATTGAAGGCTATTTGTGCATGAAATAATAATAATAATAATAATTTGGTGATTTATATAATGCTTCATAACAGATTTCTTTCAGTTTCTACAAGCAGAGATTGCCAGCAGAAAACTGGTTCAGAACGGGGATCAAAGATCTAATGTAAGAGTTAAACAGCCAGGGCGAGAGTGTCCATCCCTGGGGTTGCCGAAGCTAACACAGTCAGAATAGATCTGAACGCTCCTATTTTCATGCAAGTGCAATGATATCTGAGGAATTATGACCTCTACTATTTTGTAAAGTCTTAGGTGCCCGTACTAGAATCAAGCTTCTTGATAAGGGATGCCTGGTCCATATCTATCAATTTAAAATCTGTTTCAGTGACCCTGAAGGGCCTAAATCCAGCACTGTCACACCAAGGCCTTCAACTCTTTAATAAGATTACAAATGGTAGTGGGGGAGGAGAGTTTGAAAGGTGAAAAAAGCAGGAGTGTTCTTAGCAGGTGTACAGTTGGTGGCGCGGAGGGAGTCTTGGGTCCAATCATCAGCATGCCCCTTTGAAGAGGCGGGGTGGGTAGCGGGGGGAGCATACGTGGAAATGTTTATCACTGTGCCCAATTATTTGAAGGTTTTAAACACTTTAGATTAACTATCATTGGAAGAGCTAACTGCATTCTAGGGGTCCATTTTTTTTCCTTTCTTTTGGACATGGCACAATATACTCTGGTCTGGAATTTCTGGAAAAGGTAATCAGTAAGCCTTTGGCTCAACCACAAAAAAAAGATCCAATCGAGCAACCAAAAATCTTCAATCTTATAGGCAACTGTCGTCCAGCAATATACGGTCTTGAAGTAGTGTGGGTCATTGCAAGCTTTGTAACTTCTGAATCAGACTACATATTGGCTCAGCTTGCCTACTAAAGAAAAGGTGTGCTAGGGATGCCAAAATTTAATCTTTTAGACAATTGTCATCCAGCAATATCACAGGATACCTGGAATTGTGATACCATATGTTTGTAGAATACAAGGCACCAGTTGCTAGTTAATCTAATCAAAGAAATCTCTACAGCATTATCATAATTTACATTAGTAACCGGCGAGGGTCAATGAGCTTTTAAAGAGCAAGCTCAGTGGCCCTCGCCCCGGCCCTTCCATGGCGGCCATTTTTTTTTGTTTACTTTTATTTTACATTGATTTTAATGGCCTCCATGGAAGGGGAGAAGGGACTACATGTAGTCCCTTCCCCCTGATCCCTGGCGGATATTTTTTTTCTCGAGTCGAGAAACGGTTGCAGCGTCATTTCTCAACTGAAGAAAAATTGCCATTAGTACCCCGTTACACCATGCTGGGGTACTAATGTCAATATAATCCTCGGAGGGGGCATTACTGGTCTGGTAATGCCCCGAGGGCTACGTTAAGGCCTTTGCTTCACTCAGGCATCTAACTATGCCTCGGAAGGCATTACTCGAAAGGTAATGCCCCCCTCAGAGGGTTATATTGCCTAAATAATGTACTCATAACAATAACATCAACAATAATACTGTTAATGATAATAGTAATGATGATAATAATGAATATTTATAAAGATTACAACATAAGTTAAATTCTATGTTGAGGCCTCAGTGATATTTTGAATTAGATATCTCATCCCTTTTTTTAGTACCTACTCCAGAAGGATTAAAAGCTCAGAGGACCCATGTACTGTGACTTGCAGGTTACACACAAATCTCTTCAGTGAATTCTCAACCTATTTACGCAATCCTATCCGCCATTCTGCCATTCTGATCTCTGACAACATTAGAGCACCGTCTTTAAGAAGACCTTTCCAAACGCAGTATTATGAGCAAGTGCAACACCACCACCACCCACTCCAAGCAGCAAGACCTACATGCCTGTCAATGGCCACAAACCATTCAACCCAGCCTACTGAACTCCGGGAAATGCACGGTTTATGGAACTCCTACTCATGCAGTGCCATCAGAAAGATAAGACATCACAAAAAATGGAATACTACTGAACAGAGGAACGTCATAATCTCTGGAACAGTTCAACCACACCAAACCTTCCCTCTCAGCACAAGACTAGAACAACCCAAGAGGTACAAACTGCCAGTAGCACACCCAACTTCACAGCTCTTCATGTACCATCTGGAAGGTTGTGTTGTGTCTGTGGATCTGTGCATGTTGGCGACCTGTATATAACAATCCAATGTATACAAAAGATAGCCCCTGCCATCTTCAGCGCCCGCATGAAGGGCTCTTTAGAAACTTGACAATATCTTTGTGTCACTCTGGCTGGCCATTTCATCAAACTCCATCAGGAAAAAGAATAACGAACCACACACATGCCAGTTACGGAAAGTAAAAACGACAAAGAATTTAGCATATAGCAACATAATGCCTGAAACAAACACATTTTGCTGCATTTCTAGATGAAGGAATTCAACTAATGGGGTGAACAAAAAAATTGACACCTTAGAGGAGAGAACACTCTACTGTTACATGGATTAATTAGATACATGGTGGCGACTGCGAGTCTAAATGTACTTTATGATGCTAACTGCAGTGCTTAATTTGTGGGGTTGTTTGCCTGTGGCCAACACAGGCAGTCTTTTTTGGGGACCGGAACATCGGCGCACGTGTCATTTCTTTGTTTGTTGAACTTCTATGATCATAAATCATTATGAGCCATTCTGCTGCTCTCTCCTTGCAGTTGCAGTGCAGGGCTGGCTGGCTGGGCCCACAGCAAAACACCAACTGCCAATGAAAACCAACATTCTGTTGTTACTATGCACTTTTGATACATTCTGTATAGTAACACAGAATGTGTAGTTTTCATTGGCTGTTCGACTCCATGATGACGTGTGTGGGGGCAGGGGGAGTGAGTCACGTGTTGTTGTAGAGGCAGCAGGCAGTTCACGAGCACACTTGACTTGTTGAGGCGTGGCGAGTGACTCGTGAAAGCCTGCTGCCCTGCACGTGTAGTTCTAACTTCGGTGTGTGCGGCCTAGTTTTGCTGCTGCAGCCTGCAGGCAGCTTAAGTTCCTCTGGGCAGGCAGGCGCTGGCGTTCAACAACTCGAACGCGGTAAGTACTCGTCCGGATAATTATATTTATAACATTAATTATTATTGCGTCTGCCCGCCCGCCGCCGTGAAATGAATAGTATAGAATCATCCACGGCGGTGGGCGGCGCCATAATAATGAAGTACGGTGGCCGGTGGCCGTGTACCCGTCTCGCTGACTCGATCTCCCCTCTGCAGTGCGCAGACTGTGCCCATGCCCCTCCTCTCCCCCCTCCAACTTTGAATGTATGCGGCCGGCCGTGTCATGCTGCTTCTCCTTTCTGTGTGGGCATGGCTGTGCCGGGTGCTCGTCCTGCGGCCCCCCTCCGTAGGGCAGGATTTGGCCAAGCACTGTGCGCCTAGCCTGCAGTGCCTGCTGAGCCCGCCCCACGCTGAGTTCGGTCCAAATCCTGTCCAAATCCTGCCCAGTGGTGGGTGGGCGGGCTGCTGAGCAGCCACAGACACACGTGTTGGTGTTTCCTGAGAGCTGGAGTGCGAAGGGCACCATACCCCCTCTGAGGGAGACCGACACACATGTTATAATAAACGTTATCCTCCATGTATTTTTTATATTGCAGGATACGCTGGGGTTGATATCGTTCCTTCAACAGAATTATCTGCAAAATATATAATTTATCATACACCCTCCAGGACATTGCAGTAAGAAATATTGTGTGGCTTAAAAAATGCAAATGTTGAAGCACGAAATTGCATTATTGTCGCATTTTTGCCTGAGTAAGAAGCCCTGCATTAAATGCAATTTTGTGCTGCAAAACTTGCAATTTTTATGCTGCAAAATATGTCATGCCGCATTATCCTAATTTAGCATGACATTCATTGTTTCTGACACAATTACGTTTGGTTTAGTGTGCACTTTTTATTTTACAAACTGAAAAATCACTATTGGAACAAGGCAGTTAAATATTGAACAATTGTGTGTCGTATGATGTAGGTTGCATTAAAAAAAGACTTACAATAGGCTTCGATGATGTAATTCAGTCGTTGGGATTCTGCTGACGTTTTTGTTTCCGAACTGCAGTTTTGAAGAGGATTTGGGGGTGCAGGATCACTGGGTTCGTGAATGCTGCGCAGCTTCCATGGAGGCCCCGGAATGAGTGTGAAGCCGTCACTGGCGGGGAAAGGGTTAGGGGGGAGATGTCGAGGAAATGAAGGGGATTGGTTCAATCTGGTGCTGCCCGCATTGTCCAGCTGACACAGTGCACTGATTGCCACACGTGGATGGACTATGAGGGGCTGACAGTGCTTTCATAATACCCAGAGAACAACGGGCCTAATTGCCCAGGTCATTTAATAGTAAAACTGCTTCTGTCTGTCCCACAAAGAAAGAGCTGAAAATTGGAAATATTTGGATTTTAATGTTTACAACCGGGTACGGGTTACTTTGTAAACAAATTCGCTTAAATAAATAAAAAAAGCTGATTTCGTACCTTATGCCACCACACTCCACTATATTTTTAAGCGAATCGAGGCAAGGGCTTGCGATGCACCTGTGTTTGTAGACGCACACCCGTGCTGCATCGTTGTAGACTGTTGAGCTTGCACACAGAAGGCCCGGTTCACGGAATATTTTGCATGGGGCAAAGCACACCCTGATTCGTGGAACAGTGCAAAGTGTCTTTTTTGCCGTGCAAAGTGACTTTGCACGGCAAAAGGACACTTTGCACTGTTCCATGAATCAGGGCATTTGTTGGCAGTGCAAAGAACTTTGCATGGCAAAAAGACACTTTGTGCTGTTCCATGCATCAGAGTGGAGCAGTGCACAATGTATTTTTACAGTGCAAAGTGACTTTACAAGGCAAAAAGACACTTTGCATTGTTCCATAAGTCAGGGTATTTGTTGGCAGTACAAAGTCACTGCACCAGTGAAAAGTACTTTGCACCGAGCAAAATATTCCATGAATCGGGCCCACAGAGATTTTCAATAGGATTGCACCATTACAAAGCGCTTTTGTGAATCAGGCGCACTGTTGTCGTGGAGGAGAGCCAATCAGCAGAGAGCGCGCACGAAAAGCCATATAAAGATATTTATTTGACATTTTCAAAATCAGTTTCTGAGAGAAAATACATAACTTTGCCAGTTCTGTGGCCCAGTGTGCCCACTGCTCCCTCCTCTCTCCCCTGTCCATGACTTCACAATGACCCCTAGCGCCCCCCAAAAAAAGAGTTCAATGTTATGAAGGGAAGGCAATGGCATCCCCGTCCCCTTCACCCCACTCTATGGCTGCTGGGAAAGATCCTGTTGCGCTGCTGTGTTTGTCTGCAGTGGCCCAGCCGGTCCTCGAGAGGGATGGGACCTATGCATCATTGTGCCACTGCTGAGTGCCATCTTACACTGGCGAGCGAGTGACTGAGAGGGTGTGCTGCACTCGGACCGCCAAGTCTATGGGTGTTTCTCCAGGGTTCAATTTGATTTCTCTTAACTTCTGTTTGTAAATGTGTCAGTTGTTTAGCCCACACTTTGTAATATACTAATATCCTGACCCTTGTTTGATTTCATAAAATATTGCCATTCCCAGAGGATTTAAAAGTTGGTATGAATTCTGAAAGTCCCCTCTACATAGAGGACGGTCGGACCTAATAACCTCTGTCCTCCCCATTTCTATAAGACTGTAAAACTCTGTGTGGTAGAATAGGTCTTTGCTGGGAGCCAACAATCTATAATGAATAATGACCCACAGGTGCTCATCTCTGCTATCAGGAACATTCCAGGATTCAGTTCCCTGCAAGCTGGCACACCCTGGAATGCCGAAACATCTGGAGGTAGCACAGCAATCTGCAGGCTAGATAACCAGTTTTTCCCAGGTCTTCACTACTCCAATTGGATGAGAAGGAGAACAAAGTGGGTAAAGTGTTGCCGACACTCAACCTCTGGCCTAAATATGGGCACCCAGCGCCTCATAGGCCACAGCGGGCATGGGCGCGCAAGCATCGATTGTCAGTTGGGGGGGTCTCTTTTTTCCCCCTACCATAACAAGTGTTTTCCAACTTTAAAGCATTATACTTTCTCAACCCATGTGTGCCCTTCCCCATCCATCCCACTACTAGCCTGTGCCAGCAGTTGCTCGTGCAGCGCAAAACATGTGACATGAAGCAGCAGCAGTGTGATGGGCTAGTGGTGGGCTGATCTAGGTCTAGCACTGGACTGGCGCGGGCGGCGCGCTGGTGCCGCGCCTGCACTTCAGGCGGCGACGTGCCCGGCATTATGGGGCCAATATTTTTTGGGGACTGGTACTTATTTTTTTACAAATTAAGCACTGTAACTAGGTCTCAATACACTTGGTGCTCTTTATAATTTGTTGGAGAGTGGGTGGCAAATATATTGTGTCTTGGTGTTTTACATCTGCAGAGCACCAAATTCCTTTATCATTTCCATCTCCATCTTGATTTAGTGTGATGATATTTGGTTTGTAAAACAGATCCATGGAATACGAAGACATACATTTAAACGATTTCCGTCTGACAGAAAACGTGAATAAATTCCACTCTTCACTTCTCTGAATACCCTTTTGACTAGTCTTTAAACAGATTTATGCTGTCAATATCCCATCTCTGAGTAAAATAATTAGAGCAAGATAGACTTATGTTAAGAAAACAGAAAGCATGCCAAGATGAAAACATTGAAGTAAAATTATTTAATTCTGGTAGAACTGAAACAGCGTTTTAGGCACAGGAACATGGAAAGCAATCTGCACTCCGCATATGTGTCTGTGTTGTGACACAGGCTGGAGGTAATGCGATGGGAGTGGGATGGCCAAGCTGGCCGCGGCCAGCACCCACTCTATATCGCATGCACCAAAGTCAGTATACAGAGGGTCCTCAGGCTCAGCATGCATGGGCGTAACTTTAGGGGGGCACAGGGGTGTTTGTCCCCCCCAACTTTCATGGCACACCATTTTGTCCCCATTCATTTGGCTGGGGTACCTTTTCTTCAGATGTCATGTCCCCACCAACATTTTCAGCACAGTTACTCCACTGTCAGCATGCCACCCACCTCCCACCCCCCTGCCCTGTGTTTAAAACAATTCTTACCTATAGACAAGCACATTTGCTACCACAGCAATATTGATTACCTGAAGAAAATGTAGAAGTTATGAAGGTAAGATAAGTCGCCATATGGCCACTCCCACCTGAGACAGTGAACGGAACCGGGAAAACATTCTAAGCAAGTTCCCATGGTTATGAGTGTTCCAGATAAGGTTATCCACGACTATTTACAGGGTGCACAAATGCTGACCTGAAGCCCGGAATAGCGATCTTCAAAAACTCAGGATGGAAGTTGCTGCCGTCTAAGCAACGGATTGAATGATCCCAAGATGGCAGATACTGATTGAGTCCTTGGGCGATGAGGTCCACCGGCTGATACGTCACAGGTGGGGAATGCGTAGCACACGGAAATTGCACATAACAATAGGTCACGCTTGAGTGAGGCATACAGCTGTTCACAATCAGGCAATTACACATGCATTCGCCAATCCCACAGTACTATAAAAGAAGGAAGTCGCAGCTGGATCCCATTCCAAGATGGCGCCCGGGAACAAACGTTTGTGGTTGATCTGGTTTTGGATGTCAGTTCCATCTCCGGTCTTGCTGGGGCATCATCGAGGGAGCTGGATAAAGGTCGGTTAATCCTATGCTGTCTGCGCCTTATTGCATATGTGTTGTATGCTCGCTCATTTTGCCTTGATGCCTTCACTGCTCCAGTCCTTTTCTGCTGTTTTTGTGCCTGATCAACACCATTCTCAGTCAACTTCAGTTCCATTAAAGAAAGACCCCAACTGAAGCCACGGAAGAAGCATGGGTCACTATAAATCTCAGAGAAAAAAGCGACTATGTTTCACACTTAAAGCAGTTTTGGAGTCAGGGGACAACGAGGGACTGAGGTGCCAAGGGAATTAAGGTAAACAATGGTTGTTGTTGCGCCCCTACTTTGACATTTTGTTGTGTATCCCAAATAAACCTATTGTGAAATGTATTTTGTCTTGGGTCCTCTGTTGGTCCCAGAGGGGGCAGGTGTGAAGGGGATAGAGAGTTCAGAAATGGTGAGGAAGTAGAGCGAGAGAGATGTGTGTGTGTGTGTGTGTGCGCCTGTGTGTGTGTGTGTGTGTGTGTGTGTCCACACATTTGTATTTTTTATGTCCGTTTGTGTAAAGTACAAGAAGCCATTTTGAGAGGCATTGTTATTTGACCCTCAGACCTATGCAGAAAAATCGTTATTTTCAATTCTCAGGCTGTTTCAACATTTGCCCTGCTTGTGGACAATATTTTCATAAATTTGCTTTCAGATGTATGCTCACAATATTTGGATCCATTGCTCAGGCTCCCAACGTAAGATCTGAGAAATGTTAAGAAACGTCTATTGTTGAATGAAGGAGAACCAGCTATTTCTAAACTGTCAAATATCTGGAGATCTTGCTCAGAGGACCAGAGCTTCAAATCACAGGTTCCATGCGAGTTTAGTGAACGTATTTTAAAAGGGTGGGTTCACCCAGTTTCCCTCCATTTCTAAACCCACACTGAGTCTCCCACCCCTTTTAGCCCCTTACCACCATCCCATATATATATATATATATATATTTTTTTTTTTTTTTCCGGTATTTATAACTGTAAAAGTAGATTTGTTATTTTTTTCGGTAACATCACTGGATAACCAAATCACAATCCATTGACCTCAAGCACTGGGAGCTGCTTGAGTGTTACCTCAGAAAGCGAAGAATCTATGGCTGTGGATTGGATCATACGTCTTCTCCTACTGAATCAATTCTGCAGTGAAGAGCACAATCAACCCGGATGCTCAGAAGCGCTCCCTCTCTCTTACCTACAAAATACTGTGTTGATTTGAGAAATGCAACACAGTCTACATTAGAGCTTCAAGAAAGAGATTTAACAGTTACAAGAATCCATAATCAGGAAGCTAGTCTGAACCTTAATCGTTGGCGGTCAGAGCAGATACCCAGCCTTAAAGGACATGGATTGGCTTGCAGTGGCACAGTGCATCACGTTAAATACACTCTGGGCTTCATTACAAATCTGGCGGTAACCCTGCTGGTGCTACCGCCGGTTTGCTGCCGGACTTGCAATATTTACCGGTGCATTGCTTGCTGGAAACACCGGGGGATTGCAACCCCGGCGTTCCGGGCAGTCAGCCACCGGTAAATGGTAAATCCCCATTCCCATTTGAGCCCATTAGGACTCAATGGGAATGAGGAACATGGAAGCAACGGCACCATTAATAATGGGGCCAGTGCTTCTATGAAACTCTGTGGGCGGGTGCCATTCTGGCGGGTGGGACGGCACCTGCCTGCAGAGTCGTACTGTGCCAGTCCGGTAACAGTGGTGCCGGTAGGATTACCAGCACCATTATTACCGGACCGGCACAGTCGTAATGAGGCCCCCTGTGTCGTTTACAAAGTGTGAGGGGTCCAGAATATCTCTATAAATTGGCCTGTCAATACATCTCTAAGTGCAACCTAAATTCAGTAAATGACAGGCTCATTGCTCAATCAACTCACAAACCCCAAAACACAGAGGAATAAGAACAAGTTGGGTGACTTCTATCTCTGAACACTTGTCTTTTAGTTGAAAGCCCTCCCACTCTCGTTTCTTTAAGCCCTTAACACATGTCTAAGAATGTTTTAATCAAGTCTAACTTCCATCATCGACTGAAGATTCTGCTTGTTGGCCCAGCCACATACTAATAATCAGCACTTTGAAGGGGGTAACATAAATGCCCTTAATAAAAAGCTCAAAAATATATAAATGATTTGTCTGAGACAAGGTCACGAAACATACTGCCCTTAACCACATTAATGAAATATTGGACTTTTGGAGCTGATGATTACTGTAAACTCTTGATATAATACAGGTTTATTTGTCCAGTGGTATAGGATCAGTTTGTGCTGGTCTGATTTGCATTTCTTTTGTCTTTTACACAAAAAGAAAATGTATTGTGATTTATCCAGTCTTATTGTTCACTATCTTCTAAGAGTGCATCAGATCTTCATTCCCCACTGTGCTCTAAACCTCCAATATCATGGCATAGCCTGGCACGGGAGTTCAATGAGTTGCTCCATGAATGATTTTAGAGCAACCTCAACATCTCATTCTTCCACTGACCCCAATAATGAAATCACGTATTATACACATTGTATTCACACTTCATACCTTTATACAAGGAAAATACAACTGTATATAACTTAGTTCACTGATTTAGCAATCAACTAGTGCTTTATAAGGTGCTATTTAAAGCAGGCAGAATAGACATGTTAACATAATGAATATAAACTTGTTCCACACTTCCAGTGAGCTTCTAATAGCCAGAGAAGAGATATTATGGATAGTGTGTGATCCACCCATACCTACCTTTACAGCTGCTAAAATCACACCACACTTACAAATCTTTGAAAACATGGTGGAATGCTGTCATATGGTGCCATCTCTCCAGAGTATAAGGTACATTTGCATTCTTGTATCTGCGACTGGTGGAGCTCTGATACATTTATTGTTTGGAAAGAGCAACTGAACAACCTCCTGAACCCAAAGTGTCACAAAAGAACTGGCACATGTCCTGTTGGCTTACCTTTTCTAGAACTCTAATCACTATCTTTCCACAAGGATGAAGGAAACCGAAAACAGTGTTCTTCAAGCTTTGAAGTTCCTTCAAGCTGTAGCCTTACCTCCCTTTTACCAACAGTCGCTAAGGCTTTGGAATGGACTGTGCCATCTATATTTACCAAGTGACTTGGCAAGTTTCAATCATGGGTTAGACCTGAATGTGGAACTGTGTGTCTATTGGTTTAAGTCTGCGACACCCTTTGCTTAGTGGTTAACATGGACACTTTAAATGCAGTAAACCTATTAGACCATTTAGAAGCTTTTGATTGACCTGACCACAGACTTTCCTGTGGAAGATTGTAACTACTTAGACAGCACTTACTTGGGGCGGCTCCTTTGCAAAAGAACCAGGCCATTTTATAGGTCTCTCCCATCCATCTAGTACATTGAAGCCCAGTAAATGTGTTTGTCAGGGCTTCTCTCTGGCCCATTACGTTCAATATCTTGGATATGCTCATCCAATGCCACAGATTCCGTTGTTACATGGTAGGAGATGATGGACAGGTCAACCTCACCAAGTTTCTCAACCTTCATTCCGACAAGGACAAGCTCATTCTGGTATTCAGTTGGACGGGGATTCTTTTTTCTGGCCTAAATATATGGGACTCCATTACTCCCTGGTGGCAGTCGTCAAGAATGTTGGCTTTCCCATCAACAAAGACTTTCCTTGTTTTCATCTTTTGTTTTTATCTTAGAGTACTGAAAATGATCTATGCCCGTCTGACTTGGGAGGATAGCATAGCCCATTACTGAAGCCTTCAATTCTGACTATGTTGTTCGCATCTCACTGTACTTGGGACTCCACAAGGACTTGTACCATTGACAACTGTTGATACATATTTCAGATAGCACCTTCTTTGTTCTCCACAAATCAAATAATTTGATAGCTGATCTGTTGCATATTGTTTGGATTTTTTGCAGAGTGGTGTGTGGTCGTCAGTCATTTTTGGAGCTGTGCCTGATTAAAAGAGAACTGAAATCAAGATGCATGCACTCCCGCAGACAAAGTTTTACATCACTCAACTTGCTAGTGGTCCCTCATTCCGAAGACAACGCAAGGATGTAAAGCTTTTAACACCCTCATTCTTAATTCTTCTTGTTCCTTAACCTCTAGGAAGAGAATTGAATTAAGGTGGCAGGGGAAAGGAAGTGAGCCAGGAAGGCATTGTCAAGTTCTTTTAACTTCATTCTGGTAGCCATTTTCTGGGGATAACATTGAGGAAAGTATTGTAAAATGCCTAAAAGACATACATATTTTACCTAGTTCTTTGGATTTTTACCCTACTCCCCAAATTATTGTCAACAAAGGCAGCTCAAATAATAGGGAAAGGAAGAGAAACAACAATATGGTAAATTTAGGAGGATCACTAAACAAACATGAAAAGTCCATTTGTAAGTTTCTTCCTAAGCAGGGAGATGCAGCAGGTTCACATTATTGCAGTTTTGTATCTTTTAGGATTGAATGTCACTTAATAGCTTTGAGCACCTTGAGGCGATGACTCAGATTTTTTAAACAAAATAAAGTCTCTCTTTTGCTGGATTTGCTAGGATGAGCTCAAAATTTATGGAAGCGTTCTCAATTCTTTCTGCGCCCATAAGCATTTTATAGTTAGTCTTTGTTCTGACCATGAGCCATCATGGTCACTTGAGCAAATGTCTAATCAGATCTCTTCTCTAGACTAAAGCTATATTATAGATAAGCAGTTGTCTAGATGACGGGTAGGTCCACAAAAAGGGCATTACAGATGTACGGTATTCGGCCAATCACATTTTTATACAAATCTGAGTTTTTTTATGGCACTCCATTCCAGACTCATCATACTTGAGGTCCTGTTATAATGGGCGTTCTATCCCGGGGAGTAGCGTGACACTCCTCCATTGGCCAATTTCGTAGCCACTACACCTCCTCCATTACTTAGCTGGGCTAAAAACCTGACAGATGAGGTCTGGCTGTTTATTAAGCCATGCCCCTCCCCTCCTCATTTTGATTGTCAGTTTTTATGACACCTCTTCACTACATGTTTGCATGGGATAGCTTTACAGACCCCACTCTCAGACAGCAACGGGAGTTATGGGCTTGCAAACCTTAGCAAAATGCCCTTGCTGCGCACTGGCCTTTAACTTGGTCTTCGTGGCCCATAACTCCTGGTATGGCACTCGGGCTAGGCCTATAAAGCTCAACCAGCATAACAAAGTCGTTATTGACCACCGCTCAACCAATTGCAATGCTTGGAATGCTGTCAAAAACTACTGGTATTGACTGCACGCAAACATTCTGACATAAGAAACAGACAAGTAAACAAAATAAATACTTTCTGTGCAGTCATAAAACAACAGTTTGCCAGCAAGATTTCCATTAACAAGAAACCCCCTCTATTGGATGATTATGTTTTACTTCAACTTCAACTTAACAGGCAACATTTTAACACACCAAGGGGAAAAGCTAAAACATGGAACAGTGCTTCTGATTTCGAATAGAGAAACCATCCAATCTTGCATTGCATCAAATGCATGCTAATGCTCAAACTGTTCAAGTTCAACCAATTTTCCAATTCAAATATGAAAAAAAACCTTGTTATTTTTTGTGAATTTACTTTATTATCAAACTATTTTACTTTACCATCACAACACCAAAACCTATATTGCTAATACCATTGTGTCCTGATAGCTTCAACGGTATCATTATCGCCTGGAGCCAAAACTTGGGGGCAGTCATTATCCCATGATAATTACCCCTCCCTTGGTCTATAAAGCTATATTTTTATGACATAACTATATTCACTTTATTGACCTTGGAAGATTGAAGGTTTGAGTGGAATATTGTGGTTGTCAAGCCTCTGACTGTAAACTGCATACACATTTCTGAAACATCTACATTTGACCGCCCGCTGTTTACTCTGTCTCTTATGGAGCAGTAGCACATTTTGACTAACTTTTTATGACATGCTCCACTGAAAGGTGAACATGGTAACACCCATATCTCTTGATAGGTGGGAGCATTGTGTATGTAAAGGCCAGCCTGCTCTATTCAACTGTTTGAAAGAAAATGTAGCCGTCTGTGATGAAATGGTTTGTGGTTTTCACTCCAAAAATACTGGCATCAATCCTGACAATGAAGACAACTGTAGGAGGGTGATCCCCGAAGGCTACTGCATGACAGGGAAACAGTGGACATTTAGACTCAACTGTAACACATGTCATTGACCCTGTTTGAGAAGATGGAGTCAAATCAAGGTCACCTGTTCTCCGACCCCCTGACCATTTGTCAAAGTCTAGAATTCAGGACCCCATGAAACAGAGTGTGGAAATCAGTTTTAAAATCGAGGTAGAACAAGCCTAAACTAGGCTAATTTAATGATAATGGGTCATATATGGCTGCCACAATAACAGTCTTTGTGGGAGTTTTTAGACAATGGAGAACACCCAGGAGAACCCTGAGTCATGATAGGACTGAGAGACATACGGAATAAATGTGTAGATATGTCCACTGCCACGCCATCTGTGGCAGGCAGACCCTGGAAGAAGTGCTCCTTTCCTCATACAATAACCTCAGTCCAGACCTCTAACTTTCACGTCAACAGATTCTTACCACTTTTAATTGACGTAATGGGCAAGCCATTCCTCATCCCTCACGACTGAGTTTATATGATACCTCTGGAGCAAGCAACCATTCTCTGACTGTCTCAGTGTTGGTCTTAAGTATTAGGAAAGGCTCTTAGGAAATGGGTGGAGGAAGGCGACACAATTACAGGTAGGATCACAGCCAGCTCACAAAAAGCTGGCCAACATTAGCTAGTACTCGGAAATGGATTCCTCCAAGAGTCATGAAAGAACCCCCATAGGTTTTCTACCAGGAGGTGGTGTATGAATATAGGAAGAAATGAAAATGCACAGACCAATCTTCTACTCAGTTTGGCTGGGACAATTCAAGAATTAGGAAAAAGGCTGCAAATGATCAGGTCCTTTGACAGCCTCATCTCATCCTCTGAAGTCCACAGATAAAAGTGCACCCTTTAAAATGGAAACTCTGCTCTAATATGGTTCCAATGGCCTGCCAACATTCAAATGTAGACGCCTGGTATGAAAGGCTCCATTCTACATCAGCACCAGGAAGGCATGCTATAGTCACCAACACACTTCATGGTCCTTTCCTCAAAAGGGGCAACCATATACGGGCACAGTGACAATATCGGGGCTGTAGCCAAATGGAAGAGAAGCTAGCTTTGATGTGGATCTAGGATCTGTAAAGGTTATTGTGTTGCAGGTCTTTACAAGATTGCAGATTGAAAAGAGCTATGCAATTCAACGGCTGTAGTTGCTTTTATTTTATTTTTTAAAAGTGCCATTATCCAGTCTTCCTTATAGGTATGAGAAGTCTTGATAAATGAAAACGAATTAAAGATTTCAATTATCCAAAAGGCAAACATTGCCATGCTCGTTCCAGTGAGAGATTCAAGTCATGGCTATAGATATCGAATAGCCTTCAAAATGGCCGGTCATTCTAGGAAATACGCGAAAAAAGTTAATTTAATTCACCCTAGTTATAAGAAGAAACATTAGATTTTGAAGACCCGATTGTAACAGAGCAGATAACCTAAGAACCTTATAGAAGGGGGAAGAGCAACTGGAATGCCCTATGGCGCCATCACAGTGAAGCCATGACTGCTGAAAGGATATTAGGCAGGAAAGGAATGCTGAGGAAAAGACATTCGGGCGGCAGAAAAAACAAGTCAGGCATGCCATGTTTGAGGTGATTGCAATGCCGTAACCTGCACCTGGAAACTGATTGAAGAGCATCAGAATGCTGACTTTCGTTGACCCATTTCCAGATGTCCGGAAAATAACCATTTTATTGACAGATGTAGCGCTGGGGATTTGAGGTGTGCTGGACACTGTAAGGGGTCAGAAATGTGAGACGTGCACAAAAGGTACCGTTTTTTTTATGTTTTCCATTTTAATAAAATAAAAGGGGTGAGATGAACACCTATCCTAATGAGAATAGTCCTACCTAGTAAATGAAACTAAAGAAAGATGACCTATTGTGCAATAGTTTCTGACCCTCATACTAATACATGCAACACAAATGTATAAGGAATATTTTGCTGACTTCAGTTCCAGAAAACATGGCAAAAACTCAAACTGATAATTTTTAGAAAGTACTCCTTATGTCCAGGATTGAACTCCCATCCCTTGGATCAATTCAGGAATACCCTTAAGCAAGTTCTTATTCAACAAAGATCTGTTCAGTTCAACACAAAATGTCTTTTCCATCCACAGCGTCTTTTCCACTTAGCAAAGAAAAGTATCTTTTCCACAAGCACAGATTCAAAAAACAAAACAATAGTTTTCTTTAGCAATATCCTTCTTGGCAAGGCAAATATTTTTTCCACAAACAACAGTTCATATACCACAGCAATTGTTTTCTTCCACACAATGTCTTTCTCAGGTTACAGAATAATTCTTAACACATTACAATGATCCTTCCAATAAAATGCTCTTGTCAGGTAAGTACAACCACTTTTGGTGAAACAACAGTTTGTCAAAATGACATCTTGATCAATGTCTCTTCACAACATCTTTTTGCCACAACCACATTTCTCCCAATCACCTATTTCTTTCCTGGTCTACTCACCTGCCAGTACTAACTCTAAATGGTCCCTTTCTTGGTTCACTCTCCTGCCAGGAAGAAACACTCCTATCACTACAGTTGGTCTCTTTAGTGGCAATATGGGTTGCAGGTTTCCCCAAGTTGACTTCTCTGAAAATTGAGAATTGCACCCTTTTTGCATTCTTGCTTCTTCTGAACAACCTCTTGGCTGTTGGTAATGTGGGTTGCAGGTATCTCCAATTTCACTTCTCAGAAAATTGTGCCGTTCTTGCACTTTTATTTCTCTTAAGTAGCCTCTTGGCTGCTGGCAATGTGGGTTATAGGTATCTCCAATTTGACTTCTCATTAATGAGGATTTGCGCCCTTTTTGCCTTTTTATATTTTGCCAAACAAGGGGTTGGATCAACATACACTTGAGTCTCTTTTCCTTGCCCACCTTCTTCCACTTTGCTCTTGGACTCCCCATGACTTCATTATGGGAGTCGTTAATGCTACGAAGCGCCTGGTGCCCAGTGACTCGTCAGAGGCTTACTGGTTAATGCTGGCGGCTTTGGAGTCCTTTTTTGGTGCTGCATGGCATAGCAGCTTTTCCCTTCAGCATCTCTGCATCTCAGGGACCTTTCAGGTTCTCTCCCCATCTCAGTCTCTCTCCCTGGGAGCTTCTGTTGCTCCGCTCTCCGCAACCACGGCTCTCCTCATTGACTCCTGGCTCATCTTCCTGATCCCAGTATCATGGGCATTATGGATCTGGAAGTCCATAATGGATTTGACCCTTTTATGTCCACTTCTTTCTATTCGATTGTTGAATTGAATGTTATTAAAATTAGGACATTTTATAGGAGTAATATGTGACTTAGCATTAAGGCTAAGACTTTTACCCAAGACAGATTATGCCCATTAGAGAATATCACATTAGATTTAGAAATGTCCAAGGTGCGTGAATTATTCTGTTTATATAACTTTTCACAGATGGTTCCTTGGGTTTTCTCATCAGACGGATTTGTGCAATGACAGAAGGCCATCAGATACTTGGGAATTACGGAACACTCATCCTCACCAGTACTGCATCCCTCCCAATGGAGTCAACACTTCCTTCGGATAGCTATCTCCTCCCATGTGATCCTCCCTCATGATACCACCTCCAGGGTTTGAAGCACTTCACTTGTGTATAAGAACTTTTAATAATAAACAATGACATGGTTAGAAACAAGTAGCATTTGCCTTCCCCTGGCCACATGGGAGGAAATCTTAGACTGGGGTTCACAATACTCTGCACCATGTTCCAAATATTATGGGAACTAGATATTTCATTTTGCTGTCAGATAAATACCTAAATTTTTGTGGGTGCCTTCTTGCCCCTCCACAGTCATGACCATCACCACTGACATATCCTCCATCATTTGACCTGTGATATCTATATATATGGAAAGTGCCTTTACTAGCCCTCTAGTGTGAGCCTGCTCTCTCTGGCAGTCTTCCCATACATTGTATGGTGTGAGGGTTACTCAAAGTATAAGAAGCTCCTCCTGTTTTTGGTGGATCCCTGGGGGCTTCAATGCCAGTTGGTGATTAATAATCATTGTTGCTGCACCAGATTATCGCTGGTGTCTCTCTCTCTCTCTCTACCATCATTGGTGTTGCTGTAGCCCTGTAGCGGGATTTGGAGCTCTCTACCTGATGGGATATTCACCAAACATCGATATAAACTGCAGTGATCCAGAGTCCTTCTGCCATAGTAGTAATTTCATTTCATAACTTTATTTCAGCCGCGAGCCATAAAAGTTTGCACAACAACATCAGTTATACATTTCAAAATGAATCCAATGTACATAGAGTAGTACAGAGGAACAACCTAAAGCAATACAATCTTAGCATCAAGTACAGGTTCATGGCAAGGTAGGAACTTCACAGAATGGATTAAACATCAACGGGCATCAATACCCATGACCGAGTGGGGGGTGGGGGGCAGCTGGTGCTGGTCTTTCACCTAACGGGACAGCATTCACTCCAATCAGAACAGAGTCCTGCATCATTGGGCCCCAGGAATATGCACTTAGATGAATTGCGGCTTTTACCAGGGGATTACATGTCATGTTAATGTGCAGTAGATCCTTAACCAATTGAGATTGTGGAACTTAAGCCTAACAGTGTCTACATTTGAAGCAGCTTCCTTCACTTTAGTGATCATGGCACGGTCAACAATTTGTTCCATAGTTACTAATAGAAAACCCCTCACATAATTCAACCAATGTTGACACTTATAATGGAGTGCTGCCTTTGGTTCGGGCCTTTTTGCGGCCGGTTTGGGAACTCCATGCATATAGATTGTCTGGGATGCAAAGAACCTATTAGAGGTTGCAGGGAGGTTTGGCAAATCCTGGTCAAGCACACTAGGTATATTCGTGAGTTGCACACTTGAACTAGCGGTTCTCACTGTCTGGGTGCTACAGGTCTGCTTAGAGAGAGTCGAAGAGGGAGAATACAGGGTCTCTCTGGGGACAGGGCCAGCAGGTTCTGAATTATAAGATGACCCTTTACCCTTTTTGTCGTTAACAATTACAAGTCTTGTCAAATTGAAACCCTGATTAAGCCGGGGGAGGTTAGCACAAAACTCTTCCGTGGAAAGTCTGCCCATCCTCAACTTATTTATCGTAGTACGGTCCCCTTTCTTTTGCGTCTGATTTATTGAAAGTCTCCACACTTCCTCTCTCTTTCTATCAACTTAGAATAGGGACATTAGCATGTTTTTAATTAGCATGAGTTCTGACATAACTTTGCTGCAACTACAGTGGCACTCCCTTAACCCTTGGTCATCCTCCCCTTTTTGCTGAGGGGTAGCCAGACTCACTGCCCTTGTTTAATACTGTGTAGACGAAAGTCGTGTTAGAAGGCAGTTGGACCCTCCACCCCCATTTGCTCGCACATTTTAGGTCGGGCCAAAGTACAATGGCCCTCCAGCTAGCCTAACTTTGGGGGGGGGGGGAACGGCAGGAATTTTACCCTGTCTGGGATCAGAGAGGTTTGGAGCAAAAGTTGAAAATAAGGCTGCTAAAGGAGGGTGAGAGGTCGGAGATCTCTACGTCTGTAAAAGTGGGAATGACATTTACCCCCTCTCCAGATATAAGGTTAACAAAGGCGCTGGGTGCACCCAGGAACTGCTGAATCTTGCCAATCAGCAAATTGATCTCACCAAAGGAGTTTGCATGTTTAACTATGCTGCAAGGCACTGGATCAACAGCGCTTAAGGAAGCCCAAGTGACTGGATTCAAATTTGATTTGCTTTAGTCTTTTTAAGGGTCAGTATTTTCTGTTTTGAGCCCAGTGCAAACATGAGTGCTGAGCCAAGCCTGGGCTATATACAGGGGCTAGCGCAGGTGGCTCCTCCGTTTCCTGAGCGGATTCCTGGTTGAGTGGGACTGACATGATGATTATCCAACTTTAGGTTAGGGTTCACCCTTCTACTTAAGGGGCTTGGGCAACACCCCCAATAAATCAATAAAGTCAATAAGGTCAATAAGAGGTGCAGATGGTTTCACACTGGCCTCCCAGCTTTAAGATCGTAGAGATACAATTCAAATATTTGGAGCAGTTTGTCTCATAAAAAAAAAGATCCAGTAGTTCCACTTCGTTACTTAGCTTCGTTACCTAGCTCACTAATCCTTATGGGTCCCGCGAAAGTAGGCACGGTGGAACAGGGCGGGGCGAACATAAAACAAAAAAACAGGAGATAACGCGGTCCCTCATTTCCAGCGTGAAGAGTAGATACTGGTCGAAACTGGGGGACACCCCTCTACAGGCTCGTAAAACATCCCCTGCAGGATGCCAACACCCCATGCCCTTGACCTCCTGCGGGCTTCACCCTTGCGAGGGAGCTGGTGGAATTTGAAGTGATCCAACAGGTGGGAGGGGCCAGCAAGGCCGTCGGCAGCAGCACAGAGAAAACTCTAGAGACGGTGAGCAGGGATGCCAACACCCCACACCCTTGACCTCCCGCGGGTTTCCCTTCATTTAATCGTCCCAACTTCCTGGACACTACCTTAAATGTGGAGACTCTTTAATACCAGACACATTAGCACTTTATCTGCATTGCAATCGTTTTTTCATATATTGTCATTTTTCACTCGTTCTCTTCAGGCTTGTTATGTTTGCTGTTTCCATGATTTTTGTGTTGTGTACATACGCTTAGCTGATGATCATAGCCTCATGCAGTAAAACCCCTCCAGGGATAATTTGTTGTTCTGTTTGCAAATATATGGGTTTGTAAAAGAACTGTTTGAGCAGTTCCAAGAAATAGTCTTACCCGTTTTGTGTGCAGGGTGAAGAATTCGCGAGGAGAGTAGCTTTAATATTTCAATCAATTAGATCACTACCTTCATATGCTGTAGAATTTTATTTGATACTTTCTTAAATACATTTTACCTCTCAAGTTTCATAATAGTTACGTCTTCATCTTGTCCTTCTAGACCTATATATGTAGCTATGACTCAGGAAAGCCAACCTAGTATGCTCGGTTTTTCTAAGCGATAAATCTTCACTCTTGAACTATGACCACTCCCCATTAATTATGCACTGCAACAGTTAATCTATATCTGACTCCTGACCGTTCTGTACATTGGGCTAATTTACATATCCACAAAGCCTTGCTGTTGTGCCTCAGAACTGGAGGGGAACTTCCAGTGATGGTTACTAGGTGGCACTGTGGAATGCGTGACTTGGCTCAAATGGACTATCCTACTTTCACATTTCAGGTGAAGGGCTTTATTCAAGCCTTTTTAAACCCACCATAGCTTACTTGGTGTTTTGAAAACATGCCCAAATGCTCCAACCACAAAGATGTCAGGACTAAACTGCACTGACGATCTCTATAAAGGGTAAAACCAGGTATGTAGTTGTCCTGACAGCCTATCAAAATGTCTGTCTTGGGTTGATTAAGCTATGTATAAAGTGCCACTGCCCTCTAAGACCAAGACAATTTACTTGAGAAAAGGTTTGCATTTGGGCAATGCCTTGCTGTTGTGGCTCAGAACTGCAGATGAACCTCCAGTGATGGCTACTAGGTTGTGTGGAATGTGTGAGTTGGCTCAAATGGGCAATCCTAATTTATATTTTTATATTAGCATTACCACTCGGCGTTGCCCGGGTCTGTAGTTGACATGCATGTGAGGGTCTGCTATAGCCGTGTTTATGTTTTATTGTGTCATAACTTCCTATTATTGAAAAACAGCAAAATCTGCAACCCCCCGAAATTGCCTATACTAATAGCACAGGGCCAGACCTCGCTCCACCCCAGTTCAGGGCGAATGGGTGGGGCTGGTCAAATTTCACTATCGCCATTACACCTCAGACTGGTATGCCGACCTTGTGTCCTAACTTCCTATTTTTGGAAAAGTTGCAAAATCGGCAGTCTCCCGAAATCGCCTATACTGATAACACAGGGCTGCACCCCACCCTGTGCAGGGCGAATGGGTGGGGTTGGTCACATTTCACAATCGCCAGTAAACACCAGACTGGTATGTCGAACTCGGGCCAACATGTCAGTCCACCAACTGTTGCGGGGCTAGAGCCTACAATCGCAAAATCGTCAATCTCCCACAATCGCATATACTGATAGTACAGGACCGGAGCCCGCCCTGTGCAGGCCAAATGGGTGGGGGTTTGGTGAAATTTAGCTATCGCCAGTACACCCCAGGCTGGTATGCCGACTGTGGGCCATATTCTCAGCCCACCACCTGTTAAGGGGCTGGAGCCAGCCCCGAACATACAAACATACTTTCACAAATTATATATATATATATATTATATGATAGAATAAAAGAGAGAAAAATTAAATTGTTATGGTACCAATATGACTAGTAGAAGAACACATGACATCGTATTAACTTAGATACATTCTCAAATGGTGCAGATATTAGGCCACAAAAGTCAAAATTCAACCTTAACTCATCCTCATTATATGCTGTTATTTCTCATAGGGTTCTTGTGAAATGAGTAGCTCACACCTGGTAGAATATTAAGCAAGGACCGTGGGCAGTGTCCTGTTATGGGGCGTGCTCTACCTCTGACAAAAATGAACCACATACTGCGTAACAGTCCATGTGTGCTACATTCCTTTGTGTTGCACCTCTTTGGTAAACAGGCACTGAGGGTGGAAGCCACAGTTTGTGTTTCCTAGTTGTATGTGTGAACCCAGAGGCATGGCCTATGTCCCCAACCTTTGCTTTTGAGTGGGGCCCAATAAAGAAGGACAATGCGCGCCGACAATAATTGTCCATCTTTACAGTAGAGGTCCAGCAAACATGTGCATGAAGTAGGCCATCAATAGGATTTAGCCTGTAGGCAACCAACTAAGACCACAGCCTGCCAGAAGGGTCTGTGATTAGTACATCCATTATCTACAGTCAAGGGTCATTTGCAACAGGCAAACCAAGCTTTTCAGATCCTCTAATGCAACAATAGTCTCTACACCAGAATTCATCAAACAATCCAAGGAGGAAGGTGCACTTCAACAGTGGAAGTTCTGCACTTTATCAGATGGTACTTGCTCCCACTATTGCCCTGTCAAAATGATAAAGTCCTTCATGATTGCATTATAAATGCTTAATACTTGAGTACTTATGAATAAACACAGACTAGTGTCTACATCTCTGGTGCATATTTGATGTATCTATTTGGTAAGCATGACTGGAAGCATGGGGCTGGGTTGCAGTTCATGCTTGATGCAAATATGTACAAAATGGGCGCTTTGAAACAGTATTTACTTCTGTATAAGCACCTAACAAGCGAACAATAAATAAATAAATAAACAAATTCCTGTGTCAAAGGTCCTTCCTTGATTGATCTGTGTGGTAAACATGCATGTCATGTATGATTAGTGCATTTATGAAGTGAACATGGGCCGCTCATTGTTACTGTGCGACACATCATAGATAGTGGTGCAGCATGGTAAATCTGACTATGGGCATAGGCCTATCAAATATGGAAATGTAGTCATGTTTCATGCACCTACCGTCAGAATCGGTGTTTGGAAGACCACTGTGGTTTACGTGGGTCATGGTACACCATTATAGTCAATATAAAGCCTGCCCTGAATCTGCAGTATTGTCGACCGATGTTGCAAACAGTTTGGAATCAGTTTCCCTTTTCGCTACTCACGCCACTTGCTGCAATGTCTTGTGAACCTAGAAACTAACCCCAGGACGTGTTGCCCCCGACAAGCGTGCGGGTTTGGTGGATCTGTGTAAAATGATCCAGCCTAAAATTTAATCCATTGGCACATAGGTCCATCAACAAGAACCACTGCCTAGTGCAGGTGCTTTGTACACCTATGCAACACTATCTACCATACATGTCCACCAAACCCAGTCTGTGGCAACAATCCATGTCTAGTAAACACATACTGTGGCACTGCTCCATATTATGTTGCCTAAAAAAGGATTGCAGCCACCAAACATCCATATTCCAAAGTTGCAGACAGGTTGGACACTGTATTTGTGGTATGCCTAGCACAAGATCCCCAGGTAAGCAACCTTGTCTGTGATACCCTATGGATGAAAACACTGTAAACATGAACATATGCAAACAAACAATATGTCTGAGAATCTTGCATCCTGCCCAATCAGAGCTTGACTTCAGTATATGTCATTCTTGACACACACAGTGTCATAAGTATTTATGGGAGGTATCCAGAGATAATTAGCAGGAATGGCATGTCCAACATAGTGCCACATATGCAGAGTAGTGACTATTTGAAATATCACCTCAATCTTCAATTTTTCTACAATAATCTCTAAACTGGCAGAAGTTTTATTTTACATGTTTGTGAGGTGTTGCATTGTAATTGGGTGTGAAGAACCTATTTTATTATCACCCCCACAGCGTATTGTTCCCCTTCAATGGCGTCCACCAAACATGGCAAAACCATTGCGGGCTACACAAATATATTTTTGGGAAAATCTAGAGCTGAGTGGGTCAGTTATGGCACAAAATTTACAGGAAATTAAAAATGTCCTTATAAACAGGATTTTGGTTGTAGCCTTCGAGATTAATTTATCAATTTCCTCATATATTTATATGCATTTAAAGCTATATAAACAAGAATATAGCCATGCAATTTCATTGGTGGTGAGTGAATTAATCACCCATTAGTGATTAATCATTCTAACCGACATTATGGAGCCATGTTATTCGTAGGATGCAGAGCTGGAATACATTCACCTTTCTGAAGCAGTTCATCCTGGTGGGAAGATTTCTTCTTCCTAGTACTTCATTGCTTGTCATTAGTCATGGACTTTACAAGGCATTCTTACTAGCTGAGAGGTCTTAAAGTGATGCTACATGTGCTTTTTGATCATAGCACGAAATAGTGTGTAATAAGTAGATCAAACTAAATTGTAGCATATCTTTTGCGTGAAGGAACACAACAGGGGGATTTCACTATTGATGTAAAGTTACTTAATCCCTTGAAAGCACTTGTGTATTAGCAACATTAAGGATCGTTAGACCTTGACAATTGTCCACCCCACCAAACCGAATCGTCCGATTCTGATAAATCATTTGATTCTTCGCCAATTACCCTATATTATCAACATTTGGGCATATTAGAAAGGGGAATCACAATAGTGTTAGGAATCATTGTATAACTAACTCGACATTTTGGTTATTTGGGATCCTACCAATGAAAAATTCAGATTGGTACATTTCATTGCGACCAAAATACCACCAAAAAACAATTCTTTCTTTAATGTGTGGGGGCCCCCCTCAAGCCCTCTGATTTTCTATGCTTACAACCCCCCCGACCCGTTTTAACCCCTTAACCCACTACCCTTTATATATTTATTTAATATTTTGGGTATTTTTCAGTATTAAGGTTTTCAGTGAAATGTACCACTCTGAATTATTTTTGGTAAATTGACTGGGTACCAACATTTTCATTAGCATTGGAAGATTGTGTAAAAAAGCACATATATGTACATCTAACTTGCACTGCAGTGATTTGTGATACAACGTGCAGACTCCTTAATATCTTCACCTTTGTGTTTGGGAGTATTACTTAGGAAATGTTATGCAGTCCAGACTTCTCTCTCTCTCTAAGATAAGTGGTCACTGAATATTCATCAACATGCTCTTAGGTCAGGGTGGTAGAAGTGCACAGAACGAGCATTGATGTAGAATTTTACTCACAGAAGGAAGCTGACTGGAAAGAAGATGACCGTCCTGGCTCAGCATGTTGGACACCATGATGGCGGGGAGGTCCATGTTCTGGTAGGAGTAGGCTGGTATCAAACTGTTGGGTGGGAGGCTGTGGCACAGTGAGTGATAGCCGGATTCATGGTCCACTAGGTGAAGGAGCGAGTGGTCTGGGAGGTTAGGAGGCGTAATTGGAGGAATTTCATAGTCTTCATTACTCTCACTTTGACCATTATATGTCTGCAAAATAAAAATATGTTTGTTAATATCAAAACAAAGTCTGACAGCTTAGTCATGGATATTCCAAATGATAACACGATGGACTGATATCAACAATTCTTTTAATCGCAATGGTTTTCTCTCATAGACTGCTACATGGTTTCAACATAAGCGGTCAAAGCTCACTGAAACCCATGGGTTAATGGTAGTTCATTTTATTATTTGCATATAAAAAAAAACACAATAACATAATTTTAAACTGCATCAGTAGTGAGATCCATGTCTAGAAGGCCACGATGGACTGTTTAACACCTTGTCACAACAGAATACTAATGTTTTAAGAAAACAAAATACTAATATCAAAAAGGTTCTCCATAAACCCACTTCCATAATTGTGGACATACCCAGTGCGTGTAGCGTTGAGAGACTGGGACAGCTAAACCTTGAATATAGCATAACACAAGGGAGAAGACCTTGAAGAAATACATGGTTGGGGGTCAGCATGCAACCTCCAAATCTTCCATTCATTAATGTTCATGCATTAATCCATTACAATGGTGGTTATCCCCAAAATGGCCTGAGCCATGGTCCCAGCTAACAAAGTCAGCAAATATGTATTTAACCTGTCTTTCAAATTCTCAATAATGCAAGAAAGGTAATCTGACAGATCATTATTCATTTTTAAACATTGGTGCTTAGGTGACCCTTGTACCATCTTGGTGCCAATATAATTCAATATGATGGCCCAGATAGATCTATGGTAAAGGACAGTATTTTGTCTAAGCCTCTC
The DNA here is from genome assembly GCF_040938575.1 of Ambystoma mexicanum. NCBI lineage: Eukaryota > Metazoa > Chordata > Amphibia > Caudata > Ambystomatidae > Ambystoma > Ambystoma mexicanum. The sequence continues at coordinate 900,110,221 of NC_090925.1, forward strand.
TGATTGTTGAGATTGATTACAGAAATGTGGACACTTTTCAGTGCTTGCATTGGCTCTTTGTATGTAAATGTTGAAGGCTGAATCACCCCAGTTGTTCGCACCCTGCACCAAATCCCATCCCAGCCACTGAACCCCCATACTACATTGCTTTCTCCTAAACCCCAATATTCAATCAAGCCTTCATGCATGTATCTTGCTGCAAAATTGAAGCCAAATTCATCATACGAGTCAACAGTTATTAGCAATTCATTTCTTTGATTTCCTGTGGTGCTGAACCTGTAACTTAACTATAGTGCGGTGACAACTGCACTATCTATATATAATAAAAAACAAAAAAGTCTGTTTGTTTGTTAGTTACTCATACAATTTCACACCGTTCCACAAATCTGCACTACATTTTTCATAGTTACCTGATCGGACCCTGGACGTCAGTGGCTACATTACATGTGGACACACTACCCCGTTCCCTGGATTCCAGCCCCTGCATATATGTGACGGGTGCCTGGAATCGGCGAAACATCAAGGTGGTCATAGAAGGACCGGACAAAGCTAATTTTAAAGCATCTTGATGCCAGGAACAAAACTCAAAAGACCTTGCAAACCACATTTCAAGGCCCTAGGATGCACTGTTTCCAAGATAGCTGCACTGCCATGCCCCACAACACACTGCACCGCGCCAGGGCACCATTATGCTTCAGCAAGCCAACTCTCACCTCCTCTCCATGTTTGCTCCAGGGTATGCAAGCCAGCCACAAGCACCCATTCTCAGAGCAGAGTGCAAAGTACATCAAACGATAAGTGACTTGGAACAGCGACCTACAGGATCATTGATTTACATAAGCGACTCACAACCGGGACCTACAGGATCGTTGATTTTCAACACTTGATGAGAGTGTCATGTCTGTCTACAGAACCCGTGCAGCCTATGGGTAAATGTGCACCGCAGCGTATGAAATTGCTGAAACAACAATGTGGTTCTAGAAGGACCGGACAAAGCTCATTTTAGGTGTCACAATGCCAGGAACAAAACACAAAAGGTCCCCTTGAAAACCATGTTTCAAGGACCTAGGACACAAAGATACAGTCCAGGCATGAAGCACTAGTGCCATTAGTCCATGTAACAACCTCCATCATTGTTTCGTTCTTACAAGGCAGCAAAGGTATAAGGTTAAATTCGTACAATACTTCCGAAAACCTCAGGTCCTTTTGTATTAGTACTCGAGTGTGTTCTGTTAATGATCTCCATTGTTCATCGGTTATTACTCCACTTTCTAAATGTGTACATAGTGCGTTAAAATCACCAGCTATCGTTATGTTTCCTTTAGGGTTAGTTAGCTTCCACCTGTACAACAACTCTGACACCCATTTCAACAGTAAGCCAGTTTGCGTTCCATCTGGGGGATCGCATACGTTGAGTATCAATGTGCTATAGTTCCCGTTAGGGAAGTTTTTGATTTCAACTGCTAGCCCGTTCTCACAATCTACACATGTACTATAGGCCACTACTACATAGCCATGTTGGAGATCAATGCATAAGCCGCCCTTGGATCTCCCCTTCTGAGCTCTAGTTGCTGGATATACAAATGTTCGGTAGCCGTCCATAGTTAAGGTCATTGGCAGCCAAGTCTCTTGCAAGAGAAATATGTCTGAGTTAGTCAGAGAAACATAGCCGGTTATCTGTGAAGTAAACAATCTAGATCCCCTTGTGTTCCATGATAGATTTGGGCATGAAACAAACTGTAGTGATGGTGAATATGCTTGTTCATCAACAAATGGTCTCCAATAGTCTTTGGATTGGGATTGCTGGACCAATCAAGGCTGTAGGGCTTTTTTGCCTGGCCTCTTTTTTTCCCAGGTAGATTTAGTTGTTACTTTGCCCTTCACTGCGTATAGAGGGGATCTAAAACGCTCCCCCTTAGATAGGCCATAATAGAGCTGAACATAATAGCCTGTCATGTAACATTAATTAAAAAATGACATAAGCCTTTTCAATATGATATGATATGGCATTTATAACGCGTCTATGCACAAGTATCTCAAGGCACGACAAGACAAGGGGGGAACAGAGCAAGGACAAAAAACAACGATCTTAATAGGCCTTGTGACATTCAGATCGCGCAAGTGGAAGGGAAGGGGGAGGAGAGAAGTGCAGGGGGAAACCATAACCGGTAACCATACAGCTGACAAATGTTACCACTATCCAATTGCATTGGGTATGAAAGGTGAGCAATTCCACCCTTTTAATGTCTTGAGGCGTAATGATGGATAGCTCTTCAATCTGTTTAAACAAAAGTAATTACATTTCCTCTATTTAAAAATGGACAATAGCTGGTAGGCTCGGATTCCTCAATGCACACACAACGTGGGTAGTGTAATGAGGTTCTGGGTGGTTTGCCTCCTTGCTGGTTATGTGTAGGAGTCCACATGTTATGGCTACCCACATGACACATTTGGTTGGCCCCTGATTGCTCTACAAGTGTCCACATTTGATAAGTGGATACAAGGATGTTTCACTCTCTATCAGA